>NC_086320.1:290034356-290744356 GCF_036172605.1 Pelobates fuscus | reverse complement strand
AGTTTATTTTAATCACAAACACTAATTATACATAGATCTAAAATAATACATAAAGCATGCAGACATGGTCAAAAGATTTTGTCTGACATTGGTCAAACATTAGAATGAAGAAGATGGATGCCCTAGGCAACTTTTAGTTTAATATTATTGTACAAGATGATTGTTCCAGATATGGTTCAGATATCTCAGAAACAGCTCACCTTCTGGAACCATAAAACACTACATTCTATATCTAGCTAGAATGCTATATTCTGGGTTAGGCAAACTTCGGCACTCCAGAGGTTTTGGACTAAATTTCCCATAATGCTTTAAACCATAATGATGGCAAAGCATCAGGGTAGATGTAGTTCACAACACCTGGCATGCCTACCCTTGGTATATATCCAATAGACAAAGAAAACTACCTATGCAGTGAGCAATAGTTCTATAGGTGAAGATACTGTGTTCGTGAGAGAGTAAAAAAAAAATAATTACCCGATACATTCAAGCTGGTATGAAGGAAGGCAAAATGCTCAAATACCCACTGTTTATAAGAATCATACACTGGACATCATCTCTGAAAGTCAAACATGTCAAACCACATGCATATCACACCAAGTTATCACACCAAGCTTTGACAAGAAAAGTGACACCAACAATGGACGATTGATGATGGGATGAATGGTCGTTGGTTTCACAGTGACACACCACTGGTAAGGTCAGTATGTAGTCTAAGTCACATGAATCTAAGGGACAATTGGTAAAATGTGTTGTTCCGTGGAAATGTTTTGTTGTTACATATTGGTGCCAGCTAAACATATCTTGAATTTCACATTGCAACAAAGCATTGCTTCCGAAGAGCTTCTGGGAGAGGGTTTCTGCTCTTTACAAAATATTTGTACCTAATAAAAAGTGGCCAATGAATGTATATAGATATATGTATTTTAGAATTACTTATGTAATTACAAGCCAACATCTGCAGCAAATATACTGGTCTTCGTTGGCTCCCTCTGATGGACAGACTTCCGTGAAATCAGGGGTCAAACTATCCATAGACTGGGATCTCCATTATTTTACTACCCTTACTGTAAATAGTGTCTCGGTTGTATGTTTCTTCGAGTTCTTTACAGTACTGCATTTGCCTAGAATAATATTTTAGTTCCTTACAATGTCTGAATACATTGCTACATCATTTGTTTAAATGATAAGACCTGTTGTGCATAGGTCAGCTCAAAGTAAAAAATGCAATGTTATTGAAAAATAAAAAATAACAAAATAAATCCCTAGTGTAGCCTTTTACACAAAGTAGACTCTTAATACAAAATGTATGTACAGTTATACTGTTCTCTGTCTAATGGTCTTAGAGGTAAATGATCCAAAATAAATGAGAGAAAAAGGCAACAGAACATATGCTATTTATATTTAAAGATTTCTTCAGCCAATTATTTTTATATGGAAACAGCTATGATAATTTAACAGAGATTCTTCTTCTCTCTCTCTCTACGTACTGCAATTCAGTTCAAACCTACGTTGATTATTAGTGGAGATGATAAATAAAATGTTTTCAATTTCTTGTCACCTCTTAGATGGTTGTTCTTTTTCCTTGATTTATTTTCAGTGAAAAGTCGAACAGCAGTAAAAATAAACTATAGAAAAAAAGGAATATTGCTAAACCCAAGCTATAAAAATAAACATAACGATAAAAACAGAAAAACAACTGCTTGTATGTATAGCAGGGGTGCCCAAAATATAAAAACCACCACAAGGATATCTGTATTCCCTGGCAAATACAAATGCAAAATAAAAAGGGTGATATTTATATATGTTATGGTAGGATTAATGGGGAGTGGGTATACGCAGAGGAAAGTAGCCTCCAAGCAGCATAAATACAACAAAAAATCTTTGTGTGTTAGGGCCGCCCATTGGCCGAGTTAAGTAGGCAGGGTGGCTATATCCAGCATGTTTTCCTGTGCGCACATACCAGTAATTTCATCATGTTGAATTGCAGCATGTAAACATTTATTTATGTTCTGTAGGATTCCTGATTGATCACTAGATTACTAGACTTGTGCACAAATGCTTTTCAGCTGGGATGAACGAATCAAATGCTTTTTAGTCTGCGCCAGAATGCATCGATCTGTCCAGGATTTTACTGCAGAGCTTCATTCATTAAATAAGACTCCACAAGAAAATCCCTGAAATATCGTTTCGTTCAGATGTTGATTAAAAGTCAATAGATTTGTTGATTACTACAGGCTAACACTTTCCATGTATAGTCCATCCATATAGATAGGTGATATGTGTCCTTTAAAACGGATATGGTGTCCCAACGTGTAGAGCAGGGGTATGCACCTTGCGGCACTCCAGATGTTGTGCACTACATTTCCCACACTGCTCTTAAAGTATAATGCTGGCAGAGCATCAGGGGAGATGCATTCCACAACATCTGTAGTGCCAAAGGTTGCCTTGTGGTCAATTATGTATATGTCCATAAGTTCCAAAGCACAAACTGGATGCTTGTTTCAGAGGCTGAGTATTTCAAGGCTTCTACAAGGTGTCAAATTCTTAAAGTACATGTCAGAATGGGGCAGAGACCCTCATTCTCCAGGCCAGTTAACCATTAATTTGCTTTTAATTTGCAACAATTCTCACTTTAGTGAATATTTCAGGTGAATAGGCCCCTAAAACCCGTATTCCATTCCAAGCATCAACAGACATTTTGCCTCAAATCTGCAAGCAGGGCCGGATTAACATAGGGGCTGATGGAGCTGCAGCTCCAGGCCCAGGCCCATGGAATAGGCCCATTGTAAAAAAAAAAAAAAAAAAAATTTTTTTTTTTTTTTTTTTTTTTACAGACTACTCTTAGGTTTACCACCTGACTGGTATTTTAAGGCACAGCTGGTATTTAAGACTGCCTGGCCATGACGGTACTGCAGTAATACAAGCAATACAAATGCAAATATTTTTCTCCGTATAAACGGAGATTATTCTGCAATACCAGCACCGGCCAGTAGGGGAGAGAGGCAGGGATAGGAAGTTACAGCTTCTTCTGCATCTCCCTGCCTCTCTCTACTCCCTGATCCACCGGCGAGCAGCTACACAGCACAGAGACAGACTACAGTTCAGGTAAGTGAAGGATGGGGGAAAAGGCAGCAGGGAGACATGGGGACACATGTCTCTCAGTGTCCCCATGTCTCCCAGTGTCCCCATGACTCCCAGCCAGTGTATCAGTCTCCCCATGTCTCCCAGTGTCCCTATGTCTCCCAGTGTCTATGTCCCCATGTCTCTGTGTCCTTAGTGTCCCCATGTCTCCCAGTGTCCCCAAATGTCTCAGTGTCCCCATGTCTCCCAGTGTCCCCATGTCTATGTCCACAAGTGCCCCATGTGTCCCCAAGTGTCTGTGTCCCCATGCCTCCCAGCCAGTGTCCCTAGAGTCTGTGTCCCTATGTCTCTCAGTGTCCCTAGTGTCCTAGTTTCCCCAAATGTCTGTGTCACCATGGCTCCCAGTGTCCCCTAGTCTCCCAGTATCTGTGTCCCCATGTCTTTGTGCCCCCATGTCTCTCAATGTCCCCATGACGCCCAGTCAGTGTCCCCATGTCTCCCAGTGTCCCTATGTTTCCCAGCCAGTGTCCCTAGTGTCTCAGTGTCCCCATGTCTCACAGTGTCTGTGTCCACATGTCTCTATGTCCTTAGTGTCCCCATGTCTCCCAGTGTTCCCAAATGTCTGTGTCCCCATGTCTATGTCCATAAGTGCCCCATTTCTCCCAGTGTCCCCAAGTGTCTGTGTCCCCATGTCTCTCAATGTTCCATGTATCTGTGTCCCCATGACTCCCAGCTAGTGTCTCAGTGTCCCCATGTCTCCAGTGTCCCTATGTCTCCCAGCCAGTGTCCCTAGTGTCTGTGTCCCTATGTCTCCCAGTGTCTGTGTCCCCATGTCTCTGTGTCCTTAGTGTCCCCATGTCTCCCAGTGTCCCCAAATGTCTCAGTGTCCCCATGCCTCCCAGTGTCCCCATGTCTATGTCCACAAGTGCCCCATGTCTCCCAGTGTCCCCAAGTGTCTGTGTCCCCATGCCTCCCAGCCAGTGTCCATAGTGTCTGTGTCCCTAGTGTCTGTCTCCTTATTTCTCCTAGTGTCCCCAAATGTCTGTGTCCTCATGTATCCCAGTGTCCCCATGTCTGTATTCACAAGTGCCCCCATGTCTCTGTGTCCCCTAGTATCCTAGTGACACGGGACACACTGAGACATGGGGACACTGGGAGAAATGGGGACACAGACACTGGGAGACTAGGGGACTGGGCGACATGGGGACATTGACACTGTGATACATAGGGACACTGATGCCAGACTGGCCTTCCAATTCTTTGGACAGACATGCCCCCTTTTTGGGCATGTTCGCCCCTTTTGGCAGTTCTGGTCACGTGATTCACGTCAGTGGTGCACCCTTTTACCCTGCCCATGGACATTGCGAGATTAGCATAGAGTATGTGTTTTCTTATAGCTGCATCCTTTGAGTTTCCCTCCAACACCAACTCCATCAGATACATGACTCTTGAGAGGTATGACTGTTTTAGTGTTTTTGGTCGATAAGTTTCTGTAATTAGGCCCCATCATAATTGTCAGCACCAGACCCACTGGGCTCTTAATCTGGCCCTGTCTGCAAGATACAATGAAGATAAAATAACTAGACAATTGTATTACTGAGTTAAGTATCTAGGTTTAAGGAAAGCAGCTGGAAGCTATCATATTTCTTCAGCTACAATAAAGTAACGCAGCAAGTTCTATTGATAAAAATTACAAACAATTTAATTAAAGCAGTCACATTTTAGAGCTATGTAGCCAGAATTTAGTGCATTTACTATTCACTGACACATTTGGAGCATTGATAAGTGGCTTGGCATCATCCTGTTTTCACTTCTTATAAATGTCACCTAGAAAATATTCTTTCAGATTAAGAAACAAAAACATAATAAATAACTTTAGCTGTATCGTATTTCTTCGCTTTTGTGCAAAAGTTTGATTACCGGTAGTTGTTTGTGTTTAATTCCAAACGCATAGCTCTTAGCCCCAATCAACAGACAGCCCAAGTTTAAAGTTTAAAGTTTTTAAGGGTACTTAGGGCAGTGCCCCACTAGATAATTGTTGGCATCACATACATTTAAAATAAGTCTATTGCCAGTGGTATAAGAGCAAACTACTGACATTGTGTACTGGGTGGGGTGGATTAACTGGCAAATTGCCATTCTAAAAGCAAATTCTATAGAATATACTGTAAATTAAAAATTTAAGTTTTAAATGGTAAATATGCTTAACACACTACTTCAGTATTGCAATTTCCCCTCCACAGTTTCTTGTACAGTACATGATAATTTTTTGATAATGAACGATGGCTGTCTGGATCAGCTGTTGAACATGTGTAGAACTTTGGCCAAATGTGAAGAAATGCCTAGTTTGAATGTGTCTCAGACACGCTCAGTCTGCTCATTGGGATGATTTCTGTAGAGTCCATTTAATTTCCTCTAGGACATACGAGGCAGGGTGTCCTATTGATAATATCTCAAAGTTAATCTTATCCAAAATCATTATTAAAAAAGCAGCCTAGTAGAAGTGTGCTATATTGGGCTTGTAATATAAAGATTACAAGTTCTATCCATGTTTGCTATTTTTTTGTCTGCTTATTCATGCTTATGATTTCAGTTATTTTCTCAAATAAAATGTATATTCATTCTAAGAAGGATCAATGTTACCTCCTCCTCCCTCAGTCTAGTTAACAGCAATATCCCTGGGTGGGATCCTTGTGCTGCCATGGCCTATGACCAGGAAAATAAAATTACGGTAAGTATGAGTACATGTTTTTCTTTCCTGGCCATATCCATGGCAGCACAACAATGGGTAATACCCAAGCTAAAACCAAGGGAGGGAAAGACAACTCAGACAATTAAGATATACTGCAAGTGTATTGGCACAAATAACCAAACGTGACAAACATTGAAAGAGGAAAATTAATCATTAGATGCGAAAAGAACAGATTTTCCAAATGCATCGTATTGACCAGCCTTTACGTTTAAATGATAATGTCTGATAAACGTATTTGAGGATGACCAAGTGGCCGCTTTGCAAATCAGTTCTGCCGAAACTCTTGCAATAGCTGCCCAGGATGAGGAAAGAGAACGTGTAGAGTGTGCTTTTAGACCTTCAGGGATACTTGTTTTAGATGCTTTATATGATTGTATAATAGCTGCAACTATCCATCTACTGATCGTGGCTTTAGAGGCTTGGAGGCCCTTCCTAGAGCTGTTGGGAACTACAAAAAGCCTTTTAGAAATACGCCATTCTGATGATCTCTGTACATATATCTTGAGGCATCTCACTAAGTCAATAGCCCTCAAGTCAGTGTCTTCTCTGTCGTCTGATTTTTCTGGAATCAATGCAGGGAGTATTATTTCTTCATTAACATGCAACTCCGAAGTTACTTTAGGACGGTATTCTGGAACTGTCCTTAGAATGACTCTGTCTTTATGAAATATAGTAAAAGGTTCTTCAGCAGAAAGAGGCTGAAGATCTGACACCCTTCTCCCAGAGGCTAAGGCCACCAACAGAACAGTCTTGATAGTGAGGAGATGACAAGAAATCGATTCTAATGGTTCAAAGGGATCTGTTTTAAGAGCTATAAGGACCAGAGGAAGATCCCAAGGTGGAGTAATGGGTTTAACGGGAGGCTTAATTTTTAAGACCGCTGTCATAGATCTTGCTATGTCCGAGTCCAATGTCCATTTGTGATCAGTTAAAGCAGAGAGGGCTGAAATATGAACTTTCAAGGTATTGTAACTCAATCCTTTCTCCAGGCCTGATTGTAGAAATTCTAAAATATCTTTGGTTGATGGATTCAGAATATCCAAAGGTCTTGAACTGGCCCATGAAGAAAATACATCCCAGATTCTGTAATAAGTCGAAGAAGTGGACTTCTTTCTTGCTTGTAGGAGAGTTTCAATTACAGCTTGAGAAAATCCCTTGTTTTTCAGCCCTTCCCTTTCAATTACCATGCCATCAGATGAAGGGATGCTGGGTTTGGATGAAAGATTGGACCCTGTTGTAGTAGGAACGGAACCGATGGAAGACGCCATGGGTCTTTCTTGCAGAGACTTAGTAGGAGAGGAAACCAAGGCCTGCATGGCCAAAAAGGGGCTATCAGGATCAATGATACCTTCTCTTATCTCAGTCTCCTTAGCAGCGGAAAGAGGAGAGGATTTGGAGGGAATGCATAGGCCAGGTTGAATTCCCAGTTGCATGTCAATGCGTCTCTTCCTATGGCTTGTGGATCTGGAATTTTCGAGAAAAAATTCTTTACCTTCCTTTTGTTGCTTGTCGCCATCAAGTCTATTTGAGGAAGACCCCATTTCCCTGCAACTTGAAGGAATATGCCGTTTGATAAACTCAATTCCCCTGGATCTACTGTTACCCTGCTGAGAAAGTTGGCTACTGAGTTTTGTATTCCTGGGAGATGTATTGCAGAGATGCCCTCCAAATTAAATTGTGCCCAGGCCATCAGAGGTGTCATTACTTTCATAATTCTGCAACTCCTCGTTCCTCCTTGATGGTTTATATATGCCACCACTGTAGCGTTGTCTGACCTGATTTTGACCCACCTGTAGAATAGAAGCTGTTGGAAGTGATTCAGAGCCTTGAAAACTGCAAGAAGCTCTAGGAGATTTGAAGGGATACCTAAAGCCTGAAAAGACCATTTCCCTTGAACATAGTTGTCCTGAAGGTGAGCTCCCCAACCCCATTGCCTGGTATCTGTGGTAATAATGGTCCAAGGGATATTTCCTAGGGGAAACCTTTGAAGAGAAACTCTTCTTGTGTCCAACACCTGAGGGTTTTCCGAAGTTGAGAAAGGGATTTTGATAGGACGAGACAGATTCTCCCTTTTGAATTGATGAAGGAAATTTATTTGGAAAGGTCTCATCTTCCATTGGGTCCATCTTGTTAGTCCTATAGTGGAGGACATGGATCCTAGGAGACTCATAGCTTTCTCTGCCGATGAAACACTGGATTCCAACATGTCTTTGACTTTTCTCTGAATTTTCATACCCCTTTCTGGGGACAGCTGTACCAATCCTTTTGCCGTGTTGAATGAAGCACCTAGATATATCATGCTCTGAGATGGCTTTAGATTGCTTTTGGAAATTTTGATTTTACAACCGTGTTGCTGAAGGAATTGTAAACATATGAGACCGTGATTTTCTAGAACATCTTTGCTTTCTGCCAGAATCAAGATATCGTCCAGATAATGATATATTGCGATGCCTTTTTTCCTGAGTTCCGCAATTAGAACTACCAGAACCTTTGAGAGAAAGTACGTGGGGCTGTGCTTAGGCCAAAGGGGAGCGCACAGAACTGAAAGTGGCCTTCTTCCACTGCAAATCTTAGAAACTTTTGATGCTGTTGTACGATGGGAATATGGAAGTATGCGTCTGCCAAGTCTATTGACATAAGTCACTGTCCTGGGAATACTGCTTTTACAATGGATTGAAGAGATTCCATCTTGAATTTTCTTATGTTCAAGAACTTGTTTAGCCTGCCTAGGTCTAGTATAGGCCTCCATCCCCCTGTGGATTTTCTGGTGAGAAAGATATGGGCGTAAAACCCATGTGTCTGTTGAGCCCGTGGCACTTGAACGATAACCCCATCTTTTTGAAGGGATGAGATAAATTCCTTTAGGGCGTTTCTTTTTTCTATATCTCTTGGCCAGTTCGTCTTTTGAAAGGAGCGAGAAGGAGGATTTCTGGAGAATTCTATGAAATAACCTCCTTGTATTATATTCAGCACCCATCTGTCTTGAGTTGAATAAGATGGTCTATTTGAGCTGGCTCTAGAATATCTGGGGGAGCTTGAGTTTCTTCCTCATCTGAAGACAAGAAATTTCCTTAGTATGACTCCATATCCATAGATTTGTCTGATGAATCGTCTTGTTGGTAATCTGCAGGATCATATAACCGGGGTCTTTTGGTTCTTGCACCTGCTTCTTTAGTGCCTTGAGTCACCGCCTGTTTTATAAACTGTATAATATCAGAGGAAGGATTAGATGTTCCGGCTGCTGCCGATAGACATTCTGCACATAATCTTTTGCCTTCCAGCGGTCTTTTATCACAGGCTTCACGATGATTCTTTTTTGGTGATTTTCCTTTAGATGGTCTCATCGTTTTCTTTCCCGTAGAACTATCATGATAGGGAAACAATTTGTATTAGCTCTCTTTTGTTTTTACTTATTACATCTGTAATATAGATTGAGGGGGAAAAAAAATTCATGGCTTACCTATAGCTCTTAGAGTGTGACCTATTTTTGTATCCAGAAGAGTCTGAGTCAGAAGAAATTGATCTCCTTTTTTCTTTCTCCATATTGATCTTAAGAATAGACTAAAAAAAGGAATTTACTTTATTAAATAAATGTTACCAATTATGCCTAGATGGGCCGAATAGTTCTTATCTGCCGTCACATTCTATGTTTCTATGTTTAAGGAAGAAAAAACCTACCTTAAGCTTGATAATGTTTGGTTTTCTGCCAGAATCAAGTGAATACTTCAAATTGAAAATTTGAACTGCATGCGATAGTTTTGGGACCTAATGAAGGAATCAGGCGATGATTTAAATCCATTTTGGCGCTTAAATAGGTGTGTGACGTCATAACTGACGTCACCGCCTGTTCGCGCATGCTCTGAACCAGGGGATCTCCAAATTTTCCTATGTGCATGCGCGGCAAACCCGGAAGTAAACCGCGATGTCAAATCATCAAAATGGACCCGTGGGCACTCGCCCCCGCGCCCGACCGCGACCATTGTGCCCCCAGCCTAAGTGCACATTAGAGGATCAGCATGCACGTGAACAGGACAGCGCGCACGTGTGAACACCGCACACATGCGCAAATTAACCTCTTGGACGCCGAGCATGGTAATGATACAGTTTTTTACCTGAAGTGGTCTTATTTCTTTCATTGGGCCCTTCTATTATAACAACAATAAAATACATATCAACCCTTTAAATGTTTTAGACAGAAATAAAATTAAACAAAGCTATGTATGAATGAATGATAGGCAGGAGGGGGAACCCACAGGTATAAGTATACGAAATACAATATATATATGAAAAGTATTTATATGTATACCTACATGTGGGCTTCAATATGGAGAAATCTGAGGATGTTTATCAGGATATATATATATATATATATATATATATATTCTTCTTGCCACTTCCTTCTACCTCTTGGTCACTGCAGGGAATAAAGAGTTCATTGGCATTTTTTCTCTTGCTACCCCTAGGGTCACAGCAAGTAAACCCCCAGTCACTAAGGGGGTATCTTCAGGGGGACACCTTTGCACAGGGCCGGGTACTGAAGCTTCCCAAGGAAGAGAGGCTGAACTCCCTTGGGGACAGAAGGTAGAGATCCTCAGGTAATGTGTCTAAATATACATAGGGATTAAGGAGAAAGCGCAAGTAACATTTTCTTTTCTTTGATCCTCAGGTAAGCCAAAAAAGTAAATAATTGTAGTCTTGTAATAGACTAATAGGTCCTATAGGGATAGGACAGGAACAAAAAGACTGAGGGAGGAGGAGGTAGGAGGGGGTATTTGTACCTTTATTTTAATTAGTTCCTGTCTAATTAGGGATAAGGGAGGAGCTACCCATTGTTGTGCTGTCATGGATATGGCCAGGAAAGAAGTATTACCAAAGTCTTGCACAACTAGCAGAGGCGGCTCTCTAATTAGGCGGTTTAGGCGGCCGCCTAAGGCCTCGCGCTGGCTGGGGCCTCGCGGCCGCCTAAACTGCCTGTTGGCAGTGTGTCAGGTCCTCGGTCAGTGACCGAGGACCTGACACCAGGAGGGGGCCGGCGGCTTGCCCGGTATGCCGCCGGGTGCGAGGCCCCTCCTTGCTGCCCGGCCACCATCGCAGACACTGGTCTGCAGCTCCGCAGTGTGCAGAGCTGCAGACCATGTGACTCGCGAGATTTGGCCAATCAGAGCGTTGCCGCGGGTTACCACGGCAACACTCTGAAATCTCGCGAGATTACATGGTCTGCAGCTATGCGGAGCTGCAGACCGGAAGCAGTGGCCACCGGACCACCAGGGAACCCACTGGACCACCAGGGAAAGGTAGGCTCTCCCTCCCCATCCCCACCACCCTCACCCTCACCCCCCACCACCATAACCCCCCACCACCCTCACCCCCACCACCCTCAACCTCAACCACCATCACCCCTCCCCACCATCACCCCCCACGACCCTCAGCCTCACCCCCACCACCATCACCCCCCTCACCACCCTCAGCCTCACCCCCACCACCCTCAGCATAACCCTCCGTCACCACCCTCAGCCTCACCTCACTCACCATCACCCCACTCACCATCACCCCCCTCTCACTCTCACATTACCCCCTCTCACTCTCACATTACCCCCTCACTCTCACATTACCCCCTCACTCTCACATTACCCCCTCACTCTCACATTTGCCACCTTACTCTCACATTACCCCCCCACTCTCACATTACCCCCCCCACTCTCACATTACCCCCCCTCAGCCTCACCCCCCCACCACCCTCAGCCTCACCCCTTACCACCATCACCCCTCCCCACCCCCACCATCACCCCCCACCACCATCACCCCCACCACCCTCAGCTTCACCCCCACCACCCTCAGCTTCACCCCCACCACCCTCAGCCTCACCCCCACCACCCTCAGCTTCAACCCCCACCACCCTCAGCCTCACCCCCACCACCCTCAGCCTCACCCCCACCACCCTCAGCATCACTCCCCCCACCACCCTCAGCATCACTCCCCCCACCACCCTCAGCATCACTCCCCCCACCACCATCAGCATCAACCCCCTCACCACCCTCAGCCTCACCCCCCACCACCCTCAGCATAACCCTCCGTCACCACCCTCAGCATAACCCTCCGTCACCACCCTCAGCATAACCCTCCGTCACCACCCTCAGCATAACCCTCCGTCACCACCCTCAGCATAACCCTCCGTCACCACCCTCAGCCTCACCCCACTCACCATCACCCCCTCCTTCTCACATCACCCCCCTCTCACTCTCACATTAGCCCCCCTACTCTCACATTAGCCCCCTACTCTCACATTAGCCCCCTACTCTCACATTAGCCCCCTACTCTCACATTAGCCCCCTACTCTCAAATTACCCCCCCTACTCTCACATTACCCCCCCCACTCTCACATTACCCCCCCCCCACTCTCACATTACCCCCCCACTCTCACATTCCCCCCCACTCTCACATTATGCCCCCCCACTCTCACATTATGCCCCCCCACTCTCACATTACCCCCTCACTCTCACATTACCCCCTCTCACTCTCACATTACCCCCTCTCACTCTCACATTACCCCCTCTCACTCTCACATTACCCCCCTCACTCTCACATTACCCCCCTCACTCTCACATTACCCCCCTCACTCTCACATTACCCCCCTCACTCTTACATTACCCCCCTCACTCTCACATTACCATCACCCCCCGCTCCCTGTCACATTACCATCACCCCCCGCTCCCTCTCACCATCACCCCCCGCTCCCTCTCACCATCACCCCCCGCTCCCTCTCACCATCACCCCCCGCTCCCTCTCACCATCACCCCCCGCTCCCTCTCACCATCAACCCTCCGCTCCCTCTCACCATCAACCCTCCGCTCCCTCTCACCATCACTCCCCGCTCCCTCTCACCATCACCCCCCGCTCCCTCTCACCATCACACCCCCCGCTCCCTCTCACCATCACACCCCCCGCTCCCTCTCACCTTCACACCCCCCGCTCCCTCTCACCATCACACCCCTCTCACCATCACACCCCCCGCTCCCTCTCACCATCACACCCCCCGCTCCCTCTCACCATCACCCCCCGCTCCCTCTCACCATCACCCCCACACCATCACCCCCCTTTCACCATCACCCGCCTCTCACATCACCCGCCTCTCACCATCACCCCCCCCATACACACAACACACTTCAAGCAGCTACCCCATACACATAGGGTCTCAGACAAAAACGCAAACATGCTCACAGAGACATACATTCACACACACAAGGATACTCTCTGTCAGACACACTCTCAGGCACATACACAGGTAGACAGTGCATCAATGTGTATATGTGACACTTTTTTGTTAGTGGGGCCTCATATTTGCGTTTCGCCTAAGGCCTCATAAAGTCTAGAGCCGCCTCTGACAACTAGAAATGCCCAGATTTTGTGAGAGATGCTGTATGGATTGACTGAAAGGAAAGCTCCAATGACACTCCAACTGCCTGGGCACCATAGGCGTGCGCAGCCTATTGCATTAGGGTGTGCACCCTAAAGCACAAGCACACGCGGCATATATATATATATATATATATATATATGTGTGTATGTATGTATATATACACATATATACACACACAAAGCTGTGTGATGTGTGTGTGAGGGTGCTGGTAGTGTACTATGTGGGTGAGGGTGTTTGTGTGTGCGTGCTTGTGAGGGTGCTGTGAATGTACTGTGTGTCAGGGTGCTGTTTGTGTGTGTGGGTGCACTTGTGAGGGTGCTGTGAATGTACTGTGTGTCAGGGTGCTGTTTGTGTGTGTGTGTGCACTTGTGAGGGTGCTGTAAATGTACTGTGTGTGAGGGTGCTGTTTATGTGTGAGGGTACTGGTAGTGTGCTGTGTGTGTGTGTGTGTGTGTGTGTGTTTGTTAGGGTCCTGTTTGTGTTTGTGAGGGTACTGTTAGTGTGCTGTGTGAGTGTGAGGGTGCTGTTTGTGTAATGTGTGTGAGGGTGCTGTGTATGTGTGAGGGTGCTGTGTATGTGTGTGGGTGATGTGTATGTGTGTGGGTGCTGTGTATGTCTGTGGGTGCTGTATGTGTGTGCTGTGTATGTCTGTGGGTGCTGTATGTGTGTGGGTGCTGTATGTGTGTGTGTGCTGTATGTGTGTGGGTGCTGTATGTGTGTGGGTGCTGTGTATGTGTGTAGGTGCTGTGTATGTCTGTGGGTGCTGTATATGTCTGTGGGTGCTGAATGTGTGTGGGTGCTGTATGTGTGTAGGTGCTGTATGTGTTTAGGTGCTGTGTATGTGTGTGGATGCTGTATGTGTGTGGATGCTGTATGTGTGTAGGTGCTGTATGTGTTTAGGTGCTGTGTATGTGTGTGGGTGCTGTGTATGTGTATAGGTGCTGTGTATGTGTGTGGATGCTGTATGTGTTTTGGTGCTATGTATGTCTGTGGCTGCTGTATGTGTGTGGGTGCTGTATGTGTGTAGGTGCTGTATGTGTTTAGGTGCTGTGTATGTGTGTGGGTGCTGTGTATGTGTATAGGTGCTGTGTATGTGTGTGGATGCTGTATGTGTTTTGGTGCTATGTATGTCTGTGGGTGCTGTGTATGAGTGTGGGTGCTGTGTATGTCTGTGGGTGCTGTGTATGTATGTGGGTGCTGTATGTGTGTAGGTGCTGTGTATGTGTGTGTGTGGGTGATTGTGGGGGGTGGAGGTGGGGGTACATTACTTAATATCCCCCCTCCCTTCTTACTTCATGTAGGGAGGGGGGATCCTTCCTTGCTGCCTTCCCTGGTGGTCCAGTGGAGGTGGGGGCAGATCAGTTATCCCCCCTCCCTTCTTACCTTATGCCTGGGAGGGGGGATCCTTTCTGCTGCTGCCATCCCTGGTGGTCCATTGGAGAGTGAACTCTAGCCCCGCAGGGCTAGAGTTCACTCACGCGAGATCTGAGCTTTGCCGCGGCAAGAGCTCCGCCGGTCCTCTCCTGCCTCCCTCCCTGCATGTGAGCCGGGGAGGGAAGGCTGAGAGCAGAGCCGGCGCTCGGATAGCGCCGGCTCTGCATGGACCGACAGGGGGGATCTTGAGATCTCCCCTGCCGGTCTCAATACATAGGCGTGCCGCGGGGATTAGGGTGTGCCCAGGCACACCCGGCACACCCCGTGCGCACGCCTATGCTGGGCACCCAGATACATAAAGATAAATTATAATTACATGCTGTAGCTATACCATATAAAGCTCTATCAGTTCTCCTCTATTTCATAAACAGCAAGAAAAAAAACTAACACAGTAAGCAAACATCCTGAAATATGGCTGGATCAATGATAGTATTAACTTCATGAATATCATCAGCCTATAGCCAAACCAGTGATTGCAAACAAAGGAGGGATCCACACTCTCATCACTTGTAGACATGGGTGCACTGTACATAGGGCTGGCAATCCCCCATTCCATATAGTGAAGACAATGTAGTCCAGGCACTCAGGGTCTTTTTCAAATAGCAGTTTTATTGGAGAAACAAGCTGACAAAGATCCGAGTGTGGATCGAAGCGTTGCTGTGTTTGCAGTGTTTACCCAATATATCCAAACCAGAAAATGTTTAATATATTTTTGCCAAGGCCACACAAATATATTCTGCAATACAGTGATAAATCTTCTTCCTGAGCTCTAAGAGGACACATATTTGATTGTTTCCAAAAAAACAATGTGCTCTTTGTGTCTTAGTTTAACTGCTGAGAGACATCGACAATTTGTCAGAGAAGTTACTTTCTATTGATGTGTAGCGTTTTATGTTCTGCTTCACAACAAACAAAAAAAAATGTTTTAAACAACTACTAGACTAGCATTCCAATTATATCTATAATGTTAATGTTTCTTAAATAATCAATTTTGCTGTAATAGAAAATAGGTAAGTGCTGGAACAATAGGTAACACTACAGGGGGACAAGGGGGAGCAATTCCACCCCTCTCGATTATTCCTTGCCCTTCCTATAACCAATCATGCCAGCGTTAGCCCAGTTAGGTGATGAGGCAGTTTAAGTGGAGCTGCCCGTAAAGGATATACTGCCTGCCTGGGCACCTCCAAGAAAATGCTGGCTGCACTCTGTCGGGTGCAAGCGGGAGCACAAATTACCCGGCAGATCTCGCGCCCGACATCACTCTCCATGAAGTCCCGACTCCCAAACAGCAGGGCAATGCAAGGGTGCAACATTCATGTGCTGCTGCCCCTTGTCCTGCACCTGGGAGTCATCTACAGTGTGAAGTGTAGCAGAACTGGTTTTCAGTACGTTCCATTGCCCGTACTCCCCACTGTTAGTTTCCCGAACAAGGATTCTTTCCCCTTCATTTACTGAACCCTATGTGCTCCCCTGGCTCTATATCTTCCCTCTCCCCAACGACATCGAAGCACTCTGTCTGGGTGGCCACCATTTGGTGATTAGACAATTCAGTATGGATCCGGGCACTATTTTGACTACTTGGGTGCCCGGACAAGAGCTTTCCGGGGATATATGAAATGTGGGGTTCCTGTGGGGTGAAACTGTATTTTGTTTTTTTAATTATATTTCATGTTTGGGCTCTGTGTCCGGGGGAAAATTAAGTTGATGGTCGCTGACTCAATTGTCTCCCAGACACAGAGATGCCTGGGCAGGCTACATAGTTACATAGCTAAAAAGAGACTTGCGTCCATCAAGTTCAGCCTTCTTCACATATGCTTTTGCTGTTGATCCAAAAGAAGGCAAAAAACCCAGTCTGAAGCGCTTCCAATTTTGCAACAAACTAGGAAAAAATTCCTTCTTGACCCCAAAATAGCAGTCAGATGTCTCCTTGGATCAAGCAGCTATTACCCCACTACCCCAGGCTTACAATGTAAATGTATGGAAACCCCATACTGGGACTCTGGCTATAAAAAAAACTTGTCCTCGAATAAAAATTCAGTACTGGAAGCATGGCAGCAGGATCTCCCAAGACAGAAAGGAGATGCAACGGTAACCGAAATGTGCTGCTTTCAGTGCACCCAACCCCCACCTGAGTATGTAAGAGACCAAGGAGGGCTGTTTACTGTGTGTGAGTGTTTGCTGATGTATGTGTTTAGCAGTGTGTTTGTATGTATGTATATGCATTAAGCAGTATCTGTGTGAATGTTTGCATGTATTTGGCAGTGTCTGTGTGTGTATGTATTAGGAGGTGTTTTGGTATTATTCATTAGGCAGTGTGTATGTATGTATTGGTTAGGAAGTGTGTGTGCATGTATTTGGCAGTGTCTGTGTTTGTATTTATTAGGCAGTGTGTGTATGTAAGTGTTAGGCAGTGTGTATATATGTATTAAGCAGTGTCTGTATATTTATGTATTACTGACTTATTTTCCCTGAGGTAGTCCAGAATGTGGACGAAACGCGTAGGGCAGATGTAAATTTATTTTCACTGTGTTCTTTTACTTCTAATAAATAGAGGGATTATATATATAAAGATCTACTCTATGTGTTCCCTTTTTTCTATATTTTCGTCATATATGATGCTGAAAAATAGAGCTGGGCACAATACAAAGATACCTATACAATGTACAAAGCTTGGTAGACTACAGAGATTATTATGTTATTATGTTATTATCTATAAAGCGCCAACAAATTCTGCAGTACTTTACAGTGGGTGGACGAACAAACATGTAATTGTAAACAGACAAGTTGGACACACAGGAACAGAGGGGTTCAGGGCCCTTCTCAATGAGCTTACATGCTAGAGGGAGTGGGGTAAAGTGATACAAAAGGTATGGACAGTATTAGTCTAATGACAGTTGCTAAAGAGGAATCAGTCGTCAGGAGCTATTGACAGCTTTATTGACAAGCTTTTATGAAAAAGTGTTTTTTTAAAGATTTTTTTAAGGAGTGGAGACTGGGTGAGCATCTAACGGAGGAGGGAAGTGAGTTCCACAGGAAAGGTGCAACCCTCGAGAAGTCTTGAAGACGAGCATCAGAGGTGGGAGTACGGAGAGAAGATAGACGTAAGTCTTCAGCAGAGCGTAAGGGCCTAGACGGGACATACTTGTGTATTAGGGAGGATAGATAGGAGGAAGCAGCATTATGTAGAGATTTGAAAGCAAGAACCAGAATTTTAAATTAAGCCCTCTATCTTACAGGAAGCCAATGTAGGGACTGACAGAAGGGTGAGGCATGGGAGGTGTGGGCAGACAGGAAGTGGGAGGTGCGGGCGCCGCCGCATTCATTATAGACTGTAATGGCGCAAGTTGGGAGCACGTAAGACCACTGAGAAGTGGATTACAGTAGTCAAGGTGAGAAAGGACAGAGGAATGGACCTGCACCGTAGTTGCATCTGGCGTTAAGTAGGGTCGGATGTGCGCAATGTTTTTGAGATGGAAGCGTCAGGATTTGGCGATAGACTAAACATGAGGCATGAAGGAGAGGTCGGAGACAAAGAGAACACCTTGGCAGCGAGCCTGCGTGGTGGAGCTGATGGTAGCACCGTTGACTTGGAGGAAGACAGACACAGGAGTAGCAACACTTGAGGGAGGAAAGACCAGAATTTCAATTTTGGTCAAGTTGAGTTTAAGGAAGTGTCAGTCATCCAGTTAGAAAGAGCAGAGAAGCAGTCAGAGACACAAGTCAAGAGGGATGGGGAGAGATCAGGAGAGGACAGATAGATTTGCATATCATCCGCATAGAAATGATATTGGAAGCCAAAGGAGCTAATGAGTTTAGAGATAACCATACAACAGGTAGAGCTGAGTAAAATACAGAGAAATACCACAAAGAGATGGACACAATAAGGAGATACTCATAAATATACCATAGAGCCAGATTACTTTAGAGCTGCAATAAAGAGATCCCCACATAGTACATGTCTCTGTAAATATCCCATCTATCTCTCTCTTCCTAACCCTCTCTTAGCTCTCCCTTACATGATCTCATCTTCAGTAGTGCTCCTGCAATGATAACTTTAGCTTTCCATTATCTAACAGTGTGCACATGGTTAAAACTTCAAGATACTAATAGACTCCAACCATACCAGCTACTCCTGACTCACTATTAGCGCTCAGCACACAGTGCACACAGTGTTAATGCAGCAGGATCCTGATAGACTCCTTATTTGATTTCCAACTGACAATATAATTAATCTGCAGTGATTATATGGAGCAAAGATGTAGCTGATATGGTTAACAGAATCAACCATCATTAAAACAGTTTGAAATCAGAATCAGATCAGTCCTCAGAGTTACAGCTCCAGTCCTGCAGTTTGAAGCTTCACAACTTTTCAACTAGTCACAGCATATGTGTCTCAGGTCTCAACTACAGAGTGACTGAGCACTTTAAAGAAGATGGAGGGTATGTGCAGTAGTAGTTATTAAAACTATAAGTGACAGGCAGTACAGTGTGTTATAGTGTGTTAGAAATGTCCCTCTTCACTACATTGCACACTTGAATGTTATCACTTTGTATCCCTGTTACCTTGCTTTATTACACATCTGGATAGTATACTATCACAATTTTAGCTACAGTGACTCAATTTGCTATGGGAGTTGCTTGTAACGGACACCTTCCATTGACGGATGCTCCTAGCGCTTCCTGAGGACTCCCAGCACTGCAGACGACACCACAACCACCACAGACTCCACAACCGCCGTAGCTTAACTAGAGTCTCGCCGTCTTCCTTCCACCCTGTATGAACCTCCAGCATCCAGGACCGTGTGGGGAAGACCTCTCCTCCAAGGAGAGCGTAACAGGATCAAGCTCGCAAAAGAGCTAAGTGATTAAAGCTCAAGGGAGTATGCAGAGCATAGCAATCCCCAGTGTGATATAGCAGCTCCCTCCAATAACGAGACAAGGCTACGTATTGAGGGTCAAGAAGAACTCTGATGTTTAATTACACACACTCTGCTTTTATGCAATTCTCCCCTGCAAGGGAGACGCCCACATCCAATTAAACATTACCCAATCACACAATGGTTACATCCCACAGATCTCCTCCCCTTAGCCTGAGAGGTAACCCAATTATAACGTACAATTTAAACATAAATTTTTATAACTTTACAACTATACATTCAATCTTCATACAAAACACATATTATTAATTAGCATACTTTACTTACACACATATCCAAAATTCAGCCAATTCCATCCAGGGGTTAAAGAGTTAGCTGGAAGTCCTTTATGACCGACCGCAAGCACATTTTCCTGCCCAAAACAGTTCCACAGATTCAGGCTGTGCGGTCGGTCTATTTCTGCCCTGAAAAGTCCCATCCGAAGGCGGTGTTCGAATCGTCGAACTCACTTCGACTTTTGTCGAAGTGGAACTGGGGTTGCGTTCCAGCAGTGTTCAATAGTATAACGGAGGTCTTTCTTACACCAAAATGACAAAGTCCCGTTCGAACGGGTGTTCGAATCTTCGAACGGGACTTAGCCTCCAGCCGCAGTGTCGAAGGGTAGGAGAAGGTACAGGTCACCGCGTTCGACTGGATTAAATGGCTGCCGCCACGTGTTCGACTGTCTAATGGCGGCCACTTCAACGACTTCGACACTTCGACGGCTTCGGCACTTCGACTGCTTCGGCACTTCGACTGCATTCTAAGTGCCAGTTTAAAAGTACAAACCCTTTCTTTGTACAACACAGTGAAAGGGCCAGAAACAGTATACCAAGATCCATTAGGCCCAAATGCAAGTCTCAAAGGGCAATACTTTCCAGGGCCATAGTCGCAGGGCAGGAGGCTAGCAATAAGTCCTCTCCAATGCCCAGTGGCAAATGGCAGTTTGTCACATTGCTTATCAGTACCCTAAAGCAAGGGTAATCAACCTTTGGTACTCCAGATATTGTGGATTACATCTCCCATAATGCTCTTGCAGCCATAATGCTGACAAAGCATCAGTGAAGATGTACTTCACAACATCTGGAGTGCCAGAAAATACCTACCTGTGCCCTGGGGCTTATCACATGCCCCAGAGGGCAACTGGTAGGGATCAGCATGTGTTTCAGGAGGCACCCTACAGTTCCTCAATGGGCATTTGGAAATGGCTTTATCCTCACCAGTGGGTACCATTGTCCAAGCTGAGAAGAGTCCCCTAAGCAATTCAGAATGTACCCAGCCAGCTGGATGACTTTGATCAGGATACATTAAGCATTCTGTATTGCACTAATTTATTTTCAGGAATGTAAATTATGAATGTACACTGAACAAAATTATAAACCCAACACTTTTGTTTTTGCCCCAATTTTGCATGAGCTGAACTCAAAGATCTAAGACTTTTTCTATGTACACAAAAGGCCTATTTCTCTCAAATATTGTTCACAAATCTGTCTAAATCTGTGTTAGTGAACACTTCTCCTTTGCTGAGATAATCCATCCACCTCACAGGTGTGGCATATCAAGATGCTGATTAGACAGCATGATTATTGCACAGGTGTGCCTTAGGCTGGCCACAATAAAAGGCCACTATAGGCCACAGATGTCGCCAGTTTTGATGGAGTGCATAGGCGTGCGCAGCCTATTGCATTAGGGTGTGCACCCTAAAGCACAAACACACGCCGCATGTATATATATATATATATATATATACACACACACACACACATACATATACTGCTGTTTGTGTGTGTGCTGTGTGAGGGTGCTGGTAGTGTGCTATGTGGGTGAGGGTGCTGGTAGTGTGCTGTGTGTGAGGGTGCGGTTTGTGTGTGAGGGTGCTGTTTGTGTGCTGTGTGTTAGGGTCCTGTTAGTGTGCTTTGTGTGTGAGGGTGCTGTTTGTGTGGTGTGTGTGTGAGGGTGCTGTTTGTGTGGTGTGTGTGTGTGTGAGGGTGCTGTTAGTGTGCTGTGTGTGAGGGTGCTGTTAGTGTGCTGTGTGTGAGTATGCTGTTTGTGTGAGGGTGCTGTGTGTGTTTGTGAGGGTGCTGTTAGTGTGCTGTGTGTGAGGGTGTTGTGTGTTGTAAGGGTGCTGTGTGTGTGTGTTTGTGAGGGTGCTGTTAGTGTACTGTGTGTGTGAGCGTGCTATGTGTGTGTGTGTGTGTGTGTGTGAGGATGCTCTGTGTGTGATGGTGCGGTGTGTGTGGGTGCTGTTTGTGTGCTGTGTGTGAGGGTGCTGTGTGTGCGCACTGTTTGTGTTAGGGTGCTGTGTGTGTGTGGGTGCTGTATGTGTGTGAGCTGTATGTTTGGGGGGATTGTGAAGGTGGGGGCAGATTAGTAAATAACACCCCTCCATTCTTACCTTATGTAGGGAGGGGGGATCCTTGATGTCATGTGCCATCCCTGGTGGTCCAAGGGAGAGTGAACTCTAGCCTGCGGGGCTAGAGTTCACTCTCGCAAGATCTGAGCATTGCCGCCGCACCGCTCAGATCTCGCGAGAGGAACCTGGCAGAGCTTCTGTCTAGAGCTCCCCGAGTCCTCTCCTGCCTCCCTCCATGCTGCTGTGGGCTGGTGAGGTAGATCTTTGATCTCCCCGCCGGCCCATGGAGGCTTAGAGCAGAGCCACACTTTATTCCTGGGGAATAAAGTGTGGGAACTCTCCCAAGATCCCCCCCCCCCCAAAAAAAAATATACACTTGTGTGTGTGTGTGTGTGTGTATATATATACGCGTACACACACATACACTCACACACACATACTCAGACACACACACATACACACTCACAGACACACACATACACACATACACACACACACACTTACAGGCACACACACACACACATAAACTCACACACACAAACTCACAGACACACACACTTACACTCACAAACACACAAATTATTATTTTTTAATAAAAAAATTGTTCACCCAGCCTCCCTACCTGGAGTGCTGGCGTGGACTTTGTCCCTGGGGTCCAGTGAGGCGGACGCCTCTCTCCATATCAGCCGCGGCAAGGGAGCTGTGTGCTCTCTGCTCCCTCTCGCCGCGCGGGCTGTCTACAGTAGCTGGGAGCCGGAATATGACGTCATATTCCGGCTCCCGGCATCAGCAAGCGGCGCGCGGCGAGAGGGAGCAGACAGCACACAGCTCCCTCGCCGCGGATGGTGACAGGCACCCGACCGGGGGGGGGAGAGGTGTCCATCACCTCTTGCTGCCCCCCCATGACAGGGTGAACACGGGGGGGAGGTGGAGGGCATTTGGGGGGGGGGAGAGTGCCTGCAGGAACAGTGGGAACATTGTTCCCACGCGTTCCTGCAGGACTCACAGGCGTGCCGCGGGGATTAGGGTGTGCTCAGGCACACCCGGCACACCCCGTGCGCACGCCTATGATGGAGTGTGTGTATGTGTATGTGACTAATATCTGTCATGTATTTATTTTTTATTTTTCAGAAAATAACTCTTTTCCTCAACCATATTCATACTTGTTTTTCTGAGCTCTGATCATGTACGGTTGGTTAGATATATTCTTTGTGTAATGGCTCTGTGCAGCTTACAACAGGCAGAGAGCCAAAGGTCACACATCAGTGCTCAGTTCAGTTGCCTAATTTACAAATCTGGCCGAGGTCACCAGATTACATTACCAGCCATCATTAAACATTTTGTCTGACCAAATAGCTGGTAGATATGTATTTTCTACACTTTGTAAGCTATTGCTTTATGTAAGTTTAAATAAGCACAGTTATTCAGAGTATATGAAATAAACAAGAAAAAAATTTTTAAATAAATAATCCTACAGTTAAAAAGAAAAACTGGATAAAAGCAGTAATATAGAAAGAGTATTTTCAAAATAGCTCAGCATTTAATATAAAGATAGTAAACACAATGTTACTTTAGCTAGAAATGCAATTATGATCCAGGGGCCAGGGCAGACAAAAAAAACCCACATATAAATAAAAAAGGGGTCTTTTAGTAAAACGTATAGTATGTGTAACAAAATGCACATAAGGCTGGTAATGTCTGAAATAATTAATGAAGATAGAACAAGAAAGAAAAGAAAGAAAAAAAAAAGAGAAAAGGCAAGAAGAGAAGAAAAAAAAATGCACATAGATCCGGATAGCAATACACAAATTAGTTTATAATTCAGAATATGTGCGCATGGCCCAGACATTATAGAACAACCAAGTAGCAAAAGTAGACAGTGTTTAATGTCTATAAACTGAAATCTTGAGTTTCTTATGACACAGTTTAATATTATCCTGAACTTGAATTTCTGTCTGCAATGCTTACTAATCCTAAAGTTCTCCTTTTTGGCAGTTGTGATGCAAACAGTATCAGAATCCATTAGATTACAAGTTTATAAAGGTGGGGGTGTAAAATATCTTCTAGTGCAATTCTTTACAATGGATAGCAAGACACTGGAAAATTGTGGCATATGTTGGAAAACAGATTTATCAACAAAGTAGTCTCCAAGGGAAGGTAGTCTCCAAGGGAAGAATGTAAGCCACCTCAGTGGCTTTCACAGATTCTGTAAAAAAACAAAACAAAACAAAAGCAAACAAACAAAACAAACAAAATAATAAAACAAACTCATTAAAGGGACACTATAGTCACCAGAACAACTACAGAAAATTGAAGTTGTTCTGGTGTGTATAGATTGTCCCTGCAGGCATTTTCATGGAATCCCTGTCTTTTCAGAGAAAAGGCACTGTTTACCTTAGAGCGAGTGTTTATATTAAAGATGGCCACTGGAGGTGCTTCCTGGTGCAGTCATGCACATGTTAAGCGTTTCCACACTCTGCATGGAGACACTGAACTTTCCTCATAGAGATGCATTGATTCAATGCATTTGTATGAGGCCCGCCAGTTCAGATGATGTTAGCCAAAGGCGGCACCGGATAAAAGGTACGTTTTAACAATTTCTAAGGTGGCTATGGTGATACATGCCTCTTAGATGGTGGTTCTAACACTATAGTGTTCCTTTAAGAGGCAAAATGTCTATAACTAATGAAAACTTTGAGGCTTGATTAGTTTTTAACTGATCTCCATAACCAGGATCATCCATAGTAGTATTCCCTATCCGTAACTTCAGGTAACCAGTATCACAGTTGTATTCTTCAACTGTTTAAGGTAGATAGTTTAGGGTAGTGACATTACATAACATCTTCTCAACAAAATCAACGTGTAATAGTTTTTGCCTTTCACATCACAACACACACAAAATTCTAACGTACCCACATAGGTTTATTCTATAAAGTGAGAATTATTGGGAATTCAAAGTGAATTCAAGTGAATTTCATATTAAAAGCCAAATTAGAGTCAATTGAATCATAAATACATTAATAATTGTTCCAGTTTGTCAATTTTTTCCTTACCTTTGAAGTTCACGGGCGTTTCGCTGACTGGGCAGCGGCAAAACCGTGTTTAAGAGTAGTTCCGACAGAGTTTCGGCTAGTAGACCT
This sequence comes from Pelobates fuscus, assembly GCF_036172605.1. Taxonomy (NCBI): domain Eukaryota; kingdom Metazoa; phylum Chordata; class Amphibia; order Anura; family Pelobatidae; genus Pelobates; species Pelobates fuscus. The sequence continues at coordinate 290,719,263 of NC_086320.1, read as the reverse complement.
GTAAATTGACCCAAAAGCTCCATGGACACCCCATCTTTAATTACCCCCACCAGCAGACACCATGGGGCCCAAACATAGGAGGTTTCAATACCCAGAAACCCCCAAATTGCCCAACATCAGGTTGTGCCTTGAACGTCCCGCTTTATCTGGCGCGGCCAAGAGCAGAGCCAGAGGCATCAGAAGGGTCGAGTGGACAAAGTGAGAAGCCTACCTCTCCCCAAGAGGCTGACATATCTCAGGAGTCTGAATCCGATGAGGACACTTCCCCAGCAACAAAAGGGGATATAAAGAGCCTGCTGCAAGAGGCGAGGAAGGTTTTGAAGGCCGACCTCCAGGAAGCACAAGCCGAGATGGATATTCTCAGACAGAGGATTGATGCAGTGAAGACAAAGGAGCAAACTAGAGAAAGCAAGCTGCAGAATACCCAGAACCAAGTAGACAACCTTAACCAACAGGTTCAGACACTCACCAGGTCAGTCACAGTGCTGGAAACCAGACATAGGAGATGCAATATACGTCTCAGAGGAATACCGTAACAGTTTGGAGGGGAAAGCACTGCTCTCTTTTGCTCAGAGATTAGTGGCATCCCTAGGCCTGAAGGGGGGCATGGAGTGCTCAATCCTCACATCTGCTTTCAGAGTCCGCAAGGCAGTGGCCTCCCCACCTGGAGCACCCAGAGACACTATAGCGGTGACAGTCATATTTCGCACCGCCATCATGAAACACTCTAGAGAACTTGGAAACATCAGATTTGAAGGATACACAGTGGCGATCTATGGAGATCTGCCATTTACCATACTAACAGAACGCGAACGACTAGCCCCGATAGCCACACAACTACGAAACACTGCAATCAAATATCGTTGGGGAGCCGATGGTTCCATAACTGTGACACACGGCAATACCGGGATCACCCTGACCTTGCAAGGGGACTCTAATGCATTCTTGCAGAGACTGCACCTGGCTGGGAGCCGTTCTGAAGGAACCCATATATTGGAAGCCCCGCCCTGAAAAGCGATACTTTACTGAGGACAGTAAGTCGTAGTCCCATTATCCAGTTTATCTTGCATAATTATTTCATTTATACCAATTATTTTCCTTATATTACATTATTATTATTTAATTATTATTATTATATTATTTATAGAGCGCCGTCAAATTCCGCAGCACTTTACAATGGGTGGACGAACAGACATGTAGTTGTAACCAGACAAGTTGGACACAAAGGAACAGAGGGGTTGAGGGCCCTGCTCATTGAGCTTACATGCTAGAGGGAGTGGGGTTAAATGACACAAAAGGTAAGGATAGTATTAGACTAGTGACAGTTGCAGAAGAGGAATCAGTTGGGAGCTATTAAGAGTTTAATTGATACAGGTTTTTAATGATTTTTTTTGAAGGAGTGGAGACTGGGTGAGCATCTAACGGAGGAGGGAAGCGAGTTCCACAGGAGAAGTCTTGAAGGCGAGCATCAGAGGTGGGAGTACGGACAGAAGATAGACGTAAGTCTTCAGCAGAGCGTAAGGGCCTAGACGGGACATACTTGTGTATAAGGGAGGATAGATAGCTGGGAGCAGCATTATGTAGACATTTGAAAGCAAGAACCAGAATTTTAAATTGAGCTCTATATTTTATAGGAAGCCAATGTAGGGACTGACAGGAGGGTGAGGCATGGGAGGTGCGGGCGGACAGGAAGATGAGCCTCGCCGCCGCATTCATTATGGACTGTAACGGCGCAAGTTGGGAGCACGTAAGACCACTGAGAAGCGGATTACAGTAGTCAAGGCGAGAAAGTACAGTAGAATGGACCAACACCTTAGTCGCATCTGGCTTTAAGTATGACCATTCCTAGCTCAGACGCCCTACAGAGACAGGTTGATATACCTACCCTCATAGGCATACCACTACCTGTTAAATAACTAGAGTCTATTATGTGTTGCTACCACCTGAGTACATGTAGTTCTCTGATCCTGCTTATCTGTACATGTACCTCATATAATGATGCAGATGCTTCTTGGAATTGGAAACTCCAATAAAAAACAAATTGAAAAAAAAAAAAAATTTGAAGTTCACTTTGAATTCCAGTCAATTCTCACTTGACAGAGTTACTGCATATATTTAAACACTGCCACACACACAATGGCATTGCACTCACAAATCCCTGTCAGAATGGCATTGCACACACAGAAACACAGCCACACTCACAACACACAGGGGCAGAGACACATAAAAACTGTGGAAAAGAATGTCATTGAGCGGATGTGGAGACACCGTAATAACCACAAGACCAAAGGAACACTAATGAAGGAGAAATCAAAGAGGGCATTATTACCATCCAATACATGCTTCACCATTATGGATATTTTATATTCCATGATTTTGTTAATGCTAGGATTACTGTTTTAGTGTCTGGACCATTGCCATTAAAGGGATTCTATAGTGCCAGGAAGGACAAAGACGTTTTCCTGGCTCTATAGAATCCTACAATGCCCCCCTCCCTTGCGCCCCCCTCCTGCGGAGCTCAAAGGGTTAAAACCCCTTCAGTCACTTACCTAAATCCAGCTCCGGTGTCCCTCCAACGTCAACCGGCTGGAGAGACCTAATGCGCATGCATGGCAAAGGCTGTGCTCGCATTACGATTTCCCCATAGGAAAGCATTATTCAATGCTTTCCCATGGGGAACAAATCTGATGCTGGAAGTCCTCGTGCAGAGCGTGAGGACGTTCAGCGTCAGATACCAGACCGAGGGTCTGTCTCAATTTAGGAAGTCCCTCTAGTGGCTGTCTCATAGACAGCAACTAGAGGTGGAGTTAACCCTTTAGAGGTATATATTGCAGTTTCTCAGAAACTGCAATAATTACCACTGTACGGGTAAGGGACATGGGACATTGTACCCATCCACTTCAATGAGCTGAAGTGATCTGGGTGCCCACAGTGTAATTTTATTTCAGCTAAGGAGAGCTATGACTTAGAATGGATGCTGCATTAACCAGCTGCTGCATAAAACTCCCACTATTCTCTAAACAAAGCAGGAAATGTAATTTCTGGTGCTGTCCTGTGATTAGTGCAGCACTGTACAGTGGCAATAAAACCTACTGAGTGAACCAATCGACTGTCTCTAAAGGAGAAGAATAATTTAATAGGGAGAACTTGTACAAAATGTAATTATTGAACGAAGCTGCTATAACTGTGATACAAACACAATTTATTTTTAATACACACATAAACGTTATATTAGTCTTTGAACCTCACTAAAAAGATTTATTAAGTATAGTGAACTGAAAAACGAAGAACATAGGGAAGCGGCAGTTCCTCTCTAAATACTGCATGTTTAACTCATCATTCATACTTTCAATTTATCACATATACCAACAAAATATTTGTCATCCCGTTCACAGCTCTTCAATAACTAAAAGAAAAAAAATGTGTAATAGAAAAGAAAATGCAGTGCAATGTGTTTCTGTGAAAGGATTTATTGCTGGGAGGCTTGCACATTTTGAAAAAATTGCAAACCTTAGGGTGAAATTCTGAATTGAAGTGATACATCAATGTTATTTGTCCTGATTGCATAGTGATAAAACGTTACCTGTAAAATATTATAGCATCTGTAATTAAATAAAATACAACCACAATACAGTTACTCACAAGGCACAGGACTAAGCACAAAAGCATAAAAAAAATCTAAAATGACTTTGTCCAAATACCCTTGTATCGTGCAATGCAGTGATGGCTGATCTTGACACTCCATACATTTGTTAACTACAGCTCCCATAATGCTCAACTATAGGTCACTGATTACTTAAAAGAGACTTACCTACTAACTTGCAGCTGTAGACTCTACAGATCAGAAATGATCAGCTGACAAAAGCTGTTAATGCACGCAGGTTTATAAAAAAAAACATGGGGATTTAGTTTCAAATAATTATTGTATTTTGCAAGCAGTTACAGATTTATGTAACATATGATCATTCTAATGTGTGGATTTGTGAAATAGACTTTTTTTTCCAAAAAAACTAAACAAAGCATAGACAAAAGCAACAACGTAAACAACACTGACATGGGTTCTTCTAGGACACTACACCAATACCATATAAATTAGATGAATTATGTGATAATTTGGTTAAAAAAAGAAAGTGGAGAGCTCTTTGTCCCAAAATTTGCTTACCCATTTTATGCAGATGAACCAAAAATAATTTGCTAGTTGATTGCATAAATAAAGGGGAATAATAAAACAATATATAATTCAGACATCTCAACGTGCAAAAATACATTTCAGAAAGGTGGCTTCACAAGATACTGCCCCCCCCCCCCCCAACCCCCTCACAAGCTTAACTCTTCCCCAACACACAAACACACAGACATGGATACACGTACTGGCACAAACACACTGACACACAGATACACACATTGAAACACACACACCGGCACATACACTCAGATACACACTGACACTTAGATACACACAAACACACTAACACATACACTCAGGCTTGCTTGAAGTTATGGTGGTGGTTGAGGCTGATGGTACTGAGCATGTAGCAGCAGCTCACTCCAGCCTCTCCTGTACCTCCATGCTGCTATTCTCTCATCTGTTGCCTCCTCCATCCAGTCCTCCCTGGTGGCTCTCTGTGAAGCAGGGTGGAAGTTGTGGTCACTTCCTCCTTGCAGGCTGATATCACAGTAGCTTGGTCGGCTCTTAAAGGGGCTGGCACCCTACTGGGCCCCTGATTAGTGGGCAATATGGGGAATTAGGGGGCCAAATCATACACAATATAATGGAAATCCCACACACACATCAGATTGTGTGTGTGATTTCCGGGATAATGTGTGTGGCGAAAGTAACCTCGCCACTGGCTTTTGGAGAAGCCTGTTTGCCAGCCTCCTGCCCTGTGACTATGGCCCCTGTAATGAACTTTGGGTTAAAGACAATGTTCATGCCTTTTGGACTTGTATGGTAACACTTTGAACTCTCGAAGCATTACTTCGAACTCCCGAAGCGCTTAGAAGCGGTTGAAAGCAGTTGGCTGGCATTCGAACACGTAGCGGCGGCCATCTTAAGCCACGACCACAATGGACTCGTCGAGTGTATGGAACTCAAATCGGACCCGAACACCACTAAAAACATACCTTCCACTGATGTTTGGCTATTCGAATGGGAATCGAACGTCGTTTGGTGGGAATAAACTCCTGAACGAGAGACGTAAACTGAGCCTACTCCCGATCTTATACGTACAGTATTTTGTACTGTACTTCGAATCCCCGAAGTAGACCGACCACACAGCCTGATTTCATGGAACTCTTTTCGGACTGTAATTTCGTGTGCGATTGGTCAGAAATAAGACTTCCATAAAATTCCTGAACCCCTGAACTGATCTGGGTGATTTTTGGATATGTTGGTCACCCAGGGCTATCAAGGGCTATCAAGGGATACATTTGTTTGGGTCTTATGTGTTTTGTGGTACTTTTGGAGTTTTATAACTTATTTGTTTTTTTCTGCCTGGAGATAATTGAGTTAATACAGTATCTGACTCGATTATCTCCCAGGTAGAGGGGAGGGATTGTATGTTTGTATATGGGAGTGTCAGGCATTTAATCACTGTTGTTATTGGTCTGTGATTTTGTGTTGCAGTCCCCCACAAGGTCCAGGTGGGAGTGCCCCTTGCATGAGGACATGCATATAAGGCCAGTTGTGGCTCCCAATAAATGAGTCCTTCTTACCCTCAAAGGTGCAGGAAGGTGCTGCTGTAGGAGCATATTATACTAGCATTGGATAGACTATTAGAGAGTGTAGCGAAAGCCACTTCGCCACTGTGTTTTGGAGGGGGCTGCTTGCCCGCCTCTTACCCTGTGACTACGGTCCCTGGGCGATTTGGCCCTTTATGCACGGTATTTGGGCATACTGTGGGTTATTGGGCTGCCCCAGGATTATGGGCCCTCTCATCAGCCCATAATTTCCCTTGTTTCCTCCCTTGTTTCCTTCCCCTGAGCCTGACTTTCTACAGGCTGCCCCAGAGGAAGAGCTGGCAACTGGGCAGAGCGCCGCTGGCCTCTGTCCTTCCTTTTTTCCTTACCCTGAGACTACCCCAGCTCTGACCCCGGAGCAGAGCACATCGGGCATCTGGCCCCCAAGTACTCACAGCCATTTGCCCAGCAAGGCCGAGGGTGCCACAGTTTCACCCTACAACTTGGGACCTACAGGCCAGTATGACTTATTGTGGGGGGGCTATTCTGTGAATTCTTTATTGTGGGGGGGCTACACTGCTAAATTTGTTTTGTGGGTGGGCTACTCTGCTAATTTTGTTTTATGGGTGGGCTGCCCAACTAATCTAGGTACTGACCGGCAGAAGGTCAGGTACCTGGTTAGTCTACCCCCGAATGGGAAGATATGTAGCGAAAGCCACTTCGCCACTGTGTTTTGGAGGGGGCTGCTTGCCCGCCTCTTACCCTGTGACTACGGTCCCTGGGCGATTTGGCCCTTTATGCACGGTATTTGGGCATACTGTGGGTTAATGGGCTGCCCCAGGATTATGGGCCCTCTCATCAGCCCATACGAAACTTAAACCCCATGGCGTTTGAACTGTGTTTGTGGCATCTGAGCGCTGTTTGGATATGTTGAGCGCTCAGATCCAAGCCATCTGGGGATGGGTTGAATGTGGGGGTTCTGTTTAGTATAACAGGAGTTATGTATTTTTATGTCTTTTGGTGGTTGCTGGTAACATGTGCTTAATGGAGGCTGTGTTTGTCCCTGGATATAATTAAATCAGCTTCTCCATTGTCTCCAGGATAGAGGATTCTGGGGAACTAGTTTAAGCTGGAAAAAACATGCTTCCAGAAGGTCAAATGCACATTTGTACTAACTTTTGAACCCCTGGTCCAATTCGTATGATTTTTGAGTATGTTGTTCCCCCGAATGGATTGATTGTGAATATGTATTTTTATGCGAATGTGATGTATATTTTGGGAGTTATGAATGTTGTGTAAAAACTGTATTTTCCCTACATATGATAATTGTATTTTCCTGTGTGTACAGATAATTAGTTTACAGGTAGAGGGGAGGGCTATGTGTGGGATGTAACTATTGTGTGATTGGTTAATGTACGTTACTGTGTGTGTCCCTCCCCTTCATGGGAGCACCTAATAAAAAGGGCTGCAAGCTAGCAGCCAGAGAGTTCTATTTTTACCCTCAACTTGAGTCCTGTCTCTTATTGGGGGAATCTGCTACAAGGGATTGCTATGCTAGGCATATTCCCTTGCTATAATCACTGAGCTCTTGTAAGAGCTTGTTCCTGCTTCGTTCTGAAGAGAGATAGCTGCAGCCTGCGGTGCTTATGGTGTCTGGTGGAGTGCTTGGAGTCCTCTGGAAGCGCTAGGAGCATCCTTTAACGGAGGTACCCAGTCGGGGTGCCAGTGGATCCGTTACATTGGTGGCAAGCGGTGGGATGGCGTCCTAGTGTGAGGAGAAGCAGCTCAGAGACACTGGTAACGTGTGGAGTTGTGCAGCGTCCCTATCTTCAGCAACATAATTGAACCAGCAGTGGTTACAGCAGCATGGTGTATAGCTACTCCGTACTAGAGTTTGGCACGATGGTAGGGTTGCACCTGAAGTTTTACGGACCCAATCCAGAGGAGAAATACGTGCGGTTCGTGTGGGACATGGTGACCCGGAACCTACAACACAGGGCGTTGAGGGAAGGCCAGTGGGCACGTTGGGAGAAACTTCAGCCACAGGTAGAGTGGGATGAGGAAGAAACCGAGGTGGCCGGTGGAGATGGGACCGAGGTCTCTCTACCGGCCCTACAGGGATGCTGGGCACCCGGCCCAGATCCCCAGCGGCAGTATGTTTTAGAGGGAGGGGAGACAGTCGGTCTCACTCCCCAGCGGCAGAATGTGTTATTGGAGGAAGAGACAACCGGTCTCCCTCCCCAACAGCAACCAGAGGTACCCGAGGTAGAGGACCTCATAGACTGGTCCTGGGAGGACCCCCTGCAGGCAGGTGGAGATGGGACAGAGATCTCTCCACCGGCCCTACAGGGATGCTGGGCAACCGGCCCAGATCCCCAGCGGCAGTATGTTTTAGAGGGAGGGGAGACAGTCGGTCTCACTCCCCAGCGGCAGAATGTGTTATTGGAGGAAGAGACAACCGGTCTCCCTCCCCAACAGCAACCAGAGGTACCCGAGGTAGAGGACCTCATAGACTGGTCCTGGGAGGACCCCCTGCAGGCAGGTGGAGATGGGACCGAGATCTCTCCACCGGCCCTACAGGGATGCTGGGCAACCGGCCCAGATCCCCAACTAGAGCTGGAGTTACAGAAAGTGGAGAGCATCGACCTTCCCCCCCAGCAGCAGCCGGAGTACCAGGGGGAGGTAAGTGATAGCTCTCCTCCCCAGTCAACTCCTTTGTTCCCTGACCCCCCAGCAGAAGAGCTGGCAACTGGGCAGAGCGCCGCTGGCCTCTGTCCTCCCTTGTTTCCTTCCCCTGAGCCTGACTTTCTACAGGCTGCCCCAGAGGAAGAACTGGCAACTGGGCAGAGCGCCGCTGGCCTCTGTCCTTCCTTTTTTCCTTACCCTGAGACTACCCCAGCTCTGACCCCGGAGCAGAGCACATCGGGCATCTGGCCCCCAAGTACTCACAGCCATTTGCCCAGCAAGGCCGAGGGTGCCACAGTTTCACCCTACAACTTGGGACCTACAGGCCAGTATGACTTATTGTGGGGGGGCTATTCTGTGAATTCTTTATTGTGGGGGGGCTACACTGCTAAATTTGTTTTGTGGGTGGGCTACTCTGCTAATTTTGTTTTATGGGTGGGCTGCCCAACTAATCTAGGTACTGACCGGCAGAAGGTCAGGTACCTGGTTAGTCTACCCCCGAATGGGAAGATATGTAGCGAAAGCCACTTCGCCACTGTGTTTTGGAGGGGGCTGCTTGCCCGCCTCTTACCCTGTGACTACGGTCCCTGGGCGATTTGGCCCTTTATGCACGGTATTTGGCCATACTGTGGGTTATTGGGCTGCCCCAGGATTATGGGCCCTCTCATCAGCCCATACGAAACTTAAACCCCATGGCGTTTGAACTGTGTTTGTGGCATCTGAGCGCTGTTTGGATATGTTGAGGGCTCAGATCCAAGCCATCTGGGGATGGGTTGAATGTGGGGGTTCTGTTTAGTATAACAGGAGTTATGTATTTTTATGTCTTTTGGTGGTTGCTGGTAACATGTGCTTAATGGAGGCTGTGTTTGTCCCTGGATATAATTAAATCAGCTTCTCCATTGTCTCCAGGATAGAGGATTCTGGGGAACTAATTTAAGCTGGAAAAAACATGCTTCCAGAAGGTCAAATGCACATTTGTACTAACTTTTGAACCCCTGGTCCAATTCGTATGATTTTTGAGTATGTTGTTCCCCCGAATGGATTGATTGTGAATATGTATTTTCATGCGAATGTGATGTATATTTTGGGAGTTATGAATGTTGTGTAAAAACTGTATTTTCCCTACATATGATAATTGTATTTTCCTGTGTGTACAGATAATTAGTTTACAGGTAGAGGGGAGGGCTATGTGTGGGATGTAACTATTGTGTGATTGGTTAATGTACGTTACTGTGTGTGTCCCTCCCCTTCATGGGAGCACCTAATAAAAAGGGCTGCAAGCTAGCAGCCAGAGAGTTCTATTTTTACCCTCAACTTGAGTCCTGTCTCTTATTGGGGGAATCTGCTACAAGGGATTGCTATGCTAGGCATATTCCCTTGCTATAATCACTGAGCTCTTGTAAGAGCTTGTTCCTGCTTCGTTCTGAAGGGAGATAGCTGCAGCCTGCGGCGCTTATGGTGTCTGGTGGAGTGCTTGGAGTCCTCTGGAAGCGCTAGGAGCATCCTTTAACGGAGGTACCCAGTCGGGGTGCCAGTGGATCCGTTACAGAGAGTTTTAAAATTAATTAGGAGGCTAATGGAGAAAGAGCATACTTTACCTCTATATATAAAACCAGGGGTCAAGTCCTGGGGAATAAAGTGTGGGAACTCACTCGAGTTCCACCCTCACCCCACCACCAGAAAAAAACAAAACTTGCATGCATATATAAACACGTACACACACACTCAGGTCCACACACACACTCACAGACACACACACAGACACACACACACACACTCACAGACACACACTCCCAGACACATACACTCACAGACACACCCACACTCACAGACACATGCACACTCACAGACACACGCACACTCACAGACACATACACACACACTCCCAGACACATACACACACACTCCCAGACACATACACACACACACACTCCCAGACACATACACACACACACACTCCCAGACACATACACACACACACTCCCAGACACATACACACACACACTCCCAGACACACACACACACACTCCCAGACACACACACACACTCCCAGACACACACACACTCCCAGACACACACACACACACTCCCAGACACACACACACTCCCAGACACACACACACACACTCACAGACACACACACACATACACACTTCCAGACACACACACATACACACACACACACTCACAGACACATACACTCCCAGACATACACTCAGACACACTCCCAGACACATACACACACACTCCAAGACACACACACACATACACTCACAGACACACACACACACTCACAGACACACACACATACATACATACACACACACTCACAGACACATACATACACTCACATACACAAAAATTATTTGTATTTTTTTTACATTTAAAAATGTCCACCCAGCCTCCCTACCTGGAGAGCTGGCGTGGACCTGTCCCTGGGGTCCAGTGGGGCTTCAGTGCGGCCGGCTCTTGTCTCTCTCTGTCAGACGCGGCGAGGGAGCTGTGTCCTCTCTGCTCCCTCTCGCCACGCGGGCTGTCTGCTGATGCCGGGAGCCGGAAATGACGTCATATTCCGGCTCCCAGCATCAGCAAACGGCGCGGCGAGAGGGAGCAGAGAGGACACAGCTCCCTCACCGCGTCTGACAGAGAGAGACAAGAGCCGGCCGGGGAGGTCCATCAGGTGGCCATTTGGCCACCTCTTGGGCCCCCCATGACAGGGGGAACACGGGAAAATATGGGGGTGGCATTTTTTGCCGCCCCCCTGAGTGCCTGCAGGACCATAAACGGGAACGGCGTTCCTGCACTAAAAAAAAGTGCAGGAACGCCGTTCCCACGCGTTCCTGCAGGACTCGAGCCCTGTATAAAACTATCTACCCCCTTCCAAGGTTACTAGACTTTTTGTGATGTCCTTGGGAAGCTTGTATTGATGGTTATCAGACTGTGCTACCTTTCTGCACTATATTCCAATCGTATTCAAATTATCTTGTGTGACGTTGAAACATTTGTTTCCTCCTACCTGTGTATTTCGTTTAAGGAATATTTTTTCCTTCATTTTTTCTTTTTGGACTGAACTTTCCTCCCTTTCTCTTCCCATATATTAAGCCTCACAAATCACCCACATTTAGGGTATCTGTACTATAGTCAAATGACAGTTTAGTGAATCTGTCCCTTTATGTATTTTCCACTTTGAAATTTGACACCACCTAATTAGTATAGTTGATTACTCATCTATCCCTACAGGTGATACTCGAAAAATTTGAATATTGTGCAAAAGTTCATTTATTTCAGTAATGCAACGTAAAAGGGGAAACTAATGTATGAGATAGACACATTACATGCAAAGCAAGATAGTTCAAGCCGTGATTTGTCATAAGTGCGATGATTATGACTTACAGCTCATTAAAACCCCAAATCCTAATTCTAATTCTAATCTATAACATATTTAAAATATTTGGGCTAACCCGCTAACCCAGATTTTATAAGAAATGTCAAGTGAATTTTAAGATTTATGTCAATACAAGCAGGCTGGAATACATAGTTGGCAACATTTTCCAGTTTAGCTAGGATGGCCTAAATGGCATTTCCCTTTTAAATTCTGCACAATTCATAATTTAGAAAAGAAAGCCATTATATATAAACCTCTCCGGCAACAAAGGAGTTGACAGATTTCTACTGTATAATATGTCAATACTGTTTAAGCCATTCTTACCTGCTGTTCAAATAAGTGCACCAAAAGATAAAATGCTTCAGCAAGTGTCTTTTTGTTCCTTGAAGACATATAAATATTCTTAGGTTTAAAGATTGTTCAACAGTCCTGTTAATGAAAACCTGCCAAGGCTGCTTTTACCCATGCACGACGTAGCTGCTGAATCTGCACTAAGCAGACCTTACCAATGGCAGTCTATCATATTCTAATCAGTGTGATCCCCCGTAGCACAGGGACTGGGCTTGACACAATCTTATTACAATACGCTGACATGGCATGGAAAGATTACATATAAAAATATTATTGCCAGAGACGTTCCTTCTTTCACATCCTATTTAAAAAGATCTCGAGTAGCATTGCCCCCGGTTCACAGTGCATAGCTAAGCATTCAGCAGTACAGTATATATATATATATATATATATAAATATATATATATATATATATATAATGTTATTTATTTTTTTCGTTGTATATATTTATATATATAAACATATGTAAGATTGGAACAGAGAATGAACTTATAGATTACCAAATAAATGTTGAGTGTCTGTGCACTGCCATATGTTTTTCCTGTATGCTGATGATACACATCAACCCTTTGACACTAGTCCACTGGCTAAATGCTAATGACCAGTGAGAGTCTAATGCGTTCTAAAGATTATTATTTTTTTTACTACACACATTTCACCCATTATTATTATTATTATTATTATTATTACTGCCATTTGTAAAGAGCCAACATATTCTGCAACCCTGTACAACTGGGGAAAATAGACACACAGTATAGACAAAGCAATATAAAAAGGATTAAAGGGCTCTGGTCGTAAGCTAAGATACTATGGTTAAAGGGAATGTAAAGTGGTGTTCAAAGGGAAGAATTCCATTACAGCTCTATTCAGCAGATCAAGTCAAACACTTAAAAAAACCACTCCATGCATCATAATCACTAGAGTGTGCTGTAGTACCCAGGAGTACTCTGGCTCCCCACCAATGTAAGTAGTCAAATTGTTTTCCGGCGGGCACCATCCCCTGCTTTCTCCATAACTGAGTTATAACTAAAGTTCTAATTTCTGCGATAAGCCTGGCGGTGTAGGACTTAGCTCCTTGGCTGAGAGTGATTAACTGATCCTCTCATCCAATAAGCTGGCCATACAATGCAGGGATTAGCTTAGAAGAGCTAACATAAGCTACTACTTGCTAAGAGAAGGTTGGGGGTAGCACCAGACAAACTCCAGGTAAGATCAAACCATTGCTAGACCTACTGAGATTTATCCTCACACATAATTTTTTCATCTTCCAAAGTAAATATTACCATCAGGTGCAGGGGAATGCGATGGGGACATCCTGTGCCCCATCATACGCCAACCTGCACCTAGGATGGTGGGAGAGTGAAAGGGTCTTCACTGAACACAACACCGACTTTACCGACTATATATTTTTATGGAAAAGGTACATAGACGACATCCTCATCATTTGGACAGGTACTCAATCACAATTTGAGACTTTTGTTGAGACACTCAACAGGAACAATCTAAATCTCCGATTCACTATGGAGTTTGGAGACCAGGCACTCAACTTTTTAGACTGCACATTCAGGATAACCAAGGACCTGGGTATTGAAACCACCCTATATCGTAAGCCCACCTCTACCAATAGCATGCTACGATGGGAGAGCCACCACCCTACTCCACTCAAAAGAGGGATTCCGGTGGGCCAGTATCTCCGATTGAGGAGGAACTGCTCGTCTATTGAGGACTTCAAACTAAAAGCAACCGAACTGAGATTCAGATTCAAACAAAGAGGCTATCCAAATCGCTGCCTAAAGCATGCCTACCAGCGAGCACTTAATAGTACTCGCGAAGATCTGCTCATGGATGAGCCCAAGCAGGACTCAAAGAAATTAATCAGATGTGTAGCAAACTATGATGCTGGATGGAACGAGGTAAAGAAAGTAATGGGCCGTTTTTGGCCTCTTTTGACACAGGATCCACATCTGAAGGACACCATCTCCACTAAGGTGTCTATTACAGCGAAAAGAGGTAAAAACATAAAAGAGATGCTTGTACCCAGCTACCTCTCTACCCCTAAAAAAACGAACACCACCTGGATGACTATACACGGCACGTACCAATGTGGGAAATGTGTTGCATGTACATACATAGCCAAAGGGTCTAAAACCCTTACTAACCACAACAACTCTGTAGAGATTCCCATAAAACAGTTCTTTAACTGTAATACCCAGGGAATGGTCTACTTACTCACGTGTAAGTGTGGCATGTAATATGTGGGCAAAACTATACGCCCATTCAAGCGACGCATCATGGAACATGTCCACTCTGTAACATCTAACAGAGACACGTCAGTTGCCAGACACATTAGAACCAACCACATGGACACCCCTAGATGTATTAAATTTGCGGGAATAGAAAAAATCCAACTGGGCAAAAGGGGTGGAGATCTAGATCAAACCCTTAAAAGAAGGGAATGCTATTGGATTTACAAATTTGACACACTAGCCCCCAAAGGCCTCAATGAAGGCTTCACCTTCACCCCGTTTATTGAATGATGATTATCCCCACTGTGTATATATGTATATAGATCTGTGTTGTCCAGTCTTTAACTTAGGTCTTTTTGTTAACAGATATTTCTTTCTGTACATGTGAAGTGTGATTTACCGGGCGCCTATGTGCCAGCATAACAAGTGACCGCTCATTACCTATTCCACTAAACCACCAGTCCTGGTACCCCCCCTCCCCCGGTTGTCCTGTTTGGCTCCATTAGGAGAAAAAGTGATTGCCTATTTTTACCAATAGGATCCTCCCTACACTGTATGAAATAGAGGGTCTCTGTTTGCATCCCACCTTCCGTTAGGAAGAGATCTGCAAATACTGTCTACAGTGTTCAGAAGCATTCAGTACAACTACAATAACAGTGCTTCCCACTTCACAAGTCTATGATGAATGTGGGAGCCGTATTTATTATTTTTTCTTCTTTTGCTTTCTGTAGCACGATCCCTGTCATACACCAGCAAGGGTTAACTCAATCCTGCACTCCTAAATCCCAATACAGGACTTATCGATACATGTAAACTAAGCCTCCGCTGATTATGGGTCTTTAAACCCAAGATACCGTATATTAGGGGTTTGTAACCAGAACTTGTATGTGGTATAAGTGGTTAGCCGTAAAAGCCGTTTTACATACGGGGGAGGAGTCCTCCTTCAGTCAGCCGATGACTGACATCCTCCCTACGTCCGCAGACCCGCCCTACTGACACCCACGTGGGCGGATACACGGACGATTGACAGACTACACGGAAATT
Source organism: Pelobates fuscus (assembly GCF_036172605.1). Taxonomy (NCBI): domain Eukaryota; kingdom Metazoa; phylum Chordata; class Amphibia; order Anura; family Pelobatidae; genus Pelobates; species Pelobates fuscus. The sequence goes on along the minus strand of NC_086320.1, from coordinate 290,703,873 downwards.
TGGCGCTAAGAGGCAAGACACGCCCAGCGCCGCGATTGGTCACTTGCACTGCCGGTCTGGTTATTTAAACCCAGCGAGGCACAGGAGCCGGTTCACCTTTGACAAAGGCGCTCTAACAGCGCCGAAACGGACGTTAGGTCGTTACTCTTTCTTTTATTTCACCAGCACGAATTGATGTGATCACTGGGTGAGGGTAGTGGGTCTATGTCTCGCCTAACCGACGTTAGAGCTATCTACAATTAGTATTTTAGAAGTGAACAGTGTAGAAATCTTTTTTCCTCCACAGCGGACTCACCATAGCTCCTGAAACAGTAGGGGCAAGCACTGCAGCAAGCTACTCTAGTCAGCCTTCGACAGGATTTGGGCTGTTAAAAGTGGAGTAATCTTTTCTCTCCTGCAGCAGGTTCTTTGAGCCCACACTGGAATAGGAGCAACTATTGCAACCACTAACTTTGCCCTACCTTTGGGCTGAAACACTGTATCTTTAGCAGGTCAAGCGGCAACTCTGTATCCCCTTGGCTATACAGAGATACTTTGTTTCCTACTAGTGGATACTTGGGATCAAGTTACCTATTCCCTTTTAAAATAGGTTTCTCTACATTCTGATGCTAAGGGACACAGTTAGCAGTTATCTACTTGGGCCTCTCAGGCTAACAAGCCTTTAGTGCACAATTTAACGCAAGCAGCTGTATTGTCCCTGTTACAGCACCAGGTTCACTGTATATATATTGTACAGACCCACCCCAGTGTGTTTATTATGGTGGCGGTATATTAAGTTTTATTTGTTGATTTACTTTTCATTTGGGATCATATTTTTAATGATACCCACGATTAAATTATTTTAGACTATTATTTAAAGCAGTACAACAGCTGCAGAACTCCCATTCTGGGCGCTCCCGAAGCTTTGAAAGCTAGGGAATACGCCTACTCTCTCTATTTTTGTATATATACAAGGGTTATCCCCTACTGAGTCCTGCAGACACACTCTAGTTCCCCCTGTTGGGAACCAAGCACCTCGTGCCCTTTTGTTTCTAAGATCAAACCATTAACAAATGGGAGTGTGGGTACTAGGGAACTACTGGCTCCATGATATATATAGTATATGGAAATGTATAAATGTAAAACATCTTTGTACAATCCCGAAATCCATCTGCCTGTTCAGGAAATGAAATCTAAAGGTTTATGTCAGAGAGGTTTGTCTGATTAACAGTTTGGAGCACTGATGGCCTCAAAGATAACCAAAAGCAGTTTCCCAATAACTTCCACAACTTTACTGTACTTATAATGTAACCATGGGAAGAGGGGAAGGACCACTAGGGGGTTTGGAATGGGGGGGCACTAAGGGTGTCAGGGAGAGGATGACCCCTAAGGGGGGAGGAAGAGGGGGGGTTTGGTTAGTAAGAGATCATCTATTTGACATGTATGAAAATTTGAGAATACAATATAAAACTAAGGATTGTCTTGGAAGCAATAAAGTTTTGTCTTTTAGATATTTTATTAAATAAAAATATAAATATAGACATATAAAATCCATTACAATAATTAAGAGTAAACTATATGCTTGCAAATATTTTATTAATAGATTAACATACCCTCCTGAACATGTCATCATGTCAGCCTCTCTGTCATTTTAAGATGGAGCAGCATCTGTCTCTAAATCTCTCCTCTGTCCCTTAACATTTAAAAGTACACCTATTTATACCTTAGGTGTCTTCATTTTAGGGTTACTGTAGTTCATATATGAAAAAGTAACACTTATTTTACTTTATCCATTTTAGGACCCTGGCAAAAAATACAACTAAAATTTAAGGGTGTACACGTCATAGAAAATTCCCTGATGGCATCTTAAAGTCTGAACATCTTTATCTATTTAGCGTTACCGCAGTATATTATGTACTGAAAGAGTCGTAGCATTGCATTGAAGCTTGTTTATGCATTATTGTTATTGTATTTCGTCTGGGACAAAATGGTGCAAACATAATATGCACTGATTGTGAGTAAGAGGTTATTGCTTAAAGAAACATGTATGTATGTTCCATTTCTAACACCTTGTCAGTTTGCAATATCTCTTAAAGACAAAGTACACAGTTTGAGGAATACAATATTTCATTCTAAAACTTGTAATATTTGCATTTGCCCATAACAATAAACATTCACAGTTAATTATTAAAATGGGAATTTGTGTTTTATTAAATGGGAATTCAAAATGTAAGGCAAAATAGCCAAGCTGGATTTTCTTTCTCTACTTACCTGGCCTTAAATTTGAAATACACTTTGAATGAACTTTGAATTTGTGACAATTCTCACTTTAGTAAATAACTGTATAAGTGTGGTAGCATTTTCTGTGTGTGACGTCTGTGTGAGTGTGGCAGTGTTTGTGTCTATGTGCAGTATCAGTGTTGCAATGTCTCTGTGTGTAGCTGTATGAGGTAGAGTGCAATACAACCATTAATTGCCTTGAGGAAGGTAATGGAAAAATGATCATAATGGTTAACTTTCAGGTTAGTAGTGCTACAAACTGTTGGACATTACAGCATTCACCTTTTGATTTCACTTCCTGAACACACAAATGGCTTTGGTGATTGCATTAAGATGTTTTGGACATTTTGGACTTTTCATTCACTGCCACTTACATTCCGTTTCCCCATAATCATCATGTATTGTTTAGCTGCCACATTGGCACTTCACACAGACACACTCCAGCTCTGACATTACACAGACACACTGAAATTGCACACACACAAGCATTGCAAAACTCATACTGACATTGTGCACAGCAAATGCATTTTTCACTAAACTGAGATTTGTTCGGAATTCAAAGTGAATTTCACATTTGTTTGAATGTTTCCATTTCAGCTTTTCTGGCCTTAAATTTCAAATTCACTTTGAATTTCCAGCAATTCTCAGTCTTCTTAATAACACTGCAATAGATTTTGGCAGCACACTCATGAAAAGAAAAAAGGTATAGAAAATTGGGTAAGAAAGATCACACATCTGAGGTTCTCTTCTCCTACAATCCTGCATTTTGCATACTTTGTGTAATGTACAAATCAAGGTGTCACATTTGTACTCCTATTGCCTTGACACACATGTTATCAAAATTTGTGAGTTTGCAACTAACCATATTAATTAGAGATTACGTTTTTATTATCTCACAAAAGCATCCATAATTGATTGTAAAAATTATTATGATAGAAACATTTATATACATAAAGGGAATCAACACAGTAAAGGAGGAGACTATATTTAAAAGAAGAAAAACTACCACAACAAGAGGACATAGTCTTAACTTAGAGGGGCAAAGGTTTAAAAATAATATCAGGAAGTATTACTTTACTGAGAGGGTAGTGGATGCATGGAATAGCCTTCCAGCTGAAGTGGTAGAGGTTAACACAGTAAAGGAGTTCAAGCATGTGTGTGATAGACATAAGGCTATCCCAACTATAAGATTAGGCCAGTGACTAAAGAAATATTAACAAAATTGGGCAGACTAGATGGGCCAAATGTTTCCTATCTGCCGTCACACTTTTTTTTTCTAGAAAAGACAAGCTTGTAGTTTACTACAATATATATCACTCCCTTCTACATACCTAAATAAGTTTCCTGAAAATACAGTGACGTGAAGATGGGATTGTAGAGAAGGATACATTGTCCATTCAGATAAAAGTACATGTAAATGTAGTGCAGATCAGATGAGGTCACAATGGGTGCCTGCTGCCTACACCTTGTGAAGTCACTATGAATGTTCTATGAAACATCTAGGTGGTTGCTAGCATGTCCAGCTAGACAGGAATATGTGCATATACTGAGCGGTTTTTCTGCTACATCAAATACCAACGAGGAAACTACACTAAGGACCTTTTTCGCTACTGATGAGATGTGGGCATCACTTTTGTCTGAGTTTTAAGTGATTATATGAGGCTGCGCAGCAGAGAAGATACATTTACATTGCCACCTTTCTTAACATTGTCTACATAATGAGACTTCAGTTTGTATTGACTGATATGTTTCCGCCACTGAGAGCTAGTCACTTCACAGTGCTGCTAAGTAGGTATGTTAATACTATATTCTTTATTTGCTTGGTTTGTGTTATTTTAGGCTATTTATTAATGCAATTGCAGTTTGAGAATACAATCAACTCGTTAGTTACTTGTTAGCTCTCGCAATTCAATTAACTTTTTAGAAAATAATTCAAAATGGATTTAATTTTCTCATGTGGCTGCATGCATAGATAGCAGACGTTACTGGAATCTATAGGATACAATACATTGTGACATAGTTAAAAAGAGCCATTGGTTTTCCTCTGTTTTTTGCTATAATTCTATATAGGGATATATATATATATACACAGCCTCAAAAAATGCACATCATTTGTTTTATTGAACTGGACAATCAGGATGCTTGTGCACAAATGGTTCCTTTGTCCCTTGGGGACCACAATCAGTTACAAACCCTGTACTTAAAACAATGTAAACAAAGGCAGGTGCTCTGGGCAAGTGTCTGCCTCTTGACCTTATTTCCACTGAGCTAACCAAAGCAGGAAGTTACAGGAGTGGTTGTCTGATTAACAGTTAGGGGGTGTAACAAGGTTTATTTAATAAAGTTTTAATTTCTATAAATCTGCAATTTATAAATGGAAAAATAGAGGACACCCTCGTCACACATAAAACACATCAAACACATAAAACATTTCAGCGAGCGAATGTGCTTAATATGTGTGGAGTGGACCTTTAATGGTGCATCGAGCAGCTGCATTGGTGAAGCAAAGACTAGAAAGTTCAGATTACTTTTTTCAACTTTAATTTTTTTCTTTTTAATGTATTCTTCCTTAATGCATTACATGTGTGTAAAATACAGCTTGTAATGTAACTTTAAATATTAATATTCTCAGTCATCCTTGTTAATTTTATTATCAGCCTGCAGGCTCTGCCTTTTTTGAAGTTAGTAATCATTCTATGAAGCAGCCTTTAACATTTTAATCAAAAATCCCTATTTTATATTGGTTAGATTAGTAATTGGTTTTACATTGGTTTTACAGTTGTGACTTTCCGAGTAGCATTATCCTTAGGTTTCCATAATAATACAAACACCATGTTCATTTCAGTGAAGGATTAGCACTGAAAGGAGGGAAGTAAAATTAGTGAATGATTGAATGACAGAATATCTTGAGGGGACATCAATAATGGAAAATATGTACTGCACAGGAAGATGATGAATGTGTAATTAGAGATTTTAGATTATAGAATTTAATGTGTTAGTTTGCAAATGTTTCTATGCTTATAACTTTATTTAATGTCCCTTATTTATTTTTATGAAACAGCTTATTAAACTTGTCTTCTGTTTACTGATTGCTAAGACTCTGATCCTGTACACTAATGAGCACTTACCTCCGGAAATCCAGCTGTTGAGAATCATGGGAAATGTAGCCCACAAATACTGGAGCACTAAAACTTACTGCTATATACTAATATAGTCATGTCACTACGACAAAAAAACTGAAATAACCTGAGAAGGCAGGATCCTAGGCTCTATAAAAGCACACTATAGACACCAAGACACTTCATCTCAAAGCATAGAACAATTATGTAACTATATAGAGGCACTTCTGAGGAAATAGCAGAGTGAAACTCTCAGAGAGACCACCCGATTGGCACATTGATACGTTTTGCTGAGCATGCGCACTGGCCTAGGAAAGCGTTAGATTGGCCGAGATCGATCTTGGTGATCTCAAGATGACAGGAGCTGCGGAGACAATGCTAATTTCAGCATTTTAGGGACCTGTCACATGCTCTCGAATTTGATACCTGCTGTCACAGTTTTGGGAACACCATCCCCCCCGCAGAAAGTGTAGTGCAAGCACTAAGACAATACGAAGGGTGCTGAAACAAAGAGCCCAGCCAGTTCCTTGGGCAATCCTACCCGATTCAGCAGTGTCAGTAATGCGTTTTGTATCACTGGCCTACCTCCTTTTACTCCACCTTCATGGGACGCTGATGTGGGGTATGCATCACTAGATGGTGGAACTTTGTCAATGTAGCCCATGGCCATGAGACAAAGTAGTTTAAATTATTTATTTTAGTTCCATTGGATATACAGTGAAATTCAAATGTAGTCAGTTTGAGTATTTCATAAAGATTTTATCTTTATGAAATACTCAATAGTGACAGAATGTTGACAAACGCCCCTCAAACGACTACAACATGGTCTGCATGTACAGTAAAATCCAATGTGAATAATATCATTGGCTCCATTCATAAAAAAGACGAACTAAATGCAAGCTAACAAAGCCAAATTGTTATTGTAGATAGTTACAAACATTTTTTCCAAATCAGTTCTAATGCCATTTTTTACAATTTGCTGTTTAGTGAGTAAACCCCTGATGGACCTCATTTTTGAGTATATTGTACCCTAGTCAATGACTTCTTCCCTGGGCCTCAAAGTAAATCTGTCTTGTTTATAAGTCCAATAGATTCACCCCTCAAACTCTCTGATGTATATATGTATTCAGTTGTACAATGTAAAAAATATGAAAGTTCAGATAATAAAAACAGGAATGCATGTGCATTTATGTTATAAACATGAATTCAGCAGAACCGTTGGTTTTGTAAGTTAATTTTGCCATACCTATAATGTTATTAGAAAATGAAATTGAAAACCCTTTGTGGCTAATGGTTTAACACAGCTGATTGATTTGCTTCTGCTTAAAACTGGTACCTTGCAGAATACATTTTCTTACCAGATACTTTCCCCCTTCACCTTTGATGTTTTGTTTCTTCTCTTCCCTTGAGAAATCTGTTGAAACACAATGTGAATTCATTGACTAAGGTTTTTTTTATAGCGGTTTGGCAGGCTATTAGATTGGCTGTAAAAAGAGAGACAGTATTTGATGTGAAAAATGATACTGCATCTATAAGCAAACATGCAATAAGAGAAGATAAACAAGCAGGGCGTCTATAAACTCAGAGGAATGACAGCAAGCCTTGTCTTTAAAAAAGGGGGATCTAAAGAAATTCTGTAAAGTTTGTACTTTGGTATCTTGTTGTTTTTATAATAAGGCAGTAAAAAGGCTCTTTCTGTAGAAAAAGCATCATTACGTAAAGTAAAAAATAAAATCTCTTTAGGATGTGCAAGAAACAAGCTGCGAATAAGCAAACTAAAGAGTCTAGCAGGCAAGGGATGAAAATTGAATGCATTTATTCCCTTACAGTGTATTGGATGTGTGCAGAGGCGTAACTAGAAACCACGGGGGCCTCAGTACAAAAATTGCCCTGGGCCCCCACCCCCCCCAATACGTCTACATCCCTGCCAGTACCTCATATGTCTACCCTCCCCCTCCGATACATTGCCCCCCCACACATGCAGACAAACAGATACACATGCAGACAAACTCATAGACACACACACATATACAGAGACACAAACATACACACACATACAGGCATGCATAAATACAGACACACACATACATACAAACACACACACACATACATACAAACACACATATACAGACACACAGACAGACACACATACACATACATACATAAACACACACACACAGACATACAGACACAAACACATACATACAGACACACATATACTAACACACATACAGACACATACATACTAACACAAACATACACATACACATACACACAGACACATAAACACACACACATACATACATACAAACACACATACACATACACACAGACAGACTCAGATACATACAAACACACACACATACACACACATACAGAGAAACATTCATATAGACACATACACAAATACACACATACATATACAAAATGTTTTAGTCACCCTCCTGTTTCCTACCTTTTAGGTGCAGGTGGGTGAATTTACCTAGTATCCAGTGGCTCAGCCCGATGGGCCCCTTAACGTGCGGCCCAGGCAGTTCTACCATGTTGGCCAGGGGGGAACACATGGCGGCGGACACTGCGATCGCAAGGGTTAGCAGGGTGGCTGAGCCCCCTGGAGTGGCGGGCCCGTTCGCAGCTGCGACCCCTGTGACTGCAGTAGTTCTCTCACTGGATGTGTGTATACATTTACGTAAAGAAACTTGTGTTTATGTGTATATGTTAATATTATATATATGCACATGTTAATATTATTTCAGATTTTTTACTACTTGTTACAAAACATTTTAAGCAATAGCAAGTTAACATTAGTATGGTGATAATACAAGTACACCAGAACAATATACATTTGGAATTGAGGAATGCTCCTCTCTCTGTAAAACCTGTGCAATCACAGAGGTTGCACAGCCCTAAAGTCAGCCCTGCACAGAATATCATTACCCCTCCCGACTACCTAGTGGCAGTATCCCATTCTCCTCCCTTCCTTGTCCAGTATCAGTAGCCCATTTGTTCCCTTGCACATTACCAAAAGCAGATCCTCCCCTTTACTAGTAGACCATTCTCACCACTGCTCAGTACCAGTAGCCCCTTCTCAGTAGCCCATAAACCTACACCTTGTTTATTTGGCCAGGGTTAGCCTTTGAGTTTGACATGCTTACTTGGAAGGGAAAAGCAGATTGACAGCTTGGGACAAAAATTTCTGGAGAGTGAGACAGAATAACATATCCTTCCATGAATCAGCTTCAATTACCATACAAACCAAATAGTCTGGACCAGCCAGTCCAGGCCCAAAGGTTGTGAGGGTGTTCTCCAGAGAGTTACCAGGTTTTCGGTGTACCAGAATTGTCAGAAAGTGACAAGGGAATTAAAAATCTTAAACCAAAACAGTCAGCCTGTAAAATAAATGAGTTGTAAATTAATTTCAGACCTGCTATTTTAGCTTCCAAAATACAATGCCCAGGTGTCCTGACATTTTCTTGTTTAGTAAAAATGTTTTTTTTTCTACGTATGTGCTTTTCTATGTGTGCGTGACTGTATGTGTGAGAATGTGATGTGTGCAAGACTGTGTATGTGTGAAAATATAATGTGTGTGTAGTGTGTATGTACAGCGCTATGGAATCTGATGGCGCTCTATAAATAATAAAATAATAATATTGTAGTATGTCATTCTTTGTGTCTATCATTGTTATTTTCTGTCTGTGTTGTGCTTTTCTATATATATATATATGTCTGCCATTGCTCTTTTCTATGTGTATGTTTGTATCAGCGCTCACAGAGATGAATGAGTAATGGGGGCCCACAGACTGAGGCTTACCCAGAATCCCATGTATTCCAGCCCCTGAGCACACTCAAATATGGTTCAGCGCCACTATATTTTGCTCACACCTCAATTTCAAAATCTGAACAGGCAATAGACAGTCTCTCCTTTCCCTTCCAATTTGGTCTTTTTTTTTTTTTTGCTTCAATGCTTCTTTTTCCCTCTTACTTCCATTTTCCTTGGGCTTTTGTCCTTTCTGTTGTTTATCTCTTTCTATGTGTCAATCTGCTCAGCAATACATTATATTTAAATGGCCTCTTTGTTGCATTGGACGATAATTATGGTACCTTAGTAATACGTAACTTTATTTTTCTGTTTTAACATTTGTTTCTTGTATTATCTTAGGAAAATAAAAAGAGTGATTAAACATATACCTTTGTATCTTATTCCTTATGTATCTGAAAGCAAGACCAATATGAAAAGAATTAATAATAAAGAGGGGTTAGTCACATTGGAAGTTTTAATATGTGCAGTATTGCAAGAGAAGCACTGTACTGTACCCTGTAACGGCACCCCAGGTACAAAAGGGGTTAATGCTGCCAAAGATATTCCCTTCCCGAACGCAGGATCAGCTACCGAACACTCCTAAGCACCGAACAGCAAAACACACAAATAATTCCCCCAAGTACAAGACAAGGCTCTTTATTGAGGGTCAAGCAGGAATCTGTTTAATGTGGGCTACATGCCTGGTTTTTATGCAGGTCTTCCACCAGGGACACTGCCATAGGGGACCTGGTGGAAAACTGGGAAAAGTTCCTGTAACAACCAATCAGAATACATACAGGTATAAACACTCCCACATAAGCATTACAGCCCCATCCTCTCTATCCTGGAGGTAATTGGGTTAAGTGCTAGAAGTAACTCAATTACCTTCCAGGATAGGGCATAACCTCAATTTTATATGTACAATAAAAACACATAAAAATACATAATTCCAAAACTCCCGAACAGAATCTCCACATTTAACATATCCCCAGATAGCTTGGATCTGAGCACACAATATTACCGAACAGCACTCAGATCCTATACACACAGTTCAATCGCCATGGAGCCAAAGTCTTTCACATAGTCTATCGTTATATGAATGGGCTCCATGGGATAGCTATCTGGGGTGTCTCTGTTCGCATCATAATGTACCGAACGGCCTAGCGTTCGTATGAACAGATGACAGAAGATCAGCGGCTTCAGAGGTGTTCATATGAAAATAGTGTCCGTTTTTAGTTCCATAGATTCGTCGACGAACACCGCTGGGCATTCGCATGTCCAAGATGGCCGCCACCACGTGTTCGTTAATACGAATGACGACCACCCAGCCGATCATTCGATAATAGAAACCACAAAGTTCTAATGAGGCCAAGAGGTTAACAAGCAGCACACTTCTCTGCTGGGTGGCCGGCCATTCGGTAGTTCTTTCGGCAAAAGGGGAACTCAGCATAGGGACCGTACGGACATGGCAATAACCGAACAAACAGACGAACCAGCATAAAATAAAAGTAATACAAGGATAGAGAGGTCTATCACATACCCGATGTCAATAAGAATTCCTCAGGGAAACTTTAATATTCCTGAAATCATAAAATATATTCCCTTAGTCATGCTTCCACTTTTTACATATTGTTATACACATTATGATACTGCATTCTTAAAGTGCCTAAAAATCTGCAGTCTTGGCTTAGGACTCCCCTGGGCTACCAGTTGCTAGAGTTGGCACCTGTCTACAGCTACCTATTTTCTTGTGGTATATCTACTCTAGCCCTATATTATAGATGCCTATCTATCAGGGCCAGATTTACATGTCAGGTGCCTCTAGGCACAACATTGTAAGGCTCACTCTACCCCCCAAACCAGAAAATGGTAGATAAAGTAAATATAATGAATTTGTTAACTGGACATTGCAGGCATAACACATATGCAAAACACATACTCATATTTAGCAAATACATATGCATAAATATATATATATATATATATATATATATATATATATATGTGCATATTTCTACTTGTAATTTATTGTGCTTGAATTTGTGAGTATAGTGAGTGTGTGCAGCTGTGTAAATGCTAGCTCAGTTACCGTGTTTCTCCGAAAATAAGACCGGGTCTTATATTAATTTTAGTCACACAAAACACACTAGGGCTTATTTTCAGGGTAGGGCTTATTTATTTACGGTACCGGTATGTACATTGAACCCCCCCTTTAATTAATCCACCCCCTCTAATTAATCCACCCCCCCTTTAATAAATCCACCCCCTCTAATTAATCCACCCCCCTTTAATTAATCCACCCCCCTCTTTAATAAATCCACCCCCTCTAATTAATCCACCACCCCTTTAATTAATCCACACCCCCCTCTAATTAATCCACCACCCCTTTAATTAATCCACCACCCCTTTAATTAATCCACCCCCCTTTAATTCACCCTCCCTCTAATTAATCCACCCCCTCTAATTAATCCACCACCCCTTTAATAAATCCACCACCCCTTTAATTAATCCACCCTCCCTTTAATTAATTCACCCCCCTTTAATTAATCCACCCCCCTCTTTAATAAATCCACCCCCTCTAATTAATCCACCCCCTTTAAATAATCCACACACCCTCTCTAATTAATCCACACACCCCCTCTAATCCACACCCCCCTCTAATTAATCCACACCCCCTCTAATTAATCCACACCCCCCCTCTAATTAATCCACACCCCTTTAATTAATCCACCCTCCCTTTAATTAATTCACCCCCCTTTAATTAATTCACCCCCCCATTAATTAACTCACCCCCCCTTTAACTAATTCACCCCCCCCTTTAATTAATTAAGTCCCAGACATAAAATACCGGTATCTACTCACAGTTCAAAGAGTCCAACCACTGGGTGCCTCACCGCCCGGAATGGATCCTTCCGCTGAAGATCCGTGAAGGCAGACTGACGGCGTTGCGCACGTCGTCATCACGCTGCGCGATGCCGGGCCCGCAACGCTCCTCCACCTCTTCCTCATAGAAGAAGGAAGTCCCGCCGGGCCGCAAAGGTAAAATGCCTAGGTCTTATTTTCGGGGTAGGGCTTATATTGCAGCCCACCCCGAAAATTCGGCTAGGGCTTATTTTCGGGGTAGGTCTTATTTTCGGGGAAACATGGTAAAGATGATATTAGAAGTGGTTAAGGTAAAGGGGGCAGAGTCAATGTTAAAGAAGGGTTAACATCAGTGATAGATTACATAGGATGTTTAGTGTTAAAACGAGTATATCTTAAAATGGGTTAAAGTTGCAGTATAAGGTCTGTTTACGATTATTGGGGTTAGGGTTAGAGTGAGGTTAAGTTTAGTACTTGGGTGCAGAGTGTGTTTAGGAATATTTGCAGGGATAGGCAACCTTAAGTGCTGGCAAAGCATCCTGGTAGGTGTAGTCCAAAACATCTGGAGTGCCGAAGGTTGCCTATGCCTGGTTTAGGGGTAACATTGGGTTAAATGTACTATTGAGGTACATGTGGTGTTTCGTTTTTAAGAGTTAAACATAGGATTAAAGGAACACTATAGTCACCTAAATTACTTTAGCTAAATAAAGCAGTTTTAGTGTACAGATCATTCCCCTGCAATTTCACTGCTCAATTCACTGTCATTTAGGAGTTAAATCACTTTGTTTCTGTTTATGCAGCCCTAGCCACACCTCCCCTGGCTATGATTGACAGAGCCTGCATGAAAAAAAAAAAAAACTGGTTTCACTTTCAAACAGATGTAATTTACCTTAAATAATTGTATCTCAATCTCTAAATTGAACTTTAATCACATACAGGAGGCTCTTGCAGGGTCTAGCAAGCTATTAACATAGCAGGGGATAAGAAAATCTTAATTAAACAGAACTTGCAATAAAGAAAGCCTAAATAGGGCTCTCTTTACAGGAAGTGTTTATGGAAGGCTGTGCAAGTCACATGCAGGGAGGTGTGACTAGGGTTCATAAACAAAGAGATTTAACTCCTAAATGGCAGAGGATTGAGCAGTGAGGCTGCAGGGGCATGTTCTATACACCAAAACTGCTTCATTAAGCTAAAGTTGTTCAGGTGACTATAGTGTCCCTTTAAGTTACATGTTTATTTTCAGGTTTATGCTTTCAGTGCCTATCTTCGGGTCTAATGAAAGGGTTACTTTAGGTTTTTAGGAGGGGTTACATTCAGGGTTTAGGTTTTGTTGAGTTTAAATTTTTATTCGCAAAGTACTTACTCTCCTATGTCTTCTGTAGACCATTCAATCTCATATGATTGAGACTAGAGCTGCAGTTATAAAGTGTGCAACACTCAGAGCTTCCCCTACCCTTTCTGCAAGACATTTCCTGTGTGAGAGGCTGATAGTGGGCTGATGGGAACTGATTCCTTCCACTTCCTGTCCAGCATCACACACAGACACTAGGGGAGCTGGGACAGCACTGTGTTTTATGCCTTCTGTTACTGTTCATGCAGCTCTGATAAGACTAATTGAAATACAGAGGACACTGTGCAATAGTGATGTCACGAACTGTTCGTTGGCGAATAGTTCCTGGCGAACATCGCTTGTTCGCGTTCGCCACGGACGGCGAACACATGCGCTGTTCAGTCCGCCCCCTATTCGTCATCATTGAGTAAACTTTGACCCTGGCCTGTACCTCACAGTCAGCAGACACATTCCAGCCATTGAGCAGCAGACCCTCCCTCCCAGACCCTCCCACCTCCTGGACAGCATCCATTTTACATTCATTGTGAAGCTGCATTCTTAGTGAGAGTAGGGACAGTGTAGCTGCTGCTGATTTGTTAGGGAAATTGATAGCTAGGCTAGTGTATTCAGTGTCCACTACAGTCCTGAAGGACTCATCTGATCTCTGCTGTAAGGACAGCACCCACAAAAAGCCCCTCTTAAGGCTAGAACATCAGTCTGCTTTTTTTTTTTTGAATAGCAGTTAGTTGTCTGCCAGCGTGTGTGTCAGACTTGCAGCGTATACTGTGCCCACTTGCCCAGTGCCACCACTCATATCTGGTGTCACAATAGCTTGCATTTAACAAAAAAAAACTTTTTGGACTGTAATATAATAGCAGTCAGTTTCCTTCACTAGTGTGCATTTCAGGGCCTGCCAGGGCACAGTGTCACACCAGTGCAACTCATATCTGGTGTAACAGTAGTGTACATTTAAAAAAAAAAATTTGACTGGAATAGATTGAATAGCAATTAGTTGTCTGCCAGCGTGTGTGTCAGGCTCACAGCGTATACTGTGCCCACTTGCCCAGTGCCACCACTCACTCACTGGTGTCCCAATAGCTTGCATTTAAAAAAACTAAACTTTTTTGACTGTAATATAATAGCAGTCAGTTTCCTTCACTAGTGTGCGTTTCAGAGCCTGCCCAGTGCCACCACTCACTCATATCTGGTGTACCAATAGCTTGCATTTAAAAAAAACTAAACTTTTTTGACTGTAATATAATAGCAGTCAGTTTCCTTCACTAGTGTGCGTTTCAGGGCCTACCCAGTGCCACCACTCACTCACTGGTGTCACAATAGCTTGCATTTAAAAAAACTAAACTTTTTGGACTGTAATATAATAGCAGTCAGTTTCCTTCACTAGTGTGCGTTTCGGGGCCTGCCAGGGCACAGTGTCACACTAGTGCAACTCATATCTGGTGTAACAGTAGTGTACATTTAAAAAAAAAAAAAAAATACAATTTTGACTGTAAAAGATTGAATAGCAGTTAGTTGCCTGCCAGCGTGTGTGTCAGGCTCGCAGCGTATACTGTGCCCACTTGCCCAGTGCCACCACTCATATCTGGTGTCCCAATAGCTTGCATTTAACAAAAACAAAACTTTTTTGACTGTAATATAATAGCAGTCAGTTTCTTTCACTAGTGTGTGTTTCAGGGCCTGCCCAGTGCCACCACTCACTCATATCTGGTGTCCCAATAGCTTGCATTTAAAAAAAAACTAAACTTTTTGACTGTAATATAATAGCAGTCAGTTTCCTTCACTAGTGTGCATTTCAGGGCCTGCCCAGTGCCACCACTCACTCACTGGTGTCACAATAGCTTGCATTTAAAAAAACCAAAACTTTTTGGACTGTAATATAATAGCCGTCAGTTTCCTTCACGAGTGTGCGTTTAGGGCCTGCCAGGGCACAGTGTCACACCAGTGCAACTCATATCTGGTGTAACAGTAGTGTACATTTAAAAAAAAAAATTTGACTGGAATAGATTGAATAGCAATTAGTTGTCTGCCAGCGTGTGTGTCAGGCTCACAGCGTATACTGTGCCCACTTGCCCAGTGCCACCACTCACTCACTGGTGTCCCAATAGCTTGCATTTAAAAAAACTAAACTTTTTTGACTGTAATATAATAGCAGTCAGTTTCCTTCACTAGTGTGCGTTTCAGAGCCTGCCCAGTGCCACCACTCACTCATATCTGGTGTACCAATAGCTTGCATTTAAAAAAAACTAAACTTTTTTGACTGTAATATAATAGCAGTCAGTTTCCTTCACTAGTGTGCGTTTCAGGGCCTACCCAGTGCCACCACTCACTCACTGGTGTCACAATAGCTTGCATTTAAAAAAACTAAACTTTTTGGACTGTAATATAATAGCAGTCAGTTTCCTTCACTAGTGTGCGTTTCGGGGCCTGCCAGGGCACAGTGTCACACTAGTGCAACTCATATCTGGTGTAACAGTAGTGTACATTTAAAAAAAAAAAAAAAATACAATTTTGACTGTAAAAGATTGAATAGCAGTTAGTTGCCTGCCAGCGTGTGTGTCAGGCTCGCAGCGTATACTGTGCCCACTTGCCCAGTGCCACCACTCATATCTGGTGTCCCAATAGCTTGCATTTAACAAAAACAAAACTTTTTTGACTGTAATATAATAGCAGTCAGTTTCTTTCACTAGTGTGTGTTTCAGGGCCTGCCCAGTGCCACCACTCACTCATATCTGGTGTCCCAATAGCTTGCATTTAAAAAAAAACTAAACTTTTTGACTGTAATATAATAGCAGTCAGTTTCCTTCACTAGTGTGCATTTCAGGGCCTGCCCAGTGCCACCACTCACTCACTGGTGTCACAATAGCTTGCATTTAAAAAAACCAAAACTTTTTGGACTGTAATATAATAGCCGTCAGTTTCCTTCACGAGTGTGCGTTTAGGGCCTGCCAGGGCACAGTGTCACACCAGTGCAACTCATATCTGGTGTAACAGTAGTGTACATTTAAAAAAAAAAAATACAATTTTGACTGTAATAGATTGAATAGCAATTAGTTGTCTGCCAGCGTGTGTGTCAGGCTCACAGCGTATACTGTGCCCACTTGCCCAGTGCCACCACTCACTCACTGGTGTCCCAATAGCTTGCATTTAAAAAAACTAAACTTTTTTGACTGTAATATAATAGCAGTCAGTTTCCTTCACTAGTGTGCGTTTCAGAGCCTGCCCAGTGCCACCACTCACTCATATCTGGTGTACCAATAGCTTGCATTTAAAAAAAACTAAACTTTTTTGACTGTAATATAATAGCAGTCAGTTTCCTTCACTAGTGTGCGTTTCAGGGCCTACCCAGTGCCACCACTCACTCACTGGTGTCACAATAGCTTGCATTTAAAAAAACTAAACTTTTTGGACTGTAATATAATAGCAGTCAGTTTCCTTCACTAGTGTGCGTTTCGGGGCCTGCCAGGGCACAGTGTCACACTAGTGCAACTCATATCTGGTGTAACAGTAGTGTACATTTAAAAAAAAAAAAAAATACAATTTTGACTGTAAAAGATTGAATAGCAGTTAGTTGCCTGCCAGCGTGTGTGTCAGGCTCGCAGCGTATACTGTGCCCACTTGCCCAGTGCCACCACTCATATCTGGTGTCCCAATAGCTTGCATTTAACAAAAACAAAACTTTTTTGACTGTAATATAATAGCAGTCAGTTTCTTTCACTAGTGTGTGTTTCAGGGCCTGCCCAGTGCCACCACTCACTCATATCTGGTGTCCCAATAGCTTGCATTTAAAAAAAAACTAAACTTTTTGACTGTAATATAATAGCAGTCAGTTTCCTTCACTAGTGTGCATTTCAGGGCCTGCCCAGTGCCACCACTCACTCACTGGTGTCACAATAGCTTGCATTTAAAAAAACCAAAACTTTTTGGACTGTAATATAATAGCCGTCAGTTTCCTTCACGAGTGTGCGTTTAGGGCCTGCCAGGGCACAGTGTCACACCAGTGCAACTCATATCTGGTGTAACAGTAGTGTACATTTAAAAAAAAAAAATACAATTTTGACTGTAATAGATTGAATAGCAGTTAGTTGTCTGCCAGCGTGTGTGTCAGGCTTGCAGCGTATACTGTGCCCACTTGCCCAGTGCCACCACTCACTCACTGGTGTCACAATAGCTTGCATTTAAAAAATACAAAACTTTTTGGACTGTAATATAATAGCAGTCAGTTTCCTTCACTAGTGTGTGTTTCAGGGCCTGCCAGGGCACAGTGTCACACCAGTGCAACTCATATCTGGTGTAACAGTAGTGTACATTTAAAAATTTTTTTTTGACTGGAATAGATTGAATAGCAATTAGTTGTCTGCCAGCGTGTGTGTCAGGCTCACAGCGTATACTGTGCCCACTTGCCCAGTGCCACCACTCACTCACTGGTGTCCCAATAGCTTGCATTTAAAAAAACTAAACTTTTTTGACTGTAATATAATAGCAGTCAGTTTCCTTCACTAGTGTGCGTTTCAGAGCCTGCCCAGTTCCACCACTCACTCATATCTGGTGTACCAATAGCTTGCATTTAAAAAAAACTAAACTTTTTTGACTGTAATATAATAGCAGCCAGTTTCCTTCACTAGTGTGCGTTTCAGGGCCTGCCCAGTGCCACCACTCACTCACTGGTGTCACAATAGCTTGCATTTAAAAAAAACAAATCTTTTTGGACTGTAATATAATAGCAGTCAGTTTCCTTCACGAGTGTGCGTTTCAGGGCCAGCCAGGGCACAGTGTCACACCAGTGCAACTCACATCTGGTGTAACAGTAGTGTACATTTAAAAAAAAATACAATTTTGACTGTAATAGATTGAATAGCAGTTAGTTGTCTGCCAGCGTGTGTGTCAGGCTTGCAGCGTATACTGTGCCCACTTGCCCAGTGCCACCACTCACTCACTGGTGTCACAATAGCTTGCATTAAAAAAAAAAAAAACTTTTTGAACTGCAATATAATAGCAGTCAGTTTCCTTCATGAGTGTGCGTTTCAGGGCCTGCCAGGGCACAGTGTCACACCAGTACAACTCATATCTGGTGTAACAGTAGTGTACATTTAAAAAAAAAATACAATTTTGACTGTAATAGATTGAATAGAAGTTAGTTGTCTGCCAGCATGTGTGTCAGGCTCACAGCATATACAGTACCCACTTGCCCAGTGCCACCACGCATATCTGGTGCACAATAGCTTGCATTTAACAAAAAAAACTTTTGGGACTGTAATATTATAGCAGTCAGTTTCCTTCACTAGTGTGCGTTTCAGGGCCTGCCAGGGCACAGTGTCACACCAGTACAACTCATATCTGGTGTAACAGTAGTGTACATTTAAAAAAAAAATACAATTTTGACTGTAATAGATTGAATAGAAGTTAGTTGTCTGCCAGCATGTGTGTCAGGCTCACAGCATATACAGTACCCACTTGCCCAGTGCCACCACTCATATCTGGTGTCACAATAGCTTGCATTTAAAACAAACTAAACTTTTTTGACTGTAATATAATAGCAGTCAGTTTCCTTCACTAGTGTGCGTTTCAGGGCCAGCCAGGGCACAGTGTCACACCAGTGCAACTCATATCGAAAAAAAAAATGACAGGCAGAGGCAGGCCACCCCGCAGGGGCTGTCGTGGTTGTGGTTCTGTTATTCCCTTTGGCCCTAGAATAATGCCCAGTGTTCAGAGGCCACGTACCCTGAACTTGAAAAGTTCTGAGGACATAGTTGACTGGCTAACACAGGACACCCAATCTTCTACAGCTTCTGTTCGGAACCTCGACGCACCACCCTCCTCCTATATCTTAGCTTCGGGCACCTCTCAAGTTACCACTCGCCCGCCTGCCACCACCACCAACACTAGCACAACAGCCACTTCACTTGGTATGTCAGAGGAGTTATTTACACATCAGTTGCAAGAAATTAGTTATGCGCAACCATTATTGCCAGAGGATGTAGATAACAGGGATATGTCTCAGTCAGGCAGCATTACACACGTACGGTGTGGTGATGATGATGTTGTACCCACTGCTGCTTCCTTTGCTGAGTTGTCAGATACAAGTGAAGCGGTTGATAATGACGATGCGTCCGTGGATGTCACGTGGGTGCCCGCTAGAAGAGAAGAAGAACAGGGGAAAGTTCAGATTGGGAGACAGAGAGGAGGAGGAGGAGACGAGTTGGAAGCAGGGGGAGGTCATCGCAAGGAGCTAGTGGCACAGTCAGACGGCATGCATCGGCACCCGGGGTCAGCCAGACAGCACGCCAATCAACGCATGCTGTTGCCACCACCAGAATGCCGTCATTGCAGAGCTCAGCAGTGTGGCATTTTTTTTGTGTGTCTGCCTCTGACAACAGCGATGCCATTTGGAACCTGTGCCAAAAGAAACTGAGTCGTGGGAAGTCCAACACCCACCTAGGTACAACTGCTTTGCGAAGGCACATGATCGCACATCACAAACGCCTATGGGATCAACACATGAGTTCAAGCAGCACACAAACTCAAAGCCGCCATCCTCCTCCTGGTCCAGCATCTTAAGCCACGTTAACCACTGCTGTCCTCCTTGCCCCCTCTCAACCATCTGCCCCTCTGTCTCTCGCCTTGAGCAGTTCCTGCTCATCTGCCCACAGTCAGGTGTCTGTCAAGGACATGTTCGAGCGTAAGAAGCCAATGTCACAAAGTCACTCCCTTGCCCGGCGTCTGACAGCTGGCTTGACTGAACTCTTAGCCCGCCAGCTTTTACCATACAAGCTGGTGGAGTCTGAGGCGTTCAAAAAATTTGTAGCTATTGGGACACCGCAGTGGAAGGTACCTGGCCGAAATTTCTTTGCACAAAAGGCAATCCCCAACCTGTACTCGATTGTGCAAAAGGAAGTAATGGCATGTCTGGCACACAGTGTTGGGGCAAGGGTCCATCTGACCACTGATACCTGGTCTGCAAAGCATGGTCAGGGCAGGTATATCACCTACACTGCGCATTGGGTAAACCTGCTGACGGCTGCCAAGCATGGAATGCGTGGCTCTGCAGAGGAGTTGGTGACACCGCCACGACTTGCAGGCAGGCCTGCTGCCACCTCCTCTACTCCTCCTACTCCATCCTCTTCCATAACCTCCTCGGCTGAGTCCTCTTCTGCTGCTAAGTCTTGCTCCACATCAACGGCACCCCCCCAGCTCCCCAGGTACTATTCCACATCCCGGACACGGCAGTGTCACGCCGTCTTGGGGTTGACTTACTTGAAAGCAGAGAGTCACACTGGACCAGCACTCCTGTCTGCCCTGAACGCACAGGTGGATCAGTGGCTGACTCCGCACCAACTGGAGATCGGCAAAGCTGTTTGTGATGATGGAAGAAATTTTTTGGCGGCATTGCATTTGGGCAAGTTGACACATGTGCCGTGCATGGCACATGTGTGTAATCTGAGCGTACAACGCTTTGTGCATAAGTACCCAGGCTTACAGGACGTCCTTAAGCAGGCCAGGAAGGTGTGTGGCCATTTCAGGCGTTCCTACACGGCCATGGCGCACTTTTCCGATATCCAGCGGCGAAACAACATGCCAGTGAGGCGCTTGATTTGCGACAGCCCGACACGTTGGAATTCAACACTCCTAATGTTCGACCGCCTGCTCCAACAAGAAAAAGCCGTTAACGAGTATTTGTATGACAGGGGTGCTAGGACAGCCTCTGTGGAGCTGGGATTTTTTTTGCCACGTTACTGGACGCTCATGCGCAATGCCTGTAGGCTCATGTGTTCTTTTGAGGAGGTGACAAACCTAGTCAGTCGCACCGAAGGCACCATCAGCGACATCATACCATTTGTTTTCTTCCTGGAGCGTGCCCTGCGAAGAGTGCTGGATCAGGCCGTAGATGAGCGTGAAGAGGAAGAGTTGTGGTCACCATCACCACCAGAAATAGCCTTATCAGCATCGCTTGCTGGACCTGCGGCAATGCTGGAAGAGGATTGTGAGGAAGAGGAGTCAGAGGAGGAATGTGGCTTTGAGGAGGAGGAGGAAGACCAATCACAACAGGCATCCCAGGGTGCTCGTTGTCACCTATCTGGTACCCATGGTGTTGTACGTAGCTGTGGGAAGAACATACCTTCAGAGAGATCACTGAGGACGAGGGACAGGACATAAGTAGCTCGGCATCCAAACTTGTGCAAATGGGGTCTTTCATGCTGTCGTGCCTGTTGAGGGACCCTCGCATAAAAAGGCTGAAGGAGAACGACCTGTACTGGGTGTCCACGCTACTAGACCCCCGGTATAAGCAGAAAGTGCCTGAAATATTACCGAATTACGGCAAGTCGGAAAGGATGCAGCAGTTCCAAAATCAATTAAAAAGTATGCTTTGCAAAGCGTATAAGGGTGATGTCACAGCACAACGGGAATCTAACAGGGGAAGAGGTGAAAGTAATCCTCCTCCTCCCACGACCACGCCGGCAAGGACAGGACGCTTTACAGACGTGTTGTTGATGGAGGACATGCAGAGCTTTTTAAGTCCTGCGCATCTCCACAGCCCTTCGGGGTCCACCCTCAGAGAACGACTCAACTGACAGGTAGCAGACTACCTCACCTTAACTGCAGATATCGACATTCTTAGGAGCGATGAACCCCTTGACTACTGGGTGTGCAGGCTTGACCTGTGGCCTGAGCGATCCCAATTTGCAATAGAACTTCTGGCCTGCCCCGCTTCAAGTGTCCTGTCAGAAAGGACCTTCAGTGCAGTAGGAGTTATTGTCACTGAGAAGAGAAGTCACCTAGTTCTACTCTAGTTTAGTCTAGATTACCTCACCTTTATTAAGATGCGGCACAGAAATACCGACTTATACAACAGCCTGGGGCTGGAGGGACACCCCCACTCGCACCTGCAACTATACCTGCACCACGGCGGCACCCAGAGGCACGCAGAATGCAGCTAGGGATCAGTGGAGCAACCTGCTCAAGTCTGATGGCACCCAATGACCCAGGGACTGTGCCTCACCTCCTGAAGTCATCGGCTGAGTGAGCTAAACGCAACCTCTACAGCGACACTTGTGCTACTACTTTTGCTTTGTTGTAGCCTGTAAACTTAATTACATACAATGTGTGCTGTAGCCTAATTAAATCCCACTAGTGGCAATAATAGTCTGATAATCCCCTCATGCCTTGTACGCTGCCAAGGTTACCTTCCGCTGCAACCCCCACTAATACATAGAACAAGTTTATAGCTACTAGTCACCATTTCCATTCATTATAATCCATCCTTGGTAGGCACCATACCCTGCTATCTCCTATCATAATTATTAAAAAATGTGCCGTACCTCAGACAGGCATAATGTAATCTTGTTAATGTTCACTCATGTCTTACTATGCAATGTCTTGATTACTCTGTGAATTCTGCTATGCACATCAAAAATAAAGAATAAAAAAAAATAAGGGATGGATCCCGAAGGGACTGACAGTGGGCGATACATTCGACTAAAAAAGGCCTGATGAGGGGGACTACTTAACACACCACTCCTATCTGGTGGCACATTAGATTGCACGTGCAGTGCCCCAAATTTGAAGTAGGAGGACCGACCAAGCATCTTTTTCCATCTCCCGCTTCCTAAAATCGATGCCTTATATACACGTCCCCTGATAGGGGATGTAACAGGGATTAAACTGATAAGAATAGTACTACTTAACACACCACTCCTATCTGGTGGCACATTAGAATGCATGCGCAGTGCCCCAAATTTGAAGTAGGAGGACCGACCAAGCATGTTTTTCCATCTCCCGCTTCCTAAAATCGATGCCTTATATACACGTCCCCTGATAGGGGATGTAACAGGGATTAAACTGATAAGAATAGTACTACTTAACACACCACTCCTATCTGGTGGCACATTAGAATGCATGCGCAGTGCCCCAAATTTGAAGTAGGAGGACCGACCAAGCATGTTTTTCCATCTCCCGCTTCCTAAAATCGATGCCTTATATACACGTCCCCTGATAGGGGATGTAACAGGGATTAAACTGATAAGAATAGTACTACTTAACACACCACTCCTATCTGGTGGCACATTAGATTGCATGCGCAGTGCCCCAAATTTGAAGTAGGAGGACCGACCAAGCATGTTTTTCCATCTCCCGCTTCCTAAAATCGATGCCTTATATACACGTCCCCTGATAGGGGACGTAACAGGGATTAAACTGATAGGAATAGTACTACTTAACACACCACTCCTATCTGGTGACACATTATATTGCACGCGCAGTGCCCCAAATTTGAAGTAGGAGGACCGACCAAGCATCTTTTTCTATCTCCCGCTTCCTAAAATCGATGCCTTATGTACACGTTCCCTGATAGGGGATGTAACAGGTGTTAAACTGATAGGAATAGTACTACTTAAAACACCACTCCTATCTGGTGGCACATTAGATTGCATGCGCAGTGCCCCAAATTTGAAGTAGGAGGACCGACCAAGCATGTTTTTCCATCTCCCGCTTCCTAAAATCGATGCCTTATATACACGTCCCCTGATAGGGGATGTAACAGGGATTAAACTGATAGGAATAGTACTACTTAACACACCACTCCTATCTGGTGACACATTATATTGCACGCGCAGTGCCCCAAATTTGAAGTAGGAGGACCGACCAAGCATCTTTTTCCATCTCCCGCTTCCTAAAATCGATGCCTTATATACACGTTCCCTGATAGGGGATGTAACAGGTGTTAAACTGATAGGAATAGTACTACTTAACACACCACTCCTATCTGGTGGCACATTAGATTGCACGCGCAGTGTCCCAAATTTGAAGTAGGAGGACCGACCAAGCATCTTTTCTCATCTCCTGCTTCCTAAAATCGATGCCTTATATACACGTCCCCTGATAGGGGACGTAACAGGGATTAAACTGATAGGAATAGTACTACTTAACACACCACTCCTATCTGGTGGCACATTAGATTGCACACGCAGTGCCCCAAATTTGAAGTAGGAGGACCGACCAAGCATGTTTTCCCAGCTTCTGCTTCCTAAAATCGATGCCTTATATACACGTCCCCTGATAGGGGACGTAACAGGGATTAAACTGATAGGAATAGTACTACTTAGCACACCACTCCTATCTGGTGGCACATTAGATTGCATGCGCAGTGCCCCAAATTTGAAGTAGGAGGACCGACCAAGCATGTTTTTCCATCTCCCACTTCCTAAAATCGATGCCTTATATACACGTTCCCTGATAGGGGACGTAACAGGGATTAAACTGATAAGAATAGTACTACTTAACACACCACTCCTATCTGTGGCACATTAGATTGCACGCGCAGTGCCCCAAATTTGAAGTAGGAGGACCGACCAAGCATGTTTTTCCATCTCCTGCTTCCTAAAATCGATGCCTTATATACACGTCCCCTGATAGGGGACGTTACAGGGATTAAACAGATAGGAATAGTACTACTTAACACACCACTCCTATCTGGTGGCACATTAGATTGCACGCGCAGTGCCCCAAATTTGAAGTAGGAGGACCGACCAAGCATGTTTCTCCATCTCCCGCTTCCTAAAATCGATGCCTTATATACACGTCCCTTGATAGGGGACGTAACAGGGATTAAACTGATAGGAATAGTACTACTTAACACACCACTCCTATCTGGTGGCACATTAGATTGCACGCGCAGTGCCCCAAATTTGAAGTAGGAGGACCGACCAAGCATGATTCTCCATCTCCCGCTTCCTAAAATTGATGCCTTATATACACGTTCCTTGATAGGGGACGTAACAGGGATTAAACTGATAGGAATAGTATTACTTAACACACCACTCCTATCTGGTGGCACATTAGATTGCACGTGCAGTGCCCCAAATTTGAAGTAGGAGGACCGACCAAGCATCTTTTTCCATCTCCAGCTTCCTAAAATCGATGCCTTATATACACGTCCCCTGATAGGGACGTAACAGGGATTAAACTGATAGGAATAGTACTACTTAACACACCACTCCTATCTGGTGGCACATTAGATTGCACACGCAGTGCCCCAAATTTGAAGTAGGAGGACCGATCAAGCATGTTTTCCCATCTACTGCTTCCTAAAATCGATGCCTTATATGCACGTCCCCTGATAGGGACGTAACAGGGATTAAACTGATAGGAATAGTACTACTTAACACACCACTCCTATCTGGTGGCACATTAGATTGCACGCGCAGTGCCCCAAATTTGAAGTAGGAGGACCGACCAAGCATGTTTTTCCATCTCCCACTTCCTAAAATCGATGCCTTATATACACGTTCCCTGATAGGGGACGTAACAGGGATTAAACTGATAAGAATAGTACTACTTAACACACCACTCCTATCTGGTGGCACATTAGATTGCACGCGCAGTGCCCCAAATTTGAAGTAGGAGGACCGACCAAGCATGTTTTTCCATCTCCTGCTTCCTAAAACTGATGACTTATATACACGTCCCCTGATAGGGGACGTTACAGGGATTAAACAGATAGGAATAGTACTACTTAACACACCACTCCTATCTGGTGGCACATTAGATTGCACGCGCAGTGCCCCAAATTTGAAGTAGGAGGACCGACCAAGCATGTTTCTCCATCTCCCGCTTCCTAAAATCGATGCCTTATATACACGTCCCTTGATAGGGGACGTAACAGGGATTAAACTGATAGGAATAGTATTACTTAACACACCACTCCTATCTGGTGGCACATTAGATTGCACGTGCAGTGCCCCAAATTTGAAGTAGGAGGACCGACCAAGCATCTTTTTCCATCTCCCGCTTCCTAAAATCGATGCCTTATATACACGTCCCCTGATAGGGGACGTAACAGGGATTAAACTGATAGGAATAGTACTACTTAACACACCACTCCTATCTGGTGGCACATTAGATTGCACGCACAGTGCCCCAAATTTGAAGTAGGGGGTCCGACCAAGCATCTTTTTCCATCTCCCGCTTCCTAAAATCTATGCCTTATATACACGTCCCCTGATAGGGACGTAACAGGGATTAAACTGATAGGAATAGTACTACTTAACACACCACTCCTATCTGGTGACACATTATATTGCACGCGCAGTGCCCCAAATTTGAAGTAGGAGGACCGACCAAGCATGTTTTTCCATCTCCCGCTTCCTAAAATCGATGCCTTATATACACGTCCCCTGATAGGGGACGTAACAGGGATTAAACTGATAGGAATAGTACTACTTAACACACCACTCCTATCTGGTGGCACATTAGATTGCACGCGCAGTGCCCCAAATTTGAAGTAGGAGGACCGACCAAGCATGTTTTTCCATCTCCTGCTTCCTAAAATCGATGCCTTATATACACGTCCCCTTATAGGGGACGTTACAGGGATTAAACAGATAGGAATAGTACTACTTAACACACCACTCCTATCTGGTGGCACATTAGATTGCATGCGCAGTGCCCCAAATTTGAAGTAGGAGGACCGACCAAGTATGTTTCTCCATCTCCCGCTACCTAAAATCGATGCCTTATATACACGTCCCTTGATAGGGGACGTAACAGGGATTAAACTGATAGGAATAGTACTACTTAACACACCACTCCTATCTGGTGGCACATTAGATTGCACGCGCAGTGCACCAAATTTGAAGTAGGAGGACCGACCAAGCATGTTTCTCCATCTCCCGCTTCCTAAAATCAATGCCTTATATACACGTCCCCTGATAGGGGACGTAACAGGGATTAAACTGATAGGAATAGTACTACTTAACACACCACTCCTATCTGGTGGCACATTAGATTGCACGCGCAGTGCCCCAAATTTTAAGTAGGGGGACCGACCAAGCATCTTTTTCCATCTCCCGCTTCCTAAAATCTATGCCTTATATCCACGTCCCCTGATAGGGGACGTAACAGGAATTAAACTGATAGGAATAGTACTACTTAACACACCTTATAATAACGCAGAGAGAGGCAATGCAGATAGAGGAGTCTGAAGAAGAGGAGTCAGAAGAGGAAGGTGGCTTTGAGGAGGTTGAAGACCAAACACAGCAGGCGTCCCAGGGGGCTTGTTGTCACCTTTCCGGGACCCTTGGTGTTGTATGTGGCTGGGTGAAGGAAGAGACCTTCAATGACATCAGTGAGGACAAGGAACGGGACATGGCTAACTTGGTATCCAAACTTGTGCAAATGGGGAGTTTGCGGTTGTGCAAATGGACTGTTTGCGGTTGTTTGCGGTGCGTTAAACGGGGAGTTTGGTCTGTCACTGTGAAGCGGGCGTAACCCTTACATTACCTGATCGACACAACATCATACCTGATGTTTTAAAGTAGGTTATTCCAAACAATTTAGGAATGTTAGGTGATTTATGCCCTCTATGGATTAAAACCAGACTCTGCATCAACTATGTAATTTTCCATGGGAGTTTTGCCATGGATCCCCCTCTGGCATGCCACAGTCCAGGTGTTAGTCCCCTTGAAACAACTTTTCCATCACTATTGTGGCCAAAAAGAGTCCCTGTGGGTTTTAAAATTCACCTGCCCATTGAAGTCTATGGCGGTTCGCCCGGTTCGCCCGTTCGCGACATCACTACTGGGCAAGGATCCTGGTACTCTCTCTCCATGAGCTTACAGAAGTTTAAAAAGGCACATTATAGACATGTGCGATTCGTTTCGTTACGAATGTACATTCGCATGAATTACATGCCATTCGGACTTTTGGATGCTTCGGAATGTCCAAAATGCCTAAGTCCCAAAGCGCAGACAAATTATTTATTTACCCAAATTTCCAAACGGACCAAAACAAATTTTTCCCATGCACATCCCTAGCACATTATAAATTCTGAAAACAAGCACCCACCAGAGGGAAATCCAGCCCTGAGATATATACTTTTCATTTTTGCTAAGAACTCCCCTCACCATTATTAATAAATGCTTTCACGCTTGTCCGATGTACCCTATTAAATGTTGAGAAGCAACTATTTCTTTTTTGTGAGCTTTAGATGAACATCCATAATGAAAACTGAAATGGTTTTCTGCATCTGCTGAGTCGGGTGCAGAGTCGTGGCCCACTTACTTGAGACATCCATTCTTCTGGGGCTTGTTGCAGTACAAAATTAAATATGTCTCTGGAATGAGGCAACAATGAACCTATTTAACCTGCAGGGAGCCCCTGAAAGATGGATATGCCAAGTAAATGATTTAATATCATAAGAGCAGCACTAGGTAATTAGTGCATATACTACGAAAAGGATTTAGTGGTGGAAATTACTAGTGCCCCACCCCCCACCAAGTTTTGAATGTTGTATCTTTGTTTCTGTTTAAATATACTCTGAACCCACATATTCTAACACGAAACACAAAGACATACATGCATTCACTTACAGTGAATATACACACAGAAACACAGGTCTGCAGGGGGCCCAGGTCCTAATTTTGCCTGGGTACCCAGGACACTCTCAGTCCGCCCCTGCAGCCGATAGTGGTGTGATTTCAGACAAATGCAAACATTACAGTTTCTGAAATTGCAATGTTTTAGTCTGCCTGAAAAATTAGACTTAATTAAGATGAAATGTTTTTGGTGCTTAGTGTGTTCCTTTAACATATTTATAGTGGAAACCTGAACATTTACATATTAGTTTGCCTTCCCTGAGATAGCATCCACAGCTATTGTTTAGACTATTTCATTGTATGTGTGTTTTTTTTTTGTGATACTTTTATTTTTCAAGCTGGCACATACAGGATACATTTTCTTTGCCTGAAGGCCTCCACTTTTTACTATTAATCTCTTCTCTTGACACTTGCAAAGTTATCATGGTCTCAAAAGGTAAGAAGACTTTATTCGACTTAATATATCAATAAGTTGACTTTCACACTATTCTAACCTGCATGAAAAAAACAGCTATGACACATTATTTAAAAATGTCAATTCCTTACTGAATTTTGTAATGTTATTGTGAACTTTTCTGGTTCTTTTTTTAAAAGAAGGCTTGTATCTTAAATCATAATAAAAAACTGACAATTTCCATAATGTGAATTTTTGGGCAAACTTTGATTGGTTATTCATGTCTTGTGCTAACTATAAGGATCTGATTTAATATGTTTGAAAAACTTTTTAAATGATTTAATTTTTTTAAGAAAAACTTTTAAAATGATTTAATGTTTTGAAAAATATTTAGATATTTTTAAATATTGTTAGATTTTTTATGTTATCTACTTTTATAATTTTAATATTTTTAAAAAATGAAATCGGTGTCTAAGTCCTGAACCTCAATGTTAATGATACATTGAGAAAACTTCTATAGTCTTATAGTGCTTCCATCTTGTTGGCTTTTTTTTGTACCCTGTGAACCCTTAAGCAAACTAAGAAATATGAACAAAAAAAACGTATTGAAACACAAAACTGAGCTCATATTCTGGGTTATATTTATATTTGTATCTAAATTTCTTCAAGCATTGGTATTGTTGTAATGAAAAAGTCACATAACTCCGCATTTAAATGTGCAATTAGTTCTGTTCCGAATGTATATTCAGACGAATTTCATGCAATTTGGTCATTCGGATGCTTACGAATGAAACATAGAATGTGACGGCAGATAAGAATCATTCGGCCAATCTAGTCTGCACAATTTTCTAAATACTTGTATTAGTCCCTGGCCTTATCTTATAGTTAGGATAGCCTTACTGAATGCCTTACTGAACGTAACTGAATGCCTGTTTTGGAATTGCCGAAGCAGACAAATTATTTTACTTACCCAAATTTCCGAACCAAAGTTTTTGCCCATTCACATCCCTACTCCGCATTGATTTAATTAAATCTCTAACAGAGCCAGCAACAATCTAAAGATAGACAGATTTATTTACTAAAGTGAGAAGAATGTTTGACGTGAATTTAAAATTTTAGTGCAAAGTAACTGAACTGTAAACACAGCTGACTTAGAGAATCTTTCCAATTTTGCCATTTTGGTCTAATTTTGAAATTTACTTGGAATCTTAACTTTAGCAATTAACCTTGTATGGGATTAATTTACTAAAGAATGGTTCACGCGACGGACATGGAAGAAGCAATATGAGAGATAACCAGAACCTTTGTATAAAGTTTTGTTTGGGAGATTTTTTTTTTTATTTGAGAGCTCACATCCTTCAAAGTAAGTGTTTTTTTTTTGTTGTTGAATGTCTAAGTTTTTTATTAACATTTATCATAACATTTTGTATCATTTACAGAAAGGAAAACAAAGTAAAATAACATAATATAAAATAACAATAACATTATTATAGTAACATCAACATCTCAGTACATTACATCACAGCATCCTATATATACATCACCAGCAGTCATTATGGACCCCTTCCCGTACCCGCTCATTATGGAACATATCAATAAGGGTACCCTCTTTAAACAGTTAACTGAGCCTTTCATCTGAAACTGAGTTACTGAACACCAGAAAGTGCGGGGACAGCACTATCCCAGTTCGCCCATACCTTATCATGACTCAGCAAGGAGTTTGTTATTCTATGCAACATATCCTCAACAAATGTTGTTGTGTTTAAATAGTCTATCATCATTGTATCTTGAGGGGGTGCGGATTGCTTCCTGTTTCTAGCTATGCTCAATTTTGCTGCCACTAATATATGCATGACTAGCTCCCTCTGTGGACCTTTCAGAGAATTCAGTAACATATCTTACAGGAATACCTCTGGTTGTTGGGTCAATGAGACTCCAGTCGCTTTTCCAATGATGGACTGAATCTGCAGCCAAAATAGTTGAAAACGGCCTCAGGACCAAAAGACATGTAATAGGCTCCCACGTTTAATCTTGTGTGTAGTAATAAAGCTGTGAATGGTTTTACACTATTGGAGTGTCCTTGGCTATTTTCCTCTTCCATGTGAGCTTCTGCTATATTCAGTGTGTTGGTGGAAGATTCTTGGGGGTGATCCCCTCACATGATCGTGTTGTTCAACTCTGGTATATGTGAGTGCAATCCATAGGGAGAAAGAGGGTGTTGCCCATATTTGTTGAAGAAGATTTCTGCACTGCGCATAGAATTTTCTTCTGACAGGAACATATACAATAATGATATGAAGGGGAAAGAATGGTATACGTATAAATATTGGTTTGACGCACACATCTAAAATTTAAAGTGACAGCACATCACAATTTTTAATTTTAGCACTTTTAATGTATGTGGTGTTTACAGCACCTTTTTGGTCATTTGTAAGTGCCTTACATGTGTTTGATTTATTTTGAATTGTATCTCATTTGGCCAAATATTTGTGACTTAGAAACTATTAATTGCAGTATATATCAAAGATCAACTTAATAGTAGGAATAATAAAGTGAATATTTACAATATAGCAGGCAGCCATATAATGACTGGGTTTTGTAACAGATTTAATGCTCCAAATGTCTCCACCCATAAAATATTAAACATGCATTTCAGCCTATTGCTATTGGTGATAATGCAGTTAATATTGTATTTCAGCGTTTAACACTCCATTCAGAGGGATTTGCTGCACAGACAGAGCAATATATCCTAGGTCCCTCAGGCAACACAGATTTTAAGGCGATACGGAAAAGGACAATGATTTTTTGAGGTAACAGGCTTTTCATGTGAACCCAATTTTCTGCCAAGTCAAAGATAATACATTATTGAGGATACTGCTTTTATAGGTATGACTGCCTTTCCACCCCTTAATAAATAAACATTGTGGTGCCAGATCCTGCTATCTTCAGTGGGTTTCATTGGCTTCTTAAAATACAGCAAATAGACATATACCACCACAGGCATTTCTTTAATAGAAACCTATACAGGGTTGATCTGAGTTCAAGGTTAAAAACTAGGCCAATCCTGTTTTGAATGCTTGCATGTTACAGACCTCCCATCATTTTCAGTCTGTCATAAAAATGATACAGGTGTTTTCATCACATATAGTGACAACATTTTTCAAAACTACTAAGTGAATGGAAATAAAACTACTTCAGGTTTTCTCATGTGTCCCCAGTAACCTAAAAGAAGGCTTTTGGTTTTAATATTGTACAGGATTGTGTTAGGCGTACAAGAAAGAGAAATATTGCAAAACTATACTATATTATTTTGTTCCTTTTATTCCACGTTAAGAACTCCATAAAAGCATGCTCCAGTGGATAAAATGGCTGTATATATTGCAATGGAAACTGATAGGCCATAAATAATCTGAATCCATTATAAATCCACTCCGCTGAATGAAGTACCAAGTGAAGAGCGTTCTTTCTCCTTCCCTTTGGCTTTTGGCTAATAGTTGTTGACAGTATGAGTTGTTACACTTAAAAATAGATATTTTCTTTCCCATGTATGTGAATTGTGCTCCAAGCTCCAGCATGCCTTACATGATGTATCTTTCTTCGGACATAACATTTACAGATTTAAGATAACCAGACATTTCCTGCACGTGAAGTTTTTTTTTTAATGGAACATGATATAATTAGGGGGAATTATATAAATAGAGCTGATTTTAATCACATTTGAATGTCAATCTATCTGATCATCGTATCCATATTTCATGTTCCACAAAGTCTTACATAAAAATTGAGACAGGAATCAGAAATAGCATAGTATCTATTTTATTATTAAAGCTAAAAGCTGGAGGCTTACTGTAACGTTTCAAATTTAAGTTAAGCTTAAATATCACAATAACAGATACATTTTATCTGCACATTAATGGAGTAATTTTTCCCCAACATTATTTGATAAACCATTCACATCACCATTCAGGCCCGGACTGGCCATCGGGCACATCGGGCAAATGCCCGGTGGGCCACGGTGGCCACGGGCCGAGGACGGCAGGGGAAGGTCCCAGGATCTCCCCTGCCGGTCTATGCAGGGCCGGCACTATCGAGCGCAGGCCCCCCTGTTTGCCATGGAGGGCCGGTGGGGAGATCAAAGATCTCCCTCACCGGCCCCCTTGGAGAGACATGTGGCACATGCGGCTGGGGAGGGAGGGAGAGGACCCGGCGAAGCTCTATCTTGCAGCTCCGCCGGGTTCCTCTCGCGAGATCCGGCGCGTTGCCATGGCAACGACCGGATCTCGCGAGAGTGAACTCTAGCCCGCAGGCTAGAATTCACTCACCACTGGACCACCAGGGATCGTGCCGGAACCCCCCTCCCAGGTACCACCATGCCGGTCCCCCCCTCCCAGGCTAACGGTAAGAAGGGAGGGGGGGATTTAATGCCTGTTTAGTTATTTTTATTTTTTACCCCCCAATCACACACACACACTATCCATTCTAACACTCACACACAGCACACACAGCACTCTTACACACAGCACACACAGCACTCTCACACACAGCACTCTCACACACATCACTCTCACACACAGCACACACAGCACTCTCACACACAGCACTCTCACACACAGCACACACAACACTCTCACACACAACCAGGGCCGGCCTTAGGGGTGTGCGAGCTGTGCGGCCGCACAGGGCGCCATGGAGCAGGGGGCGCCGTGCGGCCGCACAGCCGGCCGGGATTTAAAAAAAAAAAAAAAATTAAAAAAAACAAAAACATTTGCAGCGGGGGCGGAGCTTAACGTGCGGCGGGGGCGGAGCTAAAAGCGCCGGAAAACTGATGCAGGGGAAGCAGGAAGGAGTCCCTGCTTCCCCACCAAACAGTCACCAGGAGCTGCACTGCCTCCACAGGTAACTGTGATTGTCAGGTGAGTGTGACTCTCTGCCTGTGTGTATTACTGTCTGTGTGTGTGTGTGTATGACTGTCTGCCTCTGTGTGTGTATTACTGTCTGTGTGTGTGTGTATGACTGTCTGCCTCTGTGTGTCTGTGTATGACTGTCTGCCTGTGTGTGTCTGTGTGTATGACGGTCTGCCTGTGTGTGTCTGTGTGTATGACTGTCTGCCTGTGTGTGTCTGTGTGTATGACTGTCTGCCTCTGTGTGTGTATTACTGTCTGTGTGTGTGTGTATGACTGTCTGCCTCTGTGTGTATGACTGTCTGCCTGCATAGGCGTTCGCACGGGGTGTGCCGGGTGTGCCTGGGCACACCCTAATCCCCGCAGCACGCCTATGTATTGAGACCGGCAGGGGAGATCTCAGGATCTCCGCTGTCGGCTCATGCAGAGCCGGCGCTATCCAAGCGCCGGCTCTGCTCTCAGCCTCCCTCCCCACCGACCCACAAGCAGGGAGGGAGGCAGGAGAGGACCGGCGGAGCTCTCGCCAGCTGCTCCGCCGGGTTCCTCTCGCGAGATTTGAGCGTTGCCGCAGCAATGCTCAAATCTCGCGAGAGTGAACTCTAGCCCCGCAGGGTAGAGTTCACTCTCCACTGGACCACCAGGGATGGCGGTAGCATGGTCCCCCCTCCCTACATAAGGTAACAAGGGAGGGGGGATATTAACTAAACGGCACCTCACCTCACCTCCACTGGACCACCAGGGAAGGCAGCAGGAACAAGAATACCCCCTCCCTA
The DNA here is from genome assembly GCF_036172605.1 of Pelobates fuscus. Taxonomy (NCBI): domain Eukaryota; kingdom Metazoa; phylum Chordata; class Amphibia; order Anura; family Pelobatidae; genus Pelobates; species Pelobates fuscus. Next base: position 290,669,053 of record NC_086320.1, on the reverse strand, counting down.
CATAAGGTAAGAAGGGAGGGGGAATATTGAGTCATGTACCCCCACCTCCACCCCCCACAATCACGCACACACATACAGCACACACACCCACACACATACAGCACCCTCACACAGCACACACACACATACAGCACCTTCACACATACAGCACCCTCACACAGCACACACACACACATACAGCACCTTCACACATACAGCACACACACACAGCACACACAGGACCTACACACATACAGCACCCACACACACAGCACCTATACACATACAGCACCCACACACACATACAGCGCACACACACACATACAGCACCCACACACACATACAGCACCCACACACACATACAGCACCCACACACAGCACCTACACACATACAGCACCCTCACACAGCGCACACACACATACAGCACCCACACACAGCACCTACACACATACAGCACACACACATACAGCACCCACACACACACAGCACCCACACAGCACCTACACACACATATAGCACCCCCACATACACAGCACACACACAGCACCCACACCCACATACAGCACCCACACACATACAGCACACACACACACAGCACCCTTACACGCACACACACACACACACACACAGCAGTGTGTGTGTGTGTATAAATAAATATATATATATATATATATATATATACACACATACATATACACGCGGCGTGTGTTTGTGCTTTAGGGTGCACACCCTAATGCAATAGGCTGCGCACGCCTATGTCTGCCTGTGTGTGTCTGTGTGTATGACTGTCTGCGTGTGTGTGTGTGTATGACTGTCTGCCTCTGTGTGTGTCTGTGTGAATGACTGTGTGTGTGTCTGTGTGTGTCTGTGTGTATTACTGTCTGCCTCTGTGTGTCTGTGTGTATTACTGTCTGTATGACTGACTGCCTCTGTGTGTGTCTGTGTGTATTACTGTCTGTGTCTGTGTGTATGACTGACTGTCTGCCTGTGTGTGTCTGTGTGTGTGTGTGTGTGTGTGTGAGACTGTCTGCCTTTGTGTGTGTGTGTATGACTGTCTGCCTGTGTGTGTGTGTATGGCCGTCTGACTCTGTGTGTGTCACATACAACCAATACACGCATATCACACACTGTTAATACACCCATTACAAATATCACACATAGCATGCATATCACACACAGTCATCACACCTACTATCACATACACAGACAACACAAACATTACAGCATACATGGATGACGGGGGGGGGGGGGGGGCGCTGTGAAGATTTTTCGCACAGGGCGTCTAAATGCCTAAGGCCGGCCCTGCACACAACACACACAGCACTCTCACACACAGCACTCTCACACACAGCACTCTCACACACAGCACACACAGCACTCTCACACACAGCACTCTCACACACAGCACTCTCACACCCATCACACACAGCACACCCAGCACACACAGCACTCTCACACCCAGCACACACAGCACTCTCACACACAGCACACACAGCACTCTCACACACAGCACTCTCACACCCATCACACACAGCACTCTCACACACAGCACTCTCACTCACAGCACTCTCACACCCATCACACACAGCACTCTCACACACAGCACTCTCAACCATCACACACAGCACTCACACCCATCACACACAGCACTCACACACATCACTCTCACACCTCACACCCATCACACACAGCACTCTCACACCCATCACACACAGCACCCTCACACATCATAAACAGCACCCTCACACACAGCACCCACACACACATCCCACACAGCACGCCTCAAACACAGCATCCATCACACACACACATACTGCACCCTTCACATACACACAATACTTCCGAACATATTTATATTATATATATATATATATATATGTTTGTATGTATATATATATCTATATATCTATATATAATATAAATATGTTTGTGTGTGTGTGTGTGTGTGTATATATATATATATATATATACACACACACACACACACACACACACACACACACTACAGCACCCCTTACACACATACTGCACTCCTAAACACATTACGTTACCAAACTCTGGATCATATACGCACACTAGATCCCTTTATACACTCTGAATCCGTTATATACACACACTCACTAGATCTCCTACACATTCTGGGTCCTTCAAACACACACTAGACTCCTGTATACACACACACTGCACCATCTACACACACACACATACACACACAACATTCCTAAAATACACACTCTGGATCCCTTATAAACACACTAGATTAATTGTAAACAAACACATACTACACCTCTAAACACACACTCTCTACAACCCCTACAAACACTACATCACCTATATATATACACACACACACACACACACACACACTATAGCCTGTATGCACACACTTACTACATCCCCTATACACACATTCTCTACAGCCCCTAGCCACATATGGATTACATTACACCAAAAACACAACACGACTAAAACCGACCTTATTACACAATACTACACCACAATCAGCTCACTCTACACACACAATCCTACAAGCAGGCTCCAAACACATGCACAATGCTCTTTTGTCTCCTGGTATCCATTTATAGAGACACCAGAGACAAGTTGCAAGGAAACACAGTGCAAGCATGTTATTAAATTTGCTTGCACTGTGCAGAGCAAATACAGGGCTTTTTTTTCTCATGCTAGAGCTCTTTAGCAGAGTTCTGCGCATGGTCTGCCCTGGAAGAGCATTTAACCAACACTTTGAGAGGGGGCGTGTTTGTCATTGGTGATGACGAAACACACCCTCTCTGCCCCGCCCCCTTCTTAGTGGGCCGCTGTGATAAAAAAATGCCCGGGCCGAGTTTTTCTCCCAGTCCGGCCCTGTCACCATTCAATAAATTAATTATTCACACTGGAATTGTCAAACATAAAGGTGCAAATGATCTACATTCTCTCTCGCCTTGACTACTGCAATCCCCTTCTCAGTGGTTAATACATGTTACCAGCTGGCACCGCCGCAATCTATAATGCGCTCTGCCGAAGACCTACGCCTATCCTCTGTCCGTACTCCCACCTCTGATGCTCACCTTCAAGACTTCTCCAGGGCTGTACCTTTTCTGTGGAACTCCCTTCCGTTCTCCGTTAGACTTTCACCCAGTCTCCACTCCTTAAAAAAAAAAAATGTGAGAGCTCACTTCTTCAGGAAAGCATATCAATTTAACTGTTAGCAGGTTTTCATCCCCTGTCCCCAATGACTCCTCTCGTGCAACTGTCAAAAATTACCTACTAAGCCCTCAGTGAATACTTTTCTAACAACCTACTTGACACCCCTACTTTTACCCTTTGTGTCACTATACCCCACTCCCTCTAGCATGTAAGCTCATTGAGTAGGGCCCTCAACCCCTCTGTTCCTGTGCGTCCACTTGTCTGGTTACAATTACATGAAGAAAAAAAAACTCACAGGCACTCCAATTTCAAGCCGCAGGCAGTTTTATTGTGGCAGAGCTGAGCTTGAAAAAGACCTTTCCGGTTGAAAAGTTGCGTTGCATTCTGCCACAATAAATCTGCCTGCGGCTTGAAATTGGAGTGCCTGTGAGTTTTTTTTTACTTCTTGGATTATTGTTCTGGGATTGCTGGTCCTGCTCTGGAGCACCGTTGGCCATTGGGATTGAGTGCGGTTCTCACCATTTACTCTGGTTACAATTACATGTCTGTTAGTCCACCCATTGTACAGCGCTACGAAATTTGATGGCGCTATATAAATAATTAAAATAAAATAATAATCACATACAACTTGTCATATTTTATGACAAAACCTTATAAAAGTGCTTCCTGTTTGATTAATTACTGCAAATAAAGCAAGAAAAAAAAGCAATGTTACACAACACATACACATATCCATTGTAAAAACATGTTAGAAGAACACACATATACGAACATTGATTAAGGGCACATATCACCTATTATCACTACTGTGATTTAGCAAAGCAAAAATACCATTTGTAAAATAGTACAATGCTATTTCTCAACTCCACCTCAATTTTTAAAGGAGTCTTTGTGCAACTTAAAATGGATAAAATAATTAGATAGATTGATGTTTAAATGTCAATGACATGTTCACTGGCATATCAATTCTCTAATTCTGTATATATAGTATAACTGTTACTTCATTGTTAAAACTTTGTTTATTTTGTCTGTCTAGTTTTGAACAATAACTATCATTTGCAGGAGTTCAACAGCCTTGTTATCAGTTTATCTTGGAGTTCTATTGCTTAGCTCGGAAATAAATGTATTGTTATTTACCCTCGGACAAACCTCCATGTGTTACATTTCAAGCACTTATTGTAACTTAGAATATACACTGAACTACCAAATTCATCCGTTATGAACTGACATAGTTAACATGATGTTGCTTGTGGGATGTGGACCATGGCATGTAGCACGTTGATTAATTTGTAAAGGAAGGCAATAAGATGTTCTACACATTTTATATCAATTTTGTTTGGTCTCATATTTGCAGATTGCTGTTGGGGTAGAACAGATGCTGTTGGGATGTGTGCAAATTCAGATGTAAAGACAGTTTTTCCAAAAAGAGATAAATAAATATTGTGTTCACTTTAAACAAAAATGCAACTGTACCTATTTAAAAATCTACATGTATAGCATTATGGGCAAAGACAGATGTGAGCATAAACAAGTAATATACCAGTGAATCGGAAACGCAAGTGCAAACAATGAATAGATGAAACAATATACCAACTCATATATGGAGTTATCTACAATAAAAAAAAAGAGAAAAAAAACGCAACATAGTGTGAACTGTTATAAGCAATATATAGCACAGGGGTATGGGCTGAGATACAACTGAAATGACCCAGAGACATGCCAGGCTATGTATAAAGGGCTTGAATGTGCCAAATATGGTGGCTACAGGATCCACTTCCAAGGATGAAGTACACAATGGTCATTAGTTCCACCAAAATATATTGTATTAATACAGGACACAGTTGATCAAGAAATAATAATATCAAGATAAAATCACTGGGTACTATAAAAGAGTTGGTAGTGGACATATGTAGTGCATAACAAATCAATCACCAACACTCTATGCAATAGGCCACATTCTAAAACCAGAAGAAAATTAAGGAAATATTAACCAAGAAATACAGAATATAAAAATGCAATAAGTCTATTAGCCCTACATACATACTGAATAACTAATGTCATAACATATCACCAGCAAACTAAGTGACTCAAAGTGCAAAAAGAATAAATTAAGTAGTAGGAGCTTATGCATTATACCAATGCAGACACATTTTTAGAGACTTTAACAATATATAAAATATAAATATATAAACTACAATACATATACATAAAAATATAGTACACTAATATATATATAAAAGTATAAAAAATGTACAACCATTTAGAAAAAGAGTGTCTACATTCACCAGCAATCTAAGTGCCTCCAATGCAAAAATAATAAGTTAAGTAATAGGAGTTTATGCAATATACCAATGCAGACACATTTTTTAGGGATTATAGAAATAAATACAATATGTATATAAAACTATATATTAATAAATATATATATATATATATTATATATGTAAATATTTAAAAATAAATACATATACATAAAGATATAGTACAAAAATATATATAAGAAGTATTAAAAATGTACAAATTTAAAATCTAAATTTAAACCGTTTGGAAAAAGAGTGTCTACATTGAAGATCTATTTAGTCTCTAACTTTGCCAATTCCTTGAAGTTATCTTCACAACTCCAATTTGTTTGCTTTCTAAAACTTGCCATATATGCTAAAAGAGAAAGGGTCACTTGCATGTTTTTCAACAAAATGAGCCAAAATGAGTATATGTTTAATGGATATTGGTCTTTGCTCCATTTTAGAGAAGTATAGATAATAATTTGTGCATGAAGTAAAAATGATTAATACAATCAAAACAAACATTAACAAAATGCACAATGTTTTTTTTCCTGGAGATTGTTCTAAATCCCTCAATGAATATAAAACTACATATTCAGAAGATGTATTTAATATATAACGATCATTAGCTAGCTATGCTCTATAGGTAAAAGTGAGTATCTGAATAAGTTTAACCTGTCTCAAAAATCTCAAAAGATCTGTTAAACTTATTATCTAAGTATTCTATTAGAGGAATGAGGAATAACTGGTGCAGAATTTAGAGATGTATATGCACATTTTAACTTTTGAATTTAAACTTGTATAGGATAAAATATGTGGACCTTTAAATATTTCTGCTTGTTTTTGGTTAATAAGCAACCAAGAAGTCTGGCTGCTGTTGAGATTTCCTGATTGAGTGTGACATCATTGTATGATGATGTCATAATACATTGACGTAATCCGACGTGGTGACTGAAGAGGAATTTTTTTTTTTTAGAAATGTCTAATGCAAGATGAGAAGATGTGCATTGTTATTGTATATAACAAGGCATACTTGAAGTTTTTATAAATTTGCTGTAAATATTTTTAAATGACAATGGGTAAACTATAAAGAAAGGAAAGGATATTTTACAGTGAAGATCTTTATAGTCATTACGGATTAAATAGTCGGGTCTTGATTTAATAAAATTGAATACGATTTTCAAATTATTTAATATTGAATGATAAACTTTTAAAATTATTTTTTTAACTTTTAAAATTATTATTTTTTAAATATTAGAATATCAAAAAAGATATCACATACAAAAAAGAAATCAATATTACAAAATACCATTCATGGTCAGGAATAAGCATTTATTTAGTATAAGTGATTGCTGTTACATATAATATCTCTCCAGCTTGAGCATGGATTCCAATTCTGATATATGAAATGTTATGTTATATGAAATGAACTTGGCTGTGGTGAGTAGTTTGCCCTGTATTGTGAATAGGGCCTTGTTAGAATTTATGTCAACGAGTGATGCTACATACCGGTCTAGTATTACCACCGGGCACCATTTGTTGGCAGTGGGATAGTAATTTATTTCTGATTGGTTGGTTGGTTTTAGTGTGACTGATGGTGAGAACATAATGATCTGAATGTTTATTTAAGTCGGATACTTTTAGGTAACTTTTACAGGATTTGATGTTGTCAGCGGTAAATTCGTTGGGTCGTAAGAACCCATAGAATGCTAGGTAAACTGCAGTTTTGATGGTGAGGTTCGTATTTGGTTTGAAGGGTTTGGTGTCTAGTAGGTCGGACAGTGCCTGGAATTTGGGAATATCTATTGGATCTCTTTTAGTTGTAGTGGGGTTATCTATATTCTTCACAGGGTAAGAGGACATGAACGGTTGGGTGCTTCGCCCGTTAAAGCTACAGTGCAACAAACACAGTGGGGGGTATAGATATCCCCCACGTGTGTTTGTTAATACTGATTGGTGGTTAGCCAATCAGGATTCAGGCTAGGATTTAAATACTTACCTTTCCTGTCTTTCTGTGCCCTGTTGTGGTCTTTGCTTCATAGTATTGATTCTGAACGTGTGCTTTCTGGTTACGTACTCTCTGGCTTGTTATACTGACTTTGTGACTTTCTCCTACCCTTTGACCTCGGCTTGTTTCTCGTTATTCTGTTTTCTGGTTCCCCTTACTCGGCTTGTCTCCTGACTATTCTGTGTGTGCTTAGCCCGGCCACTCTAAGGACCGGTACTGCACACTTTCTGTGTGTGTGTCTGTGTGTGCGTTAGCGTGTTGGGTTCCCCGGAATCGTGACAAAGCGTATGTATTAGGCTAGAGTTGAGTATGGTTGGGGGGGGGGTGGGTTGCATGCTTCACAGGGTAGTTTAAGTGACTAATTAAGGTCTTAAGATCCTAACAACGTAGCCAGTTGGTTACTCTATCAGTGCTGACAGGGGTAGGGTTAGGGTTTCCAGGGAAGAATGGGATGCGGGCTTACTTGCCCTGGGCTTAAGGCAGACTTACCTAGGTTGTATGGAACTGCTGGATACACAAAAGAAAAGGGAGTAGTCTGAACTTTAGGGAGTACCTAAAGAGAATATGGATGACAAAGACGGACCCGGTCATATGCATATAGGGGTAACAACAAGTAAGTAACAGGTAAGGTAAGGCTTGAGAGTGTTACTAAGAACAGGCGGCCCTCTAAGGTAAGGATAAAGATGTCCTAGTAACATCTGGGCCCCCCATAACGTGGCGCAATTCTATACCTGAATCGTGGTACCGGGTGGATCCTGTTGTAGTGAGGATGGGAGGATAGTTTGCGACGTAGTTAGCACCTAGTTTGGTATAGATATATAGTCATTATGGTGGCTTAGGAGACATGAGTATACGGAAGTACATATGGCAGTAGTAGGTTATTTGAGAATAGAGCAGCATTATGATTGTGACATAACATGTGAAGGAAATTAGCAGACTTACGTTTTATGGTTCTGAGGGGAAGATATTCGGTTAACTGACAGTAAATATTGGCCGTATAGGCTGCTGAAAATCAGCACGGACATAATGGTTGACCTAGTTATGAGGAAAAGAGTGACTTTTTAGCATACGTATGGTGAGATAGTGAAAACAGTACAGAGGCGTAATGACAGTGGCAGCTCTGCGAGGCAGCGTGACATTATTCTTTATCTGTATGTGCATTTACAGTTTAAAACAGTATTGGTCTGGGTGAGATGGGAGTAGCAGTTTTTTAAAAGGAATGATAGGACCAAATTTTTTCTATGCATAGGGTATAATATCGAACGGCGTAGTACCCATATTTGGCCATTAGATGGCAGTGTGGCAATGATTTGACCCGAGTGTTCATCTAATTGGACGGTTGCCGAACAGGTGAATTACTTAGACTGTGGAGAAGGCATGGTAACAAATGGTTTGTGTGGTAAGTTTATACGAACGGTGATGGGCTGGTGTGTATTTGCCTGTTCGGACAGACTCACTGTTCGTTGAAGTGGATGGAGCGACCCGGAAGTGCAAGAGAGGTAATAGGTCGACCGTGTGACCTGCTGGGGTTGTGGAGCCGGTTGAGCGGTGGCTGGAGGAGCTGACGCCCGGGCTGGATGCAGGAGGGATCCTAGAGATGCTGTGGCAGGTCCAGAGAGCGGGCGGGAACGGTAAGTAAATACCGGCGGGACCAATAATTTTGGCGAGACGGCGTTGTCAGCGAGAGATCAGGTATACAGGTAAGGAAACCAGAAGTCAAGAGTTCTCAATGAACCTGGAGGCATCAGCCCTGTGGAGTAGGGGGCCTGGGCTTATATAGCCGGGTTACCCCTCCTACAACTTCAGACTCCGCCTTCTAATATATCTCTTTTGATTACAGTTTCAGTTCTGTATCTGTTATGTTTCACTTGTTACTTGTTTCCCATACCTGGCTCCATAAGCTGACACTACACGTGTTATGCCCAGAGTAATTACCCCAGTTTGTATATGTGCCTCACTTCAGAATTCATCCTGCTGCTTTTGTCAGCAGTCACATCATCAATAAATACAAGAGAACCAGTTCCATTGGCAGCCATACATGCCCACGCCATGACACTACCACCACCATGCTTCACTGATGAGGTGGTATGCTTTGGATCATGAGCAGTTCCTTTCCTTCTCCATACTCTTCTCTTCCCATCACTCTGGTACAAGTTGATCTTGGTCTCATCTGTCCATAGGATGTTGTTCCAGAACTGTGAAGGCTTTTTTAGATGTTGTTTGGCAAACTCTAATCTGGCCTTCCTGTTTTTAAGGCTCACCAATGGTTTACATCTTGTGGTGAACCCTCTGTATTCACTCTGGTGAAGTCTTCTCTTGATTGTTGACTTTGACACACATACACCTGCCTCCTGGAGAGTGTTCTTGATCTGGCCAACTGTTGTGAAGGGTGTTTTCTTCACGAGGGAAAGAATTCTTCGGTCATCCACCACAGTTGTTTTCCGTGGTCTTCAGGGTCTTTTGGTGTTGCTGAGCTCACCGGTGCATTCTTTCTTTTTAAGGATGTTCCAAACAGTTGATTTGGCCACACCTAATGTTTTTGCTATCTCTCTGATGGGTTTGTTTTGTTTTTTCAGCTTAATGATGGCTTGCTTCACTGATAGTGACAGCTCTTTGGATCTCATACTGAGAGTTGACAGCAACAGATTCCAAATGCAAATAGCACACTTGAAATGAACTCTGGACCTTTTATCTGCTCCTTGTAAATGGGATAATGAGGGAATAACACACACCTGGCCATGGAACAGCTGAGCAGCCAATTGTCCCATTACTTTTGGTTCCTTGAAAAGTGGGAGGCACAAATACAAACTGTTGTAATTCCTACACCGTTCACCTAATACCCTCAAATTAAAGTCTGCAGTTAAAGCACATCTTGTTTGTTTCATTTCAAACCCATTGTGTTGGTGTATAGAGCCAAAAAGATTAGAATTGTGTCGATGTCCCAATATTTATGGACCTGACTGTACGTTTTACAAAAAAGCAAAGCTATTCAATAGGGTTAGGGATTTTTTTAATCACCACTTGAAAAAGCCCATTTTGGGTGAAATGCGTTGTGGATTTGTATTATCATTATATTTGTTTTAATAAAGGTTTTAATAAAGGTTTTGGTATCTTTTATTACCAATATTAGTACCATATACCTTTTTTTTCTTTATTACCTGGCATTAATGTTTTATCTTACCTCACAAAGTATCCTTGGTGGGAATTATACCACTCACGCTGATTATACTGAGCGGGATACCTGCTCAGGTAAATGTGAGTATTATTCATTTATTTATTCTTCTGGATACATATATTTTATACAGAGAGCACTATCTGTTGCCCTTTTGTTTGCATTCTTACATATCCTGCTGACAAGATACACATTGGCCTATACCTTCTACCAAATCCCTGAAGTGGGGGAATAACACCACTGCAAGCGCTTCACACTAGAGCTGGTTTTAAGCTCTATTCCATGTGAGTAGGCCAGTTTGGTTTTCCTTTTACCTAAGCTTTCAATATATTTTATACATTTTGCACTATTGGAATTCTTCTTTTCTCTTTTATGTCCCTGGACATCAACTATCTAGAAGACATACTCACCTGGAGATAAAGGCACATTTTTATAGACTTACCTATACCTCTATACTTCATTTTGGACTTTTATGGCTTGTTCGCTTTTATCCAACTCTTTGTTGTAGCTTACGTTTTTTCACCTACCTTAGCATCACCTGTATCCCAGCCCATAATAGTTTAGGAGTATACAAGCATGGAGTACACCTGATGCCGATGCTGATTGCCTTAAAGCCTGTTATATTTGACTTACTACAAAAAAAACATAGATTGTGCTAAGCCTTTTAATGTGTATTGTTCACTTCTAACTGATTTTTTTTAACTTAATTTTGTTGTGAACATGTCTACATCAAATATGTCTGCTTTGTTTTCTGCACAATCAAAATATAGAATGTAAAATTGCTGATTGATGGTTGGGGCCTAAAATAGATAATATTAAAATATTGATGAGATATCAACAGATAAAAGCAATAAAAAGCAATAATAATCAAGAACAAGAAGGTTTCTCCCCTGCGTGTCCACACTGAGCATGCAGGAAATCAGAGTCAGCCTGTCTAGATTCCCTTCCCCTTGGATCACTGCACTGCCTGATCCTGGGAAGGAGCTGGTTGGAGGCTGAAAGAACTGAGACAATCCCTGCTGATCCTACACCCCCCTGAATGAGCTGAAAAATGGCAATCCATGAGCTGGAGTTAGCCTACAACCTACTTTGTTCCAGCCTGAAGCTTTACAGGCACCGACAAGCAGTTTGAGCCCGTACCACTACTGAGGCTTACCTGGAGGTGAGAGTGTGGGAGAAGCGGCCGTTCTCAACAATATCTCTCCAACTAGAATAAGCTGATAAAGCATGGGCTCCAGTCCCCCTGCTGGTGGGGGTTATCCTGACCCCATCACCCCAGCCACACTTACCTGTTGCTGGTAGACCTGTGGCGAGGCACAAGCGCATACAGTGGCATAAAGCCTACCCTCCTAGCTGACCCAAGATAGAGGATGCCGGATTCTTCACCGCACCACAAGGCCAGACAGAGCTGCTACTAATGAAATTCAACTTAATCTTTGAAGCATTCTGGCAAAAGCTCGAGGAGAGGAAAGAGGGGAAACCTTGCGTCACCACTCACCTCCTGTAGTTCAGCAGTCCCTGCCGAGGCCTCCAAAGAAGAACGGCAAAACACCCAAGTGCTGTAGAAGACCACCCAAGCGACCAGCTTCAGGAGTTAGGCCTGCTCGCAGAGCCCCACCGCAGAGTCTCTCTCCCACAGGAGAACTTCCACAGCCCCAGCTCCAATGCCGATCGGGGCTTTCCAAAAATCACCAGGATCTTACCTAAAAGACACACGGAGAGAGGGTGACGGGCATGATACCCGAGGAGGTTCTGGCCATCTTGTATACCCCATACTTAGTCTGGAAATAGATTGTCTGCAGTGGCCCACATGCAGCTTAGGCTGAATTATCGATCTCACCTGACTACTGCTCCCAAGCCGATATCTGAGCAAATGCACCCGTCGTCAACTCTAACTCCTCTCCTGAACGCTCCCCCAACATTGCCGCACAGAGGACTCGTCTGATCCCGGCAATGGGAAATAATGTGCACTACAATTGGATTTGCAGCTTGGACAGATTCTAGGATACTGGTTAAGCTAGCTATTATTAACAATACATTTAGGCAGATTTACCCAGCTTTCTTTAGGACACATATATTGTGTATGCACACCATGTATAAACCCTAGCAGTACACTAAGCCTAACTTGTTTTCTAATTGTTTATTCTAGTTTATCATTGTCTATGTTAATGGGTAACCAAGCATGCCATTCTTTACCACACGGTACCTAGCCTGACCTAAACTACGTAACTCTCACGTGACACAGTCTTACCTCACACATATACTATACAGCGACACACCAGTTATGGTATGCTTGTTCATAAAACACAAAAACTGTGCAATTACTAATGCTGCTGTTTTGCCTGTATGACTCTATGTACGCTGTTGTGGCGTTTGCTGATGCTTTGTACCTACCTGCACAACAAAAATAAAAATACAAAAAAACTAACAAAAAAACAATAAAAGTCCAGTATGTGTTCAATATAAAAAAATAGAAACATTTCCAAACTATGAAGTACAGCAAATGTTATAATCAGGACCTTATTTACATTGCTTTCTTGTGGGAATCAGGAGATTAAGGCTTCTTCAATCCGATTAACTGTAAAAAGAAGGAAAAAACTAAATAGTGTGATATGTCACAGACAAGTGATAGGTAGTGTACAGTATGTAATAGTCCTACTCACATATATTAGAACTAATACAAGCTCTGGTGTAATTCACATCCAGTGGTGTTGATCCTCCACTGGTAGGATATAGGTAATGGTATCTTCAACAGATTTCTCAGAGATGGGTATCCCAAAAATAAAGAGCCGAGGCAAAATAGTGCTCTCTTTATACAACCAGTATGTAATATACAGTAAAGAGTGATCTTATACTCACATTTAACGGAGCAGGGACTACTGCTCAATTTTTGAAGCGTAGGTGGTATAATCCCCACCTGGGATTCTTTGGTGAGTTGTTCTCCGAAGATGTAGATAGGTGACCAGGATAAAAATACATGAGCAAATAAAAACAGGTATATGGCACAAAAAGATAAAAATGGTCAATATTCTTTTAATAATGAAATAATGATTAAAAAACTAAACAAATGTGTTTCGCCAACACAGGGCTTTCACCAGTTTACATGAACATTTGTAAAAATATAGTTGTCTGGTATGCCTATTGCAACACACAGGGATGAGGGAGTCTGACTTTCGGTGAATTGCTCAAGACTGGATAGAAACAGGAGTTCACCAAAAACCTGTCTAAAAGTGCAACTGACAACCTGAGTTGGTGTAAATGTTCCAGGAGCTGATCCACCTAAAATGGCTTTTGTCTTATATCAACAATAGGATTGTGTTGAAATTAATATTGCTAAAAACAAACAAAATCGAGTACTTCAGGAGAAAGTGCAGCAGTAGTGTGTGGTGTGTACACCTTTAAATCTGCTACAGGCAGAATAAATGGAGTATACACCAAATACTATACTGTATAAGTAAAGTTGTAAACCATATATGATAGAGATATAGTATATAGAACTATTCTCTATAATGTGATGGAATTAAGTCACCTGACTCTATAACGTAATACAACCATATATGGTGCATATATCTTCCAATCTGTTATAAACAGACAAAATGAAGTATACACCTATATAATATACTTTATAGTAAAAAGATGTAAACCATATATGATGTAGGAATACAGTATTTGGAACTGCTTCCTATATTGCAATAAAATCAGGTATCACTTTAAAAATAGAAACCACTTATTTTCTAAAAGACTGGATATAAAAAGATGATTTTAAATAACAAGAAGTTTATTAGTATAAAAAATATATATGTTAAAATGTTAAAATATATAGAAATACAAGTCAGGAACGATGTGCAAGAATGTTACCAGCAAAGTAGTAGTCCTTGTTTGAAATTTGCCACAGGGACCGGCTAGGATGGATATAGATACTTTGTGTTACAGTTGGTTTCTCTAGCGGTCGGCTGTCAGTGAGGTTGGCGTGCGTCTCAGACCTCACTCCGAGGGATGAATGCCGTAAGCCGATCGGTCCCCAATTTGTGGAAGATTTTTTGGCACAGATAAGGTTCCTACTGCTGGATCCACAAACTGCATCCGTATCCTGCTTGGTTTACTTCAGTCTGACGCGTTTCGTGGGTGTCAGCCCCACTTCTTCAGAGATAGAATAAAGCTTGGTAGTTCGGCAATGGTTTAAATATGTATAAAACAAAAGACAAAAGAATGGGAAGGGGAGTCCACTCACTAGTAGTGAATGGGGTCCGTTCCTGTTCACAAAATACTCCTTTTAAGTAGAAAGTAACATAAGTATGATAAAGGACCTTTAATAGTAATAATAGTAATTAGAAACAAAATGACCAAAGACTAAATACACCATAAATGTGTATAAATAGTGATAAAGTGAAGAAAACAAACAAATCACTTATCATAAAAACCTGGAGGAAATGCTCCTATAATACCACCTAAACATATACATATGTAGGGGAGTGGATAGATTGATATTGGAGGAGCTTCAAAGAAGATCAAATAAGAAAAACATCCACAACCCTTATAACTTAGGTGGGAAAATGGCCTGATCTGGTTCTAAAGACAACAGTATAAATACTTGCTAGAGTAGCATAAAAAGAGAGTGAGGGATATTAGGTGTCTGGCAGTGGTAATGGTGTCAGTAACCGGAATAAGGGTGTACAGTAGTCACTAGTATAGGCGTCTAGAGAAGTCCTATAGAAACCTACCGGGGGTCTAATATGTTACCCCTCCTTGTAGTAAAAAGGACTCAAAAAGAAAGGGTACTGAGATCGAGCTGAACCTCCCAGCGTAAACCGGGGGGAATAAAGCAACACAGCACCTATATTCCACCCTAGACTGACTGTCTAACCCAAAACCAACAGTGGAAGGCTAAACTGCTGCTTCGAGGCAGCCTAACAATATCCCTCAACACTTGATGCAAACTCCAGCACCTGATAGAGCAGCTACAGACATCGTGGGAGCCCAGGTGAGTAGAAGTAAAATGAAGTAAATTAAATCAGAGTAAATGCATCGGCAAATAGGAGCCCAACACGGTCTGATCTGGTTCTAATGAAAACAGTATAAATACTTGTTAGAGTAGCACAGGGCCGCCACCAGAAATTTTGGGGCCCCTAACTGAGCTCAGGGTCTGGGCCCTTGGGGGCCCGCCTCCAAAACTGCCCACAGAGACCGCCTCCAAATCCCGCCCACAGGAATACACACACAGACACAAACACATTCACTGATACAAAAGGACACAGATACACACACACACACACTGATACATACTAACAGACACACATACTGATACGCATATAGGCATACATACTGACACACACATACTGAGACATACACACATATACAGACACACAGGCGTACATAGTGACAGACACATACTAACATACATACAGACACACATGCATAAGGACATACAGACACAGACACATTCATAATGACATACAGACAGACATTCATACTGACATACACACATTCATACTGACATGCAGGCATACATACACTGACATTCATACACACATAATGACAGGCATACAGATAGACAAACATGCATACATACATGCATACAGACATACATACAGACATACATTCATACAGACACTGACATCCAT
Source organism: Pelobates fuscus (assembly GCF_036172605.1). Classification (NCBI taxonomy): domain Eukaryota; kingdom Metazoa; phylum Chordata; class Amphibia; order Anura; family Pelobatidae; genus Pelobates; species Pelobates fuscus. The sequence goes on along the minus strand of NC_086320.1, from coordinate 290,652,843 downwards.
ACATACACACATTCATAATGACATACAGAAATACATTCATACAAACAGACATACACACATTCATAATGACATACAGACATACATTCATACATACATTCATACAAACAGACATACACACATTCATAATGACATACAGACATACATTCATACATACATTCATACAAACAGACATACACACATTCATAATGACATACAGACATACACTGACATTCATACACACATAATGGCATGCATACAGATAGACATACATGCATACAGACATACAGACATGCATACATACATACATACAGATATGCATACAGACATACATAGTTACATACATACCTTCATACTGGCATACATACATTCATGCAGACACTGACATCCATACATACACACATTCATAATGACATGCAGACATACATACACTGACATTCATACTCTCATAATGACATGCAGACATACACACAGACAGACATACATGCAGACAAACACACACACAGACAGACATACACACAGACAGACAGACATACACACACACAGCTCATTTTCCAGCCACCCTCCTGTTTCTTACCTTGTCTTTGCAAGAGGGTGGCTGGCTGGGGCTGATGGGACTGGCAGTCGGTTGGCGAGCGCTCCTCCTGCGCGGAGTGAGCTGGGAGGAAGTGACCACTTCCTCCCAGCAGCACTTGCGCTGCGGCTGCATTTTTTTTTTTTAAAGAGGCCCGGTCGCGCTATACCACGGCCGCAGCACTGACCGGGCCCCTGAAGATATGGGGCCCATCGGGTGGCCCTAAGTGCATGGGTCACCCGACGGGCCCCATCAGCGTGCGGGCGCCGGTGCAACTGCACCGGCGGCAGTTCCGCCGCTACACGTGGGATCACCCAGGGCCGCCGGGCCCGTGACAACCGTTATGGTTGTCATCCCCTGATGGCGGCCCTGGAGTAGCATAAAAAGGAGGTGAGGGATAGTAGGTGCCTGGCAGTGGTAATAGTGTCGATAACAGGAGTAAGGGTATAACAGTAGTCACACGTATAGGCGGCCAGGAAGGTCCTAAAGAAACCTACCGGGGGTCTAATATGTAACCAGGGCCGGCGCGTCCATAAGGCGGCACAGGCGGCCGCCTTAGGGCGCACCGGCTCTGGGGGCGAAAAATTCCAGTGACCGGCAGGAGGGAAGTGCTCCCTCCTGCCTGGTCACCTCCTGGATCCCCGGAGCGGAGCGGAGCGGCGTGCGGCTGAACTGAATTAGGAGGAGGCGAGGGAGCTCTGATCTCTCTGACCGGCTCCCTCGCGCGCCTTTTGCTGATGCCGCGGGAGCCGGAATATGACGTCATATTCCGGCTCCCGCGGCATCAGAAAACAGCCTGCGAGGGAGCCGGTCAGAGAGATCAGAGCTCCCTCGCCGCCTCCTAATCCACTTCAGCCGCACGCCTCCCAGCAGCCCCACTGGACCACCAATGGGAGACCCACGCCAGCTCTCCAGGTAGGGAGGCTGGGGGGGACATTTAAATTTAATTTATTATTAATTATTTATTAATTACTGTGTGTGTATGTGTGTGTGTGCATGTGAGTGTGTATGTCAGTGTGTCTGTGAGTGTGTGTGTGTGCATGTGAGTATGTGTGTCTGTCAGTGTGTGTGTAAGTGTGTCTATGAGTTTGTGTGTCTGTCGGTGTGTGTGAGTGTGTATGTCAGTGTGTGTGTGCGCATGTGAGTATGTGTGTCTGTCAGTGTGTGTGTGTTCGAGTATGTGTCTGTGAGTTTGTGTGTGTGTGTGTGAGTATGTATTTTTCTGTATGCCTGTCTGTATGTATGTATCTGTATGACGGTATGCCTCTGTATGTATGTATGTGTCTGTATGCCTGTATGTCTTGTACGTATGTCTCTGTATGCATGTATGTAACTGGATGTATGTTTGTCTCTGAATGTCTGTATATATGTCTCTGTATGCATGTATGTAACTGTATGCCTTTATGTCTCTGTATGTACGTATGTGTGTGTCTGTGTGTCTCTGTATGCCTGTATGTCTTTGTATGCATGTTTCTGTATGTATGTATGTGTCTATATGACGGTATGCCTCTGTATGTATGCATGTATGTATGTGTCTGTATGCCTGTCTATATGTATGTGTCTGTATGACGTTATGTCTCTGTATGCATGCATGTATCTGTATGTGTGTATGTCTTTGTATGCCTGTATGTATGTATGTATGTATGTGTCTGCATGCCTGTATGTCTCTGTATGTATGTTTCTTTATGCCTGTATGTCTGTGCCTGAATGTCTTTGGATGTGTGTCTGTATGCCTGTCTATATGTATGTGTCTGTATGACATTATGTCTCTGTATGCATGCATGTATCTGTATGTGTGTATGTCTTTGTATGCCTGTATGTATGTATGTATGTATGTATGTGTCTGCATGCCTGTATGTCTCTGTATGTATGTTTCGTTATGCCTGTATGTCTGTCAGGGCCGGCCTTAGGCATTTAGACGCCCTGTGCGAAAAATCTTCACAGCGCCCCCCCCCCCGTCATCCACGTATGCTGTAATGTTTGTGTTGTCTGTGTATGTGATAGTAGGTGTGATGACTGTGTGTGATATGTATGCTATGTGTGATATTTGTAATGGGTGTATTAACAGTGTGTGATATGCGTGTATTGGTTGTATGTGACACACACAGAGTCAGACGGCCATACACACACACACAGGCAGACAGTCATACACACACACACAAAGGCAGACAGCCTCACACACACACACACACAGACACACACAGGCAGACAGTCAGTCATACACACAGACACAGACAGTAATACACACAGACACACACAGAGGCAGTCAGTCATACAGACAGTAATACACACAGACACACAGAGGCAGACAGTAATACACACAGACACACACAGACACACACACAGTCATTCACACAGACACACACAGAGGCAGACAGTCATACACACACACACGCAGACAGTCATACACACAGACACACACAGGCAGACATAGGCGTGCGCAGCCTATTGCATTAGGGTGTGCACCCTAAAGCACAAACACACGCCGCGTGTATATGTATGTGTGTATATATATATATATATATATATATATATATTTATTTATACACACACACACACTGCTGTGTGTGTGTGTGTGTGCGTGTAAGGGTGCTGTGTGTGTGTGTGCTGTATGTGTGTGGGTGCTGTATGTGGGTGTGGGTGCTGTGTGTGTGCTGTGTATGTGGGGGTGCTATATGTGTGTGTAGGTGCTGTGTGGGTGCTGTGTGTGTGTGGGTGCTGTATGTGTGTGTGCTGTATGTGTGTAGGTGCTGTGTGTGGGTGCTGTATGTGTGTGTGCGCTGTGTGAGGGTGCTGTATGTGTGTAGGTGCTGTGTGTGGGTGCTGTATGTGTGTGTGGGTGCTGTATGTGTGTGTGGGTGCTGTATGTGTGTGTGTGCGCTGTATGTGTGTGTGGGTGCTGTATGTGTATAGGTGCTGTGTGTGTGGGTGCTGTATGTGTGTAGGTCCTGTGTGTGCTGTGTGTGTGTGCTGTATGTGTGAAGGTGCTGTATGTGTGTGTGTGTGCTGTGTGAGGGTGCTGTATGTGTGAAGGTGCTGTATGTGTGTGTGTGCTGTGTGAGGGTGCTGTATGTGTGTGGGTGTGTGTGCTGTATGTGTGTGCGTGATTGTGGGGGGTGGAGGTGGGGGTACATGACTCAATATTCCCCCTCCCTTCTTACCTTATGTAGGGAGGGGGTATTCTTGTTCCTGCTGCCTTCCCTGGTGGTCCAGTGGAGGTGAGGTGAGGTGCCGTTTAGTTAATATCCCCCCTCCCTTGTTACCTTATGTAGGGAGGGGGGACCATGCTACCGCCATCCCTGGTGGTCCAGTGGAGAGTGAACTCTACCCTGCGGGGCTAGAGTTCACTCTCGCGAGATTTGAGCATTGCTGCGGCAACGCTCAAATCTCGCGAGAGGAACCCGGCGGAGCTGCTGGCAAGAGCTCCGCCGGTCCTCTCCTGCCTCCCTCCCTGCTTGTGGGTCGGTGGGGAGGGAGGCTGAGAGCAGAGCCGGCGCTTGGATAGCGCCGGCTCTGCATGAGCCGACAGCGGAGATCCTGAGATCTCCCCTGCCGGTCTCAATACATAGGCGTGCTGCGGGGATTAGGGTGTGCCCAGGCACACCCGGCACACCCCGTGCGAACGCCTATGCAGGCAGACAGTCATACACACAGAGGCAGACAGTCATACACACACACACAGACAGTAATACACACACAGAGGCAGACAGTCATACACACAGACACACACAGGCAGACAGTCATACACACAGACACACACAGGCAGACCGTCATACACACAGACACACACAGGCAGACAGTCATACACAGACACACAGAGGCAGACAGTCATACACACACACACAGACAGTAATACACACACAGAGGCAGACAGTCATACACACACACACACACAGACAGTAATACACACAGGCAGAGAGTCACACTCACCTGACAATCACAGTTACCTGTGGAGGCAGTGCAGCTCCTGGTGACTGTTTGGTGGGGAAGCAGGGACTCCTTCCTGCTTCCCCTGCATCAGTTTTCCGGCGCTTTTAGCTCCGCCCCCGCCGCACGTTAAGCTCTGCCCCCGCTGCAATTTTTTTTTTTTTTTTTTTCTTTTTAAATTTTTTTTTTTTTTTTTAAATCCCGGCCGGCTGTGCGGCCGCACGGCGCCCCCTGCTCCATGGCGCCCTGTGCGGCCGCACAGCTCGCACACCCCTAAGGCCGGCCCTGATGTCTGTATGTATGTGCCTGAATGTCTTTGTATGTATGTTTCTGTATGCCTGTCTGTATGTATGTGTCTGTATGACGGTATGCCTCTGTATGCATGTGTGTCTTTATATGCCTGCATGTCTCTGTATGCATGTATATCTCTGCTTGTATGTCTCTGACTGTATGTCTCTGTATGATTATTGCTGTCTTTGTATGACAGTGTACCTGTATGACTTTGACTGTGTGACTGAAAAATGATGCCTGTGTGCCTGTGGCTTGGGAGGAAAGACACACAGGTGAAGATGCATTTTTTTTTTTTAATGAGGGTTGGGGGCGCCAAAATGCATCTTCGCCTGTGTAACTAAAAATCCTAGCACCGGCCCTGTATGTAACCCCTCCCTGTAGTAAAAAGGACTCAAAAGGAAAGAGTACTGAGATAAAGCTGAACCTCCCAGCGTAAACCGGGGGGAAATAAAGCAACACAGCACCTATATACCGCCCTAGACTGACTGTCTAACCCAGAACCAGCAGTGGAAAGCTAAACTGCTGCTTCGAGGCAGCCTAACAATATCCCTCAACACTTAATGCAAACTCCAGCACATGATAGAGCAGCTACAGACATTGTGGGAGCCCAGGTAAATAAAAATAAAATAAAGTGAATACAGTCAAAGTAAATGCATCGGCAAATAGGAGCCCAGATACACTCTTTTTTATAATGTTGGCTTTTAAATTATTTTTTATACTTTATTTATTATATGATTTTTTTTTTTATCTGATTTTTCACAGTCTGTCTATCCATAGACCTTTCAAGAATTATTTATGAGTACGTAATGAATTTTTATCTTATCTCTATATCCATATATTGCTTCCCTTATTATAGATTTTCTATACACATTTCTACATGTTTTCTATATATATATATATTATATATATATTTTTCTATATGTTTCTTCTATTTGGATCATATTACACTAATTTCTTCCATCCATTTTCTACTTCTCATATATATCTTATACATTTCATTTTCCTTCCCCCCCTCCCCCCCTCCCCTTTTTTAAGGACCTCTTGGATTATATCTTTTTATCACAGGCACTCTTTCCCTAACATTAAACTTAATCATTCAATGATAAATCACATTTCTAAAATAAGCTCTTTGTAGTAATCTCTATATTCTCACCTTTATATATTTATTAATCACATATTTATATATCTACACCTTTCGATGTATACGGAGTCACAATCCCCACATTATATGTAACACATTTATAATTATCAAGATAGATTAATCTCCCATATACCCCATGTACCTATGAATATGGGTAACTCTACATATACACCCTCACCCCACTCCCTTTTATGTACACCATACACTTTATGTTTATCCCTAACAGAAATATGGGTTCATGATACTATTTATGTTATATATGTGTTCAATTATGTTCGTTTATATCATAGACATATATATTAATATAGTTTATTAACCTTTTGGAAGTACGAGCTGCAATAAGGTTATTTTTATAGTTCTCCCTTTGCATATCCTTTCTACTATCTATTCTGTATTCCACAATCCTTTTTTTTTTTTTCGCTCCTATATTTATTTATAGTTTTAGAATGTTCGGGGATGCCCTTTATAACGATCTTCTTGCCTATTAATTATATTGGAATCAACTTAGGGATAATAGGAAAGAAAATCGTATTTTACCGTTTCCTTATGAGACTAAGGATACATTGTACAACTAGTTTTATAAAAATACTGTCACTTTGTAAATTAAACAAGGCAGTTTGACGGTAACACAGTCACCACGTATCTAGCAGACGATGTACTATAATACCATGACACAAATGAATTTGCGCATTTGCATTATTTATTTAAAGATTTAGACATATACATTCACATACATATAAAAATATAAAAATATATTTATATTTATATTTACATTTCTCATGTACAACATATCATATCAGGTTATATTACAAATATGCATTTGTCCATTCCAAATTAAGTATGTACATATTGGATTTATACCATATTATTAGATCATTTTGCTATTTAACAACAAATATCCATATGTGTGCATCATTAACTGTTTTCTGTACTGCTCTTTGGATTATTTTTAACTGGTTTTATCCATCTCTCTTTCTCCCCCTTTTTATGTACCTCGCACGGCATTGAATTCAACTAAACAATGACATTTATGAGTTTCCATACATATATCATAATGCAATTCCTTTTATATTTGTCTTATTTGTATCTTTATCTATATTTTATTTCCTATACAATACAAGAATTAGTGTTCAAACATGTTATCATAAAGTGCAATAGTATGTAATTTCTACATATCTGAATTATAATTGTTACACAACTTTTAATAATTAAGTTTTAATTTGTAACTTATTGTCTTTTCTCATATAATTGTATACCATATCCCTGTGTAATATGCTAATTTTTTTAAACCACCGTGACCAGACTTATTAGTGCTACAATTTATAACTTGATTGTATAACGATCTATTATATGCAACAATCTTCCACAAATTGGGGACCGATCGTCTTACAGCGTTCATCCCTCAGAGTGAGGTCTGAGACGCACGCCAACCTCACTGACAGCCGGCCGCTAGAGAAACCAACTGTAACACAAAGTATCTATATCCATCCTAGCCGGTCCCTGTGGCAAATTTCAAACAAGGACTACTACTTTGCTGGTAACATTCTTGCACATCGTTCCTGGCTTGTATTTCTATATATTTTAACATTTTAACATATATATTTTTTATACTAATAAACTTATTGTTGTTTAAAATCATATTTTTATATCCAGTCTTTTAGAAAATAAGTGGTTTCTAATTTTAAAGCGATACCTGATTTTATTGCAAAATAGGAAGCAGTTCCAAATACTGTATTCCTACATCATATATGGTTTACATCTTTTTACTATAAAGTATATTATATAGGTGTATACTTTATTTTGTCTGTTTATAACAGATTGGAAGATATATGCACCATATATGGTTGTATTACGTTATAGAGCCAGGTGACTTAATTCCATCACATTATAGAGAATAGTTCTATATACTATATCTCTATCATATATGGTTTACAACTTTACTTATAAAGTATAGTATTTGGTGTATACTCCATTTATTCTGCCTGTAGCAGATTTAAAGGTGTACACACCACACCCTACTGCTGCACTTTCTCCTGAAGTACTCGATTTTGTTTGTTTTTAGCAATATTAATTTCAACACAATCCTATTGGTGATATAAAACACAAAAGCCATTTTAGGTGGATCAGCTCCTGGAACATTTACACCAACTCAGGTTGTCAGTTTCACTATTACATGAACATTTGGTTTGTTTTTAATAACTATTTCATTATTAAAGGAATATTGGCCATTTTTAAATTTTTTTTATTATTTAATCTTTTATATTCGATTTTGTATAAATGCTTACATAGAGATTATGAACATTTAAAACAGTGGTGAAGAAAATAAAATAGGTGCATCAACTACAGTTAATAGATATCTTTCTTCTACATCTGAAAGCATCTGGGATATGGGTGTGTACATAGTGAATTTATATGATTAAATGCATACATTGAGTGGCTATACATCGCTATGGTCATATAGGAGAACAACTTTGCGCTTTGCAACCTATGACCTATAATGAACAGCTATTTCCTTGATTACTATCAATTTTGGGTCTATACTCTTTCAGGTGTTAGTACTACGTCCTTATTTACTTTCCTTAACCCCTTAAGGACCAAACTTCTGGAATAAAAGGGAATCATGACATGTCACACATGTCATGTGTCTTTAAGGGGTTAAAAAGGGGTTCCAAGGTCCCCAAATAAGGGAGAACTTTCTGTAATTTTTAGACATAGCATATGTGATTTCCTCCATTTGTTTTACCCCTTCCACCCTTTGGATCCATTCTCTAATAGATGGGTGGTTTGCCTGTGAAAAGTGGGAAAAGTGGGAAAAGTGCCAACAGATTCCGTAGCGCTTTACAATATTATGAGAGGGGGATTTAACTATAAATAGGACAATTACAAAAAACTTACAGGAACAATAGGTTGAAGAGGACCCTGCTCAATCGAGCTTACATTCTATAGGAGGTGGGGTTTAAAACACATTAGGACATTTTAGTTACCACACATCTTGTTATGTTTGGTAGCTAAAATGTTTCAATGCACTTTTTCATTTTTTTTAGATATATTTTAAAACACATTTGTCAGATACAAGGAAAGTGCATTTTTAATAACTTCTACACAGAGTTCAGTACACATTGAATTTGACATAGCCTAACTTATTCAGACATATGTAGACTTCAATGAATTTCATGAAATAAATCTTGATGAACAAGTCACATATTTTGGATCACTGTGAGAAAAATCCAAAACATTGCTTAGTGAGTGTTGACATAGACATGACATGAAATGGTTGAATGTAATAAACAAAATCTCACTGTACATCCAGGGCATCCAGATTCGTAAAAAATGTTTTTGTTTAGAACTTAAACTTTAAGCGTTAATTTCTTAGTTCAACAAATGGTTTTGGAAGAACTCAACAAATATACATTTAGCATATCTTTGTGTAATTTAATGTTTGTGCATTGATGTCAAGTTGTAGTAATTGCCCCAAAGGTTGTCTAAGACTTGGTTTCTACCTGCTTCCTCAGAAGAAATATTACTTTGGGGCAGCACACTAGAATTGATGGTGGTAACTAGATATGACAAGACCACTAGGATCATACCTCCCAACTAAGGCAGTCCACGAATCGGGATGTCAGTGGGAGAAGAGTGAAGAGGGCACGCCAGTGATGCAATTGCTGGCTCTGCCCATGTTACTGGCAAGTCAGCCTGGATTGAATACACCCCTGGCTTCCTGTGAATCTTGTAGGGCCAGCTGATTCAGGCAGATGTTGCAGGAACACTATTTGACTGCTCTCTGCAGGGTCCTAGTGCCCTGAACATCTCATGATCTCATGATGTGCTCATGCTATGATTATTTTGGACAGTTTCTCAGTCAGGATGGTGGGATGGGACTCAAAAATTGGGACGGTTCTGACAAATTTGGGACTATTGCAATGCACACTATTTACATGATTTTAATATGTTGTGACAGAGTGTTGGGGATAGGGGTCAGGGGTGTATATCTGGCACCCAGACTTTTGCACAGCCACTATCCTGACATGTGGGTTAGGACATGATGCCCCAGAGAAAGTTAAGTTTAAATTTAGTTTTTTTTTCTATGTTGTTATTTGCGTCCCTGGGGTGGAGTATTCGGAAGAGCAGGGTGGGCCGATTCTCCACCCCACTGTCAGAGTGACGGTGCATGAGTCCAGCCCAGATTTTCTGAGGAGTTCTGGCTCACTGCCTAACAAGGTAATTAGCCTCACTTATAGGGGCGTGGCAGCTTTATAACTGCTTGTAAAGCAGGGTGGAGGGAGGGAAGTGTTTTGTGGAGAAAGAAGGTTTTCTACTATTTGGAAGCATTGCTGCTTTGTATATCCTGTTGTATCCTGATGTACTTGGCTACTCATTACCAACAGAAAATAAACAGGCCATAGGCCTTTTAACCCCTTCAGGAGGAGTTAATAGTACACGTTCTGATCAAAACAAAATGTAAACAAAAACTGGAATTCGCGCTATATGTCTGTTCAACCGTAATGCACCTGTTTCATATTAAGTGCACCCACACTTACCGTATATACTCGAGTATAAGCCAACCCGAATATAAGCCGAGGCCCCTAATTTTACCCCAAAAAACTGGGAAAACGTATTGACTCAAGTATAAGACTAGGGTGGGAAATGCAGCAGCTACTGGTAAATTTCTAAATAAAGAATCTAAGTACAGTGTGTGTGTGTATGAGTGCAGTGTGTGTGTGTGTATGAGTGCAGTGTGTGTGTATGAGTGCAGTGTGTGTGTATGAGTGCACATCTAAGTGCAGTGTGTGTGTGTGTATGAGTGCAGTGTGTGTGTATGAGTGCAGTGTGTATGAATGCAGTGTGTGTGTATGAATGCAGTGTGTGTGTGTGTGATGCAGAGTGTGATGCAGAGCCTTGGTGGGGCGTTATTTTTTAATTATTATTTTAATATTGTTTTTTTGTTTCATTAATATTTGTATTATTATTATTATTTATTTTATTATTTTATTATTTTATTATTTTATTATTTTTTTATTATTTTATTATTATTATTATTATTATTATTATTATTTATATATATTAATTTTAGCTGGCCAGTGAGGGGGGCTCTCACTCCCTGGTGGTCCAGTGGCATTTGTAGTTCAGTGGGGGGAAGAGGGAGGCTGGCAGGAAGCACTTACCTCTCCTGCAGCTCCTGTCAGCTCCCTTCTCCTCCGCGCCGGTCCAGTCAGCTCCCCTGTCAGCTCACAGTGTAAGTCTCGCGAGAGCCGCACTATGACCCCGCGGCTCTCGCGAGACTTACACTGGGAGCTGACAGAGGTGCTGAACGGACCGGCGCAGAGATGAAGGGAGCTGACAGGAGCTGCAGGAGAGGTAAGCGCTCGCTGCCAGCCCCCTGTCTGTATTATGGCAATGTAAATTGCCATAATACAGACAGTGACTCGAGTACAAGACGAGTTGGTGGTTTTTCAGCAGAAAAAATGTGCTAAAAAACTCGTCTTATACTCGAGTATATACGGTGTATATATATATATATATATATATATATATATATATATATATATATATATATATATATATATATTTTTTAATCAGAGAAACAGGGCTTTCATTACTCATGAACTATTCATATATGAAACATAATTTATTATGAATAAAATAAAAAACCTGTGAGAAATTAAGATTTTCTTTAAAAATGTGTAGTACTACCTGACATTTTAAATGTAAATGTCATAATACTGTTAGCTTTTACTGCAATAAAATGCACATATTTATATTCAGCAAAGTCTCATGAGTACAACAGTACACCCCTAACAGGTTTTACAGTGTTTTAGAAAGTTACAGGGTCAAATGTAGCACATTCCATTTTCTGTTTTTTCATATTGAAATTTGCCAGATTGGTAATGTTACCTTTGAGACCGTGTGGTAGCCCAGGAATGAGAGTCACCCCCATGATGGCCTACTATTTGCAAAAGTAGGCAACCCAAGGTATTGCAAATGGGGTATGTCCAGTATTTTTTGGTAGCCACTTAGTCACAAACACTGGCCAAATTTAGCGTTCATATTTGTTTTTGTGTGAAAAAAGCAAAAAAATAAATATTTTGCCAGTGTCTGTGACTAAGTGGCTACTAAAAAAGACTGGACATACCCCACTTGCAATACCTTGGGCTCCCTACTTTTGCAAATGGTATGCCATCATAGGGAATTAATGCCCCTTTTTATACATGACAATAATGATAACCTACTGGCCTTAGCAACTGCTGATTGACATTGCACATTGTTGCCTAGTTTGTTGTTCAAAAAAATTCCCAAATCCTTCTCGTGTGTTATCCCGACTTTTAGGGTGTAAGTTGCTTGTGCTTTCTTTACTCCAAAGTTCATAAGTTCTACATTAAATTTCATATGCCTTTTGAATACCCAGTTCCCCAATCTATCAATATCCCTCTGCACTTAAGTAATATCTTGCTCACATTCTATTTCTTTACAGAGTTTTTTGTCATCTGCAAACACAGAAACATGGCCTTCAAGCCCTGTTTCAAGATCATTTATCAAAATGTTGAGTAGTGGGGTTCCCAGAACACAATCATCTTACCATTTTTGTCCAGTTTTAAAACTTACCATTAATGACAACTCTATCTGTAAGCCAGTTGTTCTACCGAAGAATAAGATTTTTTTCTGACATATGGTGGCAGTACGGATGGGTTGTGCTTCCTTGGAGGCGTAATCCTGCATTTCTATACGAAGTGTGAATAGCTCAGTGGGTTTAGACCTTGTTCAACCCTTGGGGGTTCACAGGTTCATTTACCCTGCAGGGTAGACTTAGCCCTACATCCCTTTGAGGTAGATGACTGAAGTACCATTCAATGGAGTCACTTAGTATATATCGCAATATCTGTTGCCAGGCTTTAAGTAGAACCTACTTGCAATCCCTGGTTTCTTGATCTAGTTAAAAAGGACACTGCTTGCTCTTTTAAAATCTGCCCAATCCATAATTTTCTGAACATCTGATACTCTATTTACAGAAACAGTGTTCCTGTTGGATTCTGTGAACCACAAAGTTCTGTGAACCACAAAGTTTGTTGGGTTCCTCAGGAATCTCCTGGTTATCAAACTCGGATCAATCCGAGTTTGAATTTATATTATTGTTTCCTCTCCTGCGGTTCAGAATCAAAACTTCTGCTTCTGTAACTCTGATTCTGCAGAAAGGAATTTCACGGTGTATATAGATCACAGAGATATATTCCCACATATCCCTATTGCGGCCCCTCAAAATGTTTTCTGAGAATACGCCATAATAAGTGGGTTGAAGAGATTTTATTACTCTTCAAAACACTCCTTAACAGCATATTTTAGGGAAGGAGGCATTCCCTACTTGGGAGTTAGGCTACTTAGTGCTAATCAGGTTGGTCGCCCTTTAAGTATGTTCAGGTAGCTAGCAGAGCGCTACTGCAACACGGTTGGATACGGAGACTATAATGTATTTTCTTCTTCTCCAGGAAACAGTTTTTTGTTTTTTTTAAAATGCGTGTTAACCTTAAAAGTTATCTCTGCATCTACTGCACTCATGAAGGAAAGGTCCAATTCCTAATAAAGCGAAAATTCCTCCGTATGAACAGGAAATGAGATTGATGGGATGTCTGACTTCTTCAATTCCTGCAGTCAACTGGGCAAAATCTGGATTTGGCTGCTACAGTGGAAAATTCTCTCCTCTGGGTCAAAGTGTGGAAATCTTGGAAAAAAGCAGAAGATCAGCTTAACTGGTGGACAATGTCAAGTTATTTTTCGATAAGTCTATCCTTTCAGCCTATAGAAGAAGTAATTTTCACCTCAGAATGCATCTAACACAGGCTGGGTTGCTCGTCTAAATTCTCTATTTTGCCAGTGTTCTTGGTCCTAAGAAATATAGTCCACTGATTTCAGAGCTCTTAAGGCAGTTATTAACTCCCCTCACTGATTCAGATGTACTGGGCTCAGGATCTCTGGGAGGACCTCTCTCCATTCCACTCATGATGTGTTGACAATGTCATCACCTACAACCTCAGCACCAGAAACTGGGATCAAGAGTAATGGTCTATAGATCCGATCATGTTCATGGTCTACAGAGAGATTTGAAGTGCCCAGATAGACCTTATGGCAAAGAGGGAGAGCATGAAGATTTTCATGTTTGCCTCTCTATACAGGTCAGATAGTTCATGTTGAATAGTTGGTTTATCTATCTAAGGGTATTTCTCCAGGCTTGCATTTTTTCTCCTATAGACTGTTCCCAAGACTTCTTCAAAAGAGGTGAACGGACAGAGCAGTGGTTCTGCCAATCTTTCCGTACTGGCCAAACACGAGACAGTTTTCAGGCTTGGTGGAGATGACTTTCAAGTTTGGAGATCTCCCGATCTCAAAAACACTTTGGAAGACAGAATATCCTTCTGAAAATGTTGAATAGGTTCTTATTGACAGTAGGACAGCTGCATGGTGGATCCTTCATCTCCTGAGTCTTCATGAGTCAGAGTCCACTTGTTGCACATAATCTTCTAGTCGTTCCGCCTCTAACTTTTACATGAGGATTTGGGTAGAGTTTCTACATTGTTGTAAGGAATGTCATTGTCTTCTAATTCCTTTGTCCGGTTGGTTAAAATTTACACCACCAGCAGGAGATTTCCACAGGTTGGGCGTTTCCATGTTAAGACCAAATTGTATTCCCTGATTTCTTTCTGAGAACTGATTGGTCTTTGTATATACTGATTAGAAATGTCTTTAAAGCAATGGGCTTCTTAGGTCACCCAGGAAGTTCTGTTTCCTTCCTGGGATCTTTATTCAGTCTGTCAGGTCCCCTTTTACTTTGGAGGTGGTTCCTTTTATTATGCTAAAGCTTAACCAGCATTCATAGTGGCCATTACTTCTGCCAAGAGAGCAAGCACGCTTCAGGATATATCTTCTTCAGTATTTCTTATATTCCATCAGGGTGAAAGTTGTGTTTCATCCTAAAACTTAAATTCTACCAGAGTTATCTTTTAGAGACGTTCATCAGTTCATCCTTTTGTAATTATGCCACCTCCCCACTGGAACTAGATGGCATATTCTAGAGTTAAAAAAAGGCATTTCAGATATACCTATCAATATCAGCCGAATTCAGAAGATCAGATCACCTGTAGTCAACTTCTAGGAAAGTTCAAGGGGAATGAAGCCTCTCGTAATTCTATTTCTCTGGTTTTTTTTTCCAATCATAATGGCCTATGCTTCACTAGTTTTGATTCACCAGCATCTTTCTCAGTGCATTCCACAAAGGCAATGGCCACTTCATGGGCAGAGAAAGTTCTTGCTTCACCCAAGTAATCAGCATGACTCTTCTTGGTCAGCTTTAAGCACCTTAAAAAACTTCAGGCATTTTCAGGCTAGATGTACTCTCTGCCTCTAAAATTGCGTTGGGGCGTAGGTACTTCAAGCTGCTTAGGCATAAGGACCACACGACTGGGGATCTTGCTATATCCCATACGTACTGCTACCATATGTCGGAAAAAAACAGAAATTTTTACTCACCGTCAATTCTTTTTTTCTTAATATGGTGGCAGTACAAATCTCCCTCCCTCTAAATTAAAATTTTGCTTACAGTGTGTGGCTTAGGTGTGTATTCTTGCTACGACTGAGGTGGGTTTGTCGGGGGAAGCCCTTTATAGGGCAAAGGGGAGGGACTTTTCTTAATTAATGTGAGGAAGGTTGAACTTGATGGACGCAAGTCTGTTTTCAGCTATGTAACTATGTAACTATGTAACCTATCTTGCAGATGTTTGTCCCAATTAGGAAGCACAACCCATACGTACTGCCACCATATTAAAAAAAAAAGAATTTATAATGAGTAAAAATGTCTGTTTTCATCTGGACCAATTTATTTTAGTTTGAACACTAACCTATTGTGTGGAACCATATCAAATGCCTTGGCAAAATCCAAGTATATCACATCTACTGCAACACCCTAATCTATACTTCTATTTACTTCTTTGTAGAATGCAATTAAGTTAGTTTAACGCAACCTATGTTTCACTCATGGGTGAATACTGTCAGGCTCTAGACCAGGCATAGGCAACCTTTGGCACTACAGATGTTGTGGACTACATCCCCCAATAATGCTCTTACACCCATAATGCTGGTAAAGTAAATTTTTTACATATGTGGGATGTGCTGGAACAACAAATCTGATCCATGGAGGCCTTACTGCATAATTTGTAGGACTTAAAGGATCTGCTGCTAATGTCTCGGTCACAGGATACGTTCAGAGGTCTTGTGGAGTCCATGTTTTGATGCTTCAGAGCTTGTTTGTAAAGCACAAGGGGGATATACGCGGTATTAGGCAGGTGATTTTAATGTTGTGGCTGATCAACGTATATTGATATTGAGCATATTCCATTTGGGACCAGTGCTTTATTTACTACAGTATCAATTAATTTTAATTGTTCCACTGTGCAAAATCAATATGAAACCTAAGTGTGGTTCTTTATTGTAACCTTCCTTGTGTAACCTTACTTGTGTGACATTGTAAGGGCTTTTTAATCAATGTGCCATTTATTTACTTAAAAACAGTTTACAATTTATCTTTGGCAATTGTTTTCAATTTTTTTCCTCTAGATAATCTCTTGGCCTTTTACAGATTTGTCACTGTCCTTGTATTTCTTGAATGATGCCCCTGTCCCTTAAGACTTGAAATAATCACAATGTTTTGTTATCCTTTTCAGTTTACTTGCTTGCCTTTTATCTAGTCACATATGGCTTTATATCTAATCCCCAAAAGCATATATAGATAACCATATTCACTGAACAATCATTAATGTCTGTCAATGTGTTTTCAGCATTTGCCTTTTTTGTAAAGTTTGTTTCAAGCTATGATATGTCTTGGCTGTTTGGAATTATTACTGAATGCGATTATCCAAATGATCATGGACTTAAATATTATCCCCAAACATTTTTTTGCTAGGTCATGTTAATTTGTTTTTTTTTGTCTGCCATGTTTTTTATTTCAATAATATTGTGAACATTTTAAAAAGCAGATTAATTTAACTTAATTTACATGTCATGCTCAGGTTTACCATTGGAAATTATAGGGGCCCTTTAAAATTGACCGGGCACCCACTCAGACACAAGTTGGTACACACAGATACATACTCCTAGACACACTGATGAGAGAGGATTTACGTAGGATCCCCTTTGTATCTAACAGAAAACGAAGTCCGGAGAGGACGGAGCTGGAATGGGAGATATGTTAATGATTTGAAATATTTTGTTCTTTACAGGATTTCAATGAGTGAAAAATGGAATAAGAAAACAAGGAAAATATTGTTGCAGACCATTCTCTGTAGCACTCTTATTGGTTGTGTTCCTGTCAAATTTACCCACAAATTGTTATGAGCTTCTTTGCTCTACTAATCAATATTACATAATACTAGATAACAGGCAATGACAATGACAATCTGTGACAAGAAAAGCAGCACAAAGAAGTCATACTTGCTTTTATGTGGGACATCAGGACATAGGCTACTGATATTGCCTATTGACCTCCTGGTTCTCAATTTCTATGGTTTTCTAACATAACACCTTCAGGACCTTGACTTCCATTAACCCCTTAAGGACACATGACATGTGTGACATGTCATGATTCCGTTTTATTCCAGATGTTTTGTCCTTAAGGGGTTAAGATCAGATTAATAGGTTTTGTTTGAAAGTAAAGAGGGCCTGGTGTCAAAGAAACAAAACAACAATAATTACTAGGATGTTTAAATCAAAACGTTGTACTGATTGCAACCAAATGTATGATATTAATAGAAACAATATCATTGAATGTTATCATAATGCATCTTGCTGTAAAGATATCTTTTGATATTATATATTTATGAATATTCCTATGAAAACGTTTCATTAACATATGAAATCTGAAAATAACGTAGTCAAATGAAAAAAACAAATGGACGAACATAAAAGTGCATTTATTACATTCATTACATCTTACATATCGATATTACTGTTTATTTACTCTTTAAAGGTGAATTTAAGTAGCCCTGTAAGGTTTGAAACTGTACCTTTTTTTTTTTTAAATCAGTATTTCTTTTATTTTTGCAGTCAGAAAAACTCGATTACTCGCAAACTAGCAGTAATTGTATAAGAACAATAAAAGTGTGATGTACAGTGAAGCATTATAAGGCAAGATGATGGACAAGCCCCGTCACTAGCTTGTAGATTGTAACAGTATGATATTATTTGGAAACAAATACCGCTACATTAACAACTTTCCATTTTAGAGCAAGGATAGAGATTGCAAAGGAAAGGAACAGGAAGAAAATAGGAAAAATAGAAGTTAGTGTTTCAGAAGGCTGAGAGCTGACCATGTGTATTATTGATTTGGGTGAGGGTGTTAGGGTGGCGGGGCTAAATCTACCTGGGAAGTGGAATTTCTGCAGCACTGCCTCTAGGAAGTTCAAACTTAGGTGGTCAAAGGCTTACTCTGCATCCAAGGAGATCAGGATGCCCTTCGTTTTGCATCTATGTATTGAGTGCAAAATATCTATTACCTTTCTAGTGTTGTCTGTCCCCTGTCTCCCCTTCACAAACCCCGCCTGGTCAGGGTGAGTGACGGATGGCAAGATTTCCTTGAGTCTATTGGCAATCAATTTTGCAAAGAGTTTAGAGTCCAAATTAAGTAGGGAAATCGGTCAAAAGATTTTACAGCTAGTTGGGGGTTTTCCTGGTTTAGGAAGGATGATCACTGTCGCCGTCAGCATGTCTTTGGGTAGTCTTGAGAGCTCAATCACTTCATTGAACAGTCGAAGGAGGTGTGGGGTCAGAACTTCTTTGAATTTTTTGTAATATACGTTCGGTAGGCTGTCGGGACCCAGTGATTTGTTAAGGAGGAGGTTGTCAATAGCTGTTGAAATTTCTTCTGCGGTAAAGGGTGTATCTAGACTGGCCTGTTGTGTAGTGTAAAGTACCGGGGTACCGATGGGTCCCAGGTATAACACAATTTCTTCCCTAGATGCATGATGTAAAGAGTTATCCTGTTGTAAATTATACAATTCACTATAGAAGTGAGAGAATCCAGTGCTGATCTCTGAGGGTGTGATGATCTTGCCCTCCCTCCCCCCCCCATCTCTGTGACTGTGTAAGGGATTCTAGATTGGGCCCTTCCATCTTTAAGACTGGCTGCCTTACTTGCCCTATTACCTTGAGTGTAATGTGACAGTTTCAGTTGCGTTAAGTAATAGCTGGAGTGTTTGAGGTTCGCTTCAGATATTTTGGATTGTAGGAGTACAATCTCGTTCCTGTACATTTGGTCTGGTTTAGTTTGTTTAAGTGTTTTAGTCTATCCGTCCATATTTGTATTTGGAGTTGGGCTTTCTTTTTGACATGTGATGCTTGTTTTATTATTAGCCCCCGCAGGACCGCCTTGTTGTGCCTGCAAGATAGTGTCAATGTGCACGTGAAAATTCAGTATCTTGAAGAAGGGATTCATTCAGTCTCCAGTGGGGCTTACCCTTAAAATTGTAGAAGTCTGATATGTCCAGGGTGACTGGGGTATGATCTGACCATTCTATGTTACCTATGGAGCAGTCCTCTACCTGCAACAATGACGTTCCCTGTATGTACCACCTGTCTATCCTTGTGTAGCTATTGTGCACTGCAGAAAGTATACTCCCTGTTTGATGGGTGGGTCACCCTCCATGCATCGTATAGATTATGAACTGCGAAAAGTATATGTAGGCATTTAGCCACACTCTGTTGTTGTGCGGCCCTGGTGGGGTTTTTTTGCGAGGAGGAGTCCAAATTTGGTTCCAATGTGCAGTTAAAATCTCTGCATTGCAGTACCATGCCTTGGTGCACCTATTCTATTTTCTGGAATACTTTACTAAGGAAACTAGCCTGATTGTCATTAGGGGCATATATGTTAACTATAGTGTATGTGCCTCCATTGATGTTCGCTACTATGATAATGAATCTACCATTTAATGGATTTGATCAGGGAGAAAGTGAATTGGTGGCTGATCAACATAGAGACCCCTTTTGATTTGTTGTCAGCTGATGCATGGAGTTGGGAATTTTCTAATTTGAAATCGTCATGGATCGGTTTGTTTATAGTGCGTCTCTTGTAGGCATACAATGTCACCCTTCAGTCGGGTAATTTCTCCATACAGTGTGTGCCGTTTAAATGGGGCATTAAGCCTTTTAACGTTGTGAGATAGTTATCTCATGGTTTGAAATGAAGGATGCGTACAACCCCTGTTGGTCCCTGGTTCTGTCCTCCCCATCCCCCGAACCACCTTATACGAGGCCTCTGAAGAGGAATCAAAGCAGAAAGAGAGAAGAAAATGGAAAAGCAGCAAAGAAAAACTTTCCTTGAGAAGGAAAGAGTACTGGTCATATCTTGACCAGGATGATCACCCTCCAGCGATCTACAGTGTGTTTTGAGTGTGCTGAGTAGGACCTCTCAGCGCCCTCGGGATTTTTGGTTAACGCCAAACAGGAAGGTGCGCCACCAAGGCTTACTCCACACAGGCGAGACGGCTAGGCATTGCATAACCATACTGTGGCAAACCTAGCCACTTCTGAACTATATGTATTGCAGGTTGTCCATAGGCTGAATGTATACTGTAAGTCCTTACCTATATAAGTGCTGTGTTATGGCCGTTCGCATACTGGCAGCCGTACGCTGCCAGCATACAAAGCATTCGTTCGACGAAACACGGCTATCCCGGCCGTTCGCCGTACGAATGCGGGCTCCCCAGGTAGACCACACATTCACAAGTCGTGTGGCACCAATTAACCGATTGCAACAATGTTGCAATCGGTAATTAAGGGCTCTCCTAGGTGGCCGCCGTTCGGCTACCGACCATGCGGCGGTCGGCCATCTTGGATCCTTTGTCTCTGCAGCGGTGTTCGGTCGTCGAGAGCCTGGAACTGAAAACGGCTACTCAATGATCCGAACACCGCTGGACTTCCAGAGCGTTCGGGAGTTCCGCGTTCGGTACATTATGTTCCCCACAATGTTTGAATGTATTCTGTGCGGCGTTTGGTCAATTCAGCTGGGATCGGAGTGGTATTCTCACAAAGTATGCGCTCCGACCCCAGCTATCTGCCGAACGTTCCGCCAACGCAAAGTACCGAATATTGTGTAAAATATATATTTTAAAGTCAATTGTCGGTTTTGCTGCACGAGGGGATAATCCACTTAATCGTCCATTTTAGTGGGAGTATCCTTCTCGTGCAGCGGTGCCTGTTGGGAAAGTCACAATGCATGTTGGGAGAAATCCCCTGGATTATCTGTGTGGAAACCCCTTGCATGGGGAACTGCTTAAATATGCCAGCTTGCGAATAAACTGAGTTAGTTGACTCCCAAACTGTGTTTCGTCCGGTTATTGGGAGGATGGGGAATATTGCCGTGCTTTCTGTTCTGACTGTGGATTTCCTGAGGATACCAACGGATATCGTGGACTAATATACTGCATTCCGTTACAATTGGTGGCAAGCGACGGGATCCGAACCTTACAGCCGAAAAGCGGAGTTTGTGTAACTGGAACTACCGAACGAGGAAAGCAAAGGCAATTCGTATGGAGATTGATTATACCGTACTGAAACGACAGACTTTACAGGAACTACTGGAAGCCAGAGGGAAAGTAGCCAGCAGCAAAACCAAGGCTACACTAATTGCCGAGCTGATGGAGGGAGACCAAGCCCGCAGCGCTACACCCCCAGTAGTTATGGAGGAAACGCTCTATGAAAGAGAGATGAGGACCAGGCTAGCATTTTTGCCGCAGCCTATATCGGAGGCCATGTTGACAATGGTAATAGCAAATGTGCAGGAATATGTTATGGCACACAGCCCGCAACACACCTTGACTCGAACCGAGTCCAACACAGGGTCCCTCTACAACCCGGTAAAGCCCAAGATCCCGTACCAGGCCTTCAGGGCTTTTTGCGAGGAAAAGGACGAGATAGATGGGTACTTGCAGGACTTTGAAAGACTGTGTGATCTGCATGAGCTAGAACGGTCAGTATGGGTGCAACTGCTAGCAAGCAAACTAGCAGGTCGGGCAGCCGAAGCGTACCGTGCTGTGCCCAGTGAGGACAGCAAAGATTATGAAAAAGTAAAGCGCGCAATCTTGGAGAGGTATGCCATTACCCCAGAGGCATACCGGCGCAAGTTCAGACACTTACGCAAACCAGAGCGAGATTCGCACGCAGAATGGGCACACAAATTGGATCAAGCCTTCCAAGGGTGGATACAGGCCAGCAACGCCACCACCATGGAGGAATTGCGTCAAATGGTGTTGCTGGAGCAATTTTTTAATGGATTATCCCCGGAGACTCAAGAATGGGTGCGGGACAGGAAACCCCTCACCCTAACTGAAGCGGCTAGATTGGCCGATCAACACTTTGATGCCCGGAGGCACCAGGGACCTGTAGCCAAAAGCTACTCCCGACCCCCAGGACTACCTAGCGCTACACCACCTCTAGCGCCCACCGCCGCTCCGTTCCGTCCCTCACAAGGACAGATACCGCCACCGTCCAGATACAACGGGCGGGCCAACATCCAGTGCCATTCCTGTAAACAATGGGGGCATATGGCCCGAGAATGCACCCAGAATCGCGGCAGGCCCACCTGGAATCAGGGGCGTCCAAACCCCGCACCCAGGGCGGCTGCTCACCATTACCAGAGGGAACCAGCCACTCAGGATTTGTGGAGTGTGCATGCGGAGGAACCTCTGGGTATCTTACACGAAGTAATGTCGGTCCGAGCCACCGATAACCGGCAGCATCACCGGCAGCTGGTAACACTTGAGGGGAACGAGGTTCAGGGACTGCGGGATTTGGGAGCTACCTTAACCCTGATAGCCCCCCATTTGGTTTCAGAGGGCACGCATACCGGCGGATCTGTGGCTGTTCGGGTAGCCGGGGGAGCTGTATACCGACTACCCACGGCGAAAGTACATTTGAACTGGGGTGCGGGAGAGGGGACAGTAGAAGTGGGGCTAATGCAGAACTTACCAGCAGATGTTGTGCTAGGGAATGATTTGGGTCAGATGACCTCTGCCTTTGTTCCACAGGCCCCCTACCAGGAAGCCCATCCAGTAACCACACGGCAACAGGCTCGCACCACGGCTACACCGATACACTCTGAGGCTCAGGTAAGAGACCATGACCCCCACCCGACTCCCATATCCTGGGATAACCCGACTACCTTTGTCACTGAAGTACAGACCGATCCCACTCTACAAGTCTATAGGGACCGGGCACAAGCTGACCAGACCGGGCTAGAGGGGGAGCATTACACGTGGGAGAAAGGGTTATTGTACCGTGTCACAGCCAAGGACGTGGGGGGGTCTGTCACCTTGACTAACAAACAGTTAGTGGTACCACGGAAGTATAGGCAGGAGCTGCTCAGAATTGCTCACGATATCCCCTTGTCAGGACACCTAGGGATGACCCGTACCCGATACCGCCTAACGCATGCGTTTTTCTGGCCCGGAATCTCGCAGGATGTGCGACAATATTGCACCTCCTGCGACGTCTGCCAGCGAGTAGGTAAACGAGGGGATCGCCACAAGGCCAAGTTATGCCCCCTACCCATTATTGCCGAACCCTTCAGCAGGGTAGCAGTAGACATAGTAGGGCCCCTGCCAAAACCCAGTCCCTCTGGTAAAAAGTACATTCTAACCGTGGTGGACTACGCCACCAGATACCCCGAAGCTGTGGCCCTCACTAACATTCACGCTGAAACCGTGGCGGAAGCTCTAATGAAAGTATTTTCCCGGGTAGGGTTTCCCCAGGAAATAATATCCGACCGGGGCACCCAATTTACTGCTGAGGTCACCCAACATATGTGGAAGGTATGTGGCATTAAGCCAATAGTCAATTCAGCCTACCACCCCCAGTCCAATGGACTATGTGAACGATTCAATGGGACGCTGAAGCAGATGCTTCGGACGTTCGGGGAAACCCACAAAGACTGGGAGAGGTTCCTGCCTCACCTGCTCTTTGCGTATAGAGAGGTCCCCCAAGAATCGACCGGGTTCTCCCCATTTGAACTATTGTTTGGGAGAAGAGTACGGGGACCCTTAAAATTGATTAGGGAGCACTGGGAGGGGGAGAGTACCGCTAGCGAAACCCCTATCGTATCATATGTACTGGAGTTCAGAGACCGTCTGGAGGCGCTAAGTCAGGCTGTGCACACCAACCTCCAGGCGGCACAGCAACGTCAGCGACGATGGTACGATAGAGGAGCCAGGGACCGCAGCTTTCAAGTGGGACAGAAGGTTTTAATTTTAAAACCTGTCCGCACAGACAAGCTGCAGGCCATCTGGCAAGGCCCATACCAGGTAGTGGAGCAGCGATGCGACACTACCTATGTGATCGGCCCCTGCTCAGGGGTGGGGAAGAGACGCATGCTTCACGTAAACATGCTCAAACCCTACCATGAGCGGATAGAGGATGTGACGGCAATCTGTGCCTCCGCCGTAGAAGATCAGGAGAACTTGCCACTACCTGATCTACTAGAACCGGAAGAACCGGTAGAGCCCTCCCGGGGAGTTCAACTGGGGGAGCGGCTAAGCCCTCACGAGCGTGCCCAGGTACAGGCGCTGATCGTAGCTAAAGGGGCTACCTTCTCCAATTTACCTGGGTACACTCCGCTGGCCACCCACCGAGTTGAAACCCCGGGACAGCTACCTATGCGACAGGCGCCATATAGAGTTCCGGAATCAGTCCGGACCCATATGAAGGCCGAGCTGGATGAAATGCTGCAGCTAGGGGTTATCGAACCCTCAGATAGCCCCTGGGCATCGCCGGTAGTCCTGGTGCCTAAAAAGGACGGCACGACCCGATTTTGCGTTGACTACCGGAGGCTGAATGACAAGACAGTGTCTGATGCCTACCCGATGCCTCGGATAGACGAGCTGCTAGATAAGATGGCACGGGGTCAGTATCTCACTACCATTGACTTATGTAAGGGATACTGGCAGATTCCTTTAGCCGATGATGCCATCCCCAAGTCGGCGTTTGTCACTCCGTTTGGCCTGTACCAGTTCAAGGTCATGCCCTTCGGAATGAAAAACGCTCCGGCTACTTTTCAGCGGATGGTAGATCGGCTACTGGACGGCTTCCAGGACTATGCCTGTGCCTACTTGGACGACATAGCCATCTTCAGCCAGACCTGGGAAGATCACCTACAACATATAGGGGCGATCTTAGACCGTATTGGGGAAGCCGGGTTAACGTTAAAACCAAGTAAGTGCCACGTAGGTATGGCCGAGGTGCAGTATCTAGGACACCGAGTAGGGTGTGGGCAGCAGAGACCCGAGCCAGCCAAAATTGAGGCCGTAGCTAAGTGGCCTACCCCAAGGACCAAAACCCAGGTGCTAGCGTTTCTAGGGACTGCAGGGTATTATAGGAAATTTGTACCCGACTACAGCACCCTGGCCAAACCCCTGACGGACCTGACCAAAAAGAACCTTCCTCGACTGGTTGTCTGGGCCCCAGAGTGTGAGCAGGCATTCCAACAGCTCAAGACAGCCCTAACTAATGCTCCTGTGTTAACTGCTCCTGATCCAACTAAAAGATTTCTTGTCCACACAGACGCTTCAATGTTTGGATTGGGGGCAGTGTTGAGCCAAGTGGGAGCCGATGGCGGAGAGCATCCCGTAGCCTACTTAAGCCGCAAGTTGTTGCCCCGTGAAGTGAGCTACGCCGCCATTGAGAAAGAATGCCTGGCCGTGGTGTGGGCCCTTAAAAAGTTACAGCCGTATTTGTATGGACAACCTTTTTCCTTACTCACAGATCACAACCCGTTGGTGTGGCTAAACCGTGTATCTGGAGACAACGCCAGGCTGCTGCGCTGGAGTTTGGCGCTGCAGCCCTTTGACTTTACCATCCACTACCGGCCAGGAAAACAAAACGGTAACGCTGACGGGTTATCCAGACAGACTGAACTAGAGAAGTGATCTGTGAGTACTCCCCCGGACATCCCCAAGCCGATCCGTTGGGATCAGACTGTGTATGCCGGCTTGGTTCTGGGGGAGCATTGTGGCAAACCTAGCCACTTCTGAACTATATGTATTGCAGGTTGTCCATAGGCTGAATGTATACTGTAAGTCCTTACCTATATAAGTGCTGTGTTATGGCCGTTCGCATACTGGCAGCCGTACGCTGCCAGCATACAAAGCATTCGTTCGACGAAACACGGCTATCCCGGCCGTTCGCCGTACGAATGCGGGCTCCCCAGGTAGACCACACATTCACAAGTCGTGTGGCACCAATTAACCGATTGCAACAATGTTGCAATCGGTAATTAAGGGCTCTCCAAGGTGGCCGCCGTTCGGCTACCGACCATGCGGCGGTCGGCCATCTTGGATCCTTTGTCTCTGCAGCGGTGTTCGGTCGTCGAGAGCCTGGAACTGAAAACGGCTACTCAATGATCCGAACACCGCTGGACTTCCAGAGCGTTCGGGAGTTCCGCGTTCGGTACATTATGTTCCCCACAATGATTCGGTACTTTTAAACCGAACTCAATGTTTGAATGTATTCTGTGCGGCGTTTGGTCAATTCAGCTGGGATCGGAGCGGTATTCTCACAAAGTATGCGCTCCGACCCCAGCTATCTGCCGAACGTTCCGCCAACGCAAAGTACCGAATATTGTGTAAAATATATATTTTAAAGTCAATTGTCGGTTTTGCTGCACGAGGGGATAATCCACTTAATCGTCCATTTTAGTGGGAGTATCCTTCTCGTGCAGCGGTGCCTGTTGGGAAAGTCACAATGCATGTTGGGAGAAATCCCCTGGATTATCTGTGTGGAAACCCCTTGCATGGGGAACTGCTTAAATATGCCAGCTTGCGAATAAACTGAGTTAGTTGACTCCCAAACTGTGTTTCGTCCGGTTATTGGGAGGATGGGGAATATTGCCGTGCTTTCTGTTCTGACTGTGGATTTCCTGAGGATACCAACGGATATCGTGGACTAATATACTGCATTCCGTTACACATACATTATCTATGACCCCTGAAGCATTAGTAGATCTGCGCTAGCTCTGGGCTAAATGACCCGTGTCGCGGGATCGCTTTAGTTTTTAGGTGCTTTACCCTGCTTGAATGCCTCTCTCAGGGAACTATACAAAGTATTATACATGCTCACAGATCCAGGGGCGTCCCCCCACTGCT
This sequence comes from Pelobates fuscus, assembly GCF_036172605.1. Classification (NCBI taxonomy): domain Eukaryota; kingdom Metazoa; phylum Chordata; class Amphibia; order Anura; family Pelobatidae; genus Pelobates; species Pelobates fuscus. The sequence continues at coordinate 290,625,770 of NC_086320.1, read as the reverse complement.
CATTATCGTCCGGTTTCAAGCCATGTCTATCAGACCAACAGTGTTGCGGCATCACTGGGTTAAGGTCCTCCTAGCCCCAAAGGGTTAAACCTTGCCCCCCCTACAGTGTCTTAGGATTCGGTGAGGGTGCAATGCAAATTGCTGTGTGTAGCCAAATCAGTCAGTCTGCTTGTGCAAATCGGGCAAGGGTTCAGGTATGGGCTGATCATTAACTTTGAGAATTGTGAGGCCCCATGAACCCCCACCCGCCCTTGGAGCCATGGGAAAAGTGAGTCAGTATTAGACTATACCTCTTAGGCCTGCTGCGAGCCCGTTCGGTAGTAGTGTTTCGCCTGTGGACGTACAGTTTGAGGTTTTTAACTCTAGTAGTATTTAATCCTCAGTGCTCAGCGCTTCACTGTTGGTAGGCCCATGTCGGCATCTGTCAGTGTGAGGAATTTGCGTATTTACATGCATGTCATGGTTTGCTGTGTGGCTGTAGTGGCAGTCCAGCCACTCTTGTTAGTGTTTTACTGGTTGCCATTCTTGGGATGGGCGCAGTGGCCTGTTAAGACTAGATGGTTAGTTCTCAAACGGTATGTCCCATTGTTTCAGCATAGTGTACCCTTCCTCAGGGTTTTTCACTTGGTTGGGTGAGTTTGCCCATTCCTGTTTATCAACAGACTTGTGGGGAATTCCCAAGATGTAAGCCACCTGTTGTTTCCGAAGTGGCGCAGTGATGGGAGTGAAACTCCGTCTCTGTGCCAAGGTAGCAGGCGAGATGTCTGCAAAGATTTGGATCTGTGCATTAACGCCTGGTAATTCCTTTGCACTACTGGCTTGTAGTATGGCCTCTTTAATGTGGTTATAGTGGACTCTAAGAAGCATGTCCCGTGGTGCAGTTAGTGGGGCTACCCATGCTTTCGCCACCTGGTGTATCCTGTCAAGAAGGAACATGTTCGCTGGTATATCTGGGCACAGTGTGTGAAACAACCCTGTAGCATAAGAGGACAGGTCACTCACTGCCGTGGACTCCGGCATGCCGCGGAGATGAAGATTGTTCCTGCGTGAACGATCTTCGAGGTCGGTTAATTTTGCTTCATGTGCTGCCAGCCGGTCTTCCATTTTCAGCAGTTGGTCAGCCACCAAGTTGTGAGAGATGGTGAACTCATCCTGTTTGGACTCAAGGTGCGAGCTACGGGAGCCAATGTCTTGTATTTATTTTTTCAGATCCTGTATGGATGTTTCGAATTTGGCAATTAGTTGATCAGATTGCATGTTGAGCATCGTTTGGAGAAGGGTAGGGGTCATCCCCATATGTGTGGCTTTCCCTGCCTTCCGGGCCGCCATATTGAAGGGCTTCCTGTTCTGCTTGCGATTTCGCCAGGGTTTTGGCACAAAGAGGGAGGATTTATCCCCTTGTCTCTTCCCTTTTGGGTGGGACATCTTCCTAGTCGCCGTTTTTGTCAACTAGTCATTTTTTTCTGGCCCGTTTTGCCGCCAGCCTGCCAGGAGCTCTGCTCTTATGCGGCCATTCCGCTTGGCATTGACTCCGCCCCCCTAACTGTACACTTTTTTTTAAAAGTGCTGGGAGTGACCCTCAAGTTCCTTTTTTGGCACATAAGAGAATAAAAATAACACTTTTTGAACTTCATGTAGGTTTGAACATTTCTTATAAATATATATCGAAAAACAAAACCTATTATTCCGATTCACACGTAGGACCTAATACAGTTTATGAACTGGAACCATCATGCTCAGCAGTCCAATCATAGCTTCAAGAATACAGTATTAGACATTCTGATAGTCTGCTAATCAGAGTACATAATGACTGATTTCATTCGGTTGTATTGCTCCATTTGATACACTTCCAACTACCATTTTAGCTTTGCCTCATTTATTTAGGAAAGTGGTTGTGTGGAGCATATGAAGAGAAATGACTTTGACACAAACAGAAGTATCAGAGTATGCTATGAATGTCTAGTCTAATAAAACAAAATTGTCTGATATATTTGAAAAAATGATTAAGTATTAGCAGGTTTCATATTAAAATGGATGCATAAAAGAAGGAACACTATTCATGCAATAATATAAAAATGCAGAACAGCTAATACAAGCAGTTAGAAATGTGTAGGTTTAATTAATCTTAAATATATTAAAGCTAGAATTCAGATCCATGACTTTGTCAAATAGTGTTATATTTTTATTGAGCTCTTAATAACATTTCTAATTAACATACACTGATCAGCTACAACATTAAAACCACTGACAGGTGTTGGAGTAATCAGAGTTTGCAGGAACTTTCTTTGTCTTAGGGATGAGCATAACCACCTAGCAAAGCTAGTGGGTATGCAACAGCCTTCCGGAGTCAAATGCCAGAGCTGAAAAAAACGCTTGCGCTGTGCTCTTGCACATCAACACCGTTTCAGCCAATCCGATAATCAGGAGAGCTGTGCTCAGCGCAGGAATTCTGATTACCTCAGATTTTTTAAATTGGGAAACTGCGGATGGTTAGCTCATCCCACGAAGCACTGAGAATATATATTACCCAAGAGGGTAGAGAAACTTAAACATCTAAACAAAAAAAGAATTCAAGAACCCAATAGTAAAGGGGAACAAGAAAATATTTAATAGGTCACAAAGACATATGAGATGGACTTGAAAACTTTTGTATAATTGTCATGGACATGAAGGGGTGCTGCCCAGAGACAGCACTATCCCTTTAAATGTAGGAACCAATTTAGCAAAGAATAAATGCAAAAGACACAATGAAAAGTGCAAATAAAGAAATATATATTTAAGAGAATCAAAGTACAAAAAGATAACAAAACAACATAATAAATATATACAAAGTCACAGAACAAAATGTATATAACAATATAGGATAAGCATGAATAGTGCTGGCAGTGAATACTTAAAAAATAGTCCTTTGGTATGAAGGCAGGATTGTGCAGGCACCACTAGTAATAGGTAGGACACAGTTCCAAAGATCACAAGGCAGATATACCAGGAAGCAAGACCAAAGGCAAAATAAATGAACCAGGCTGCAGGGTCAGGATCACTGGAAATAAAGCAGAGATCACGGAACCAGAACACAGGATTGGAGGACACAGCAACGAAGGACCAGGAGGACACAGGATGAAGACCAGGAGAACACAGGAACAAAGAACAGTATGCAGGATCAAGGAGCCAGGAGGCAGGAGCCAGAATCACGGGAAACCAGGAACCGGGGAAACAGGAGACAAGAAACAATGATCTGGCCAGGAGTGAGGGGAGAACCCAAACTAAATAGGTGCTAAACAAGGATCAGGTGAAGTGCTAAATGAAAAGAAATGAGGAACAGTGCCAAACAGAAACAGTGGTGAGTATGAGTACTGCACAAAGGCAAATCAGCTAAGGAGTGGCGTGACAATAATGCACACAGCTAAACAGATAACAAGGCAACAATGTATAAGCTTAAGAAAGTATTCAATAGACACTGAAACTGGAACATCGTAAATTGCAACAAAATACGTTCTGTAAAGATAAATTAAATGTTGTAACAAGTTTCTGAAAGCAGATTTCTGAAAGCAAGTTTCTTAATGCAGGGAGCCCATGCGAATTCCATATTGCCAATACTACTAGCATCCGATCTTCCTACTTGGTTTGTTGGTCTTTTCTTTGAGTACGGTTATAGTCTGCAAAAAACAGAAAGCAGTTAGAAACAGGCCGAACAACCACAAGATAACCTTATGTAAAGAAAAACACCCTTACACTAGGAGAGGGTGGGATGGGCGCTATTACGAGGTGGTTATGCTCCTCGCTAAGACAAAGAAAGTTTACAGATTAAAGATTCCAGCAAACTCAGATTTTTCCTCCGGGAGGTATTACCACCTAGCACACACCTAGTAGTGGTCCTAAGAAACTGAAGGCGTTCAACTTCTTATGGCCTCCAGTAAAATCTAACAAAGGTTTTACTGGACAACCACCTTGCAGCTTTCAAGATAATAGGGAGGGGAAGGCCCTTTGCTGTTACTTTAATAGCCGAGGCACCCCTAATTGAACACCAAAACATAAATACCAGCCAAAGACATGGTGGAAAGTATCCAATCTCTATGTGTATTAACCTTGGCTGGACGAAAGGGATTCCTTGATGTAATAAATAATTGGCTGATATAATTTCTAACTGCAGCAGAAAAGTCAAGGTACAATTGTAACAGATTGACTAAACATAAAAGCCTGGTTCAGAAGGATCTTGAACCAAATCCAATTCCACCGGACCTGGGGTATATGGAATGTTTTTCGTCTCCCTTTTAGTATAATATGGAACCCTTCCGGGGTCCAGGACAACCACGGTTCTGAAATATGGATTTGTGTTAACTCAGCTCCTCTAGCGTCCATGGCCAAAGACAGCAGAGAAGCCAATTTAATTTCAGTCCATCTTAAAGCAATTTTAGCATTATACAAAGAATTAAGAAAATGTAATAAGAGGTTTACATCCCAAGTAGATGTGCAACATGAAGTATATGGGCAGCAGACTGATAACCCTTTTAGTAATCTCAAATAGAGGGCATCCTGAGTAAGGATAGGGATAAGGGAATTTAAAGCAGATCCATAGGTCTTGATGGTGCTGACCGCTAAACCAGAATGGAACTTAAGGGTAAAAATTTAACCCCTTAACCCCTTAAGGACTGCGGACAAAAACATTCCTCATACATCCGTGGTAAATTTGAGCACTGGAAGCGATCGTGATTGCTTCCACCCACTCTAAGGGTATTACACGATACCAAGGCATCGTGAAATACCCCCACACTGCCAGGCACCTGAGGGATCACTCCCGCTCAGAATGATCACTTCCGGGTTGCCTCACGTGGCGCCTGGCAGTGAAGGCAATATCATCGAAAGCCTTCAGGCAGGCTTCCGATGCTCTGCCTGTACTTAGTGCTTCGAGGGGTCAAGGCACTAAGTTAAAAATAAAAAGATAAAAAAAAATAATTAACTCCTCCCCTCCCTGACCATGTACTGCCGTTCCCCTGCTGGCGATCAGTCTTCCTCTAAGGGGGACTGTCTGGGCCCAGCCCAGACAGTCCCCCCTCTGCAATTTAGGACCCCCAGGGGCCATGTGACCGCTCTAAAAGGGTGCTCCCCGTCTGCCTCTAATACAGAGGCAGATCGGAGGAGCGCCAACCCCGCGACCGCCGCGACCACGGCGTTCTGGTATTAACTTTACCACATGACGGACCTGGTCCGTCATTCAGCGTTAAATGTTTCCCAGCCATGACGGACCAGGTCCATCACTCGACGGGAAGGGGTTAAATATAGACTCCTCCTTTACTGTGTTGATTCACTTTTATGTATGCAAATGTTTCTATCATATCCCCCTGTCTCATCTTTCCTCCAAGCTATACATGTTAAGATCCTTTAACCTTTCCTTGTAAGTTTTACCCTGCAATCCATGAACCAGTTTAGTAGCCCTTCTCTGAACTTAGTAGGGTATCAAATATTCTATACTCTCCCTTTGGGTTTTCACGTCCAGGATGCATTATCTTGCACTTATCCATATTAAATGTCAGTTGCCACAGCTCTGACCATTTTTCTAATTTACCTAAATCATTTGCCATTTGGATTATCCCTCCTGGAACATCAACCCTGTTGCAAATGTTAGTATCATCAGCAAAAAGATATGCCTTACTATCAACACCTTCTGCAATATCACTAATAAAAATATTGAAGATTATAGGTCCAAGTACAGATCCCTGAGGTACCCCACTGGTAACTAGACCTTGCTTTGAATATACTCTGTTGACTACACCACTCTGTTGCCTGTCATTCAGCCAATGCCATATCCATTCAACAATATTGGAATCCAACCTTAAAGATTGCAGTTTATTGATGAACCTTCTATGTGGAACAGTGTCAAACGCCTTACTGAAATCTAGGTAAGCAATGTCTACTGCACCACCCTGATCCAATAAAAGGTGATGCTTTAACAACCTACCAGGGATGCGATCCACATCAGCTGCGAAAGCTTTAGCAAAAGATCCCTGGTTCCCTGAAAGCAGTCCACCGTCCTGCCCAATGGGACATTGGTTCCCTTGGCTAACTGACGGATCAAGGGGTATCAGGGTCTGGAGGTCCATACTGGGTAAACAAGAACTAAACTCTGTACCCTGTCCCTGCGGATCTTCTCCAGCACTTTCATCAGTAAGGATGGAGAGGGAAAGGCATAAGGGACTGGAACATCTGTCCATTGGAAAGAAAGTGCATCCATTTTCCAAGCTCCCTTTGTCCAAATCCTGGAGACAAACCTGGGAGTTTGGGCAGAAAATTGGGATGCAAACAGATCTTCTTGTCTCTGGCGAAAAATGCTTTCTTTAATTGAATTGTTGCCAGAGACAAACTTTGGCGAGAGAGAGAATCTGTGAGCTCATTCACCTCTACCAGAACGCATTCTGGTAAACACAAACTTTGTTTGATAAAGTCCAAGACCAAAGATCTAGAGCCTCCAAACAAAGACCCCTTGATCTTGTGCCCCCTCTGTGGTTTATATAAGCCACTGCTGTCCTGTTGTCCGATTGGACTTGTACCAATGTCGGTAACTGGTTTAGAGGAACTAGGCCCTGGAGAGCTAATTGCATTGCTATTGACTCCAAGATGTTTATATGAAGGAGTTTCTCTTGGTCTGACTAAATTCCTCTCATCGCGTTTTGGGCTGTAAACGCACCCCAACCGTGATTTGAGGCATCTGACGTCAGAGTAACTGCAAACAGCTGCTCTAACAGGGGACGAGGAAGTGGAATTTCTAACCCCAGAATAGACTTCCACTCTTCTCTGACATTCTAGGGGATAAATAATTTTGATTCCCAATGGCCACCCCAAGGTGAAAAAAATATAAAAAGCAAGAGAGTTGAGAACAGACAACAGCTCAATTAGCTTGTCCTTCGGTGGGTCCCCGCTCAGAACTCAAGCTAGTTTTAGCTAAACTTGTGCCACTACAGAGAGAACATATCTGAAGCATATTAGACTGGTCCCACCTGTACGGCCAGTCCAGACCTGAAATGCCAGCAAGTTCCCTCTGCACGAGAGATACGGCAACCCCAGATGATCATTTCAACCTTGTGAGGTATAGCCAATATCCCTCTAGGCACCGTGAGCAAGAGGTCCACGTCTGGATTGACATTGACCTTTCTGCTATGTTTAGAAATATCAGTCAATTATTTATAACATCTAGGAATCCCTGTGAGAACGGGCAACGGCTCAATTAGCCTGCCCTTCGGTGGATCCCCGTTCAGAACTCATGCTGGTTTTAGCTAAACTTGTGCCATTACAGAGAGAACATATCTAAAGCATATCAGACTGATACCACCCATACGGGCAGTCCTGATCTGAAATGCCAGACCATAAGGGTGGGACCAGTCTGATATGCTTCAGGTATGTTCTCACTGTAATGGCAACAGAAGAGCTAAAACCAGCTTGAGATCCGAGCGGGGATCCACTGAAGGGCAGGCTAATTGAGCTGTTGTTCGTTCTCACCTCTCTTGCTATTTATTTTTCTCACCTTAAGTTTAAAGAGCAATCCAAATGTGGACCCCTTGCTCACGGTGCCTAGAGGGATATTGGCTATACCTCACTGATGATACCTTACAAGGTTGAAATAATCGTCTGGGGTTGCTGTATTTCTCGTGCAGAGTGAACTTGCTTGCATTTTGGATCTGGACTGCCCGTATGGGTGGGACCAGTCTGATATGCTTTAGATATGTTCTCTCTGTAATGGAACTAGATGAGCTAAAACCAGTTTGAGATCTGAGCAGGGACCCACTGAAGGACAGGCTAATTGAACTGTTGTCCATTCTCAACTCTCTTGCTACTTGTTTTTCTCGTCACCCTGTCTTAATCGATTCTCTAAAAACAGCTGACTTCTGCAAAGTAAAGGGGAATCATTGTAGACTGGTGTTAAAGCTATTAATTTCCCGATAATCTTTGCAAGATCTCTAAAGGACCAACTCTGGTGCCTGAGAGATGAGGTCAGATGTACCAATAATGTGTCCAATATGTCCTGAAGGATTCCTAGTGACATAGCCCTGGTTTTCAGTACAAAACCCAGAAAGAGAATGCTTGGAGTGGGAATTAGGCAGTATTTCTGTAAATTCACTACAAATCCTAGGTCTTATAAAAGGGAAGCAAGATAGTCCCTCTGAGAAGCAAGGAATAGCCTATCTGGGTAGCATGAACATAATACATGTAACTTTTTAGTCTGACATGGACTATCACTGATTTCCTTATTCTGGAGAATGTGTATGGTGCATTGGATAGGCCAAACACCATAACAGTCCACTGCCACACCTTTCCTTTCCACCGAAACCTGAGGAAACACCCGGCTATAGGGACTGAATGGAAAGCATCTTTTAGGTCTAACATTATGCAGAAAAATGTTTTCTGTACTAAGCCTGGAAGATCTGATAAACACTCTATCCTGAACCTTTTTCTTTAGATGAAAACATTCAGAGACCTCACATTTAGAACCGGTCTCCAGAAACCATCTGATTTTGGGATTGGGAACAACGGACTGACCCATACTGAAATAGACATGTCTGCCAACTCTATCTTCCCATGATTTAAAGCTAGGGAAAGGGAAGCATCTAGCACTAGGTTTACCGCTCTGCCGGGTGCAAACCTCTAAACTGGGAACCTTAAAAGGGGGAGTTGTAAACCCCTTTGAAAAATCTTTACAACCCAATTGGCTAAATAAATATTCTTCCAATATACTGGTGTGTGAGGAGGCACACTTACCTGAATCCATGTTTTCTCTTGGAAGCTGGACCACCTCTGGAATTAACTCCTCTGCCACCGCATGGGAGCTTTTGTTTTTCACTATAGTGGCAGTACTGGGGCCTGGTGAGATGCTTCTCGGGATGCTCCTGCAACCCAATAGGGGTGACCCTCTGTCCGAAAGGACTTCTTGTAGCCAGAAAAATATGTTTTTGAGCTCTGAAAAGGATATCCTTACCTTATAACAGCCTTTAACCTCCTGAATGAAGAAGGAACCGAAAAGGTAAGAATCCTCCAAATTTGTGAACTCATGTGATTTAGGGGCTAGGTCAGACATGAAGCCAGTGGGTTCTGTGAATGTTTGAGATGTAATTAAAGGATTTGCCAATAATTAGCACTGCCCTGCCAGACGCATTCAATATAGCCATCTTAGATGCCAGCGAAGTTGAAGCAGAAGATTTCTGAGCATTGCCTTCTTTTTCTGCTTTATCCACCATCAGTAATAGTGAGCCCACAACAGCAATTTTAAACTGTATATTACAGAAAGTCTGGTCTGTGGGATCTGTAGATACATTACTCCCTGTGATAGATAACAGAGCAGAATCTACCTCAGGAGCCATTAAAGCCTGGATGTCCGGCACCAAGGGGGATCTAAAGGCTAGTTTGGCAAAATCTCTAACCTTAGAATCCTGCTCCGTAGCCAGTTGGAGGGAAATAATTTTGATTGGAGAGTCTTTCCTAGCAGACTCACTCTAGCCATCTGAATGTTGCTAAGTTTCCCTCACTCAGTGGAAGCTGCTGAACGGACCACTTCCTCAGATTCCCAGTCTTTTTCCGGAGATCTGTGTCTAGAACTGAAACGGCTTTAGGATGAAGAATGAGCAAAAGCTCTAGAAGAGGAAGGAGAAGAACTATCTAACCTTCAATGAGATTTGTCCTTTTTTCTCTGGAAGGTGTTTCTGGTGCTCAAACGAGGGAAACACACTATTCCTCTTTTGGGATCCTGGGATCCTGTCCCTTTAATTTTGTGCTTACTCAAACAAGTATTAGGGGAAGGAGGAGCAGAAAAATTTTCCTCAGACAAGGAACTTGAAGAAGAGACCAAACACCTTTCTTATTCTTTTTACGTAAAACTGGGACCATATTCTCCTCAGAAGATGAAGAGGATAGATCCCCAACAAGGAAAGCTCTCTTATGGAGCTTTCTAACATTGATGGGGCTGCCTCTAAGATTACCTGATTGGCTGAAAAGCTGTTGCTGTGCAGGAGCACAGCGCAAGCGTTTTTTTCAGCTCTGGTATTTGACTCCGGTAGGCTGCCGCATACCCACTAGCTTTGCTAGGTGGTTATGCCTCCCGGAGGACAAATAATAAAATAACCACCAGTTTTAGTGAAGAGGTTTATTGATCATGCAAAGAAACTGTGATCACAGTGAGACCTTAGCAATTACACATTGAAAAATGGGGAAACGGAACATGAGCCATCTCCTAATATGGTCATTGTTCTTACAATTTAAGTTAAAGGATACAAATTACAGTATGTACAGTGTATTTGGTAATATAACAAGAAGCAGGTATCCTACTTACGATTTCCAGAGCAATAACTTGCTCTGGTGGTGATGGTATAATCCCCATCAAGGAATATAAACAATAAGCAGGATTCCAGTAGCACCAGGAACAAGTAGAAAATCAAAAAAGGAGTTGGAAAAAAGCAGTACCTTTATTTAGTTAAAGAATAAAATCTATGTATTAAAAGCAAGCTTCCAGTCCCTTACTTTACGCGTTTTGCCCAGGTTAGGGCTTCTTCTGAATTTTTTTCCGAAGGATTTCGGTTAATAGTAAAACAAATCTTTAAATCTATATTCTTTTTCAATGTATTTATTTTCTTAGGGGTCTACTCTCTAACTATGACTTCTCGGGAATTGGGAACGGACTTGCAAAATTTAGGTTAATATAGATGAAGTCCTTTATAATATAATCTCCAATTTCATACATCTACTATTTTGGATTTCATTTTCTTCATAGAAGTGCACTAAAATGCTGTATCAATTCATATTTATCCATATTAAAGAATAATGAAAAAACACAAATGCTCCAGTTACCTTTCTTTAAATTAATATATCGTGAAATAAATGTGTCATTATGGATATCAGTAAGTAACTGCAGTATGAGCCTAGAGTCTAGAGTAATGTACTTTATTTTATGTCGTGTAAAAATTCAAATGCATTGATGTTGTTTCTGCACTCGTCTTTTTCACTGCCAGTTGGACCTTAAAGAGACACTTTAGGCCCTTCAACAACTTCATCTTACTGAAGTTCTTAAAGTGGCTGCAGTCCTGCACCCCCGTCCTATACACCAAAACCCAATATTACACTAAATAGAAAGCCTGAAAGCGCAGCCTCAAGCTACGCCTTTGGGTATGAGAGCTGGAAATCTTCCTGGCTCTAATAACGTGATATAACGCACGTGTAGTGCATAAGTCATTGAATACATCGATTCTCTATGGAGGAATATGAGGTGCATCACGGCAAGCACCATGCATGTGCCTATGTTCTTCAATGCTCCTCTATAAGGGCACACCTCCAGGATGATGCAGCTCCAAATCGGAGGTTGCAACAGTGCCAAAGGAGGCTCGCCGCTGGAGGAAAGTTTAGTAATTTTTTTCATGTTTTTTTATTTTTTAACAGGTGAGGGACCTAAACTATCTAGGGACATCAGGACTGTAGTGTTAGGAATACAGTGTTCTCTTAATGATTCTTAAACCACACTTGCAAACTCCACTACTAATTGAATTTATCAAACTTGTATTAAAATAGGATGTGTCATAAAATGTTTGCATAGATTAGAATGTAATTGAACTAGGATTGGTAACTGTTGAACTTCAAGATGAATGTCTACAAAAAACGTCTAATAGACATCTCACTTTCTTAGACAATCAAATACATTTTAAATAGAATGAAATGGATTGTACACATGACATGATCTAGTTGCCATTAGTGAAGCAAATATTAATGAAATATTTCTATTACATGAAGCACTGTTTAAGCCCTTAAGGACACAGCTTGAGATGCTTATCTTGCAATAAGGACATAAGCAATTTTGGCATTTTTGATATATGTGTGTTCAACCGCAACTCCATCTTTCTCATTTATTGCACAGCACATATAATATACTGCTTTTTAATGGAATCAAATGCAAGAAAAATAAAAATTAACATTTTTCACAGTTTGGCAATAATAATGTGTGCATAATTAGCATAATTTGGCAATAATAATGTGGGCATAATAATGTGTGCATAATTAACCTCTTCTCTAGATAGAAATTTTTCGTCATTGCAGTGAAACCCTTAAGGACGCATGGCGGAACATTTCCGTCATGTATGTGGATTGTTAGTGGTGTTGAATTTATGGGGATTGGATTTATGTTTGTGTGTAGGCTGTGTGTATTATTTGTATGAGGGGAGGGTTATTCTACAGCTCTGTATATATCTAGCAGTGTGGGTGGCCAGGCTGGCCAGGTACAGGTCAAGGACAGGTGCTGTAACAGCACCTGCGGGCTGCTCTACTCCAGTGTGGATTCCCATTCACAAGTGCTAGGAGGAAGTGATCTGAGATCACTTCCTCTACATGCTGCAATGCATAAATTGAGGATTGTCCTTCCCCACCTTTTCGTATAAGCAGATATCTGAAGTTTCACTAGGACTCCTGATAGGCCAAAGCGTGTTTGGTTCTAGCAGCCTTGAGTGCCATGCAAAAGCACCTTGAGTGCCGTGCATGGCACACGTGCCATAGGTTGCCTACCCTTGCCCTATGTCTTCAGTATTGAGCAAAAATAAAACAAAACCCTTTTTTGGTCTCAATTTGTGAGTTACCAATTACATCTGTTTATATTTTACCACTATATTGTATTCTGTTTTTATCTACACTCTTACCATGAGGACCATTATACCTGCATGTCCAAGAGTGGGGATTATACTTCAAGTCATCTAGTAAGAACAATCTTGAGGGTTTATAAAATGTGAATGCATATTCATAAACTATATCCTCCATATCCACTACACTGAACATTCTACACTTTATATTGGTACTAAGGGTCACTTCTTATTGGACCAAGTGATACACCTTATATCCTCAGATGGGGATTATACTGCGCAGTTGCACAGAAGCAGAGCTTACTTTTTCCAAATCATATAAAGTTTTCCCTTTTTCTTCTTGTATTGTTACGTATTTGGCCACAACTGAGTATTTCTCAAGGCGCTGCTCCCTTTACTCTATGCATACATCATATGTCTAGGATTTCAGTTTATTTTTGGTAGTTACAGGTCACAAAATGCAAGGAATATAATAAAATTTCAATGTGGAATGATTTTAGAATTTGGTATGTTTATCTTGTAAGTTTAATGGCCATCACAGAAAACAAATGTGGTATACATTTATATAAAGTTGACGTCACAGACTACATATCAAAGGGTATTTTGACACTTTAGCCATTTAACTGCCAGTCTCTGCTAAATATTGTAGTAACCTTACCCCCAATGTATGCCTTTGCCACTATCCTGTGAAGCTACAGTGCCATATGAAACCTGACCATTTCAGTTTTTACAGTTACAATTTTAATAGATTGATTTGGTGGGCCTATGTCTCATTCTGGGGCATCATAGCAGTCTGACTGTTCAAATTAACCTACAAATGCCTGCCATTTGTAAAAGTAAACATTCCATGCTATCTCGTATGGTGTATATTGTGCTTTAACGTGCTGTGCATTTTTATATCAAAGTTTTCTATTTTGCACATCTGATATGTGCTACAAATTATGCTCAGCAAACCCTGAATACAACAAAATCCTAATATATGCCATTGGCACTATCTTGCGAAGTTACAGTGCCATATAGGACCCCTAATTGATTGAGCACTCATTGATTGTCAGGGTTTGTGGGTTTAAAAGGCTGCAGCATGATGCACCCAATTAAGTGATCTAAGGAAGCTGAATAGACAGCAAAATGCATCATCTAATTACCACATCCCACCTCCAGGAAGTCAATAAGCTGTATTTCGAGGGAAATTGCAGAATGAACACTGTTACAGGTAAGTGTGTATATGGTTCATGGGAACACTGTTCACAAGTGATTTGGGACTCATATCTGTTATGACAGGTTCACTTTAAGAAAACACTGTCAACAGGGGTATTCACTAATTTCAAGGTGAATTTCAAATTTAATGTCAAACTAGCCAAACTGGAAACATTCTTTAAGTCAATTATGCTTTCAGTTCGGTAACGCTGGCCTCGAATTTGAATTTGAATTTTCACTTTAGTGACTAACCCTGTAAGTCTTACCATAGGGTCCTTTGGCCATCACAGTTCTTTAGAATTAATATGTGCTATTTTCACATTGTGTTCAATCTCTCAACTCAAAAAGTAAATCACAATCTATGAAAGTGATCTTCATGACTTGCCCTTGGATATAGATTGTTTCTGTTAAGCCATAATTGTCAGCATTGTTTAATTCCTACTGTACAGTTTTTGTCGAGCCATGGTAACAGATATCCTGATTGTGATATTTAATAAATATGCCACCAGTACTCATCATATAACAAAACATACATAAAACATTCCCTTCAGGCAGTATTTTAAGGTTGCTCATATACAGAGCCACATTAACATAGGGGCTGATGGAGCTGTAGCTCCAGGCGCATACCTATGGAATAGACCCTATAATATATATATATATATATATATATATTTTTTTTTACTACTCTGCACATTCTGGTGTTTAAGTATGGAAACTTAAGAGGGATGTAGGGGAGGAAAACTGGCGTGGATTGGCAGACAATAAAATTAGTTAAGGTAAAGCTGACTTTGCCCTCTATGCAAATGCTCTTGGTGCTTCAGTCTCTCTAACACTAAGGCACGTTCCCTATCTTCAACACTCACTACATATAATTTTTCTCTGTCCCAGATTGTATAACAGGAGCTTCTGTCTGCTAGTAAAAAGGTTAGGAGAGGAGTAGAAAAGTGATTGCTTAGACCTAGCCCCTCATTAGACACATTTATACCAAGCTCATGTTGCTGTCTGCACAGTATGCCCTTGGTTGGTCATGCTGCATGATTGGCATGCAGCCTGACATGCATTAATGCCAGGCTGACCATCTAATTCTTTGTGCAGACACACCCCCTTTTTGGGCAAGTTCACCCCTTTGTGCGATTTTGGTTATGTGACTTGCGTCACTGGCCCACCCTTTTACTCCGCCCACCAACATCCTGCTTCATTGGACCGCT
The DNA here is from genome assembly GCF_036172605.1 of Pelobates fuscus. NCBI lineage: Eukaryota > Metazoa > Chordata > Amphibia > Anura > Pelobatidae > Pelobates > Pelobates fuscus. Next base: position 290,610,769 of record NC_086320.1, on the reverse strand, counting down.
GTTAGGGGGAATGGATTTACTTGAAAAATGAAAGCGAGAGATTGGCATAGAGTATGTTTTTCTGTGTATCCTGTGAGTTTCCCTCCAGCACCACCTCCACCAGATATATGACGCTTGGGAGATATAACCGTTTTAGTGTTTTCTGTCGATAAGATAATCTATTATTAGGCCCATCATAATAGCCAGCTCCTGGCCCAATGGGCTCTTAATCCAGTCCTGCTCATATATAGTTGAATTCAACAAGAACCCATTTCCCTCTTCAAAAAGTTAAAGAGTTAGACATAAAATTATCTAACTTAGCTATAGTCACACTAATGCAACCTAAATTTTGTAGATCGAATATTACAAAAAAATATATTTTGTTTGCAGCCCAGTCATACACAATTTTTGTGAAGTAATATCTTTTTTGCATGTTCCAGATATTTTAATATCATTGTGCATGGCAACATTTTTGGTACTTCTAAATTGATACAGTTAAGAATCCAAAATGTTATGCTTCTAAAGAATTTCAGTCACAAATTTTCAGAATTCAAAATTAAGGGTAATTTCCAAATATTTCGGATTGGAAATTAAAGAGGAAGTCCTAAAATGAAGCAAAAGAAAAGTGCCTATAAAGTTAATTTTAGGAAGTCCTAAAATGAAGTGAAATAAAGTGTCCCTTTAACAAGATAACAATAACTCTCAATCTGTAAATTAGTGATTCAAAGTTGGAGTTAAGAGGAATTTGCTACTAGAATGTTCGATTCTTCCAAACAGATATGTTTCCGATTTTCAAAAAAACATTTTGTGATGAATTTCGATTAAAGTTCAATTCAAAATACGAGATTCAAAATTACACAAAATCATTCAAAATGTTGTATTCTGATCGATTCTGACTGATCCATATCTCCAAGTCTAGTTTTCAGAATATCTAAGTATTGCCTATTTTTTTCAACATACAAGCAAAATATTCATTTTTTTTGCATCATGTATTCATGTGTGTTTCATTAATGCTTGTCCAGAAATATATCCTACGTGTGTTTTTGAAAACTCCTTGATCTTCATAAGCATTGTTGTTTAGCTATGATCTCTGGCAAGATCTATATCAAGCTTCATGCAAGTATTGTTATTTTTGAGATTATATCACACTTAAATTGCAGACACATGGTCTCCTTTTAGCTTACTATATGATTTCCCAAATCAGTTGGTTATGGATTTTACAGCAAAGGAGATGAATTCTCATCTAACTAACATACGTGTTTTTTTTTTTTTTTAAATGTATTTATCTTTTGGGTCACAATGGAAAAATATTTAATTACCTTCCAATTTCTGAAAAATAATTTCTGCAAAAATCCCAATAAAGTCAATTTTGATTCCAGGTTATAAAAGTTCAATGTGGAAACATCCAGGAGAAATTCTAGTTTCATGCTCCATTACCCTATATAAATGGAAAAACATAATCTACATTGTACGTCTTACATGCAGCAAATCAAAGAAAAGCAAGGATTGTAAAACTAAAATAGTGTATCAACACGTTTGTGGATTAAAATACTAGTTACTACAGAATCAAGTGTACAATAACAGAGACAAACCAAATAGAATACAAGATTCTAAAAACCTATTACTATTGAAATTATGATTTATGGTAGGTATAAAAATAAAATAAAAACTTGTTCTAATGCTCTGGCTTATGTTAAAGATAAAGACATGTTTTGTGCTTTTTTACACATTTGTGCAAATACCTGTGCATAGAAATTATTAAACACACATACACGTGCACACACATCAACACTATTCTTCTGTATTTCTCAACAAAAGAAAAATGAGAGGCTCATCTGTTTTTCTCACTGATCCCCTGGTGTTACAATGATAATATTTCCACTTCAATTTATCTCAAAGATTTTCATACAGGTGGCATGCAGCCAAAATGCTCTTTTCTTCTGATTCGATTCACAAAAGAGAAAAGTGAAATCTGTAAAATAGAGAGTACCATGTCGCCAGGTACAGTTTCTTGCATATTGAAAACATACACACTTGGGGGTCATATAGAGTATAGGGTGAAATATACCATTAATATTTTAGAGGTTTTAGTTATCTAATTCTAATTTGTTCTAAATTGCATTGCTTTTAGTGTTTCTATCTAATCTACATATAATGCTCTATATAAGAAGGGTAGATAAAAAAATAAAATAAAATCCAAACTGTATAACCTATAGAGAGATATGCATAGAAAGTAAGATACTAAAGTGTTACTCCAACCAAATAACAGTGTTTTGATAAAACATATATATTTTTTTTTTATTAAAGGGACACTATAGTCACCAGAAAAACTACAGCTTATTATTGTATTTATTCTGGTGAGTAGAATCATTTCCTTTGGACTTTTTGCAGTAAACACTGTCTTTTTTCGAAATTAAAAAAAAAATAAGAAAAAAGAAAGTGTGTTGTGAGCTCTCCGACTGTAGTTATGGCATAATTTGCAAACTAAATTAATCTGCAATAAAAAAAATTAATTAGCAATTATGCTAATTATTTATACATGACTGCGTGGTATGATTACATAGCCTTGCAGTCGTGTATACATTACTGCCAGTGTGTGTATTTCTGAGTGTGTTTGGTATTGTCTACCTATGTATGTGCATGAAAGTGTGTGTCTGACCGAGAGTATCCTTGTGTGTAAATGTATGTCTTCATGAGTATGTGTCTGGGACCGTGTGTGTGGGGTAGCTGCTTGCGGTGTGTGGTGTTTATGGTGATTGCCTGTGACCATTGTGCATGTGTGTATGATGAATGTCTTCAGTTTGTGACTGTGACAAAGTGAGTAAAGGGGTAACTGTGGCAGGGTGAGTGTGACAGGGTGAGGGGGTAGATAAGACAGGGTTTAGGGGGTGAGTGTAACAGAATGAGGAAGGGTGAGAATGATAGGGGGGCGATTGTGACATGGTTGGAGGAGCGAGTGTGAAAGGTCATGGGGAAGTCAGTGTGACAGGATTGGAGGAAGTTAATTACTTTTTAAAATTACATAGATTAGTCCAAGAAGTCCTTTCTAGCCTTCAGGAACTTCATGTGGGGAATGCTATCTCAACAAAATTAGCATACTGCCAATCAACCTTGGAGCCAGGAATCCAAGGCTCTTTTTAAGGTGAGCAAAACCATCACCACTTACGTTATACTAATTTATCATACAATATAGAAATAAAAGTACAGAGTCACAGCGTGTTTCCCAAATAGATACCAAGACACTCAAACACCCGTGTGGTAACCTCTCTATCCACACAAATAATCACAGAAATTCATATACATACAATGGGTGGAATGATTCGGTTCAGGGTAAAAGATGGTGATATCTTCATATCACCATCTTTTACCCTGAACCGAATCATTCCACCCATTGTATGTATATAATTTATCATACAGTACTACACATCTGGTTTATTTCTTCTTTTTTACTCTATATCCCCGGAGGAATACCGCTTGGGACAAAGGGGTGTGTTGCTGCCTCAAAAGCAAAAAGGATTGACCTACGGAGCCAATAGCATATAGGCTCCAGTCCATGTGAGTGGTTCTAGCCATTTGTTACTATCACTCATCCCTATTTTTTAAACCATCTGCACTATATTTCCTTTTTGTTATTTTATTTTGTATGTACATTCGAGTATATATTCACAAGAGTGTCACTGTACTGGAGGGGTAAGTTTACCCCCTTATCTTTCACACTTACTATAGCGCTCCACTTGTTGGTATATAGTCTATACCTTTTTTTGCAATATTTTAAATAAATATGTTTAACCATTATATATTAGGAATGAATCTATGGCAAAAGATGTGCAAATGATTGCTGCAAAAAACATGCAGAAAAATTATGTTTGGATAACTCAAGACATGGTGCTACATCAACTACAGAAAATGTATGTAAACAAAGCCCCAGGGCCTAACATTATTCACCCACAAGTATTTAAGGAGCTAACTGTGGAAATAAATGAAACTGATTTTAATCTTTCAGGATTATTTTCTTTTAATAATTGCACCAGAGGATTGGAAGAAGGCCGATTTGGTTTCTATATATAAAAAGGGTTTAACATATTTGCATTTAAGGAATAGACATGTTAGCTTAACTTCAGGGATAATTTTCAGGAACTCATTGAGAAGAACATTGGTATTAGCTAACATCAGTATGGTTTTAGGAAACACATGTCATGTTAAACTTAATTGCATTCTATGAAGAAGTAAGTAGAAATATAGCTCATGGTGTTGCAGTGGATGTGATCTACTTGAATTTAACCAAGCCATTCAATACAGTTCCACAGAATAAGTTAGTATTTAAACACAAATAAAATTGGTCTAGATAAAAAAATGTGTTCGTGGGTAGAGCATTGGCTCTAAGATAGAGTACAGAGAGTTGTCATTACTGGTGGATTTTCAAGCTGTACAAAAGTGGCAAGTGGTGTCCCTCATAGATTTAGATAAATTGGAGAACTGAGCACTTAAATGCCAGATGAAATTTAATGTAGGTAAATGCAAAGTTATGCACTTTGGGGTAAAGAATGCACAAGCAATTTACACGCTAAACAGTAGTGAATTATGGATTAGAACACATGAAAATAAATTGCCAATTGTTATAGACAACAAACTAGACAACAATGTGCAATGTCAATTAGCAGTTGCTAAGGCAAGTAAGGTTTTGTTATGCATAAAAAGGAGCATTCATTCTTAGGATGAATATATTATTTTGCCTCTTTATAAATCAATGGTGACTTTGAATATGCTTTGCAATAGTGTGCACCTGTTCTAAAGGAGGATATTATGGCACTAGAAAAAGTGGCAGACTACAATTATTACAAATAATAAAAGGAATGGAACATTTTAGCTATGAATAAATGTTAACATATTTAAATCTCTTTAGTTTAGAAAAAAATAGCTTCAGAGGGGAAATTATAGCATTATACTAATATACTCGGGGCCAATACAAACCATTCTCTGGAAATCTATTCATAAACATGACTATACACTGGACATGAGGTCACTCACTTAGAATGGAAGAAAGGAGATTTAGTCTAAGGCAAAGGAAAGGTGTTTGGTACAGTAAGATCAATAATGATATGGAATTATCTGCCTGATGAGGTGGTTTTATCAAAGTCTGTACATATATTTAAATGGCAACTGGATGAATACTTGCAAAACTATAATGTTCAGGGATATCATTTCTAATTTGTGGGGTAACAGCTTAATTCCAGGACAGATCTGACTGCCATCCTGGGATCAAGAAATCATTTTTACCATTTTTTTTTGTGTGCAAATTTGGAAAGTGCTTCAAACTGGGCATTTATTTTTACTTATTTTGGTCCAGCATCAAAGCAGATGTGAGAAAGACTGCACTTGATGGAAACATGTCTGTTTTCAGCCTATGTAACTATGAGGAATGAAAATATATATAGACTGTGTCAGTGGTAATAAGGAAGTTAAATATATTTATTGACATTGAGCAGCTGACAGGGAAGGGAAATGTGCAAAGGAATGGGTTCACATAGACCGGTTGTGAGAAAGGATTAAAGGAGTAAAAGAGTAAAAGCCTTGCAGCAAAGACTTAAAGTAGACCAGGTGTTGGGCTGTGAAGTTTTTAGAGAAGTAGTTCCATGGGAGAGAGGAATAATTTAAAAGAATAGAAAACAATAAAAATGATGCAGTATGTTTTAAAACATGTTTTTTCTCCTGCAATGCAAGTGGTTTATTGTAAACTGTTGGGGATTTTAAAGTATACGAGGCACAGTTAAAAACGATTCGATTTTATCTTTATTTGTTGTATTCGTTTAGTTTATTGTTTGCATATTATTTTTGATGTATTAAGCTATAATTCATTAAAAAGTAGTGGACTGAGGTGGCATGTGGTGGAAAGAATCGTCAATGATCTTGACTGATTTGTAATGATTCTTAGAGATCTTTAGGAACTGTCATTTGTTATAGTCCCCAAGCCCTACATATGGGATCTTTACATTCTCAATTGTTTTTATTTATGCTTTTTATTTTATTTATTTATTTGCATGCAAACCGTCAGAGGTGTGTCAGTTACAGGGTTAATAATACTATTTGATTTCTTAATAATACTATTTGATTACTTATTTGAGGCACATGGAAGCTTTTTAGAGTCAAAGGACCTTTTCCATGGCTCATACTATGCAAAGAACCAATAAAGTGATAGATCAGGTATGGGTCCTGTGGCTGCAAGTGGTTTTACTTACCTGGAACTATTCCTTGTGACCACTTCCATCATCTTCCTGGTGGTCTTACTCAGCTCCTGGTGCCACATTTGCTAGAAGCCATGTCAATGCTGTATTCTTGTGCATGTGCAAAAGTACGACAGAGTTCTATGGAGGATCTCGCGAGGTGGTGGGAGCCTCCACAGATCACTACCTAATTCCCACAGTCATTACTTTTTATGCATAGTTGCCAACATTTGAAAGAAAAATTCCAGGGACACTTTGCAGAAGAGGCTATCAATTATAATCTTGAAAACTTACCACACCCACTGCCACAAAGCTCCGCCCACTATGTCCAAGCCACATTATGCATCTCTGCCTACTTATAGTGCAGATTACAGGGTCTACTCAATAAAGAGAGAATTACAAAGAATTGAGATGGTAATTTTAAACTTAAGGCCTTAGTTGGAAAAATGCTCCCATTCAGCTGCACTATTTCGACCTAAAGTTTGAAATTCCCAACACAATTCCCTGCAGTTCTCTCTTTATCGAGTAGACCTTTTTAACAGCAAGTTCCCACCAACAGAACCATGCATCCATGGTGTGCGATAGATACATTCACAGCACAACACCTATATCAGGCAGGTACATTTTATCACTTTTAGGTGAGTTGGGTATCAGTGGTGACACGGTCAGTACAAATATAGAAAGTCCTTATGCGGATGTGCTTCAGTCAGAGACTTGTGTCTATAACATAGAACATACATTAGTTTGCAAAAATAATTATATTGGGGAGTGATATATTTAAAAAAAAAAAGCTGACAATAGGAAATGAAAGATATAGAAGGAGAATTTACAGAATGGAATTAATGAGAGAAATGGGAGCAAAAGGAAAACATATGCACATATTCCATTAGCCCCTTTTCATTCCCCCAATTCAACATGTTCATTGTCTCAGATTGAAGCTTCAGTCACCACTTCACTGCTTCTAGTTCTTCTAGTTCCTGGAGTCTGTGGGTATTATACGTGTATTATACAAAGAGCAGCACTATACAGGGAGCACTGACTGTCCTGGGATATTATACAGACACAGACCTGTATTATACAGAGAACAGCACCACAGGCGTACATACCGCGGTCACAGGGGTCGCAGCTGCGACCGGGCCTGTCACTCCAGGGGGCCCGGCCGCCCTGCAGACCCCTGCGACTGGGTACCCGCCATCATCTTTTGCGGCTCCGGTCCACGCGGCAAACCGCCGTGGCCACCGTCCAAGGGGTCCATCGGGTGGCCTATGCTGTCAGGGCCACCTAATGGATATGGATTGTAAGGGGCCCCGGTCAGCGCTGGGTGCTTTAACAGCATGACCAAGCCCCCTGTGATGACATCACAAGCTGAGAGGAAGTGACTGCACGTCACTCCTCCCAGCATACAGAGAGCCCGCGCGGGAGGAAGCAAAGGGAGTCAGAGTGGGAACTCTGACTCCCATCTACCTGAACCACCACTGGACCCCAGTGAAAGTCACCCTCCTTCACCTAAAGGTAGGACACAGGAGGGTGACCTAAACATTTTGTGTGTGTTTGCTTGTATGGATGTATGTGTGTGTGTGTTTGTCTGCATGTATGTATAAATACTTCATAATGTTAAAGTTGTTTTGGTAACTATAGTGTCCCTTTAAACTGGTTCTGCAGCAGTAAAATCTTGGGAATAAGCTAATATTTAAAGGAACACTATAGTCACCTAAATTACTTTAGCTAAATAAAGCAGTTTTAGTGTATATATCATTCCCCTGCAATTTCACTGCTCAATTCACTGTCATTTAGGAGTTAAATCACAGTGTTTCTGTTTATGCAGCCCTAGCCACACCTCCCCTGGCTATGATTGACAGAGCCTGCATGGAAAAAAAAACTGGTTTCACTTTCAAACAGATGTAATTTACCGTATATACTCGAGTATAAGCCGAGTTTTTCAGCACATTTTTTGTGCTGAAAAACCCCAACTCGGCTTATACTCGAGTCAATAGTCTGTATTATGGCAATTTACATTGCCATAATACAGACTGGGGCTGCAGAGATGTTACTTATTTTATTATTTTTTTTGTCCCCCCTCCCTGCTTGATACATGGCAGGGAGGGGGGCTCTCCTTCCCTGGTGGTCCAGTGGCATTGGCAGTTCAGTGGGGGGGAGGAGGGGGGCTGCAGAGATGTTACTTACCTCTCCTGCAGCTCCTGTCAGCTCTCTCCTCCTCCGCGCCGTCCGGTCAGCTCTTCTGTCAGCTCCCACTGGGAGCTGACCGAGGTGCTGAATGGACGGCGCGGAGGAGGAGAGAGCTGACAGGAGCTGCAGGAGAGGTAAGTAACATATCTGCAGCCCCCCTCCTCCCCCCCACTGAACTGCCAATGCCACTGGACCACCAGGGAAGGAGAGCCCCCCTCCCTGCCATGTATCAAGCAGGGAGGGGGGACAAAAAAAATAATAATAAAATAATAATAGAAAATAATAATAAAAAAATAAAATAATAATAAAAATAATAATAAAATCATTTAAAAAAATAACAATACAATTGCCCACCCCCCACCAAGGCTCTGCCACACACATACACACACTGCACACATACACACACTGCATTCATACACACACTGCACTCATACACACACTGCATTCATACACACACACTGCACTCATACACTCACACTGCACTCATACACTCACACTGCACTCATACACTCACACTGCATTCATACACACACACTGCACTCACACACACTGCACTCATACACTCACACTGCACTCATACACTCACACTGCATTCATACACACACACTGCACTCATACACACACTGCACTCATACACTCACACTGCATTCATACACACACACTGCACTCATACACACACTGCACTCATACACTCACACTGCACTCATACACTCACACTGCACTCATACACTCACACTGCATTCATACACACACACTGCACTCATACACACACTGCACTCATACACTCACACTGCACTCATATACACACGCTGCACTCATACACACGCTGCACTCATAATATACACACTGCATTTATACACACACACTGCACTCATACACACGCTGCATTCATACACACGCTGCACTCATACACACACTGCACTCATACACACACTGCACACATACACACACTGCACTCATACACACTGCACTCATACACTCACACTGTACTCATACACTCATACTTTACTCATACACACACTGCACTCATAATATACACACTGCATTTATACACACACACTGCACTCATACACACGCTGCATTCATACACACACTGCACACATACACACACTGCACTCATACACACACTGCACTCATACACTCACACTGTACTCATACACTCACACTTTACTCATACACACACTGCACTCATAATATACACACTGCATTTATACACACACTGCACTCATACACACACTGCATTCATACACACGCTGCACTTATACACACACTGCACACATACACACACTGCACACATACACACACTGCACTCATACACACACTGCACTCATATACACACGCTGCACTCATATACACACGTTGCACTCATACACACGCTGCACTCATACACACACACTGCATTCATACACACACTGCACTCATACGCACACACTGCATTCATACACACACACTGCATTCATTATACACACACTGTAAATAAATATTCAATTAATATATTTTTTTAGGATCTAATTTTATTTAGAAATTTACCAGTAGCTGCTGCATTTCCCACCCTAGTCTTATACTCGAGTCAATACGTTTTCCCAGTTTTGTGGGGTAAAATTAGGGGCCTCGGCTTATATTCGGGTCGGCTTATACTCGAGTATATACGGTACCTTAAATAATTGTATCTCAATCTCTAAATTGAACTTTAATCACATACAGGAGGCTTTTGCAGGGTCTAGCAAGCTATTAACATAGCATGGGATAAGACAATCTTAATTAAACAGAACTTGCAATAAAGAAAGCCTAAATAGGGCTCTCTTTACAGGAAGTGTTTATGGAAGGCTGTGCAAGTCACATGCAGGGAGGTGTGACTAGGGTTCATAAACAAAGGGATTTAACTCCTAAATGGCAGAGGATTGAGCAGTGAGGCTGCAGGGGCATGTTCTATACACCAAAACTGCTTCATTAAGCTAAAGTTGTTCAGGTGACTACAGTGTCCCTTTAATAAATCTGGTAAACATGTTCACTAAGATGCAGTAAACTGATACTACATAGATTTTTATGCAGTAAGTATGCCTTTACACTTAGCAATACGAATGTGGTTTTACTTCCTTTTTGAAGATAATTAGATTAGTTATCAAGGGACAAATGTAATTCATATTTATGAAATGCTGCATGTAACTACTCTATAGGAGTGCTTTAAAATGCATTTTTTTCTGGGAGCTTGAATATTTTGTCTGCAGCATATTAGCTTGTACCAGGGCCAGCTCTGGCATCTATATATGTTTTCTCCCGAGTGTTCCTGTCTCAGCTGGTCCCTGTCAACCAGAACGGGTACTGTAGCTATTGTGCACTGAAGAGAATCATCTGTGTTCTCTGATCTCCAGCGGCTTTAAGCAGGTGCAACCTTTTATAGTTATGAAAAAAATTACTTCTAAAGAATCATCACTATAGGTACAAGAGCATCAGATACAAAGGAAAATACACAGATACATTAAATAGAAGCAAGAAAGATAATCAAAAGATGTGAAAGAGAAATGTGCATGGATGGAATGGGAAACGTTTTGTAGCAATATTTATTTTTCAATTAAGTTGTTCATATAAATTAATGTAAAGCAGCACTGTTGCTTCATAGTTTTGCACAAAGATTGAATAGAAAAATTGTTGATATATTTGATCTGCTGTGTTTTATGTACTTGTGAAAAAGAGGGAACACGTGGCAAAAAGTGGAACTCTAGTGAGCTTTCACTTGCCTTGCCATTTTCGATCAACCTTGACTCAGGACAGAAAATGTGTTAAAATAGTATTTTTCTACATAATGTACAATAGATACTATAAACATCTCTTTGTGCATTGCATGAGAAGATCTGTAGATCATATATGTCTTAGAGTGCAAAGAGGGCTGCCTTCCGAGCTGCCCAGTCATTAGTTTTTTATTACAGCGAGCAATCATTGGCATCGCAAATAGGGGCATGCAGGAGGTATAAATGCTTTTTATACCTGCCCACCCTCACCACTCTATGAGTGAGGACATGTCTGATAAACAGGATGCAGCCAGTGACTGCTCACTTCAATTGCCGGATAATCAAATGGCTCTGAACAAAATTCAGTCAAGTCATTCAGAAATTCTATAATTCCTACCAAGACATACGGATGTTAACTACATGACTGAAAACCTACATTTTTGATAATTTTTCCAAACACAAATGCAAGTCTATTTAGCATAATAGGGCAATTACATCTTTGGTGACAAAAAGGCATTATTCAGCCAAAAAATAAATAAATAAAGTTTTCTGTTTTTCTTCAATTAGCTTGACGACTGTTCTTTAGTATTAGTATTTTTTATTAATTTTAAAAGGAACATGTTAATTGAAAAGGAACATGAGTAAAAGGATCTACAGAAAAGGCTTTGCCATAGTTACCTAGTTACAAAGGTTGGAAAAAGACAAATCAGAATTTTCCAGGAAATTCCTGAACCCCTGAACCGATCTGGGTGATTTTCGATGATGTTGTTCACCCAGATCAGGGCTATTAGGGGATGTTTTATGGGGATATGTGGTGTTTTGGGGTGTTTTCCAGACTTGGTAAAAATGTATGTTTTTTTCTGCTTATAGTTAATTGAGTTAGTCCATTGTCTTCGTTAATTGTATCACAGGCAGAGGGGAGGGATTGTGTACACTGTATGGGAGTGTCTGAATGTAAACCTCTGTTTTTATTGGCTTGTATGTTTTGTATTCGGTGCCCAACTAGGTCCACCTGGTTGTCACCTTTGCTGTAAAACTTGTATAAAAGACCAGTGTGTGCCATTAAACTTCCTGTTCCTGATTTACCCTCAATCTAGAGTCTTGTCTCTTATTGGGGGAAACTGCTACAAGGGATTGCTATGCTCTTCATACTCCCTTGAATAACCACTAGCTCTTGTAAGAGCTGTTCCTGCTTCGCTCTCTGGAAGTAGAGAGGTTCACCCACTGGAGCCTTGTCATAGGTCCAGGTTGGGTAGGAGACGGCGAGACCCCAACTAAGCTGCGGCGGTTTGTGGGGTCTGCGGTACTTATGGTTTCTGGAGAAGTGCTTGGAGCCCTTGGTAAGCACTAGGAGCATCTGTCGGCGGAGGTACCCAACCGGGGTACAGGAAGCTCCGTTACAGTTTTTTTTATTATTATTATTTTAAAGTACTATTATTATTTTTATTACTAGTATTTATATAGCGCCAGCATATTCCGTAGCGGTTTACTATATTATCAGAGGGGGTGATTTCACAATAAATGAGACAATTACAAAAACTTACAGGAACAATAGGTTGAAGAGGACCCTGCTCAAACAAGCTTACAGTCTATAGGAGGTGGGGTATAAAACACAACCGGACAGGAGAGAGCAATCAAACAAGGTGGGAGAGAAGCAGAGCTGGAGGAGAGAATAGAGTACTGGACCTCGCGATCACATGGCCCAGGGGGGCCGAAGAGAAAGGAGGGGGACTCCCTGGGCTCGCTGGCGACCGGGTAAGTACATAGGACAACTTGGGCATTCTATGCCGCCTGCCCGTGTTTAGAGCCGGGTCCCCAAGGAAGGCATAGAACGCCCACCGTTCTTAAGGGGTTAACCCTTGCACTGCTTACATTTTAGCCATGCAATAAAAAACATTGCCGTTTTGTAGAAACGGTAAATGTTTTAATTGCAAGGTTAACACATCTCTAGTGGAAGTCTTCCTGACAGTCTCTAGAGGTGCTTCAACTGCAACAGCCGAGTTTGACTTGGTCATGTGACGTTCAATGTTAAACTTCATCAAAAGCTGCTCATAGGGAAGCATTGGATTCAAGGAGAGGATGGCAGCACCAAATGAGTCTGGGATAAGGTTAGTAAAAATGTTTTAAACTTTTTTTATGCACTTGGATATGGCATGAAAAGGAACTATAGTGTGAAGAATATATATTTATATTCCAAATGCAATAGTGTAATCTTTTTACCAACTTTCACTGTCTTCCTTTTTGTTTAGCAAATGCAAAATATATATATATATATATATATATATATATATGGAACATGGGGGGGTGGTTGCATATATATATATATATATATAAAATAACAAAGTATTTAACCAGGAAAGGTACATTCAGATTATTCTGGTTTCCAAGTACGTCCTGGGGATGCTACCTTAGCCCAACATCCAGGGGTTGTTACACATATATATATATATGTTTTATATATATATATATATATATATATATATATATATATGTAAAAAAAAAATACAAAATACACAATTCAGCACACTCGCTTATTCACTAAACAATTATTTGAAATCTCACAGATTGTAATAGTTTTATTTTAAAACACCTCACATAGGCAAAAAAAAAATGGGGGTTTAGTTACATTATATGATCATATATTGCAAAAGCCTGCCACAACATCAATGTACCCTATTCTTGGCAGTTCCTACTCTAGCAGCCTAATGCCTGCCCTTGTAAGATCAATCCACTTACTTGGGAAATACTTCCTCCTGGGACTCTCTGCAGGTCAAGGCTAAATAGGATCCTGGAATGAGGCACCTGTGACAGGGAGGGTTCCAGCAGCACCCTATAATGAATGCAAATGTATGTATGAATGTGTGTGTGTATATATATATATATATATATATATATATATATGTGTGTGTGTGTGTGTGTGTGTGTATATATATATGTATATATATATATATATATATATATATATATATATATATATATATATATATATATATATATATATATAGCTAGTTAATACAATATTAACCAAAAATCTGCACACCACTCAAGTCATAAGACTTGCTTTTCTCACAGAAATCACAAATCTGCAATGATGTTACTACTGTAAAGGATTCTGGGAGTGCATATCCAAATTTGTTTACTGAAAATGCAAGTCATTTTTTCAGATTCAGAGCCAAATTTAGATTTGACTTTTGAAAGCACAGACGTTTCACTATTAGATGTTCAAGGTTACTCCTTATTTGACCCAGATCATATCAAACACCTGAGATTGAGCGAATGGGTCCCAATGCCTGCAGTGTCTAAATACATAGATACTTGGTTACGTAAACCATTGGATAGACTGGCTCAAAATACATTAAAGGCTGACTTCCCTAGAGCTTCTCTTCCAAAAAAGGTATGTTTCACTCCAGAGTTGGATCCTAAGTTTGCCCAATTTCCATGTAAATTGGGTAAAGACCCTAGAAACAGTCTAGATAGATCTTCTAAACTATGTCAGGACAAAATGCTGGATGTTATTGGTCTACTGACCAGAATGTGTGAATATGATAATCACACCATGAGAGGTTGGATTTAAAGAGCAGTTTGCTTGTAAGGCAATACCAATGCTGCTATGTGTAATGAAAGAAGGAAGTAATTTGTAATGTCCTGCTGCTGATATGTTATTTGGTGATATCTTTATAAAATAAATAAATAACTATGTCAATGGTTTAACTTCCCGAGAGAAAGCGCAGATTTCATTCTGCAAAATGTTCCACCATAAGGTTTTTCACAACACTGGGAAAGGTGGCCTCCCAGGCTAGACAGGGATTCAGACCCCATTATCATTCCAGCATAGGAAAATTCGAAGTCAGAATTTAACGACTTCTTTCTTACCCCTTTGAGAATGTCCATGGAAACAAAGATTATAATAAAGTTTCTCCAGATCAAGACATTTATCAGGTAAGCTATCTAGCTATAAATTTTCCCCCACAAACAGAATTGCCCTATTTTTTTTTCACAATTGGCCATAGATAGAATCATGCAGTTGGGTATTAAACACTCTTTCAGGTTACCAGATAGAATTTGATCAAATACAGTCAAGAACCCCTCAACCTTTTGTTATCAGAAGATCAAACCCAAGCATCACAGGGAATCAAAGAACTAGCATGGCTCCAAATAGGAGCCATGATCTCAGGTCCTTTAGATTTCCCGAGTTTTCTCAGCAATCTTGTGATGGAAAGGATTCTTTACAATCTTTTTCTCCAATTTGATTGGATGATAAAGATTCATTTGAAGGATGACTATGCATTGCACCAACATTATCTACAATTTCTTTGGCAAGGTCGAAAATGGCAATTTGTTGCCTCCCTTTCAGTCCCTTTCAGTCCCTTTCTCAACCCCTTGGTGTTTCACTAAATTATTGAAAACGGTGATCTCTTTGTTTCAGAGAAGAGGAGTTAGGTTAATAACTGTATTTACTCAAATCTTAAGCGCCATTAAATCTAATGCGCACCTCAATTTTTGAAACCTGGAAGCTGAAAAATGTTTTTGTTGGCAAATGTAATGCACAGTTATACTAGATACTACAATACAACATTGTGCTACAATGAAAAGATTTATTGGCATATACCATGGTATTTTAATTTTAAGTGGCATGTTCAGTCTATTCTTTCTTAAGCACTAAATTTCTCTGTGTGAAGTCACCAAAATGAAATTCACCTGTTTGAATTCACTGGTTTTAATTTGCCAGTGTGAATTCACCTGTTTAAATTTGTCTGTTAGAACTTGTGTGTTTGTGTTTTAATTCACTAGTTTTATTTCACCAGTTTTAATTCGCCGGAATGCAATTTGCCGGAAACTTTCTAATTTTGGCCCCAAATGTAATGCACATTTAAAGTTTGGAACCTTTTTTTTTCCAAAAAAGGTGCACATTAGATTCAAGTAAATACGGTATATATTTGGACAATTATCTCATTATGTCCAAACATGTGCACCAAATACACATTTACATGGAATGAACACTTCCCTCCTTAAAGATTTAGGTTTTATCATTTATCAAATCCAAGTCTGTTCTCAATCCTACCCAGACAATAGAATTTCTGGGATTTCTATTGGTCACCAGATCAGCTTCCCTCAGTCTATCGTATCTGAAACTCCATACTTCAGAAAAGAAATTAAGACTCATTTACAGAAAGAGTTGATTGACTGAGTTGATTGAATGCGGTCTTTGAAGCTCATCAATTCAAGCCATTTTCCCAGCACCATTGTAGTATAGGGCTCTCCAACGCCTAAAAGCAGCACAGTTATGAAACAGTTTAGGATATTCAAACAAAATGCTCCTAAATTCCAAAGCCAGACAAGAACTTCTTTGGTGGCTCCATCAGATTCAAGTTTGGAACGGGAAAGCCATATTCAGATTCCTTCCAGACTTGTTCATTGAGACATATGCGTTAGGGAGTTTGGTGCAGTTTGTTCTCCATGTGAGGAGAGCAGTCCTTAGACAACACTGCTTTACACATAAATTGCCTGGAATTGTTAGTGGGTTTGAAGAGTTTTGCAAAGGATTGGGTGAATTGTTTCATCCTTCTGAAGATGAACAGCATTTCAGTGGTCCAACATATAAATCATTTAGTTGGGGGGAAGTCCAAACCAATTGTAGATCTCAACAAAATGTTTTGGCATTTTTGCCTCAAAGCAGAATATCTTCTAAGTCTGTCCAATGTGGTTGCGGACTGGAACTCCAGGGTCCTGAATTATTACATAGATTGGAAACTGGATTACCAGATTTTTCTCCATCTCAATCATCTTTGGAGATAAACACTTAAACCAATCTAGTGTAAGTATTTGTCACTTCTTACAACAAAGTGTGATGTAGGCGGTGATGGGTTTGTACACAGATTTTCTCTCTCAGTAAAGCTTGTATACAGGTCCAACTATTCTCAATGTTCTTACAAAGTCTGTTTTGGCTTATTATGCTATTGTCTATTCAGTTAAAATGGTAATCCATATGTGGAGCCCTTGTTCACTGTGTCCAGAGGGTTATAAGCTATACATGCTTTAACTAAATTCTGTGGTGACTATAATTCCTATATAATGACACTTGCTGGTATTTCAATTCTGGACTGCTCCTGTGAGTGGGATCAGTCTGATAGACAAATGGATACTTGAAAACCTGAGTGGTGGATAATAAAAAACAGCAAACTAATGAGATTCTTATCCATTCCCAGTGTTTTCAGAAATTCTGTCTTTGACTGCTTTAACCCCTCAAGGACACATGGCATGTGTGACATGTCATGATTCCCTTTTATTCCAGAAGTTTGGTCATTAAGGGGTTAATTAGGACTATTGTCTCCCTAAGTCTAAAGAGTAATCCAAATGATGAAGTTGTCTGGGTGCAATGTTCCTGTCTGCTTAACCCAACAATGTAAAACACTGCCATTCTGCAAAGAAGAAAATATTTACATTGCTAGGTTTAAATGCCTCATTACTCTGACAGCCACTAGAGGCGCTTACTAAGCAACAGCTGAGCAAACACAGCTATTTCTATTAGAAGGTCTTATAGAGGCCATCTGACTGGCATAGCGCAGTGTTTTGTTTGTTGTACACCTAACGCTATAGTGTTCCTTTAAGTGAATTGCTAATTTATAACAAAACAGCCTATTTAGTTGATTTATACAAGTTTGCTGTTTTGGCCAATATTTATCAACCAAATACTCTGTTAAAGAGTATTAAAATTAATAATTAATTATTACTTAATAATTCTTCAGAAAGCCATCAGGCATTGTTCAGTGTGTTGCTTAAAATATTAAGGATTCATATTTTTACCCATTTGCTTTTATGTGAGACCATGGCCTTTAAAACAATTATAGCACAAACTGTATAGCCATACTGTATCTGACAGAACATAAATCCTACTGACTTACATTGGTTGAACAAAGCATAAATCAATTGAATCAAACAGTTTAAATTTATACTTCATATCTTAAATCAATTGTTTAATAAAAAAAACAACTGTTACATTCCTCTAATGTACAATGTTCCAAGGTGTCATACATAATACATAATCACACGTATTCCCACACAATCACACTTAGCCAACTACAACCTCCAGCACCAATCCCACACACAATCACACTCAGCCAATTCCACCCTCAATCACACTAAGTGATGTTCACTCAATCACACTTAAACATGTCCACACGCAATCACATTCAACCAACACCACACACAAACACACTCAGCCAACTCCACACACAAACACACTCAGCCAGCCCTCACACTTATCCCACATATCCAACTCCATAAACATACAAAAACACCATGCCAACTCCACACATGCATATCACACCCATCCAGCCACCCCAAGTACATTTAGCCAAGTCCTACCTGCAATCACGCACACAGTCACCACACACATCCGAGTCAGCTGTATTGCTTTGAGGGAATCTTGCAGGGGCAATGAAGGGTCCTTCTTTGATTCTGTGTGCTGAGGCCTCGTGGTTCCCAGTTACGACCCTGCATCCACCCCATGGATATTGTCTTGGAGTATAATTCTTACCATTCAGGATCCAGTAATGTATACGATGAGATAAAGGCAGACTCTCAGAAAACATAAAATAAATATGCATTCACAAAAAGGCAAGCCCCCTGCAAACATACAATAAACATGTATTTGCAAAAACTGCAAGCTAAAAGCTCAAAGTAGTTTTTTTTTCCCTGCTATGTATTACATGGGATTACAATTGTATACAGTTAGAAATAATAATGAAAATAAAGTGAAACATATCCCCAAAGAGTGTGAACAAACTGTGAACTGACAAGAGAGTAAATAACAATTAAAACAACACCGTGCCAAATAAATGGTCACATATCCCTCACTAAACATATATGTGAATATTACATCAGCAAATGAAATCCAAGCATTCCCAAAAGAGGATATAAAGTCAAAACAAATGCTAATAGCATAAAAGCACAACATGATGTATCCTGATATTCTACATATTGTAATGTTTAAGCCAGAAGTCCAAAGCCACACTGTTTAATGACAAATTCAACATTTCTCTTTAAATATCTGGAGACCCACAACTTAACACAAAGTTGCAGAGTCTTTCAGTCAGTAGTGTCAAAAAGCTGAAGTTATTGTAAATAACAACTGAAGTTGTTTAATAAACCCCAGTAATCAGAGTCATTTGGGTTTATTAAACAACATAAGAGCAAAAGGTCAAATGGATGCATGATACTTAAGCACTTCTGGGTGTAGATTTTGGCCCCCAAAAAAGACTGTAATGATTATGATATCGTAGCCAGGGAAGGGCAATACTCACCCCCAAAGGCCCTCTTTCAGCATTCATCTTTGGGAAGCCACCATTCATGAGGGCTGTCCTCTACCAAATATCCATATGGCCACCTGGTTTGAGTATCAACAAGAACACCATCATGGTAGCTTGTGACACAAAAGAAAAAAGAGGCAGTGACCAAATGGATCACATAAACCTATTTTTTGGAGATGTAAAATTGATGATTGGTCCTGAGAAGGTACATGCAGCAATTATGCTAGGTTAGCTGTCCACAATTAGGAACGACTAGTTCCAAGGGTGTCCAAGCTCAAAATGGCAAAAGAGGCGGCAACTGAGGTAGCACTGGTGCAGTACGCTAAAATGTTATTTTAAGCTTTGATTGTGGTATTTTTAAGTAACTTTAATAGTGTTTTAACCTATTGTCTAGATTTCTAATTAAAAGACTTGTTACGTGTGCTTAGGCTAGTATGTCAAAGAAACAAGTGCTTAGCTTTGAAGAAAGGAATGGCTTTGGAAGACAGGATGATAGATTTACAAATGTGAAACTATAAATCCCTATAGCAATTCAAACGTTTATTGTTTGATTGCTACATCAAATTATCATGATCAGACAGTGTACATTCTTTCAAATAAACTTTTCAACAGAAATACAATTGTAATTCTGAAACAGTGTGCTTTTGTTTTGTTTTTTTAAAGGGCAGCATGGATGCTGGATCAAGAAGTTTGACGTTCAAAATATGTTTTGTTTGAATATACTTGGAAATGCAGGCAAGATAATAAAAAAAAAATTAATTTTGCAAAAAATAACCTGTAAGGTGATTTGACTCAATCTCATTAAATCGTTTAATTAGCTTAGTCATTTCACTTTATTTTGTATTTATTTTAATTCTTTATGATTGCAGTGCATTTAATAACACATATGCCATCATGGCCAAGAGAGCATTAACAAAAGACTTCAAAACAATTGGTTACTTATACATGACATGTGATGAAATTGCACTTAATTTTTTTTTTTTAAATAAACATGAAGAACAATAGCATGTCAGTGGTGTAAACAGGTCAATTCACAGGTGTAGGGGTTATACTGGACATGAAGTGTGGACTGCATTTAGAAATATAGCACTCAATTTTGTAATCTGTCTTTGTCCTTGGAGGTCAGTATCACCAGAGACAAGAGGGAAGAAATCCCCCAAAAAAGAGACCCCAAGGCGTATGAACTAGAGCCAGGTGCAAGGCTTTAAGCAATGTGAGTGAAGGTCCAAAAGGTTATAGTGGGAATATATTTGATTCTCATCTTGTATAAACAGTTTTCACTATTAATGTGGTTTTCTGTTTTTATATTTTTTGAAGTATATATTATTATTATGGTTATTATTATTGCCATTTATATAGCGCCAACATATTCCGTAATGCTTTGCAATATTATGAGAGGGGGGATTTAACTATAAATAGGACAATTACAAGAAAACTTACAGGAACGATAGGTTGAAGAGGACCCTGCTCAAATGAGCTTACAGACTATAGGAGGTGGGGTGTAAAACACATTAGGACAGGAAATAGCAATCAAATAAGGTCGGAGTAAAGCAGAGCTGGAGGAGAGAGTAGAGTGCTGCCTTTTAGGAGAGAGCAAGAGACAGGTATGTGAGGTAGAGGTTACTCTGGGAGGCCATAAGCTTTCCTAAAGTGATGGGTTTTAAGGCACTTCTTAAACAATTGAAGACTAGGGGAGAGTATGATGGCGGTAGGCAGGATATTCCATAGGAAGGGAGCCGCCCGCGAGAAGTCCTGCAAGCACGAGTTGGCCGTACGGGTGCGAGCAGCGGACAGGATATGGTCATGGGCAGAGCGGAGAGAGCGAGAAGGGGCATACCTATGGATCAGTAAAGAGATATAAGAGGGGCTAGAATTGGTCAATGCTTTATAGGCATGGATTAGCACTTTGAATTGACTTCTATAGGATACAAACCTCACCCCTCTGTAAGGACTGACAGAGGGGTGAGATATGAGTGGACCGACTAGAGAGGAAATTCAGTCTGGCAGCAGCATTCATTACACACTGAAGCTGAGCAATACGGCTTTTGGGAAGACCAATTAGGAAAGGATTACAATAATCCATGCAGGAAATTACTAGAGCATATAATCCAAAGAAGTTGTATCGCTACTAAGTATCCAATACCTCGATATTGACACAAATATTTATTGTAGCCCATGCACTTTAACCACGGCTGGTATTTTGTGTTTACAATTTTGCACAAAAATTTGTTCAGCACATTAAGCACCTTATAAGATTTTTAAACACGTTTGTGAAGATATGTTATTAAAGGACCACTATAGTGCCAGGAAAACATACTCGTTTTCCTGGCACTATAGTGCCCTGAGGGTGCCCCCACCCTCAGGGCCCCCCTCCCGCCGGGCTCTAGGGGGTGGAAGGGGTTAAACTTACCTCTTTCTCCAGCACCGGGCGGGAACTCTCCTCCTCCTCTTCTCCATATCAACGTCATCGGCTGAAAGCGCATGCGCGGCAGGAGCCGCGTGCACATTCAGCCAGTCCATAGGAAAGCATTCTCAACTTTAAATATGTCAATTTAAATATGAGTGATTTGTAAACAAGTAAAAATAAAATGGAGGAAAGTGTGATTTAATTGATATTTATACATCCATATATGTTTTTAACATAAAGACCATATATCAATATGTTTAGGGCTTTTAAAAAAGGATTGTGCTGATGCACATATATTATGGCTAAATGGTCACTTTAAATATTAGCTATGTGTACATTTTTTAATCCTTATATCTGTGAGGATGAAAAAAAAAAAGGGGAAATTAATTTAATATGTTTATCCAATAGGGCACTATTCAATAGATATTCATATGTTTCCAATATAATGATTTGATATGTGTATGATTTCGGTGTAATATGAGACCATATAGAGACACAGGACTTTTGTTGTTAAAAACTATCGGCTGAATGGAACGCAAAGTGCGTTCCAAAGACTCAAAACTCTGAATGGGTGTATGTTGCCAACTAAATGAGCGAGGTGCGTTTCAATTACATCATAGAACCATATGATTCGATACATCACAACCCGGAAGTGACGCGATCCGGAAGTGATACAACCCGGAACTGAGATATCGATGGATAGGTGGAACGCAGGATGCGTTCCACGAGAAAAAAAGACCGAGAACCAAAATGTACTTAAAGAACAAAACGGACTGGAGAAAGTTAACCAAGCCAACTGAGGAAGCCATATCAGGCGAAACGCGTTTTGGCAACAAATTGGACATTTTATAAAGTATTTATTTCTATTTTCTTTTATCCACATGTTTAATAAATAATTTGTTTTTTACATTATTGGAGTTCCTGCTATTAATTGCTGGGAGAAGACCATACCACTCCAGTAATCCAGAGAAGGTATCCAGACCAGGTACCCAGACCGTCCACAGAGGGATTTGGATCACCGTTATAGATCCTAAAGCCATCTACACCAGAGCCAGGTTATTTTTATGGCTCTACTCTTGTGAGTGCATTCATATATAAGCAATATTTAATATAGCTGTCAGTTATCTGCACTATTGTATACCTCTCTGTCTTTGCAGCATTGCTGGACCAATTGAGAAGAGAGGAAAGTATATATTTTGCTTCACCTACTAGAGACTGGATTAACCCATAGGTAAACATAGCAGTTTCTCTGAAACTGATATGTTTATAGAAGAAAGGGTTATCCTAGCTGGACCTGGCACTCAGACCACTTCATTAAGCTGAAGTGGTCTGGGTGTCTATAGTGGTCCTTTAAGGGTTTATTACACATAGAAATGAATGTTTTTGTTGCACGAGCACTTCAAGAGCATATTGCAAGTTGGTTTTGCACAGGTGTTGTGACACCTTAAATAGTAAATATTCTGCACATATATTGAATTTTCTGTAGTTTTAAGCGCTACACCACAATTTGTTTGTTTCTTAGGTATGAAAACAATATAGAAATATATTAAGTTAATGTAGTTAATATATTTTTAGGTGGCTGGGTTTTTTTCTCCCTCGTTTTAACCATTAAGAGAGAGGTTAAATCGCAAAGTGGAAAAGAAAAAAAGGCCAACAAATCTTCTGCAAGTACAAATACCAAAATCCTAAGGTGACTTGTAATCTCATGGTCTTTCTTTAAATGGTTCTTATATATAAAAAAAAGACCTACTTATAATGAACATGAACTTGGAAGTCGTGTAAAGACTTTACATTTCCCTTAAAGGTATTGCTTCATCTTCAAGAATAAAATGAAATTTAAAATATACAATAACACTGCTGTACCTTACAATTCACAGAGGAGACAAATAAGAACTCTGATAATGCTTAAAATATCTTGCAGCTAAGATTAAAGTGTATCGTCTACAATAGGAGAGCTGGACAAAGAGCTACATAAGGGCCATTTTAATAATGATGAGAAAGAATTAAAAAAAAAAAACGGGCAATGTGTGTGGTCTGTTAACAATGCTCATCTTTGCACTAAGAATATAAGAAACTGAAATAGAAAGTCTTGAAAATACTGCGTACTGTTATACAATGTCCAAAAATAGTATTCATTAAAAGTGAACTAGATGATACATGTTAACATTCCATTGAAGAAATTGTTTATATTAAAAGCAAAGTGCATATTCATACAAATCTGAAAAAGAGCATGTTATGTAAAATAATGTTTTTCTTTTAATGGCTATGTTCAAAATATATGTGTTGTTAATCTTGAAAGTCTACTTCATTCTTAATATGAGATAAAAGGTGTACAGTAAAAAATAAAAAAAAATAAAAAAAAAAACGCTTTATATTTCAGAAAGATAATGTAGGAGTCCGGACAAAATAGAGAGAATTAGCTTTAGATGTGTTATTACGGTAAATTTATTCATATTTACTGTAATTTTCTTTTCCTGGCTATTATTCAAGGCAGCATTTAACATATGATTTAGTTCCTCCCCATAACGATCAGGACAGGAAACACAATCAATTCAAAAATTAAGCATACCTTCCCCTGGTATAACAGGGACCCCAGTAGCTTCCATTCCTCAGTCAAGTAACAAGAAGAAATCCAATAGAGGGTGGGAAAACCGAATGATGCCAGGAGAAGAAAATTACGGTAATTATGAATACATTTTCCATATTCCTGGCTAATCATGGCAGCATTTAACATATGGTATTCCCAAAGCAATAATAACACAGGCAGGGTAATTTATGCTGCATAAAACATTTTATTTAATACATTTGCAGATTATAACCGTTCAGAACAGACAGGCCGAACTCAGAATCCAAGCGAGAAGATACATCAACTTTGTAGTATTTAACAAAGGTATTTAGACCAATTGGCAGCCTTACAGGCTCTCTGCAGGTACTACCTACTCTGCAGCCCATGACGTAGCAATGTACCTTGTAGAATGTGCCCTGATGTCTTTGGGAACAGGTAAATTTTTTGCTGTATATGCCTTAAAAACAGCAGAAATAGTCCAGGAACGGAGAGTAGAGACTGAAGCAGCTTCACCTTTGCGAGAACCCCATGGGATCACAAATAATTAAAAATATCTTCTCTAATCAGCTGAATGCTCAATATATGTAGATAAACACCTCCGAAGGTCTAGATTGTGACACCTTGCTTCTTTTGGAGAAAATGGATTCTGAAAATAGGCAGGTAGGACAATCTCCTTAATGAGATGGAAAGTCGTTACTACCTTTGGGAGTAACTCTGGTCTTGGACATAGAACCACCCTATCATCAAAGAAGGTAGTGTAAGGTTATTTGGCAGATATTGCCCTGATGTCAGACATCCTTCTCCCTGAGACCAATGCCAGTAACAACAGGGTCTTCTGGGAAAGGACCTGCATATGAATATCACCAATAGGCTCAAAGGGAGGATCCATCAAAGCCTGGAGCACCAGAGTGAAATTCAAAGGTGCAGCACATTTTCTAATAGGAGGTCTAACACATATTACGGCTTTGAAAAAAACGAACTACCATAGGATGCATAGCCCATCAAATCCCAGAAAGAGCAGAGGTAGCTGAACATTGCACTTTAAGGATGTTAAGCTTAAGACCATTTTCCAGGCCTGCTTGTAGGACTTGAGATATGGTAGGAGTGCCTATATTCTGTACAATGGAATGTCTTCATAATGCAAAAGCTTCCCTGATCTTATGGTAAGTAGAGGAAGTAGATTATTTTCCTGAAACATAAGAGGGTTGAGACCACCTGGTCTAATAAGCCTTGCTCAATTAAGGATTGCCTTTCAATAGCCATGCCTGAAGCCTGAACTTGTGAGGTTCCCGATGAAACACAGGGCCTTGAGTCAGTAGATCCTTGGAGACTGGAATCTCCCAAGGTTGCCCCATCACTAGCCTTTTCAGAAAGGGAAACCAAGGGTGATGTGGCCAGAAAGGGATTACTGCTATCACCTTGCAATGTTCCCTGGAAATATTCCTCATAACAGTGTGAATAAGAGGAATGGGGGAAAAAACATTAGCCATATGAAAAGACCATTTGATTGACAGGGCATTCTGAACGATCGCCTTCGGATGGTACCTCCTTGACACAAAGGACAGAACCTGGTCATTCTGAGTCTTCGCCATGGGATCCACTTGGGGAAGTCCCCACCTCTGGACCAATTGCTGGAATACTGTCTTTGAAAGATGTCATTCTGTTGCCTCTATCTGGTGTATGCTAAGAAAGTCTGCTAAAACATTCTCCCTTCCATATAATGGAAACCCTAACGCACATATAGAAGCATATTTATAGGCATCAAAACAACTTTAGCATAATGAAACCGTTTTAGTGTATGTATTTCTACTATTGGGTATATGGGGAGTTAGGTATTTTTAACTACTTTGCACCAGGCAAGGGGCTGGTGTTGAGGGGACAGGCATGACTTGCAATTTTATTTAAACCTTTTGCATACTTTTGCAAAAATAGGCTAAGTAAAAGTTTGAAAAGTATGTAATAAACATTAATAAACTTACTATAAACTATGTCAGTTGCTGTCTCTGACAGACCTCTGAGCTGGGGGAGTTTCTTCAGCCTCCTTCTCGCCTCCTACACATCCACTAACCCATCCATCTCAGTTTCACATAAACTAGCACTAGCAATGCATGAAAAAGGAAGTGCTCGCTCATGACTTTTGCAAACAAAAGAGCAAAGGAGGGTGAGAGTCAGGAAAATAATAATGACAAACAGAGGCACATGTCCTAGGATCTTGCAACACCACATATGACGTCACAAGATCTTTCACTTGTGCATGCTTAACCAAGTCGTGCTTGTACAATGCGATTTTCAATGATCCCTAAGGATAGAGGACACTGGTTGGCAGGGTCCAGTGTCCGCCATAAGTTAGGCATGAAAAATGCAGAAAAGAAGAACCAAGTCAATATATGGGGGGGGGGGGGGAAATCATATTTACATGTTTTTTTTCTAAATTTGAATGTGATAACTGTTTCATTTAAAAGCAAAGTCTTTCAATCAGACAGTTGTCTCAAACATGTGCATGTCCTTTTAAGTTTTGAGGAATAGTGTCAACCATTAAACAGTCATAAAGGGGTTGGAAACCAGTCAAAAACCATTTGCTAAGCAGCAGGTATTATATAACTGCTAATAATAATATTAGGAGCACTTTAGTAAGGTGTGGCTGGAAAGTAAACAATAGCAACAAAACTGGAAATGAGACACTAACTTTAGGCTTTTCAGGATAAAAAAAAATACACATAATGGTCATAGTATTCTAGAGCGCTGCGCTGTAGGAGATTGTGTTGGATACATAAATACTTCTGTGTGCTGGATACAGCCTCATATAACTTTATTTGATATAATTTATAGAATACTATGCCGTTCTGCAGTAACCAGGACTCCTAAAGGCCAGTGTGCGTGATTGCTCTTGTAAATCATTTGATATTATAAGGTCTCATAGAGCATTGAGATTTGAAGTTATCATACTCAAACCTTGCATTGTTTACCTGTCTCGTCTGTCATATAACTTTATTCAATCCATGGATACGTGGGGGTTAAGGGGGTTAATAATTTCATGCATTATGCAACTTTCAGAATAGTGTGCTGTGTTTCCACTGGAGAAAAAAGGTATTGGAAACACATGGAGTTACTGGAAATAAATAAGAGGGGGAAGAGAAGATGATTAGAATGGAGAGGGAGAAAAATAAAGAAGGGAAAGGAAGTTGCCTGTGATGATATCCTCAGTGAGAAATGCTAAATCATTTACATTACAGATTCCTGAGATCAACACCTACTAGGTTGAAGTCATAACTCATGAGGCCTCAAGTTCAGAATCTCTGATTTGTATAGTAAAGAAACGTAAGGGAGTACACATACTACAACCATTAGTATCATCTAGTTAAGTAAGGTGAGTGAGATTTATGAGCATGAGACATTATCCCCGCCCAGAGGCGTAACTAGAAACCATGGGGCCTCGATGCAAAAATTGCCCTGGGCCCCCCGACACGTCTACCCCCCACCCCATACGTCCCCGCCCCCCACACACATGCAGACAGATACACACGCAGACACACTCACAGGCACTCATACATGTAGACACACACATACACACAGACACACATACAGACACATACACAAAGACAGATACATACATACAAACACACACACACACACACACACACAGACCTATACATACAGACGCACACACAGAGACACATACAGACGCACACACAGAGACACATACAGACACACACACAGAGACACATACATACACACACACACATGTAGACACACACACACACACAGATATACAAACACATACACATACACACAGAGACACATACATACAGACACACACACACACATACAGACAGACACACACACACACATACACACACACAGATATACTGATAAAGACATTCTCTATCACACACACACACACACACACAAACTGTTAAAACCATTTAGTGACTTACCTGTGGTCCAGTGGTTACCTCATGCTGGTGGGAGTCAGAGCTCCCACTCTGACTCGCTCCTCTCCTCCTGCGCGGTACTCTGTTGGCTGGGAGGAAGTGACGGCCTTCTCCCAGCTCTGACATCATATCTGGGGCCTGGTTGCACTCTTAAAGCACCACAGCACTGACCGTGCCCCAGGAAATCCATTGCCATCGGGTGGCCCCAAGAGCATAGGCCACCCGATGGGCTCCTTCAATGCAGCACCAAAGTTTTTTCCATGTGGTCGAGGCCGCATAAAATGCTGGTGGGCACCCCGGTCTCAGGGGTCGATGGGGTGGCCAGGCCACCTAGAATGACGGGTCCAGTCACAGCTGCGACCCCTGGGACTGCGGTAGTTCCATCAGTGTCCCCGCCATTTGCTGAGTATCCCTCACCACCTTTATCTAGGCTGCCAATGAGAGCTGCTCAAAATCTGTGCTTTAATCCTATTTTGTGCCCACATGGTAAAAATTGTTCATAAAACATTTTGAGATCTTAAAAATCTCATGTGTTGTTATCCCTAATTCACTGCCATTCAGGGTGTAAGTTGCTTTTACATTCTTTGACACAAAATGCATTAAAGGGACACTGTAGGCACCCAGACCACTTCAGCTCATTGAACCTAAGATATTACAGTCTTTATAAACTGCAGTAATTACCTTGCAGGGTTAAGTCCTCCTCTAGATACTGTTTACCAGACAGCCACTAGAGGGACTTCCGGCTTTTTAAAAGACTTTTGGTGTTGGAATCAGAGGCTCACTGTGCCCCTCTGAGCTGCGGGATTGTAGAGCCCCTTTGGAAGGCATCGGCTGAATGAACTCTTGGACTGAGCACTGGGAAACCTGCCCTCACCAGCTTCTCCTGCACACAGCGATCGCAGGGAGAGAACCGCAGGTTAACCTTAAAAATCTCCTATCCAGTCAAGATTAGTTTATTATCCTGTGGGGACATTCTGGGGACTATTACCTAACGTGTTTGTTTACTTAGGCTTGCGCAGCAGAATAACCAACATGTAGTCAGCTACTCATTTAAGTTCCTTGCAGTTTCAGGCATATTTAATTTATCAATGGCCTCTCCCTCATGCATAATGCACAGCTTGGCCCATCTTGCCATAAACCTAAGCCTGTAATAACCTGTCTCATGCAAATCCCCCTATTAATATCAGCACATGAAGGCAAGTTACTGTAGCGTAAATTAACCTCCAGTGGTTCATAACTCAATGCCTAGGCAGCTTTTACACAACTTAATACTTATGACTAGATAGCACAATGAGGCTAATCACTGTAACGAGCAAGACTTGGCTATGAGACCCTTCATTGTTTTTGTTTTTAACTTAAATTACTTTTACAGAATACTGTATAGACCTAACATGCTTACACATTGTGCGCCCCAGCATGGCACATCGTTTAGCCTTACTCATACACTCAGTAGATATGCACTCAAACGTCTGCACAGCGTTACTCAGTATAATGTTACCTAAGCTTGTTTCCTACCATGTTAATACTCAATTACCTTTAAATATAACATTTGTGCTAGCTATTTCATGTACCTCTCTGTTCAGCTGTTTATACTGCGTTGGAGGATTGCCGTTGGGGTACCTCACAACCAACTGTTCAAAGCTTATGCACTACAAAAATAAAGAATTAAAAAAAAAAAATACTTTTGGTTGTCTAAATGAAGCTGGGCGTCATCACGCTATGCATGAGAACCTCCAGCGTCACCCGAATCCTCATAGGAAAGCATTGAATAATAATGCTTTCCTATGGGGAGGTGTAATGCACGCGCATGGGGGGCGGGAGGGGGGGGGGGGGGTGGACACTCCAGGATCCTCTAGTGCCAGGAAAACAGGTTTGTTTTCCTGGCACTGGAGAATTCCTTTAATTTGCATCTATCTACATTAGATTTAATCTGCCATTTGAGTCTCTAAATCCCTTTTCAGTGGTTATATCCTGCTCACAGTGTATTACTTTACAGAGTTTTGTGTCATCTGCAAACACTGAAACATGACTTTCAAAGCCTTTTTCAAAATAATTTATAGAAACAGTGCCATGCAAAAGTATTCACTCCCTTGGCATTTTCTGTGTTTTGTTGCCTCAAACCTGGAATTAACATGGATTGTTTGAGGATTTGCATCATTTAATTTACAGAACATGCCCACAATTTTGAAGATTTTTTTTTTTTGTGTGAAGCAAACAACAAATAGGACAAAATAACTGAAAAAGTCAATGTGCATAACTATTCACCCCCATAAAGTCACTGCTTTGTAGAGCCACCTTTTGCGGCAATCACAGCTCCAAGACGCTTTGGATAAGTATCTATAAACTTACCACATCTTACCACTGGGATTTTTGCCCATTCCTCCTCGCAACACTACACTCCAGCTCCTTCAAGTTGGATGGTTTGCGCTTGTGAACAGCAATCTTTAACCCCTTAAGGACACATGACGTGTGTGGCATGTCATGATTCCCTTTTATTACAGAAGTTTGGTCCTTAAGGGGTTAAGTCTGACCACAGATTTTCTATTGGATTGAGGTCTGGACTTTGATTAGGCCATTCCAACACATTTACATATTTCCCCTTAAACCACTCAAGTGTTGCTTTAGCAGTGTGTTTGGGGTCATTGTCCTGCTGTAAGGTAAACCTCCCTCCTAGCCGCAAATCCCGCACAGAGTGGTACAGGTTTTGCTCAAGAATATCCCTGTATTTAGCACCTTTCATCTTTCCCTCAACCCTGACCAGTTTCCCAGCCCCGACTCCTGAAAAACATCCCCACAGCATGATGCTGCCACCACCATGTTTTACTGTGGGGATGGTGTTCTTTGGGTGATGTGATGTGTTGGGTTTGCGCCAGACATAGCATTTTCTTTGATGGCTGAAAAGTTAAATTTTAGTCTTATCAGACCAGAGCACCTTTCTCCATACATTTTGGGAGTCTCCCACATGCCTTTTTGCAAACTCAAAATGTGACATTTTGTTTTTTGCTGAAAGTAAGGGCTTTCTTCTGGCCACTCTGCCATAAAGCCCAACTCTATGGAGCGTACGGCTTATTGTCGTCCTATGTACAGATACTCCAGTCTCTACTGTGGATTTCTGCAGCTCCTCTAGGGTTACTTTAGGTCTCTGTGCTGCCTCTCTGATTAATGCCCTCCTTGCCCGGTCCGTGAGTTTTGGTGGGCGGCCGTCTCTTGGCAGGTTTGCTGTTGTGCCATGTTCTTTCCATTTGGTTATGATAGATTTGATGGTGCTCCTGGTGATCATCAAAAATTTTGATATTTTTTTATAACCTATCCCTGACTTGTACTTCTCAACAACATTGTCCCTTAATTGTTTGGATAGTTCCTTGGTCTTCATGGCAGTGGTGCCTCTTGCCTAGGTGTTGCAGCCTCTGGGGCCTTTCAAAAAAGGTGTGTGTATATGAATGACAGATCATGTGACACTTAGATTGCACACAGGTGGACATCATTACACTTATTATGTGACTTCTGAAGGTAATTGGTTGCACCAGAGCTTTTTTATGGGCTTCATAACAAAGGGGGTGAATACATACGCACATGCCAATTTTCTGTTTTCTTTTTCTAAAAAATAGTTTTATGTATATATTTTTCTCATTTCACTTAACCAACTTAGACTATTGTGTTCTGATCCATCACATAAAATTCAGATTAATAAAACATTGAACTTAAGGCTGTAATGTAACAAAATAGGTAAAAAGTCAAGGGGGGTGAATACTTTTGCAAGGCACTGTATATTAAATAGAAGCAGTCCCAGAACAAAAACCTGAGGGACACCACTTACCACTTCTGTCCAGCCTGAAAATGTACCATCAATGACAATTCTCTAAACTCTATCTTTAAGCCAATGTTCAACCCAAGAACAAGAATAATTATCTAGACCAATTTCTTTTAGTGTGAACTCTAACCTATTGTGTGGAACTGTATCAAATGCCTTGACAAAATCCACGGAGATCACATCCACTGCCACACCCTGTGAGAAGAAGTTCTTATTTCCACACTTAGCTCCTTAAGTACCCATGGGTGAATACCGTCAGTGTCTGAAGCTTTGTTTGTATTAACATTTTTTAGTTGCAGCACCACCTTTGGACTCATCCGATCACAATTTTTCTGCAAGTTTTTTTGAGCAATCTTTTGTATAACTCTTGACATAGGTTTCTCCTTAATATATACTGAAGTAATATAGTTATTTAAAATGTCCACCTTTTCCTGTTTTTTTATTAACTAACTCACCCATCTCTATTTTAAGTGTACCTACACTTTTTTTTTTTTTTAATTTATGTACTTAAAAAAATGGGATTTGGTTTTGTTTATTTTGGCAATCTCCTTCTCATTTAGTCCATCTAATTGTCTTTCGGCATGCATTATCTTTGATCAATATCTTATATAGGATGCCTCTGGTTTAATGGTGTAAATGCCCTTTTCATATTTTTAATTTCATGGTGTACCTTCCCAGTAAGCCACAATAGTTTGAGTTTGTTTCTTTAATATTTATTACCCAATGATACTTACCGAGAATAGTACCTTTCTAATATTTGTTTGAAGATACTCCATTTATCCTCTGTGTTTTTCTAGTCGGTGCTTGAACCAGTTGTGACATAAAAGTGACATGAAGGCTAATTATTTTGTTTTAATTGTTACCCAGATGTGCAGCTTTCTCAATTTGCTGTATCAGCTGTTCCTCCTCATCATTATCAACACTAAGTGATTTATAACATATCTCAACCAATAATCGATTCCCATTCATTAGCCTCAAGCAGATATCTACCCATAAAGCTTCCACATTTTCCTTTTTCACATTCCACTAGCCAAATATTAACTCATGGATGACCCACAAACACACTCCACCACCTTTCCTGTTTTTTTCTATTCTTCCAAAATAATATGTAACCATTTAAGTTAACTGCTCAGTCATGTCTCTCATCCCACCATGTCACCGTTACGCCTATTAAGTCATATTACTTAGTGTATGCTATTGCCTCTAGTTCCCCCATTTTATGATTTAGGCTCCTTGCATTAGTAAGCATACATTTAAAACTAGCACGAGTCTCTTGTACTTTATGTGAATTTTTATTACTATTACATACCTCATACGTAAAACTGTTTTTGTGTGCGCTGTTTCTTTTTGTATTTTGTATTGTTATTACAATTTGTATGAAGCCAATATATCTTGCTCGGTGTCTTGCCCAGGGAAACTTACTTATTTACAGTTCTAAGACGTAGATGTTACCACTGCTCTAACCAACCCATATACATTTTGTATATCCGTTATGTAAGGAAACTGAAGAATTTAATGCATATAATATTCCAGCTATATAATCTAATTAGCAAACTGCTGGTGAAATTTGATTGCAATGATATATTTTATTAATTATGGCAGTGTGTGTTACAAAAGTATGTTATTATTTACAGAATTCTGTGCTGTCTTGCTGTTATTTTCTAACACTTATATTAGGTTTTGAGTTATTTGTTGAGCAGTTAAAAAAGAATGGATTCCATTTTCCATTACAATAATAGCACACTAAAATAATGACTTATTCACATTGGCTATGCTCAGCTCAGATTACCCTATTATAAAGGAGTTAAATTTAATTAATTTTTGAAGACAGCGTGTCTGAAACGTTGAGTCATCCTGGAATCCATTTGGGATGGAAGGCCCTGACAGATGCTTAGTCACAGACTGTTACATTATGCTACGATAGGCTCTTTAATCTCTGAAGTGACGCTACAAAATTTGTTTTACTGATACATTAAAGAAACAAATCATAGTATTCTAAATCTGTTACTTTTATGAGAGGTTTTGTTTAAAATGGTTATATTAGAACATCAGCATGTTATATTAATGATAAAAGAGGTGGAGGCAGGTTCAAATTTGACAGTTAAACAGTTCTTAAAACACTGTAAGGTGAATTTTGGGTGCAGGCTTAGCCGGACCAAAAGTAGAGACAGGCATGTAAATATAAAGAACATATTTAGATGTGTTACATTTTTAACTAGATTTCTTATATCCTGTTTCAGATATATGTTATATCTTAATTAAACCATTATTTTCCTACAAGGTTACGCCAACAGGGTTATTCACTAAACAACCGGATGTTGTCTGAATGGAAGAATACTGGAACCTGGATTGGCAAATCCTCAAATTTACAAAAGCACTCGGAAAATCCATATCCCCACGTGAAACAATATAACGCACAGAAATCACATATTTATCAATGACCGCAGAGTGACCGTATATACACTGAACTCACCTGGCAGGATGCACATTTGCAAAATTTCATTCACTTGCTTTTTGCAAGTGAACGATAATTTGAAGAACTATGTCCCATTGGTAGCATTAGCAGCCAGTGGGCATGAAGTTAAAAACCCAAATATTTAAAAAAAAAAAATCGGGAAGGAGCTAATATTAATAGTAAAGGAGGGAGGACCTAATGTTCCCCCTGGCTCCCACCCATGGGATCATCCTAATAATTGTGAGAAGAGGACAATAAATGTAAAACTTGTTAACAAAAAATTATATTTACCATTCAGAAGTCTTCTTTCTTCTGTTTCTCATTAACCAAAAAGACCAAATAAAAATCCAGAATGCATCTAATGAAAAAAAATAAAAATAAAAATCCTGCAATAGCCCCCTAAAACAGAAAATATAAAAAGTGCTTTGCAATAAAATTAATCCATTTTCACTGATGGATGACTCACCGTAGAGCTCTTATAGCGGGGAAAACCCTTATATGGGCTTTAACACGCTACCTCGGCTATTGGAAAGCATGGGAAAATTGGCCATGCTCTGGAATATGACCAAGTGTGCTCTAATTGGTTGACTAGTAAGCCAACCAATCAAAGCACTCTGACTGTTAGGTCACATTCACACACACACACATTCAGTAATTAAGGTCCACCCAGCCTCCCTTACTCTGGGAGGGCTGGAGTGGGTCCTCTTTTTGGTATCCAGTGGTTGCTGCTGTAATGGGATCACTGTGGTCTTCCTGCACAGGTCCCTCATGCACCCAGTATTGATGCTGGGAGGACATTATATCCCAGGTGCTGGCTCACTGCAGGGCAGTTCGGAAAACAACTGGCTGTATTACAAGTGGTTCAGGGCCAACGGTTAGAGACAACTGTTTTAACTATACATGGATGTACCTTAAACACCCCTTTACCCTTAACCCTACACTTAACTCTTCCCAAAACCTAAACAAAACATTTCATTAATCCCAAATTAAAGCACTCAAAGCCTTAACCTTAAACAACACCTTAATCTTAATCCTAGCTTTAACTCTTCTTAAAAGCTTTACAGCCCCTGTACCCCAAAACTAAATGTAACTAACCATAAACCAAAAAATCTTAAACACCATTTACACCACAACTACAGTATAACCCCTCTCAAGAGATACATCTTCTTAACCATGGGCATCCACAGGAATTTTTCTGGTGGGGGGGGGGGGAGAGGGGGAGGGCTAATTGTAATTACATCCATGCTTGGCTACTTTTTGATAGTCTCATGAAGGGGAGGAGCATAGTTATTATCACGTGAAGCCAGGGTGAATAGCGTTTTCACAACTATGGTGTCAGGAATACATGTTTGTATTCCTGACACTTTAGTGTTCCTTTAATCAAATTAAAGGAACAGTCTGGTCATCATAACAACTTAATCTAAATGAAAATGCTATGATGCAAGGAGGCCCCTGGGCGCTCTCTTTCCTTTAAGGAGTGAAACCGCTCTCAAATTTTGTAACCCCCAAAGGCTTCCTCCAGCTCCAGATCTCAATGTCGCTCAGTGGTATTCGGCTTCTGAAACAAAGTGTCAGGAAGTGGAGATTGACGTCAGGCATGCATGCCACTGATTGGCTAGAGTGGTCAGCTGACACTCAAAGCCAATCGCTAGTTCCCAATTCATAATTGTTTTTACGTTTTTATGAATGGGGAGCTACTGATTGGCTTAGAGTGCCAGCTGACTGCTCTAGCCAATTAGCAGCACCCCTACCCAGCGGCCCTGACACTCAGTAAATAAAAGTGAACACATTAACAATGATATTTTTTTTACCTGGGGAGATGAGAAAGTCTAAAGTTTCCTGCCAGGCCCAGGTACCAAAGCCTTATGATATGGTGTCCAGAATGAAGTGGAGGGATCACTTCACTTGTCCTTCCTGCTCCAATCTAATTTTCTTCTCCTTCCTTTGACACAGTCTTCTTTTTCTTCTGACACAGTCTTCTCTCCTCCTTGGCTCGTTCTGCTCCTTTACCTTTCTGCTACTTTCTGCTTATCTTGTGCCCTTCTGCTCCTTTCTCTTTCTGATCCCTTTCTGCTCTCTGCAGACCCTTCCTTCTCCTTGCAGGCCCTTCCTGCTCCTTGCTGCGCCCTCCTACTTCTTGCAGACCCTTCCTCCTTCTTGCTTCCCCTTCCTGCTCATTTCTGTTCCTTTTCCTACTTTGCCTTTGTGCTCCTTCTGCCCTTCCAAATCATTGTTGACCCTTTCTGCTCCATGATTTCCTTTTTCTGCTCATTTCTGTTCCTTCTCCTTTCTGCTCCTTGATGTTCCTTCCTGCTCATTTCTGTTCCTTCTCCTTTCTGCTCCTTCTCCTACTTTACCTTTGTACCTTTGTTTCTTCTCCTTTCTGCTCTTTCTGATTATTTCTGCTCCTTCTCCTACTTTACCTGTGTACCTTTGTCCCTTCTCCTTTCTGCTCCTTCTGATCCTTTCTGCTCCTTTACCTTTGTGCTCCTTCTGTCGCTTGCTGCTCCTGCTGCCCCCTTTTGCTACTTGCAGACACTTTCTGCTCCTTCTCCTACTGTACCTTCCTGCTCCTTTTGCTCCTTCCAGCTCATTGTTGTCCCTTTCTGCTCCTTCTCCTACTTTACCTTTGTGCTTCTTCTGTCCCTTCCTGCCCCTTTCTGCTCCTTGCTGACTCTTTTTGCTCCTTGCAGACCCTTCCTGCTCATTTCTGTTCCTTTCTGCTCCTTCTGCCGCTTCCAGATAATTGCTGACCCTCACTGCTCATTTCTGTTCCTTCTCCTTTCTACTCCTTCTCCTACTTTACCTTTGATATCCTGATTCTTTCTGCTCCTTCACCTTTTTGACTCCTTCTGTCCCTTCCTGCTCATTTCTGCCCTTCTGCTCCTTTTAGACCCTTTCTGTTCCTTCTCCTTCTTTAGCTTTGTGCTCCTTCTGATTCTTTCTGCTCCTTTACCGCTGTGCTCCTTCAGTCCATTCTTGCCCCTTTCTGCTCACTGCCAACCCTTCCTGCTTCTTGCTGCCCCATCCAGCTTCTTGCAGCCCCTTCCAGCTCCTTGCTGACCCTTTCTGTAGGGTGCCCCCACATACCTCATTTACCTGAACTGTAGTCTGCCCCCCCCCCCCATGCCTTACTTACCTGATATGTAGGCTGTCTCTGCAGTCTGGGAGTTGCTGGCTCTGTGCTGCTCCCCTGCGGATGCAGTCAGGAGAGAGAAGCAGGGATAAGCTGTAGCTTCCTATCCCTGCCTTTCTCGACTCACAGCGCCATCTACTGGCCGACGCCGGTATTGCAATGTATTCTCACACTAAACGAAAAATAGCAGCACAAGATAAAAAAAACAGGGGGTGGGGAGGCAAGTGCCCCTTCTTGCCCCCCATGCGGACGCCCATGCCTATGTAATCTACCTGTAATATTAGTCACTTTCTAACCAACTTCTGACACTATATTTACCGCTGCATGCATTTACACAGCTGCATGCACTCACTGATTGAATACATTATAAGCAGAAATTTTTATATTTTTTTGATATTTTTATGCCAGCAATATCCAGTTAAATCCATTACATTCATCAATTTCATGCAAACAAAACAAAATATGTGAACACAACCCCAGTGAAAATAGTGATGGTTTGTAAACAACAATGGAACTTCCCTGTGTTAGGTGAAGTATCCAGAAAAGGTCCCCAAAGACTTCCTCTTGTCTTCAGCATACATACAAAATAGGGTAGGGGATCATAGCACTTAGTGAGAAGGGATGCAGATCACATCTAGCTGTTACTGTGAGAGGGCCCTCGGTGCTCACTCTCCAGTTAGTCCTCTGAGGTTAGCTGGAGAGTGAGCACCGAGGGCCCTCTCACAGTAACAGCCACCTGTTAGGCTGACAGAGGCGCCGTGGAGGACTTTGAGTGAATATGTACTGACCAAGCTGGTACTAAAGGCATAAAAGATATAATAGTGAGGTTTCCATAAATCATATCTTCAGTGGACCCCGACTATCATCTTAAAAGATATTGATTCAACTTGTTGCCTGTCACCTGCTGAGATCTGACTTCTCGGCCTGTGATTTTGGCTGATGTGTAAATCACTCCTTGACATTCGCTAAGCATGACATTACTTTTATTGTAAGTTTTCCACATGGGACTTATGACATCCCTGGAAGCAGGCGGTCTCTGAAATCAGGGTTCACAAGACTGGGGGCAAGAGGCTTCATCCTCCATCACCCCTTTTCCAGTCTATTGACTGGCAAGAGCTAAATGTGATCTGCATCCCTTCTCACTAAGTGCTATGATCCCCTACCCTATTTTGTATTCATCAATTTCAGATAGTGTATACTTTTTACATATAATATAGTATATAATTTGTGATGCTTCCATAAATCTATAACCAATGTTTAAAAATTTTGTGCATAAAGTCCATAGGTTTTACTGCAAATCTTGTGACCAGGCATACAATTATGTTTGTCACAACAAATAAACATGGTGCTATCACAATAATCACGAATTAATACACACAAGCTCTATGTGACAGACTTTAGTTAGTAAACATAACATTTTATGACAAGACAGGATACTTCATATTTGCTTAACCTTCTTTATACACCTTTCAGCAACAAAGAAACAGTTAAAAAGTGTAAAACAGAATCAACCAATCCGAATGCAAATATAAGTAATATAGGGCTGCGAGAGTCCTCCCACTTCCTCTTTCTTTGCTGCTTACCTCACAGGTGAGTCTATTCTAATTATATTGCCTTCAGATATGTAAAATATATGAAATTATACCCTTTGCCCTGTTTAGAGTTTATTTCTTGTGTATTTATTTTGCTAAGTATTCAATATTTCTTAAATATTTATTTTTGTACTTATTCCACTGGTCTTAGTTATGTTATGCTGGGCCGACCTTTCTGTCAGCCCTCAAGGCTTCTATTTAGTTATTTTATGTAATTTTGGCCCTTTTGGCCTTTCTTTGTACTCCAGTGTAATTTTGCCTTCTTTGGTCTCATTCACCACGCTAATATTTAAGTGCCGCAACCACTCTTTCCCTCATGATCACGCTTTTTCTCTCCTTTCCACTCATGTCAGTTAACGATGCATGGTTTCTGCCCCAAGTGACCCAACTTAGCCTATATTTGGTGACCCCCAATTTTGTATGCATATTAATTTATAATTTTTATTAAGGTGCCAATACTCACATCTATTACTTAATAATCCTTACTCCTCTTGAGTTTATTAGTTCCATCAATTTAATAAGTGTCAACAACCAGACCCCTCTGTCACTGCTGAGATTAAGGCTTGGCTTTACTCTGATATTGCAGAATTTATTCCTTAAGCACTGGTTGTTTTTCAGGAGCAGCCTAATCCTTTTCCCAAGGCAATACTCCAACACCTTTCTGAGTTCCAAAATCTCTCTGATCATGATAGAGCTCCTC
This sequence comes from Pelobates fuscus, assembly GCF_036172605.1. Classification (NCBI taxonomy): domain Eukaryota; kingdom Metazoa; phylum Chordata; class Amphibia; order Anura; family Pelobatidae; genus Pelobates; species Pelobates fuscus. The sequence continues at coordinate 290,570,745 of NC_086320.1, read as the reverse complement.
GCAAATATCGCTGTAAGGGTTGCAGAACTCTACTGGTAAAGAAAAACAACAATATATGTGAACACAACCCAGTGAAAAAAAAATTACATTTAGCAGATCTTCCCCCAATCTATGTGCATATATCTACTGGTAAAGGCAAGGTGCCTGCTAAGACCCCTAAAGTAGGACATTCCTACTCGTCAGAATTTAGATCCCTTTGAGGGCTCTGTTCTAATTATGATCTACATATCACAGATGAGTATTGTGCTGGATACTCATATGATGGCCCTCCCATTAATGAACAGAACAATGCTCCTTCACAATACACCAAGTCTTTTGTTAAACACCAAGTTGTCCAAGTTTCTAATCCCATTAACCAACAGACTCAGTCAGGACATCCTTGTGGCCGACTGGTTTTCTCGTCACTGGAGAAACGGGAGTGATGGGCAATTGTATCCTTGCATTTTCAATCATCTTGATCTGTATCATGGTCCTCTCTACCTAGACCTCATGCTTGAATCTTCAAACTGACTAATTTTTCAGCTGGCTACCAGACCCTGGGTGTTGTGCCATCAATGCATTATTTCAAGCATGATGTTGGGTGCTTACACCTTTCTACCATTCTACCTGATACCCTGGATTTTTCACAAACTCAGAACTCTTGGGGTCAAAATCCTCCTGATAACCCCTCTTTGGAGGCCCAACCTTGATACCCCAGGTGTTTGGAAATTTTGGAAATGTCTGTGGATCACCCTCTTTGTCTACCTCAAACCCACAATCTTCTCTTCAGCTTATGACTTGGACCATTTCAGGGTAACCTGGAATATCTCAGGACTTTTGAACACTGGTTGGGGAGTACTATGAGATTCATGGGCTCCCAAAACACTATGTTCCTACCTCTCCACATGGCAGATCTGGAATAGCTGGTGTGTGGTGAAACTGATCCCTTTTCAGCATCTTTAATTAATATCATTCATTTTTTGTCTACCCTTACCAGTAATCTTTCAACTCATCCATGGGCAGACAGCCTTCTGTCTGCAAAAGGAGTATTAGTCTCATCAGGCTTCCTTCACAGTGATACACCCATTCATGGGATGTGCCACAAATCTTTACCTTTTGGAGAAATGGCCTTCTAATTCGGATCTCTCTTTACAAAATTTTCAGCTAAATTGGCGTTACTCCTTTGTTTAATTTCCTTTCTGAGAGTTTCTGATATCAGGACATTTGACTTTGATGTGTCACAGTGCTGGGAGATCGTATCGGCATGACCACGCCTGATCAGTGCAGTCACGCCGATACTCTCGCTGCACAGAAGTCCCCGATTGGCATGGCCACACATGAGCAGGATGGTCACGCCGAGAGGGGAAAGGATTATTTACCTGGATTGCCGCCCGATCCTCCTGTGAGACTGGTCCCGACTGGTGCACCATTCTATGGGACGCAGCCCGCTGCAGTCCCACTTTAAGTAATAAAAGATACAATGCCCACATCAAAGATGGCACTGATGTGCGTTTGACATCACGCTGTCGACACACACGCACGTTTTGGGGTCAAAAGCTATGTACTGACCAATCACAGCACTGAGAGGCATATTTAAACCCTGTAATGTCTTTTCTACTTTTGTATCCCAGTCTTCGGCTTGTTTTTGATTATTCTCTTACGTTAAGTACAGCCCATTCTAAGGACTGGTATACGTTTTGGTTTTTCATTGTTCTGCGTGTTGGGTCATATAGTAGTCATGACACCATGCTGTCATCTTTACACATGAAATAGTATGTCTTTTCATCACCCATCACACAAAAGCTCTTTCCTCTTCCATGTTCTATACATATATTCTAGATAGACCTTCTGTCTGTGTGGCTTGTTTTTTATAATGGTATATCACTCTTACTACTCCAATTCTCGCTCCTTCAGGATCCCTCTTTGTCTCTTATGTATGTCTTCACCATCCAGGTTTGCTGCCCCAGTATTGCTCACTGGATTAGATCTCTTATCGGTCATGCAGGCAAAGGATGCTTCCTGTTCGTGGTGCCGTGGATAGTTTTGCCCTTCTCATAGGAAGCTCCCTTTCTGACATTTTATCATTGACTGATTGTTCTAGGGAATGTACTTCCAGTACCTTTTTTTTCTGACCTTCATCTCACGCATCTTTTCCTTTAATTTTCAGGCATTAAATAGCAAATATGAAGCCTCTGTTTTACCTTAAAATTAGGAATTATTTTGACTTTAGTAACAAAATAATCAAAATTGTATTTATATTTTTCCCACGGTGTAATTTTGGATTTCATTATTTTCTTGCATATCTTATCTATTGTATCATTACTGTTAATTATTCTGATTATGACATAGTTTATGTTATCCATGATTAGGTTTTCCATTATGGCACATTTTACATTTGCCTAACAAGAACCACACTTTTAAGATATTTTCTTTTCCTTTTTAGTGTGAAGTATCTTCTCCACCTTCAAGGTGTGTTCGTTCTACATCTCGTTTGAACAATTCCCTGCTTACACGGTTGACTACATATCATCTCGTTTGGACTGTTCTTGTTTACATGATTGACTATATATCATCTTGTTTGGGCTGTTTTGGTTTACATAGTTGACTACACGTGGTGTAACTACTAAACTTTATTTGTCTAATTTATTTATTAATATTTTGTATTTGAAAATACAACAGATAACAAAATAATGACATAAATACAATCATGTATGAACTGTTGTCAAATAAAACAGATACATAAGTGAAATACACATACACATTATAGTTTCCTTTATAAATGAGATAAGTAAATTATGTACAGAAGTGAAAATAAATTCAAAGAATAATTTATAACATGGTACCAAACAAAAAGTCAGTAAGTAGAACAAGAATTCAGTCAGGTGGGCACCTCCTGTATGCATTGTGATGGGTTGATTCTGTTTTTCACTCATCAACAGTTTTTTTGCTGCTGGGGGTGTACAGTAAAGAAGGCTAAGTAAATATTCGCCTCCTATCCTTAATAAAAAAATTACATTATTCGGACACTGATGTTAGGAAAGAAACATAAAAAATAAATAATTATAATTATAATAATAATAATAATAATAATAATAATAATAATAATATTAAATTGTTGTGAAGAATAAAAACAATGAGTTGCCAAATGTTATCCACCAAAGATAGGTTTAAACAATTCTCCAGGTTAGTTATATTTACAATTTACTTATTATGGCCTAAATTGGTTAACTCTTTTTTTCTTTTCTTTTTTTGTGACCACAATTTACAATTCACTGTTTACTCAATAATCCCCAGTGTTTTCTATTGGCCTTGGCAATTTTGCTATATAGAAATGCTATCTATTTCCATTTTCTGCTATTAGAGTGATGACAAAATTCTGATTTCTTTCTCTCAGTATCCCTGGTAACCACTTCAATATGCAATTCATAGACAATTAATGCCTCATACTCCTTAACATTGGAAAACAACCTCCAAAAAGAATCAGTGTAACTGACAGTTGTAACAGAGTGAAAAATATTGCATTTAACCTGCTTTATATTTCGAAACTTCATGCGATATGGCAAAATAAACAAACAGCATGCCTAATTATATTTCTTGTTCAAACATACACATAATACAGTGTGGGTCAAAATTCAGAGTAGGGTTTGATGAGTCAATAACATTTTTATCAATGGACCAATTTCAATGATATTACGTACAATGAATGCTTAACGTATAGAGAGTTGTTTGACTAGGTTTGACTAGGTTTGACTAGGTATGGAAGATGACATCTTTTAAATGAGCTTCATTTGCTGCCTCACAAAGTCAGGCTTTTTCTAATGCATTGTTCATAGCATTAGAATGTCCATATTGGGTTTATATTTTGATGACTGACCTACTGGATTTAAATCTAATTATGCAACTACGCAACTAAAACAGTTTTTTAAGAGTGGAAGGTTAACAGCATACTGTTCTGCATTCTTATAATTTTCATAACTATAATGCATTAAACATGTTTTTTCTACAGTTACTGGTACTGTGATTTTAAGTCAGCCTCATTACACATTTATAGTATGTATCGTATAGTTCAGCAATCAAACAGTAAAAAAAACAGCAAGCAGTACTGCATACAGGTGGAGTTGAGAGACCAGAAAGTACAGCTCTATAACTATGTACTTACAGTAGATATAAAATACAAGAGCATTTCAATGGGTACATAAAATAAGAGAAAAACAAAACATATTGTAATACAAAATTGAAAACAAATTATATATTTATTTTATACAATACAAACTAAAGTGCTCAGCGCTAAATTTTGAAAGGAGTAGCATTGGTGCTCGAGCTCCCAAAGTTTAAACCATGTATAAGTTTAAACCAAATGTATAAAAAGGTGAGTATGGATATACAGTTGCAAAAAAGTATGTGAACCCTTTGGAATGATATGGATTTCTGCACAAATTGGTCATAAAATGTGATCTGATCACCATCTAAGTCACAACAATAGACAATCACAGTCTGCTTAAACTAATAACACACAAAGAATGAAATGTTGCCATGTTTTTATTGAACACACCATGTAAACATTCACAGTGCAGGTGGAAAAAGTATGTGAACCCTTGGATTTAATAACTGGTTGAACCTCCTTTGACAGCAATAATTTCGATCAAACGTTTCCTGTAGTTGCAGATCAGATGTGCACAACGGTCAGGAGTAATTCTTGACCATTCCTCTTTACAGAACTCTTTCAGTTCAGCAATATTCTTGGGATGTCTGGTGTGAATCGCTTTCTTGAGGTCATGCCACAGCATCTCAATCGGGTTTAGGTCAGGACTCTGACTGGGCCACTTCAGAAGGCATATTTTCTTCTGTTTAAGCCATTCTGTTGTGGATTTACTTCTATGCTTTGGGTCATTGTCCTGTTGCAACACCCATCTTCTGTTGAGCTTCAGCTGGTAGACAGATGACCTTAAGTTCTCCTGCAACATGTCTTGATAAACTTGGGAATTAATTTTTCCTTCAATGATAGCACTCCGTCCAGGCCTTGATGCAGCAAAGCAGCCCCAAACCATGATGCCCCCACCACCATACTTCACAGTTGGGATGAGGTTTTGATGTTGGTTTGCTGTGCCTCTTTTTCGCTACACATAGTGTTGTGTGTTTCTTCCAAACAACTCAACTTTGGTTTCATCTGTCCACAGAATATTTTGCCAATACTGCTGTGGAACATCCAGGTGCTCTTGTGCAAACTGTAAACGTACAGCAATGTTTTGTTTGGACAGCAGTGGCTTCCTCTGTGGTATCTTCCCATGAAATCCATTCTTGTTTACGGTTTTACATACTGTAGATTCACTAACAGGGATGTTAGCATTTGCCAGTGACTTTTGTAAGTCTTTAGCTGACACTCTAGGATTCTTCTTCACCTCATTGAGCAGTCTGCGCTGTGCTCTTGCAGTCATCTTTACAGGACGGCCACTCCTAGGGAGAGTAGCAGCAGTGCTGAACTTTCTCCATTTATAGACAATTTGTCTTACCGTGGACTGATGAACAGCAAGGCTTTTGGAGATAATTTTATAACCCTTTCCAGCTTTCTGCAAGTCAACAATTCTTAATCGTAGGTCTTCTGAGAACTCTTTTGTGCGAGGCATCATTCACATCAGGCAATGCTTCTTGTGAAAAGCAAACCCAGAACTGGTGTGTTTTTTATAGAGCAGGGCAGCTGTAACCAGCACCTCCAATCTCATCTCATTAATTGGACTCCAGTTGGCTGACATCTCACTCCAATTAGCTCTTGGAGATGTCATTAGTCTAGGGGTTCACATCCTTTTTTCCACCTGCACTGTGAATGTTTACATGGTGTGTTCAATAAAAAACATGGCAACATTTCATTCTTTGTGTGTTATTAGTTTAAGCAGACTGTGATTGTCTATTGTTGTGACTTAGATGATGATCAGATCACATTTTATGACCAATTTGTGCAGAAATCCATATCATTCCAAAGGGTTCACATACTTTTTCTTGCAACTGTACCTTAATACAGTGTAGCCCCTTCTCCAATAATGGAGATATTAACACAAGGTTTCCTACACAATATAAAGAAGGAAAATCTTATAGGACAACACTGTAAAAGTAGTAAATAAAATTATCAAGTCTCTGTATGGTCAAACTCACATTTGATTGAGCCTGTTATGTCAAAACTGGCTCAGGTAATATCACTTTAAATGCAGTGTAATATGGATCTAGACAGGTTGGAGCTTGATCCTCAGATAAAAAAGGGCACAAGGAAGGCAACACCAGTTAGTGTAAAACCATAACAATTATTACAGAAAAGTATAAAGTCTTACATTAAGATTACTGAAATGCCATCCATCAGTAAAAAAAAGCACAACACATTCCAACGCTAAAATCTGCGTTCTTTTTTGGGGGCTGTGTGGTCTATTTTCATGTACTAATTGAGAATAAAGCTTAGGTTTTTATTTGGCTACTTATGACTTTCTTGTGCTTTCTCCCAGTGAACTCTTATTGAATGACAAGCACTGGGATTTAGTTATCTTCTATCAATCTACTTCCCTAATACTTCCCTTACCTTATGTGTTACTTTACCCCACTCCCTCTAGCATGTAAGCTCATAAAGCAGGGCCCTCAACCCCTCTGTTTCTGTGCGTCAAACTTGTCTGGTTACAATTACATGTTTGTTAGTCCACCCATTGTAAAGTGCTACGTAATTTGTTGGCGCTATATAAATATAATAAAAACCAAAGAAAAAAGTTACCTGCGCTCTTTCCACATCCCTATGTATTTTTAAACAAATGGAGGTTTTTAGTTACCACCAATGGCCATGAGAGGGTATGCCCAGCTCAAACTCCCATTACTACTGGGCGGCATATAGTACCATAGTACACATCAGCCAAAATACATATAGTAAAAACTAAAGAAAAAAAGTTACATGCGCTCTTTCCACATCCCTATGTCATTTTTAACCCCTTAAGGACCAAACTTCTGGAATAAAAGGGAATCATGACATGTCACACATGTCATGTGTCCTTAAGGGGTTAAACAAATGGAGGTTTTTAGTTACCTCCAATGGCTATGGGTATGCCCACCTGCCACGTCAAGGCAGACCTTGATGTGATGTTTACTATGGTCTTTGCTGTTGCCCAGGAGTAATGGGAGTTTGAGAGCAGGACTTGTTTCTTTGTATTTGTATTTATTTTTGTATCACACAGCTAGGTTACAATGCTGCTGCCCATCCCATGTGTTCCCTATTAAGGGTTAATAAGCATGTAGGGATGTATATAAAAAAAATCCCCTTTCTGTCTCATTAGAGATATCTTTGCCAGAAGCTCAAGGAAGCAAGGTAAATGGTTAGAGTTTGGACCCACCTAAGAGGTCTGCCTTGACGTGGCAGGTGGGCATATCCTCTCATGGCCATTGGAGGTAACTAAAAAAATCAATTTGTTTAAAAATACATAGGGATGTGGAAAGAGCGCAGGTAACTTTTATCTTTGGTTTTTACTATATGTATTTTGGCTGATGTGTACTATGGTCGTTGCTGCCGCCCAGGAGTAATGGGAGTTTGAGCGCAGGACTTGTTTCTTTGTAGCTATATAAATATAATAATAACAATAATATTAATAAACAGTAATTTTTATTTATAAAGAGCTGTCTGTGCAAGCCTTCAGATTCCAAGACTAGAATCTGAACTAAATGGGGTAGTTCCCTAAACTGGAAATTATAGAGGATTTGCCAGGCAATTGCATATTTTTAGGCCAAAGTATTCAAATTAGACAAATTCTACATCTGAGCTATTTTTCTAGCTTTGTTATCATGGACTGAATTTTACAATGTTTGTGAACAAAACCATTTCAATGTTTAGTGGCTAAGCTCCAGTAGTTGCTTTTAAAACATCTAAAGCAGTTTTGTTCTAAAATGTTGCCATCTGCATCAATACAAGAAAATGCTGTTCTGACTGATCTTGACAACAATTTCTCATTGAAGATAATTTGAGGCATGATAGGTTAATTTTCCTCCATTTGCTTTCTCAAACAGGATCAACCAAGAAAAACTGAAGAGGTGCTTTGTGGGAATTATACATATTGACAAAACTGATCTACTTTATAGTTCTCCAATCAAGTCAACATCTGCTTTTTAGCATAAAAATCAAGTGTCTTATGAGGTGTCATTTTAGCAGGCAGCCTTAACTGTCGATATATTTAATTAAAATACAACACAATCATAAGCTGTTATGTTGCAAAGTCAACAAAGTCTCCTTGGAAATAATGAAATACTCAGCAGTTTTTACTGTAGTGTTAAACATTTGTCCTTTTTTCCATTAGAGTTGTTAATGGAGTCCATTTTGGTCATTGCATTTGGGATTTGGTAGCTAGCACACAAAGTGAAATGTTTGTTAAAAGGAACCTTTGCTACTTTTTGTTCCTTTCTTTTTTTTCCCCCATGTGTTTTCTTATAAAAAAAATAAATGAAAACCAGATCCCAGAGTATAACAAATACAAAAAAACTCAAACGACATAAATAAAAATATGCAATACTCTGTAATATTTTTTCTGAAATATAAATAGAGAGTTGTGATCATAATTATTCAACCTCCATTAAAAATCAGGTTTATTGTCAAAATTTACAAACTTTCAGCTGTTTGCAATGAACAAATCAAACAAAAGCATTTGAAATAGCTCAACACAGCGAATGCTTCAAGTGGTTTCCCCATATTCAATTGTAAATGCATATTATAATGACTTATCCAGTCTCAAAATTGTTCAACCCTTTCATGCCAAGCATCTTTAGTACTTAGTACAGCACCATTTGGCTATCATGACCTGCTAGAATTGAGATGCATAGCCAGACACAAGCTTCTGGCAGTTTTCCTGAGGAATCTTAGCCAATTGCTTATAAGCAATGGCTTCCAGTTGCATGCTGCAACTGCCTTCTTCAAATCCCACCAGAGATTTTCTAAAGGGTTTAATCCAGGTGATTGTGATGGCCACTGAAGACTTTTCCAACTAAGCCGTGGTGGATTTTGAGGCATGCTTGGCATCATGAAAGGTCCAATAATGGCCAAGCTTCAGATTCCTCCAACGATTTTTTTTGATACTTCAGTGAATCCATCTTGCCTTCCATATGCTGCATGTTTCCAGTGCCTGATGATGCAAAAGAGTCCCAGTACATCACAAAGCCACCACCATTCTTAACTGTAGGTAGAGTGTTCATTTCAATGTATGCTTCATTCTCCATCCTCCAGACATATTGCTGATGCATTGGGCCAAAAAGTTCCAGTTTTGTTTTATCACTCCACAGAATAGAAACAAATAACTTCTGTGGTTTATTTATATGATTTTGAGCATATTGGAGATGACTTTAAATGTGCTTTTGGATCAGTAGTGGTGTATGTCTTGAGTTCTGGCATGAAAACTTTCTGCATTTAGTATCCACCTATAACAGAGCTTCCTGTACCCCGGTTGGGTACCTCCACCGACAGGTTCTCCTAGTGCTCACCGAGGACTCCAAGCACTCCACGAGACACCATCAGCACCGCAGTCCCCATGTCCAGCATTACAGCTTGGCTGGGAACTCGCCGTCTCCTACCCACCCTGGACCTACGAAAAGGCTCCCGGTTCCAGTGGGTGAACCTCTCCTCCAAGAGAGAGTAGCAGGAACAAGCTCTTAAAAGAGCTTAGTGATTATAATCCCTGGGGAGTATAGTGATATAGCAATCGCCAGGGTAGATGCAGCCTTTCCCCCCACACATGAGGCGAGGCTCTATGTTGAGGGTAAAACAGGAACTCTGAGATCTGAGGTTTTATTGAACAGCTTGGTCTTTTATACAGTTTTCCCCCCAAGGTTACCACCCAGGTGGACTTTGTGAGGCACAGAGACACAGGAACAACAAGCCAATAAAAACATAGTTTTACATTCAGTCACTCCCATATAGTGTGCACAATCCCTCCCCTCTGCCTGTGATATAATTAACAAAGACAATGGACTAACTCAATTAACTCTAAGCAGAAAAAACATAAATTTTTACAAACCCCAAAAAGTACCCCAACATATAACATATCCCCACAAAAGTCACATCCCCTGATCTGGGTGAACAACATATCCAAAAATCACCTCAGGGGTTCAGGAATTTTCTGGAAGTCTTATTTTTGCTCCACCGTGCACGTTGGTACGATGCCCAAAACAGTTCCATACACTCGACGACAAAACACTGCTGGACAATTTAAGATGGCCGCCGCCATATGCTTTAATCTGTTTTAGTTAAAAGTCCAAAGGGCAGAAACAGTACTTTTAAACATGGGTTATCACAGGGACCATAGTCCCAGGGTAGGAGGCTGGCAAACAGGCCCCTCCAAAAACCAGTGGCGAGGTTACTTTTGACACACCACCTTACTGTGCTCACTGAAACGTCAGTAACATTTGCCACAAGTCTTGCTGCAGGTCTTTTACAGTCGCTCAAGGGTTTTTCACAACCTGCCTTATCAGAAATCTGGTTGCAACCATTGATAGCTTCCTTTTTCTGCCCTGTCTCGGTAGTTTCCTTCTCCTTTGAACTTGCGAATAATGCTTCCAAAGCTATCTCTAGGAACACTCAATGCCTTTGCTATCTTTTTGTATCCTGTTCGTTGTTTGCAAAGGGTGATGATTTCTTCCCTTAACTTTGTGGACCATTCTTTTGACTGAGCCATATATCTGACATACAGTCACATGTGACACTCAGCAAACCCCTAGCCAGTTTAATGTTACGTGGTCTGTGAAATTTTCCCCTGTGTGTTCGGGGCGCCAGCATTCGCATATCGTCCACATCGTACCTACTGAACCTGACTAACAAAGCACTCACGTTCGTTAGTTAGCTTCCCATTAGGTTTGTCTGTTTCTCTGTGAATGGTTGGGAGTTTTTTCCCATAAATCCTATTGCAGTTTCGCAGTCTTTTCAATGACCATTTTGGATTTGAGTCCCGGCGGCCATTTTAAATGCTGAGTGTGTATTGGAGTTTATACTGTGTAGACGTCTTTTACAGTGCAGTGTGAAAACTTGTGGAATTTTTCTTCAACATCCTGCTTTCTACTTACTACCTGTCTCAGTGACCTGCTACAGGTTAGTAGAAACCATAAGAGGTCAGTCGGTCAGGGTATTACCTAGTACTCCGGTTTAGAGTGAGCCTTCATTTTATTGGTGCTGCTAAGCGGAGCTGTTCACACAGTCTTATTATCTGTGGGCCCAAAGATGTTTCTGCTACTTGGGCAATACTAATGTGGCCCTCTTGTTAAAGAGAGACACTGAGCAGCACTCGTTAGAATCAATGAAAAACTGGTGGATCTTGTGGCGTAGGAGTTGGGCCCTCAGGCACGTGGCAACTTGTTCGGCGAACCTTTTATGAAGGAGCTGAACAAGCACTTGAACGTGTTCACGTCATTAAACAAGGTGCAAACATCGACGCGCAGAGACTTCAGAGGGTACCATGTCTTTGATCTCTGCAAGGAAAATCTTTGGGGTTCGTGACATAGGAAAAGCTAGAGCTTACCCAAGACTGCAGAAATTAGTCAATATGAATTGCTAGTGGTTGGAACATTGACTGCCCTGTGGGCATATTGCATTCTTATTCATCTTTGAAAGCATATCAAAAAAGTGTTACTTGAAATATAGTAAACATGTTGCGCTTTTGTGATAATATTATCAGAAACGGCTCTATCAATAGCAATCATGCTTATCTTAGGTACATGCCTATTTGAAAAATATTTAAGATTTCTATAGTTATATCTGTCTAACAACTGTTGCATTACCTCTTCATGGTAATCCTGTTTATTCTGTATCACGAACAAGTCACCTTTATCCATTGGCTTTATGGTAATATTAGGATTAGTTTGTAATTCCTTTAGGATCTGTCTCTTACAGTCATATTGTGTCTGATATTTTGTGCATGCCAATTTAATTGTTCCGCTCTAGTTTTTACCACATTCGAATGTTTGCACTGAACTGTTAGTCACAAGAGGAAATGACAAACATTTATTATAAACCTCCAAATTAACTTTATACCCAGTTGTAGAATGAGCATCCACTGTAAAATCATTGTCTTGTGTTGACTGGTTTTTGAGATCTGGGAGTGCTAAAAAGAAAACACAGATAAATAAATGGCATCAAATAATCTTTGGAAGTCTATCTGACAAAAAAAATGATCACCCCTTTATAGTGGGACAAAATCAAGTCATTTTCGGCAATGCTGAGATCTGTAATTCTAAAAGAGGTAAATTAGTCAAGTACCCCTTGTATTATGTTTTTTTTTTCTGGCTATTTTGCTCAGGATCTGTTGCCATTCTTTTTTTGGGTATAGCATCCATCCTGCTTCTTTGGGTTTTTGTAGCAACCATAAAAAAGATCTGCTATAAAACCGGTATAAACAGATTCACTTTTGGGACCAATTTTATTTCGGGTTTTGTTGGGCAATACTTCTATCTACATGTATACCCCCTAGTTAAACTGGCAATCAAGACTATCCCTTTTAAATTTATAGATTATTTAGAGATTCCAAGTCTTTTTCGAAATTAGTGATACTAACATTATCTCCTGAGTACGTATGACTACTGTATGTTTTCGAGTTCAACCTGTGCATCTTGCCATAATAATACTTCAGATTTTTATGCTGCTATTTTATCAAGTTTTTACTTAGAATTTCAATCATTAAAGTAATAAGGTCCAATGCACATTTCTTCAAAACCAGTATTTGGCACCATTTTGATACTCAGTCCTTAAAGGATATGTTTAACTTTTAGATACCACACTTCAGATATTCCATAATTTGAACTGGTGCAACTTGCAATGCCCCTCAGTCTGTAAATTATTTATTAATTGGCCATGTATCTTTATTAAAGGATGGCATTGATCTCTAGATAGCTTATCCAACATATAGTCAAAATTATAAGGACTAGGATGTCTGCATTGCTTTTATTATAAAGAAGATATAATTAATGTTCTCATTGTTTTATTATATTTTTTTACTTATTTATATTTCTTTTACATCAAAGGTATCACATTTTATATTGAATATATGTTTTATTTTACAATATGTATCAAGAGTAAAACAGCAAAACATAATTTTAAGATTGAATGCAGGTTTTTCTTGGATACCGCAAAATGTTTTAGATTTTTTTTTTATTCCTTTATATTCTGCATTCTCCATTCTCTCAAGTTAAATGTGTCATTTTGCACAATGTACAGCACTGAAGAATTAAGTGTATCTTTATAAAGACATGATAACAAAAGCTTTTCTACAACAGCTTTGTTATGCCATTTAAAAAGCACAATTTTATAGCATGACAGGAGGCTTCATATTTGCTTAAGTCTCTCTTTACTAGAACTCCACAGCAGCACATTAACAGAGAGATAAACACCAAAGACAAAAACATAAGGTATCTATATAAGGCTCCTCCTAAGCCACCATTTCCTCTTTCTTTGCTGCTCTGCATCAGTACAGGTCAGAGTACCTCTGCCTCCTGCTTCTTGTGGGTGGCTTTGGGATTTAGTGTGATTTATTTATGATTGTTATGAACTATGCTTGGTTGTGAGATTTATGTGCCTTTCTGGCTCTTTTATTTTCTTTGGTGAATGTTTCCTTTACAATACTGATCGTTTTTTTCATGTGTTTATTTATACAGATTACTGACAGTTTGCCATGTGTTTATTTATACAGATTACTGGTAGTTTGCCATGTGTTTAGTTATACAGATTACTGACAGTTTGCCATGTGTTTAGTTATACAGATTACTGGCAGTTTGCCATGTGTTTAGTTATACAGATTACTGGCAGTTTGCCATGTGTTTAGTTATACAGATTACTGACAGTTTGCCATGTGTTTAGTTATACAGATTACTGACAGTTTGCCATGTGTTTAGTTATACAGATTACTGACAGTTTGCCATGTGTTTATTTATACAGATTACTGACAGTTTGCCATGTGTTTAGTTATACAGATTATTGGTAGTTTGCCATGTGTTTAGTTATACAGATTACTGGTAGTTTGCCATGTGTTTAGTTATACAGATTACTGACAGTTTGCCATGTGTTTAGTTATACAGATTACTGACAGTTTGCCATGTGTTTAGTTATACAGATTACTGACAGTTTGCCATGTGTTTATTTATACAGATTACTGACAGTTTGCCATGTGTTTAGTTATACAGATTATTGGTAGTTTGCCATGTGTTTAGTTATACAGATTACTGGTAGTTTGCCATGTGTTTAGTTATACAGATTACTGACAGTTTGCCATGTGTTTAGTTATACAGATTACTGACATTTTGCCATGTGTTTAGTTATACAGATTACTGACAGTTTGCCATGTGTTTAGTTATACAGATTACTGACAGTTTGCCATGTGTTTAGTTATACAGATTACTGACAGTTTGCCATGTGTTTAGTTATACAGATTACTGACAGTTTGCCATGTGTTTAGTTATACAGATTACTGACAGTTTGCCATGTGTTTAGTTATACAGATTACTGACAGTTTGCCATGTGTTTAGTTATACAGATTACTGACAGTTTGCCATGTGTTTAGTTATACAGATTACTGACAGTTTGCCATGTGTTTAGTTATACAGATTACTGACAGTTTGCCATGTGTTTAGTTATACAGATTACTGACAGTTTGCCATGTGTTTAGTTATACAGATTACTGACAGTTTGCCATGTGTTTAGTTATACAGATTACTGACAGTTTGCCATGTATTTAGTTATACAGATTACTGACAGTTTGCCATGTGTTTAGTTATACAGATTACTGACAGTTTGCCATGTGTTTAGTTATACAGATTACTGACAGTTTGCCATGTGTTTAGTTATACAGATTACTGACAGTTTGCCATGTGTTTAGTTATACAGATTACTGACAGTTTGCCATGTGTTTAGTTATACAGATTACTGACAGTTTGCCATGTGTTTATTTCTTTGTGCTTGTTTTCTCCTTGGGAGTTTTGTTTTACCCTGTTGGCTTTATTGTTTGTTCTGTTTCCTCTGGCTTATTGGCCGTGGTGGTCGCCGAGAAGCGGTCTTCCGACCGCTCCCCGTGCCGACCGCCGGGACCGCGGAGAAAGACTCCTGCGGTCCCTCGTGTGTTGCCTTTGATTCCCGCCCGCCGGCTTCGTCCGCCGAGCGGGAATCCCCGTTTTGTTCTTTACCCTGCCCGCGTCCCCGCTCACTCGCTAACACTGTTATCAGAGTGGGGACGGAGCAGGGATCTATTCATTTGCCGCGGGAGCCTCGGCTCCCGGTCACCTTCCCCGCGACCGCGTGTTTTTCTATGGACATGGTTTTACGGTTTACTGGTTCTCCTGACTTCCACATGGCACTGCGTGCCTCCTGCAGGTGTCCCTGCCTGGTGTCCTTACCCACTTATTGAACTAGGACTGCTCTAATCAAGCCTCGGTTGCCTGATGGAGGTTGCACTGGCGTCAAAAGCCAGGGATTGTGGGTTCAGGCCCCATCTGGGTGGTTGAGCATGGCACTCTTATTTTGTGGCCTAATGGATTAGGCACAACCATATAAAAACTAAAGTGTATCGCTATCTTGAAGAACCTTGCCTATAAGGACCCAGCTTCGTCTCTACCCTGCACCCTAATAGTCAAGATTCTACTACATGTCTAAAAGGATCTAGGTTTCCGCCTGCATTATACCTCTGGGTCGGTACCGCCCGTACCCTTATACTGGCCTGCCTTGTCTGTGCCTTTATAATTGGCCTGCTTTGTCTGTGCCCCTTGATTGGCCTGCTTTGTCTGTGCCCCTTGATTGGCCTGCTTTGTCTGTGCCCCATGATTGGCCTGCTTTGTCTGTGCCATACTATGCATGCTATTGGACTGGTGGCTCCATACCCTGGATAACGGTTTGTTGAGCCTGCATGCATTATTACTTGCCTCTGCCAACACTAGGGGTGCTGCCCCTTTTGCCTGCTATGATACCTGTTTTCTAGCTTCGTAGGTATCAAGTATCATAGACTCAGACTTTATGGACGCCTCTGCACAGGAGCAGAATTTGCAGGCTTTACTTAATGCGGCTTTGACCGCATCTGTTGAAAAAGCCCTGGCTAGGGCCCTCCCTCAACCACATACGGACAGGGGTGTGTGTGGAACCCCTCAGTTGGCAGAAGACTCGGATGAGTCAGACTCTCAGGTGCGAGAGCAGGCAAGTGCGCGAACGCGCTATTGAAAGGGTGAAGACCCTGAACCACGCTCCCGGACGGGCAAGACTCCGGCGAAGTGACGTGGTTTGAGGTTGACAACCTCGCCGGCCAGGCGCCACCGCCTATCGGGCGCAGGGGAGGAGGCCTCCTTACCCCCCACCCCCACCTTGGCCGTGCTGGATGTGTGGCGGGCAGACCAGCCTCCCTCAGATGGAGAAGATGTTTGGGTTGCGGACCTTGGCGAGGGTCCCGGTGGACGCTGGGAGGAGGAAGACGCGCCACCGACTAGGGCCCCCACGACAATGTTGGGGGACGATACCCTTTTGGGCACTACTGGAGAACCTCTGTTAGAGCCTCAATCTATCCGACGCCCCAGGTCCTCGGACTAGTCACTGCCCGACCACTTGGCACAATTTGTGCGCTACTGGGTCCGTAGACCCCTTGGAAGTGAGGCCTGCAAGAAGCTGCGGGCGGAATGCCCCAGACCGGTACTGCCGGACAGGGTGGCGGTTACCCCGGATGTTGGCCCTAACAGACAAGGCCTTCACAGAAGGTAGGGCTCTGGACCCAGCCACCATGAGGGACTGGGCACTTCGTTCAATTTGCCTGCTGGGCAATGCCACTGTGGCCCTTTGCACGGAACCCAGGAAGACGGCACTCTTCCATATGGACAACAAGCTGTCGGATTTGGGAGCCGAAGATGTGGGTCCTTTGGCTAAAGGTCTGCTGTTCAGGGAGCCTTTCGTTGAGGAACTGCAGAAACAGATTATTCTGTTTACCTCCCGGGATAAAGCGAAGTCTTCAATCGGGAGGGTCTTCCGCCCACGGTTACCTTGGGACAGTGCGGAGTTATGTCACAGACTTCCACTCTTCCCCTACACAGGTTGGACGCCCGAGGATCCCCGTCATCACAAGAGGCCAACAGCCCTTGTTGGAGGTGGAAGTTCGAGCAATGCTAGCCAAAGGCGCGGTCCTACAGGCCCCGGATTTGGGGGGTTTCGTCAGCTCGATTTTCTCCTGGTAAGGGAGAAGTCTGTAGAATTCCGTCCAGTGATCAATTTAGGAGAAATGAACGCCTTCGTGGTATACAACCACTTCGAGATGGAGGGCATTCACCTTCTTCGATGCCTTCTCTGGCCAGTAGACTGGGACACGAGACTGGACCTAGAAGACGCTTACCTCTCCATCCCGGTGGATGGGGGCTGTCGCAGTCCCCTCTGATTCGTATGGAGAGACTCTCCGTACCAATTCCCATGCCTCCCCTTCGGCCTCAGCTCGGCCCCTTGGTGCTTCACCAAGCTCCTGAAACCGGTGGTCACCCAATTCAGAGCAGAGGCCGTACGCTGCATCGTCTATCTGGACGACTTGCTTATCTTTGCGAGGACCCCGCCGGGCTCAGATTTCGGACGCGCTCTGCGTTTTCCTCGTTGGAATGCCGGGGGTTCGTGGTCATTCTGAAGAAATCGGCCTTGGAGCCTGTGCAGACGGTGGAATTCTTGGGTTTCGTAGTCGTTGCGCAAGACGGCATTCTCCGCCTGCCTGTGGCGAAGATAACGACCATTCGGAAGGAGATCAGACGTGTTTTCGACAAGACCGAACTCCCCTCTGGAGGTTGGCTCGCGTGGTGGGTCTCCTCTTGGCCTCTATACAGGTGTTCTACCCGGGCCCACTACATTACAGGGCCATGCAGCGGCTGAAGGCGCACTCTCTACGCAAGAGACCCTCTTAGGACCAGATGATCTCCTTGGCCTCGGACGTGCAGGCCGGATTGAGCTGGTGCCTCCCGCATATATCCGCCTGGAACAGCAAGGCGATATTCGGGATGACCCTGGATCTCGTGTAGGAGTCGGATCCGAGTCTTTGGGACTGGGGTGCCTCGTGCACGACGAGGTCCACGGGGGGCCCGTGGTCAGACAATAGATCGGAATCCCGCATCAATTGCCTGGGGTTGATTGCAGGTTCGTTGGCAATTCGGAGCCTGGCGAAGCATCTGTCAGACTGATGCGTGCTCCTTCGGATGGACAATGGTTCGGCGGTGCAATACATCAACCACTCGGTTTCGAGCACTAGAGGTGTTATCTCTCAACATGGAGCTCCTGGTTTCGCTGGTGCTTGGAACGGGATACCGATCCCTTTACGGGTCCTGTATCTAGCGTGCTGAATTTCTTGTCTCTTGTCTTTGACCTGGGTCGGTCATATCGCTTGGTTATCGTGGTTAGATCAGCTATCTCGACGGCACTTGTCCCGCTTCGGGTTTTTCCCCATCGGCCAGGATCCGCTAGTCTGCAGGCTCCTGCGTGGAATGAGACTGGTGCGCCCTCCGGCGCCCAAGTATTCTTCCCTCTGGGACGTGCGTTTGGTTTTGGCGTTCTTTCGGAATTGGCCTGATAACCAGGACCTTTCTCTTCGCCAGCTTTCAGCGAAATTTGCCCTCTTGTGTCTGGTCTCGTTCAGATGTGTTTCGGATGTCCGGGCCTTCGGTGTCGGCGCTTTCTCGTTTTTCTCCAGAGGGGGTCTCAGTCAAGGTGCTTAGACGTACCAAGTCGGATTCGACGGTTGTATCATGCCCTTACTTCTAGGACTCGCCTAAGCTTCGTGTAGCGAAGGCACTGGCGCGATGGATAAGATGTCTTTTGGCTCTGGCGGGCGTGGATGCGACCTTCGGAGCGCTTTTGGTTAGGGGCGCCGCAGCTTCCGGAGCTTTTTTGGCGAGCGCTTCCCTTCAGGACATTTTGCGTTCGGCGGACGGGTCCCGTGTAGAGTTTTTTCGCCTATTTTACTTTAGACCGTCGGAACATGCTTCTTTTGCTTTGCTGTCGGAGCGTTAAAACAGCAAATATGAAGCCTCCTGTCATGCTATAAAATTGTAGATTATACTAGCTTTAGTGTAACTATAATCTTAATTTTATTAATGACAGGAGGCGAATATTTCCCACCCAATTTGATTTCTTCCCCCCCTTGTTTTGGATGGATTGTATTTCTGTTGATTTGTCTGATTATCTGGGCTAGGTTGGTTAGTCTGGGGTGATGTTGTGGGAAGTGCATGTTATACTGTATTGACGGTCATTAGTATGGACTTCGTGTCTTTATTCTATCAGTACTGGATCGTGGGATTTATGTTTTATCAGTACATTTCGTTCACTAATCAGTGTTTTCGATTCTGTTTATTTCGTTTCAGTTTAATGGTTCGACTTCAGTTCATAGGATCGGCCGTTTGGCGGGATAAAGATCAAGTTCATCCATTATCCGAAGTTTTTCCAGATGACATTCATCGTTATGTTGTGAATTTTTCTTTATTTAGTTATTGTCATTGTTGTGTACGTTACGTTGTCGCAGCGTGAAAGAGGAAATGGTGGCTTAGGAGGAGCCTTATATAGATACCTTATGTTTTTGTCTTTGGTGTTTATCTCTCTGTTAATGTGCTGCTGTGGAGTTCTAGTAAAGAGAGACTTAAGCAAATATTCGCCTCCTGTCATTAATAAAATTAAGATTATAGTTACACTAAAGCTAGTATAATCTACAATTTTCACACTTTGACATGGATAGTTACCATCTATAGTATTTCTTTAAAAAAAAAAAAACCTACAGATTGTAAATTGTTCATTCATCAGTAAAAATAAATATAATACTGTCATATAGAAATGATAAAACAAAAACATAAAATAATTGAGCATGTTACATTTTATAGAATTTTATTTTCCATTACACTTACAACTCCATAAACTATTTTCAAAAGAGGACATTTTACTGTTCTAAAGTCAATTGCCTCAAGTACTTTTTACTGGCTGTAATTCACTGTGTAGCCATCATGCGTTTCTTAGTCTGTTAGCCAAGAGAAGGTCCATTCACTTCCTTATCATCGCCCCATCTGTCAGGCTTGTGACTAATTATGCCAGACCTCTCTGCAACAGCGTGTGAATGTAAATTATGAAAAATTTCAGATGGGAAATGAAAAGAAGAACACAAACAATAAATGGATGGAAAGAAACAATTAGGCGCTAACCATTTGCCTGTTTGTTTTTTATTTCATCAATAAATTGTTGGATAGCAGATGTCTCAAGCACCAATTAGTTTAAGCCATTTTCTTTCCAGAAAAAGAACCTACTAACTTTTCCTCCATGGTTTTTCGAAGATGACCATATATTGTCTATATTGAAATCAAACAATTTTTAAATAACCAAAGGGTAGGGTAGTGCACAATTCCTGCCTGCTACCTCACCTTTCATTTTCATGATGTATGTGTGTTGAGATGGCAGGTGGCAGAGACAACAGCATACAACACAGCATACAAACCCTGTCTTATACTAATGGACCAAGGGTCCATTTACAGCTGTCACCTATAGATACATATTGAATACCTCATTTCAAAATCATGGGGGTTAATATGGTATTGGTTCCTTATTTGATGCACTAACGGCTTCGTATCTCATGGTATTAGTTTTCAATGATACATAGCAGTGGGGATTTGTTTTAATTTACTCCACAGCTTCAATTGTCCCTGTGGAAGAAGCACTATTGTGCATCACCATATGGCAGTCTGATGGATGACTTTTGGAGTTTGGATACAAGCCCTTACTTAGTCCAGAGTGTACCCAGCTCTCGGTTATTAGTCATTCCAGAGACTTAAAAAATTTGATAAAGTACTTTCATAAAGTTTGATAAAGAGACTGTGCCGAAAACCTCCCTTGCAGTCTATATACCTCAACTTGGGTGCGTGCAATGGGTACTCTGCTGCAGGATCAGGTTGGAGCTGGATCTCCTTGGGGCCTGAGGAGTATAACCGATTATTTATTTATAGGTCATGATTGCACTTCCATTAGAGAAACGTGTAATTCTATTTCCATTAATGTCTTAGTGGTGTTAATAAATCCAGCTAGTTGTGACTTTTACTCTCCTGTTAAGTTTTGTTTTGTTTTATTTTATTATAAGGTGAATTTGCTGGGGGAAGTTGTTGCACGGTGGTTGGTGGGGAGTTTTTTTAAGGGTTATTGTACGCAGGGAAATTACTCTTTTTGCATTGTGTTTCAATTTTCTGTCAGTTATACTGCTAGTAATATCTTCATGGTCCTTGCTAATTCCTATAAACTGGTTATGTGACCATTTTTATTTATCTATTTTTGTCACACCTACTGTGTATAAGAAAAATGTAATTTTCCTTTTAAGCAAACATTGTGAGAAACACTGCATGTTCATTAATTTGTGAACTAATAAATTAAACAAAGATTATGTACATTTACATTCTGTAATTTTTTTTTATTTTTTTTTATTATATGTTGACGTCCCGTGTCCCATGTTTTTTTTTTTTTTTTTTATCAAAAGGACCTGGGCAGTTAAGGGGTTAAATGCAAGTCAGCAGGTGAAACATATTTTATGAGTTTTATTGATTTCTTCATTATTATTATTTATGACCTTGTCAGTTACAGAGCATTGGCCTGAAATGTACACAGATCTCTGCTACATTAATATATTAATATCAAATAAATTGCAAAGTAAAATGTGGAATTTAGCAGAATGGCCAATCCTCTGCAGAATGAACTGACACACACAGAAAAGCAGGTCAGAAGCTAGCCTAACGGCTGTCCTGCATTATTCTTTACAAATGCAGTTATTAATTATGCAATTTCAACATGGTCACATTATAGCAAAGAAATTGAACACAAGAGATTTTCTAATCCTCATTTCGTTAGAATCAGGACCCATAAGGATTTCTTACAAAGCTAAGCATGAGAAATGATTGTCCATTAACAATATTCAATTTTCAAGTTCTGCTTAAAGGGACATTCCACACACCTAAAGCAATTTTAGCTTGTGTGAAGAGTGTGTCTTCTTTTTTATTTTATACAAAGTGCAGATTTAAAAAAAAAACATTTATAAATTAACCTTGTTACCAGGGCCGGACTGGCCCACCGGGATACCGGGGAATTTCCCGGTGGGCCGGTAGACTTGGGGCCGGCAGTGCAGCACCTGAAAAAATATTGTTTCCTCCTCTGAGTTTTGTTTGGGGGCTGGGTCAGATAATTACCGAGGTAGCTGCTAGAGGCTGGTACACAGACAGGTAGCAGCCATCTGCAGCAGGGAGCAGTGAGAGTCTCCCACACATTGCCAGCTCCTCTGCACAGCCAGTCTGGTAGGGTCCAACCCCTGCATTGGAGCTCCGCCCCCAGCCTCAGCCTGGTGAACTTTCACACAGGAAGAGGAAGCATATCATGAAGGAAACTCACACCAAGCTTAGAATCCACACTGCCAGGTAATTGTATGAGTGACACTGAAAGAGTTAGAGAGAGAGAGTATCAGCTAGCTTGTAGTGTGCTTGTGTGTATCAGTGAGCTTGTAGTGTGCTTGTGTGTATCAGTGAGCTTGTAGTGTGCTTGTGTGTGTATCAGCTAGCTTGTAGTATGCTTGTGTGTGTATCAGTGAACTTGTAGTGTGCTTGTGTGTATCAGTGAGCTTGTAGTGTGCTTATGTGTGTATCAGCTAGCTTGTAGTGTGCTTATGTGTGTATCAGCTAGCTTGTAGTGGGCTTGTGTGTGTATCAGTGAGCTTGTAGTGTGCTTGTGTGTGTATCAGTGAGCTTGTAGTGTGCTTGTGTGTGTATCAGTGAGCTTGTAGTGTGCTTGTGTGTGTATCAGCGAGCTTGTAGTGTGCTTGTGTGTGTATCAGCGAGCTTGTAGTGTGCTTGTGTATGTATCAGCTAGCTTGTAGTGTGCTTGTGTATGTATCAGCTAGCTTGTAGTGTGCTTGTGTGTATCAGTAAGCTTGTAGTGTGCTTGTGTGTGTATCAGCTAGCTTGAAGTGTGCTTGTGTGTATCAGCTAGCATAGTGTGCTTGTGTGTATCAGTGAGCTTGTAGTGTGCTTGTGTGTATCAGCGAGCTTGTAGGAAGCTTGTGTGTATCAGCGAGCTTATAGTAAGCTTGTGTGTATCAGCGAGCTTGTAGTGGGCCTGTGTGTATCAGTGAGCTTGTAGTGGGCTTGTGTGTTTATCAGTAAGCTTGTGTGTATCAATGAGCTTGTAGTGTGCTTGTGTGTATGAACTAGCTTGTAGTGTGCTTGTGTGTATGAACTAGCTTGTAGTAAGCCTGTGTTTGTCAGTGAGTTTGTAGTGTGCGTGTGTATCTGTGAGCTTGCCTGTAATACGCTTGTGTGGGTCAATAAGTTTGACTGTTGTGAGCTTGTGTATGGCGCAGGGAGCTTGTGTGTTTTGGTGTGCTTGTCTTTAGTGAGCTTGTGTGTGTCAGTGAGCTTGCCTGTAGTAAGCGTGTGTGGGTCAGAGAGCTTCTGTGTCTCAGTGAGCTTGTGTGGGTCAGAGCACTTCTGTGTTTGTTATTAGCGAGCTTGTGTTGGTCAGAGAGGTTGTGTGTGTCGTGAGCTTGTCTGTAGTTGGGTTGTGTTTGTCTCGAGTGTGCTTGAGTGAATGTCAGTGAACGTAAGCTTGTCTGTAGTGAGCTTGTACATGGGTCAGAGAGCATTTGTGTGTATCGGTGAGCTCGTCTGTAGTGAGCTTGTTTGTGTCAGTGAGCTTTTCTGTAGTCAGTGTGTGTGTGCCATTGAACTAGTGTGATTTATTAATGTGGAACATCCTTTTAATATATATATATTTTCTGAAATTATATAATTGACACACTGATGCCGATATGCTGATATCGGCATGGAGTATTTCCCTGCTTAAAGAATTGTCCCCAAGCAGAGCCGGTCACCAACGGACAGGGGGCGTCCTGGAGGGTGGCGGTTATAGCACTGTAACACCCATGGATCATCTGGAGCGAGGGGCTGCAGGTAAGACAAAAGTCTTCCAAAGTACATACATATAAACAATACAAGCATACTATGTGACACAATGAATTAAAGGGCTGGAATATTTTTTTTCCAGGGCTGCTTTCTGTTCCCAGTCCGGCCCTGCTTGTTACACCCACCTCATTGTCAATCAGATAACCAGTCCTGTTACTTCCTGATTGTTTAGCTCTGTGGAGCTAAACTTAATAGTCAGACACAGACAGTCTGTTTACAAGGGGAAAACAAAAGATCTATAGCATTTGCAAGCTGTTTTTACATATAACCCTAATGAAAACAGCTGGTTGAGTGATGTCGTAGAGTGGGAGGACGCACGCATCCTAAGGCAGGGAGACGGTGTCTCGACGAAGGGAAGAATGCAAACACGAGAGAGCAACAGATGCCAGCAAACTCAGCCAGAGTAAAGAGAAAGGGATAAACAAAGCTGACAGACCCAATATATATTATATTGCATATAAGGCCAGTGGTGGCTGCCATTAAACAGAATGCTTTACCCCTTCATGAAGTCTTGGCTCATGTTTGGAGGATTGGAGAACTACATACACTCTGGGGATTGCTATATCACAATACTCCCCTGAGTATAATTACTAGCTTTTATAAGAGCTGTTCCTGCTACGCTCTCTGGACTAGGAGAGGCCTACCCACTGGAAGCTGGATCCTGATTTTGGGTCCAGGGTGGGTGGAGAACGGCGAGACCCCAACCAAGCTGCGGCGGTTTGTAGGGCTTACGGTGTTTATGGTGTTCTAGTGCAGTGCTTATGGCACTCGCAAGTACTAGGAAGCAGCGATTGATGGAAGTACCTGGTCGGGGTGCCAGGTGTCCGTCACATTTTATGTGACGAACATAACCTCGTCACCGGGGGAAAGTTAACTAAACAACTTGAATCCCTGCTTCAATCAAGTCTTAATTGGACAAAGTATATTTATTTTTTCATTTATTTTTTTTATTTTTTTTCTCTCTTTTACTCTGTTAAGTTATTTTTCTCTTTTTTTTTCTGAGTGAATCCTTGCAATTCTGGAGGAATGAAGATGTGAATAGAAAAAAATATCACAAAGCTTTGAAATTAATGTAAATATGTAGATTAAGAAAGCTAAGCTAAATAAAGACCTGAATAGGTTAAATATTTGCTTCAATTAGGTGGATAAAAAAAGAATAAAAAGGAAAAAGGTTAAGATCTTAAAACCACTAATCAACTGTTAATCAAAGAATTGGATAGCGTAACACAGCTGTTCAAAATGACAACTAAATCCTCAGAGAAAATTCCTACAAAAAAGGACAAAAGTCCTTTTTTTCCCAATAAAGGTTTTTTCTCCAATCATCAAAGGATAAAAAAACAGATAATACTTCTCTCTCCTACAAGGATGGAAGAGTCATCTAAAAATGTTCCTTAACAAAATGAGAATTACATCACAACTGACTTCCTGAAGATTTGCTTAGAGACACAACTAGAGGCAATCACACATAAATATCAATACAGCAGAAATAAAAAGTCAAGAAAAATATCTCTCTACCGAGGGCGGAACTAACCAGCAAATAGGCGTGTCGCATGGCGCCTGAGCTCCCGCTCATACACATAAACCACGCATACTACAGCGGTTTGGCGGTGCACCAACTTACCAAAGGCCTCCTACTGCTCTGGGCTACAATGGGGAAACACCCCAAGAAATCTCAGGGGCTCAGTGAGGGGCAGATCTGGGATATCGGGCAGCTCCTATCCCAGCCGAATAGGACAAAAATGGCGGACATCCTCCATGCCTCCACCCCGGACTCACTATCAGCTTCGGAAGAGGAGGAATGAGAGCTGGAGGAGGCTATACCTCCACTGCGGCGGAGCAAAGTGCCACCTGCACGATGGCCAGAACCACTCCCGGCACAAAACTAGACCTGAGCTCCATGGTCACGGAGTTCAAGAACTTCTTTGCATCCAAAATGGCGTGCCTGAAAGAGGATCTGAGCACTCTGACAAGACACATCAGGGCCACGGAAGAAGTTGTACACGACCTGAGGGTCAAGCAAGACTCAACCATGGCGCAACTACAAACGGTACAGCTCACATGTGCACAACTAAGTGCCAAGAGGCCACACCTCGAAGATACAATGAGACAACACAACCTGAAGGTGAGAGGGGTCCTTGACACTATTGACCCAGGGGAATTGCCACAGTTCATGAGGAGACTGATTTTTGCAGCTCTGCCACCTAAGCAGGCCAAAAGCCTAATCCTAGATGGAATGTACCGTCTGCCGGGCAAACCTCACAACAAATCCCCCATATCTAGGGATGTCATCATGAGATTCAGGTCCAGAGGAGACAAGGAAGCATTCCAAAAAGCAACCAGGGACCAAACGCCTTTTCATTTTGAGGAACACTCTCTAAGTTTCTTCCAGGACTTAAGCCGCCCCACACTGCAATGGCAGGTCGCCTTTAAGGGAGTGACAACGAAGGTACGGGCAGCAGCAATACCCTATAAATGGAGTTACCCACGGGCTCTGATAACCAAACACAATGGCCAACGATTCAGGCTCACAGCAGCAACAGAAGCAGCTCTGTTTCCGTTTTCACCAGCACCTCAAGCACCACAGCTAGGCCCACTCACCACTGGGACGTTGCCAATGTCACAGTATTCATCCCTGCTGGGTCTTCTGCTCCAGGTTGAAGATAGCAAGTGCAGCCAAGATACTTGCCTAATCCACTGTTTGTCTGGGTAAATACATATGATTGCTAGAATTGTTAACCATTTTTCTTTTCCTTAGTTTACACAATCCTTGATCTTACAAGGGAGCCATTGGTAAACTCGAACTACCTTTCCTGTCAAAGGGAGGACGAAAGATAAGCCATCTTGACCCATGTTTAGGCATTAACGAATCCCCCCCCCACACCAGAGTTCTGTGCTTAACAAACTTATTAACTAAAATCGGCACTCCACCGTGCTTATGACTATCCACACACCATGCCTGAATGTCACACCGGGTATTCTAATAACCAGCATAGCATAACATCTCTGTCCCCTTAGTTCCCCTTTCAACCCTACACAGGCAGTAACTGACAAAGGCCGTTCAGCAAAACTCTAGCTTCAGGACCTGCAGACCTTTGCGGGGGAACATTGCGGGGAATAGAGAGGGTAGGGTGCGGCCTACCAAGTCATGGGTTTTCCCAGCGCGGACACACCACAAAACCTATGTCCCCACATATAAAAAATGTTGTACCTTCACAATCTCATTTAACTATGCTGCCATCATTCCTGACGTACTGTATTTACCTTGTACCTTGTATTTACTCTTGTAACCATGCCATGGCGCTCTACCCTATTGTTAATTGTTGTCGCTGTCAACAGTATCTATTTATGCAATGCTTATGCCTCAATAAAAATATAAAAATATATAAAAAAAAAAATATATATATATATATATATATATATATCTACCAGATTACAAGTAACTTAAGAGAAAATTATTAATTTAGAATATCAAGAAAACTGACTGAGAGAACAAAATTTACATTTGACAAAGATCTTACAAGACAAAATAATTTAAGAATATGTAATATTCCAGAGTCGATAACGCAAGAAAAGATCCCAGTCTTTTTAGGAAAGCTATGGATAGCAATGGATATAGATGTAACCAAATATAACACTAACATGGAAAGATATAATTGCTTATATAAGCCAAAAGCAATATCTGAGAAACATCCAAGAGATATTATAATACATTTTCAATCTTTTCAATTTAAAGAAAATATTTTCTGTGCCAGCTGTTCCAAGATTGTCAAAGAAGACGAATTTAAACATATTATCATTTATCAAGACCATACTTTTTATACCAGATCACAGCGAAAAAGATTTGTTCCTGTAAAAAATATTCTGCGCAAGCATAATATAAAATACTCATGGGGCTATCCAAATAAACTCAAGATTATAACCGATGGCCAAATGGAAACATTTGAGTCTATACAAGTCCAGAATTGGATGAAAACATAAAAACATAAAAGACAAAAAAAACATAAACAGCGAGATTCCTACTTAAGGACACAGCTTCAGAAACTGGACACAAGCAATTTTTGAATTTTTGGCTGTTTGTTTTCAACTGCAATTTGCATCTCTCTCATTTATTGTACCAACACATATTATATACCATTATTTAGACAATTTGCTAACTTTAATTTGATGTGACATATACATACATACATTCTTATTTATTAAAAAAAACAATGCAAAATAATGGGGGGAAAACAAAAAAAATGCTTTTTTCCCCCAAGTTTTGGCAATATTAACATGTGCATAATATGTCCAGCTTAGGAAAAGTAATTCAAAATCAATTCATTTATCTTGATTTACAAAGTACATAATATGTGTAGGATTTCAGTTTATTTTGAAAGTTACAGGTCACAATCTACAAGGTCTAAAATAAAATTTCAAGTGAAACAATTTTAGAAGTTGGTATGTTTGTCTTGGAAGTTTAATACCCATTACAGAAAACAAAATTGCCACACAAAAGTATATATTTGTATAAAGTAGACATCACATGCTATTTACCTAAGGTTATTTTGACACTTTTTACATAGCCATTTCAACGCCAATCTCTAAATATTGGAGTAAAATTGTGTTTTTCCTCTATTTTGGCATATTGTCACGACTAGTAATGTGGTCCAGCACGCAGAAACTATGTAAACATATACATAAGTAAGAAAAGGAAAATAACAGAAAAGAGCGTAAACCGGACCTTAGAATGGCCGGACTAATACGCTAGAGACAGAGAATGGTCAAAGGGAAGGCCGAGGTCAAGGAAGCCAGAAAATACTCAATACCGATTAAACAAGCCAAGTCAGGGAAACCAGAGATCAGAATAACCAGGGAAACGCCAAGGATCAGGATACCAGGAAATCAGAAACACAGAATTAGCACTTTCAGGAAACCAGGAAACTGAAACCACGACATGGCAAAGTAATGGGGAAAGCTAGGGGTTTAAATACCCCTCTCTAGGCTATGATTGGTCAGAGGGCGACCTCTGACCCCAAAACGTGCGTGTACTTTGACGTCGTGACGTCACGCACACGTTGGTATAATTTTCGGGGGCGGAGCTACTCTTAGGCGCGACCACGTGGTCGGCGCCATGTTTGATTCGGGCGTGATGCCCGGAAGAACGGAAGGAGCGGTTCCCGGCTCGCCGACGAGCAGGTAAGCTCGTGTTGTCGGCGTGGCCGTGCCGGTCGGGCACGGCCATGAGGCTCGGCGGGCCGGTGACCGCAACACATATTCACATATAACAAGGTTTTTGTAATGCATATTTCGTAAAGCTAGTGTGTGCTATCCCTGTCTACTAGTGTGCGCTTCACCGATGTCTACAGGAAACAGGAAATAACCCCTACCACACATCAGGAAACCATTATCCCTAACAAACTCTTTATAAAAATGGATGGCACCAGGACTCTATCTACACTTCTGAAGAAGCCTCTCTGGTCGGGCACGGCCGTGAGGCTCGGCGGGCCGGTGACCGCAACAGTACCCCCCACTCGAAGACCGCGCACCGGGCGGGAAGGACCCGGCTTAAGAGGAAAGCGGTTGTGAAATGACCGGATAAGACGGGGCGCATGGACCCGGTCAGCAGGAACCCAATAACGTTCCTCGGGACCATAACCCTTCCAGTCAACGAGATAGGACAAGACACCTCTGGATAATTTGGAGTCCATGATAGAACGGACTTCGTATTCTTCTTGATCACCCACTACCAAGGGCGGAGGAGGAGTGGATAACCTGGTGTAGCGATTGCAAGTAAGGGGCTTGAGCAGAGACACATGGAAAGTATTTGCAATTCTCATGTGAGCCGGAAGTGCCAATGAATAGGTCACTGGATTAATACGTTGGGTAACTCGAAAGGGACCTATGTACCGAGGGGCAAATTTCATGGACGGGACCTTAAGCTTGATATGTTTTGTGGAGAGCCACACCCTGTCACCTGGAAGATATACAGGATTAGCGCCCCGTTTTTTCTCAGCTTGGGCCTTTGCTCGTAATGAAGCTTTCTGCAGAGCTGAATGGACGGAATCCCAGGTATCATGAATTGATTCCAAACGGGTGTTCAAGGCAGGAATTTCCGTGTCTGAGAATTCAGAAGGAAAAACAGTGGGGTGATAACCCTGATTTACAAAGAATGGACTATGATTAGAAGATTCATGAGTTCCTGGCGAACTCAGCCATGGGTAAGAGCTCACACCAGTTAGACTGATTGGCATTTATAAAGCAACGTAAATAGGCTTCTAGAGACTGATTCGCCCTCTCTGCTGCTCCATTAGTTTGAGGGTGATATGCCGACGAAAAGGAGAGTTCAATGCCTAATTGCTTACAAAAGGAATGCCAAAACCTAGAAACAAACTGGGTACCTCTGTCAGATACAATGCTTTTAGGTACACCGTGCAACCGAAAGATCTCTCTCAAGAATATTTGAACTAGATCTTGAGCAGATGGTAATTTTTTAAGGGGGACAAAATGTGCCATCTTTGTGAACCTATCGATAACCATAAGGACTGTATTAAACCCGTTTGAACTGGGTAGATCCACAATGAAATCCATGGCTAAGTGGGTCCAAGGAGCACTGGGTATGGGCAGTGGTTGTAAGAGTCCAGGAGGCGATCTAGGAGGAACTTTAGAAACGGCACATATTTGACATGCCCCAACATATTCTTTGATATCGTTTCTAAGAGCAGGCCACCAAAACCTCCGGGAGATGGCGGAGAGGGTTTTGTGAACTCCAGGATGGCTTGCTGTGAGGTTGTCATGGAACAAATCTAGTACCTTCTTTCTAAACTGAGGTGACACATACAGTTTGTCCGGAGGTTTTCCCACAGGTGCCTGAGTTTGATCTGCTATTATGGCACAGAAGAGTGGAGAAGACACTTCGGTAACTGTAGTGGCAATGAGGCATTCAGGAGGTATAATAGGATATATCACCTGTTCCGGAGCTTCATCTGTCTCAAACTGCCTAGAAAGTGCATCTGCCTTGGTGTTTTTAGTACCAGGCCTGTACGTAATTATGAAATTGAATCGGGAGAGGAACAATGACCATCTAGCCTGACGAGAGGACAGTCTCTTAGCGTCCCCAATATAAGCCAAATTCTTATGATCAGTAAAGATCAAAAGTGGCTCTTTGGAACCTTCCAAGAGATTCCTCCATTCCTTAAGTGCAAGTACAATGGCCAAAAGTTCCCTATTCCCTATGTCATAATTCTTCTCTGCAGGTGTGAGTTTGCGAGAGTAAAATCCACAAGGATGTAAAGGTGTATCAGGACTTTCTCTTTGAGACAGAATGGCTCCAACTCCTGTCTCTGATGCATCCACCTCTAGGATAAATGGTTTGGTTGGATCAGGATGGGTCAGGACAGGTGCTGAGGAAAATAAAGATTTTAACAGTTCAAATGCCTCTCTTGCTTCTTTGGGCCAAGATGTACAATTTGCTCCTTTTTTGGTTAAATTGGTTATAGGGGAAATCACGGAGGAAAAACCCTTTATGAATTTGCGGTAGTAATTCGCAAAACCTATAAAGCGTTGAGTGGCTTTAAGGCCCTTGGGTAATGGCCACTGTAAGACTGCCTCCAGTTTACGGGGATCCATCTGGAAACCAGACGGAGATATAACGTATCCAAGGAATTGTATCTCCGTTTGGTCAAACTGGCATTTTTCCAGTTTACAGTAAAGGCCGTTCTGTAACAGGGTTTTCAGTACAATTCTCACATGTTCGTGATGTGTCTCTAGGTCTGAGGAATAGATGAGAATGTCGTCCAAGTACACTAGAACGAACATGTGAAGGTACTCTCTTAGGACATCGTTAAAAAAATCCTGGAATACCGCTGGAGCGTTACATAATCCAAACGGCATAACCAGGTATTCGTAATGTCCCATTCTGGTGTTAAATGCGGTCATCCATTCGTGACCGTCCTTAATCCTGACTAGATTGTATGCGCTTCGGAGATCGAGCTTGGTAAAGACTCGAGCTCCCCTCAATCTGTCAAACAGCTCTGATATAAGGGGAATAGGGTAGGCGTTTTTTATGGTAATCCTATTCAAACTCCTATAATCAATACAAGGGCGTAGGTCTCCTTCTTTTTTAGAGACAAAGAAGAATCCAGCCCCGGCTGGTGAGGAGGACCTACGGATATGACCCTTTCTGAGAGCATCTTTAATATATTCCTCCAAACAAAGATTTTCCTGGGGGGACAAGGCATAGACTCCTCCCTTGGGAGGCATAGTCCCTGGTAATAAGTTTATGGTACAGTCATAAGGTCTATGAGGAGGTAACCCTTCTGACTGGACCTTGTTAAATACCTCTTTCAAATCCATATACTGCGGTGGAATTTGTGTGGTCAAGGGAGGTGCAACAGGAACATTAATGGTACCAATAGGTTGTGGGATTTGCTTAAAGCAAACACCTTTGCATCTCTCACCCCAACTCACAATCTCTCCTTCAATCCAATCCAAACGTGGATTGTGTTTCAGGAGCCAAGGGAAACCGAGTATTATCGGAAATGTAGGTGAAGATATGATTTGAAAGGTCATTTCTTCAGAGTGGAGAATACCCACTGAAACAGTGATTGGCAGAGTTTCGTGTGTGATGAAAGGCTGGGTAAGAGGCCTTCCATCAATGGCCTCGACTGCTATCGGTTTCTCTTTATGTCTTAAGGGCAGGAGATGTTTTGCAGAGAATTCTTTGTCTAGGAAATTCTCCGCTGCCCCAGAGTCAATCATAGCCTCACACTGAACAGTAGTGTTCTTGAAAGATAAGGTTACTTTGACAAGGAAACGGTTCTTAGTCAATTTAGGGGACATATACATCACACCTAAGGTCGGTCCCCGTACGTGCCTTAGGTGTGCAAGTTTTCCGGCCGAACCGGGCATAACGATCTTAGATGTCCCTTCTTGCCACAATACATACATAACCCCTCGTTACGTCTGTGTTGTCTCTCTGCCTCAGTGAGTTTAGCGCTACCCAATTGCATGGGTTCAGGTTCTGGAAGAGGCGTTTGGCTACTCACCACTGGGTTAGAGAAACGAGGAGCTATGGACAAATTAGAACGTCTGTTACGTTGTTTGTTTTTCTCTCTCTCTCTGAGCCGGTTATCAATGTCTATCATGTAGGCAATAAACTCATTAAGATTAACCGGAAGGTCTCTAGCTGCAGTCTCATCTTGTATACTCTCAGCTAGACCTTCAGAGAAAGCAGCCACCAGACCACTATTGGTCCAATCAACCTCAGACGCTAATGTCCTGAACTCTATTGCATAATCGGCTACAGAACGACTGCCTTGCTTGATTCTCATAAGGGCTTTGGCAGCGTTCTTCTCCCTGCCTTTCGGTTCAAACGTAGCCTTAAAGGCCGTAAGAAAAGTACTGTAATCACGGGCTACTGCGTCACCACTTTCCCATAAGGGGTTAGCCCAGGTCAAGGCTTTTCCAGTTAATTGGTTCATCAGATAGCCTATTTTTGATCTATCTGTTGGGAATGAACCTGGGGAGGCCTCAAAGTGGTATTCAATTTGGTTTAAAAAACCTCTGAATTCCTTAGAATCACCTCCATAGCGAGGGGGCGGTGACAAGGTTATGGACGGTGGTTTATGTGGTACGGGAACCACTACAGGTGGCGGAACCACAGGTGGTACCGGAGGGACCTCTAAATAGGCAGTCCTCTGGAGCAAGGTCTGAAATGCCTGGGGAAATTGGTCTAACCTGTGGTCCATATCCTCCACCCTACTCTCACATGCGATCATATGCTTGCATAGTTCTGCAGGATCCATGGCCATGTCGTAATGTCACGACTAGTAATGTGGTCCAGCACGCAGAAACTATGTAAACATATACATAAGTAAGAAAAGGAAAATAACAGGATAGAGCGTAAACCGGACCTTAGAATGGCCGGACTAATACGCTAGAGACAGAGAATGGTCAAAGGGAAAGCCGAGGTCAAGAAAGCCAGAAAATACTCAATACCGATTAAACAAGCCAAGTCAGGGAAACCAGAGATCAGAATAACCAGGGAAACGCCAAGGATCAGGATACCAGGAAATCAGAAACACAGAATTAGCACTTTCAGGAAACCAGGAAACTGAAACCATGACATGGCAAAGTAATGGGGAAAGCTAGGGGTTTAAATACCCCTCTCTAGGCTATGATTGGTCAGAGGGCGACCTCTGACCCCAAAACGTGCGTGTGCGTTGACGTCGTGACGTCACGCACACGTTGGTATAATTTTCGGGGGCGGAGCTACTCTTAGGCGCGACCACGTGGTCGGCGCCATGTTTGATTCGGGCGTGATGCCCGGAAGAACGGAAGGAGCGGTTCCCGGCTCGCCGACGAGCAGGTAAGCTCGTGTTGTAGGCGTGGCCGTGCCGGTCGGGCACGGCCGTGAGGCTCGGCGGGCCGGTGACCGCAACACATATTCACATATAACAAGGTTTTTGTAATGCATATTTCGTAAAGCTAGTGTGTGCTATCCCTGTCTACTAGTGTGCGCTTCACCGATGTCTACAGGAAACAGGAAATAACCCCTACCACACATCAGGAAAC
This sequence comes from Pelobates fuscus, assembly GCF_036172605.1. Taxonomy (NCBI): domain Eukaryota; kingdom Metazoa; phylum Chordata; class Amphibia; order Anura; family Pelobatidae; genus Pelobates; species Pelobates fuscus. The sequence continues at coordinate 290,536,269 of NC_086320.1, read as the reverse complement.
CATTATCCCTAACAAACTCTTTATAAAAATGGATGGCACCAGGACTCTATCTACACTTCTGAAGAAGCCTCTACAGGTGAAACGCGTTAAGTGGACTTTAAGAGTGATTTTATATTCAGCGTTTTATTACTTTTGTTGGTTATTAAATAGTACAATTTTATTATTCCTATCACTCTGGACTTCAACTTCTTTACTTCCTGGTTGCCATCATACTCCTTGGCGGGGATTATACCACCTATGCCATACCGACTAGAGCAAGTTTTGCTCTAGCAAATGTGAGTAAGCCATTTTATACTGTTATTTTATATTTTTTTTACCAATATATATTGCACTATTTGGGTTCTCTATATTTTCTCCACATATCATCTACCGTAGACTGATAAGACGCCTATATATATCCTAAGATGGGGATTGTTCCGTCAACGCGAAATAACAGTTAAGCTCTGAGTTAGCTCTGTTAAATGTGAGTGTGCATTCACTAAAGAACTCATTCACATATCTACTATACTTATTGTACTGCACTATTACTTTTTATGTTTGTTTTACTTTGAGGTCAATTGTATAGAGACCATCACTACAACATCTGTGTACGTATACCATTTGTACATATATTGCTTAGGGCGTGGTTCCCTCTCCTTTTTTATTCACACTATTGGAGTTTTTTTAGTAGATTAATTATTCCAACTACCCTATAAAGGCATACCATTTCTTAAAGAAGACACCTTAGGGTATTTCAAAAGACATATTTCGAACTTTAGCGTAAAATCATTTTTCCGCTAGCTTTTACCAAGTGTAGTGGTAATAAGCATTTTTTTCTTCCTTTTTGACACACATTTTCAGTTTGTACTGTACGTGTTGCAAACCTTATGTGTGCTACGGCTATATAATACTTCCTATCTTGCTCGGCTATGTCGTCTGAGCACAGCAATACCCCCATATATACCTTTGCCAGGTATATGTGGACATTGAAGGTGCACATTTGAGACACAGCCATTTAAGTTTTTTTCAAACTTTACATTTTTACGCTGTGTCCATACCCCACTTTGGAGTTTTGTTAGTAGGTTAATTATTCCAGCTACCCCATAAAGGCATACCATTTCTTAAAGAAGACACCCTAGGGTATTTCAAAAGACATGTTTTGAACTTTAGTGTGCAATAATTTTTCCGCTAGCTTATACGAAGTGTAGTAGTAATAAGCATTTTTTCTGCCTTCTTGACACGCATATTGAGTTTGTACTGTATATGTTGCAAACCTTATGTGTGCTACGGCTATATAATACTTCCTATCTTGCTCAGCTATGTCGCCTGAGTACAGCAATAATTTTTTTGCTAGCCTGTACCAAGTGTAGAAATAATATGAATTGTTTCCCTTTTTAATTTTTTTTAAGTTTTAAAAAGTTTTTTGTAGCTTTTAACAACTCATTCTACTATTTTAAAACTTTGTTTTTTACTGTTAACCCCTAAGTAGCCTAACAGTAAATCCCCCAATTTCCCCACTAACTTCTACCCACCTTAGCTAAATAAATAAATGTTTTAAACATATTTAAGTAACTAACCAAATAAATTTAACCCGTGAGGATTAAAAAAAAAATAAAAGTTAACCCTCATGGGTTAAAAGATAAAATCAGATCACATTGAAATACTGTTATCTGTATTTTGATAATTGCAGACAGTGATCAAAGGGCAGGGAAGGGGTTAACGTTTATTTAAAAGAGGTGAGGGTGGGGTGGGATTTTACTAACACTTTTTTTTTACAGCTAGAGCCAGATCATCACCGATCTGTCTCTCTGCACTTCACAGCTCACACGGAGCTACAGGGAAACAGATCAGGTTTCACTGCAGCATGTGTGATCGCTCTGACACATGGTCAGAGCGAGATCACATTGGCTGTTAAAGTGAAACTGTCCACAGTAGTGTGCCTCCAACATGGAGACACACTACAGGAACATTAACCCAACAATTTAGATGGAAATTTTCCGTTCTGCGTCCTTAACGGGAGTTCTGCAATGATAGAAAATTTCCGTCCAGCGTCCTTAAGGGGTTAAACAGTTAAACGAGGGGCGGGGCCGGACCGCAGAGCTGAGCGGCAGCAATCCTAACTAGCTCCTGCTACCAGCTTCTGTAAAAGCGACATTAAGCTGCTAAAAACGGCACCAAAACGCCAAGCTACAGCCACCAAGCGAAGGGGGAAATCGGGGCAAACAGAATGATACCCCACAAGCGACACCCAACCCGATCGAAGCACGATGCACCGATGAGGCACGCTGGCATGGCGGGCGCGGGAGAGGCGGCCGCTCTCCTGATGCCCAGAACAATGGAAAAGCAGACTCAGAGCCCTCGTCGTCCCCCCTATGGACCGGCGGGGGATTTCCCGGTCCTCCATCACAAGATCAGCCGGACAAGCCATACCCAAGAGTCAGGACCACGGAGTCCGGAGGCCACATGCGGAGAAATCACAATGGCGGCCGGCTCACACACCACTACTAGGTGCGAGATCAGAAGGGACACAGAGCTCAGGTACGAACGCATGTTCAGGGCAGTCTGGGAGAGGCTGGAGGCCCTACTGCAGTCCCCACTCACAGAACCCTCGGCTGGCAAGAAGTGGCAGGACCCGGCACGTAAAGGCAATGGGAGAGATGAGACAAACCCCACTCTCGAAACATGCACCCATCCCAAGGTGTTGCTGACACATTCCCAATGCGGGCGCACACTCCCTCCGGCAATCAGAGCCTGAAAAAGGCGCCGAAAGAAACAGGGCCCTCCCGAGGAAGCGCAACCCTACGCAATCAACCTAGCCGATGGTACCAACAAGCCGCAACAACAACCCAGCCAAACCCAGCCTGCCATCAAGGCAAGCGGAGAGAACCTTACAGGTACCGCACCCCACTACATGCTGGGACTGGGCGCAACCGCGTAGGTCGGGACAGTACCCACTGAACCTCTTCCACCTTCACCACTCGGATGCAGACCACAGAGCTCAGCGTTCACCTCTCTCACGCAAAGCTAGAAAGCAGAGGAGATCGGTGAAGCCAAGACCTCCACAGGTACCCAATGCAACAGGGGTGACACCGCTCCAACGGCATGGCCAAGCAACTATACATGAAATCCGCCGCCCCAGGTATGCGGATAAGGCCTCCAAAACAGGCATTGGCTGAAGCAGCCTGGACTGACACGTTGCACGGCTCACAGCCTGTGCCCCTGCTCATAATGCAGAATCTCTCATTACCCGGAGGCAACAAAAGTCTACTTTTTCTTTTTCTTTTTTTAGTGAATGTGATTTTTATTTTCGTTTTTACTTTCATCATATAATGAGAGTTAATCAACTGTATGCATTCTGAGACTCACAGATATATTTATGTTTCCCTCTTTTATAGTATCATAATAAGGTCTCCTGAATCCCTTCTGTTTAGAGGAGAATGTATGCCGCTCATAACTCTCACCTTGCATGTTGTGGTTACTTATGTTATGTTTTTTGTCTTTTAATACCTCGTAGCCTATGTACGTACAGCACAATATGTATAAATAGCATACACAGGCCAAACTATAGACACATTGCAAGACAAACCACTGTTTTTAAAATGACATTGACACACTTAATTTAGCATTGTTAAGCGTCACCTATCTTACTTTATCTAACCTTGACATAATTATTGTTTAGCCACGCTTGATATACACGCGTACATTTAGTACCTTAGCAAATGTCATGAAACTGTATAATCTGCGACCATATCAAAAACCTGTCTATGCTGACTCATATAGCTATGCGTGCTTAGCCTGAATCTACTGTAAATCATTGCTATACCATGCCCTGTTTTAAATATGCTCCTATCTTGATATCTCACAAAAAAGATATGGTGCAGCATATCTTGACTACCTATACCAAATGTCTATGACGACCTAATCTGTTGGACGAGTCTTTGTTTATGCCTATAACTTACCCTGCACTTTCCTTCTTTGTCACTCCTCTGAATACTCCTACCTGACGTATGCATCTTGTTAAATCTTGTTAAATCATTTAAACTAAACGAGAACCTAAGCTGTCGAAATATTGATCTCATTAATCTAAAAATGTGCCTTGACAAACGAATGCCACGACTTGTACTGCAAATGTCTATCAATTTTTCTTGATGTCGCTGTTAAAAAAAAAAACCAGTTAAACGAAGTACACATGAAAACAAAAGAAAGGAAAATTAAAAGATCTACACTCAAGAATAAATATGGACTGTTTTCATTAAAAAAAAATTTAAGGTTCCTGAAAAGAAGAAGGAAAAGGAAAAGAAACTTGAAAACGGGAAAATAATTGAAGATTGAAAGAAGAGAAAGAGAAGATAAAGAGGGAGAATAAAGAATGTTGGTTCATATTAGACATTTTGCGGCTTTTTTATGGTAAAGGTTATAAGCAATTAATACAAAAATTGTATTTGTAAAATAGACACCTCAGATATTAGGGAAAGAGATGATAGATGCACAATTGTGACGGGAATCTAGAACATTTTGTATATCTGCAAAGGGTTAAAGTAGAAAAGAAAAAAAAGAAAAATGTTAAATAAGATAACACACAAGATTGAATGAAGAAATTCACAAGCTTGCTTTATAAAATGAAAGAGATAAACAAAGAGAGGAATCATGTTAAATAGGAAAGGGTTTAATAAAAAATAATTAAGGATATTAATAATGTAATATACATATATATATTTATGTATATATATTTATTTATTTTTAGATAATATGAGCAACTAATATGTATTGGGTGTTTGTATTTTTTCACCTATAAATTAGACAGTTTAGACACTATGTGAAAGGTTGGCAAACAGAACTATGAAAGACATAATTTACTATGCACCAATTGAGATGTGACATTTAGAGTATTATATAAAGAGATAAAAGGAAGGAAAAAGGAGAGGGAAGGGTTACATAGGAATAAATTTGGTGGAAGTGAACACAATCACTAGTTAATTTTATACAGTTCACAGAAATTACCACAAGAAAGAAATCACATTTTGAGTCAAATCTCTGAAAGGGTTAATCAAAATACAAATAAGTAGATTAAAGTTTGTAAGATTTTTTTTTTGGTGTTTTATTTTCTCCTTCTCTTCTGAATGTTTTAATTATTGATTGGGATCTTCTTTATTTTCCTCATCTTTCTTGTTTTTTTTTTTTTTTAATTCTTTATTTTTGCTCTCCTCAATGTTGGGAGATAAGCAGTAAGTTGCCAAATCTTACAAACAATATTAATACACGGTTTGCATACAACATTACAGAGATTGTGTCAGATGCTTCTTAAACACTGAGGTGAGTATTTTTTGGTTATTAGAATGCTGGGTTCGGTACGTTGTATATAATCTATTAAGTGGCCTCCATGTGGGGTGGCCGTATGTCATGTTGTCAATTGCAAGGTGCTACAGTGAGCGTGTGACTCTTAGGTGTTCTGTGGCTAGAGGTTGCATATGGGGGCCATTAAAAGTATAATAAAATAATAAAGTAAAAATTACGTTTGATGGTTAGAAGGGAACCAAAACGATTACGATTAGAGTAGTATTGGTGTGTGGGCGTCGCTAGAGCTAGTCTAGCCTCCGGAGCCTGACTTTATGGGCTTGGCATTTGTCTTGGGCTGCAGGATGGTAGACTGACAGCTGCGGTAATGTTACGCCCCTGGGTGTTGCTTTGGCTGTCGGTTGGTCGTCAGGGTCGTCGGGGCGGAGGGGTTGAGGAGCTGAATTCGGGCCTTAGTGGCCCTTTGCTGAGTTGTATGGACTTGTGTAAGTCAAGTGCCTGAGAGTGTGTCAAATGTAAAAAAAAAAAAAAAAGTGATAGGTAACAAAGCAAACAATAAAAACTTCATTGCGACTGTTCAGGTTGCGGCTGCCTTGTAGGGGTAACAAAAGGGGTAACTTTCTCCATGTTCCAGGTATGTGTTAGCGCTGAAGTGCCGCGCGAGCCGGGCCTGGATAAAGAGTCCCGCGGGAGGCCTAGGACCTCTAGTAGAGTGGATGCCTCCATCAGATCTCGAACCATATAGGTAACATTGCCCTGCAGGACCTGTAGCATTCGTGGGGAGCGCCATCGATATTGAGTGTCTCTGTTGCGGAGCAATGTTGTGAAGGGTTGCAGGGATTTTCTCCATTTAAGTGTGTCTCCAGAAAGGTCGATATAGAAGGTAAGCACCATGCCTTCAAACTCGTATGGTGATGTTCCCTTCAGTGCCGCCATGACAGCCGCCTTATCCCCATTGCAGGAAAAACGTATCACGATGTCGCTTGTGGCGGATTCCGGTGCTCTCTGTGGTTTTGGGATTCGGAAGGTCCCATCGATGTTGATGCCTCTGGCCCTTTTGGGGGTCAGCAAGGCCCCGATCATTCGCCGTGCCAGGTGTGGGAATTCTGCCATTGGCAGGTCTTCTGGGACGCCACGGACCTTGATGTTATTGCGGCGCAGGGCGTCTTCCAGGAGCGCAAAGTGTTGCTCAAAGTTGGTGTTTTTTTAAGGCATCGCATTTCGTCTTCCAGGGATGTGAGCCGTTGGGATTGTTGCGTGGATGTTGTTTCCACGATCTCTATATGACCCACAAGGCCTGAGAGGTCCGAGTGGAGGGAGGCCACATCGGCCTGAATGGTCTTCTGAAGGCTGGCTAGCAGGTCCTTCAGGACAGCTGTTGTCACTGGTTGGGAGTCATCTCCTCGAGGGGCTGCCGGAGGTCGAGGTAAAGGTAGTATAGTAGATCCCCTGTGTGGCAGCATTTCCTCAGAGGAATCTGAAAAGTCGTCGTTTTCTGCGGCCATCTTGGGCCCACTCACTGTGTGCGCTTGTCTCAGGAGGTCCCCGATATTCATGCTCATCCTGGGCTTGTCGGGTTTTTGCTTTTTTGTTTTGCGACCCATTATGAGTAGGGTGCTTGTTTTTCCCGGGTTCGGGTCACCGGAGGTATTTGGAAGCTGTAAATATCGCTGTGTATTACGGAGCTCATGAAATGTACGTCCGTCTCGCTCGGCTGCTTGGCTCCGCATCAGTCCTTTCTTGGGGTTTTGACTTCCTAAATATAGGAGAGGATATTATATTGAGATATAGAAGAGAGTAAGGAGGAGGAAAATAAAAAGAGGAGAGGAGAGGAGAGGAAAAAGGGAAGGCACCTTAATAAGAGCTTATGAAATTAGGAAGAATTTATAGAAAAAATCTAAAGATTAAAAATAAATAAATAAATAAATAAATAAATTTTTTGCCCCTAGTTTTTTACTTATCCATCCTCTGTATGTATAGTGTATTTATGATTTTGTTATGCGTCTTAGTCACCCAGAGCCCGCTACTTAGCCCAGGAAAAATAATTAGAACCTTCAAATATGGTTAAATTTGTATCAATTAATACAATTCTTTTCTCAAAGTATTTAAAAGTTAATGTTAAACTTATAGATTTAGATTAGAAAGGCAGATTTATTATTTCTGTATGTACTACCAATGATGAACTATGCACCCTAGTAAATTTATATCTTCCCAACAAAAACCCTCTGAGTCTCATGAGACAGGTGCTAAAAAGACTAGAAAAAGTAGAAATGGGCTTGTATATAATTGTTGGAGATTTAAATTGTACTCATGATCCACTACTAGATAAATTTCCAAACATTAAAATACTACATGATAAAAAATGCCAGAATTTTAATAACATATTGAAAAAGGAAGCTTTATTCGCTATTTGGAGAATTAATAACCCCTTATCAAAAAAAATTACTTTTTATTCATGGCCTCATGACTCATATTTTAGGATCGTTTTTTTTAGGGGGGGGGGGGAACTCAAAGTTAATAGAGAGAACCCATAAAATAGAAATTAAATCAATACCTTCGTCAGATCACAACAGTGTTACTCTAGAATTGAAAAAGAATAGAGGAGGTTACCCAAAAATAACATGGAGACTTGATGAATCTCTGTTGAATAATAAAGAATATAAAGATCACTTAGAAAAATTACTAATTTTTTTTATATTTTGAAGAAAACAAAAAAGGAGAAATAGAAGAGGATATTATTTGGTGTTCTTATAAAGCAGTTATAAGGGGGCATTGCATAAAGTTAAAGAAATTAAGAGATAATAAAAGTGGGAACAAGTTAATCAACACTCCATGTTGAATTTTATAATTTAACTAAAGAAAGTAATTAACAATATTCTAAGGAAATGCAACAAAAAATAGCTAATTTAAAAAAAGAGATTAAAAATAAAAATATGGAGAGAATAAATAAAAATATGGTAAAATCAAAAATAAAATATTATCATAAATATAATAGAGCTGATAAGATACTTTCTAACTTGCTAAAAAAGAAACTCAAATAATTTAGTAGAAAAAATTATTTCAAATAATAACATATGCATATTACCAGAGATAGGGGAGGCCTTTAATCAATATTTTTCAAAACTATATAATCTCCCAGAAAATACCCCTTTAAATGTAGTAAATGAATATATTGACTCTGTAAATTTCACTAAGCTTACTTCCATACAATTAGCCTAATTAAATAAATAAATATCAAAAGAAGAAACAATAAGATGCAAAATATCTGGCCCCGATGGATTCGGGAATGGCTTTTATAAAGCAATGAAACATGTAATTGCAGACTACTTAACCAATACTTTTAATAACACTGTAACCAAAGCCAGATTCCCAAGTAAGATGTTAAAAGCTAACATCTTACCAATATTAAAACCCGGGAAGTATCCAACAAAGGTAAAAAGTTATCATCCAATATCTCTTATAAATGTGGATACTAAACAGTTTTCTTCTATTATAGCGCAGATATTAAAAAATGTATTAAACTTCATAATTCCTCCAGATCAGATAGGTTTTCTCTCTGAAAGAATGGTTAGTAATAAAATTAGAAGGTCGATTGATGTAATAGATACCACAGATAAAAATGGAGAACCCATGATAATCCTGTCTCTTGATGTCGAAAAGACATTTGACAAGGTTAGCTAGGAATTCATGGAATCTACTCTTAAAGCATTTGGGTTGTCAGGCAGGATACTAGTCACAATTTTATCATTATATAAAGCCCCGACAGCAAGGACAAGACGCCTCAATATATGCGCAAATTGGTTTGAATTAAAAAATGGCACAAGACAAGGCTGTCCTCTATCTCCTCTCTTGTATATATTAACTATTGAAATATTAGCATTAAGACTTAGACAAATATAGTAAAGGGCTACTCTACAACACAAAACAAGTTAAAACTCTCACTTTATGCAGACGAAGTTATACTTTTTTTATTTAATCCTTCAACATCACTTCGATATACTGTGGAATAATTGGATACATATAGTAAAGTTTTTAACTACAAAGTGAATAATTTTAAATCTACTGCTATATATATGAATATTTATAAAAATGATAAGAAAAGGCTGCCAAGAACAATATGGTTTTCTACACCCCAAGATAGTTACATACCTAGGGATAAAGATATGCAAACAACTTAAAAAGACTAATGTCTAAAAATTGTATGGAACTTTTAAAAGAAACAAATAGAAACCTAAAAGAATGGCGTCATTTGGAGGTCTCCTGGTGTGGACGAGTTAACATCCTGGAGTCATATGTACTCCCAAAATGGATATATATGTTCCGGATGTTACCACTGTCCGTTCCTACTCCTTGGCTAACAATGTTTGTTTGGAGGGGAAAAAAACAAGAATTAAGAACTCTATACTGTCAAACAAAATCGGGGAAGGAGGAGTAGGGTATCCGGATATAACAAAATATTATGAAGCGGATATAGCCATGCATATAATGATAATCCAATTACAGCAAAGTAAATTAGAAACATGGTATAGTATAGAATTGGAAGCCATTCAGATTAAAAATCCATTAGATTTAATATGGAATACAAAAAAATATGACTATTCAAATACTTTTATATTAAATCAAATTATGCATTTATAGATAAAATTGAATAAGAGATTGAGATTGGAAAAGAAAGTATTGTATTTTTTGAAAATTGAGGTATTAGAGAGAGCAATAAACAATATTTCTTTAAAATCCTGGAAACTTAGTCATATAGATACAATAAAAGATCTAATCCTAAACAATAAGATAAAATCTCTCAATCTTTTAATGAGAGAGTTTCAGTTGAAAAACTAGTCTTTCTCTTATATTACAGTAAATAACTTTTTGGATCAAACATTACTAGTATCAAATGGTAATCTATATAACATCATGAAAGGCATAGTAAAAGATAATAGATTAAAACATCTGTTCTCTTGACGTGTAAAATTAATGGAACAGAGCAAAAAATATACAATTACCCCTGTTTTAAAAAAAAAGACTAGAGATTTAACCCCTTAAGGACACATGACATGTGTGACATGTCATGATTCCCTTTTATTCCAGAAGTTTGGTCCTTAAGGGGTTAAAGATTAATATAAGTGTAAAAGATTGGAATTTATCTAGTCAAAAGATCAATAAGTATGTTCACTCTCTTTCTTTGATCGAAACACAGAAAGTTGTAAATTTATGGATGTGGCGGAGGGGACCTCGCCACTGGTTTTTGGAGTGTAATTGGATTTTATGTGTAATTGCTGGGAGTGTCTGAGTGTATTGTACGTATTGATTGGTTGTTCTGCAAAACCCTGGGGGCAGTACTATTTGTGTAAAATGTGCATAAAAGCAGAGTGTTGGATTAAAGCTTCAGTTCTACTTCACCCTCAGTTTGGAGTTCCATCTCTTATTGGGGGAATCTGCTACAAGGGATTGCTATGCTCTGCATATTCCCTTGCTATAATCACTCCTAAGCTCTTTTAAGAGCTTGTTCCTGCTTCGCTCTGAAAGAAGAGAGGTTCGGCCTGCGGTGGTTGTGGAGTCTGCCAGAGTACTTGGAGCCATCGGGAAGTGCTAGGAGCATCCTTTAACGGAGGTACCCAGTCGGGGTGCCAGGTGATTCGTTATAATGGTATATCACCCCAACAAGATTATGGAGTTCTCATATGGAGTTAATGAAAACTGTTGGAGACGTGGGGCAGAAAATGGGAATTATATTCATTTGTGGTGGTCCTGTAAAAGAGTGTTGAGTATTTGGGCATGGATTCAAAAAATAATATTTAGTTAATGTAAAGTTAAAGTTTCTTTAACACCGGAAGTTATGTTATTACATTTAAACTGGCCTTAAACTGGACTTCCCAGAAAACTGGTTATCCCTGCTACACTCATCATTTTCTAAAATGGTAAAGTGGTAAGAAAGCAAGAGTTAAAATGAAAGTTTTGGCTAGATCAAGGCAGGATGGCGGTCTGGGATGTCTGGAAATTTTACAATGTTACCAAGCTAATAGACTTTTCCACATACTGCTTACACAAAACATTGCAGCAACCCAAGAAACATGGTATATGGAAAAAGGCAAAACCAAGGTAAGAAATTTAACATCACTATTTTGGGTCCAAGACGGGAACAAAAAATCCATCCAAGAGGCACGAACTAAATCACATAATGCTTACACAAAACATTGCAGCAACCCAAGAAACATGGTATATGGAAAAAGGCAAAACCAAGGTAAGAAATTTAACATCACTATTTTGGGTCCAAGACGGGAACAAAAAATCCATCCAAGAGGCACGAACTAAATCTCAGATCCTCAAAGAATTAACGAGCTGGTGGAACAAATTCTCAAACAATATAGGCCTTAGAAACAGAATAGATGAACTCCCTTTCTCTAGCATTACAGATATGCAAGATAACATAAAAATAGACCTGATATCTGGAGGAATAAGAGAATCTTCAACTTCCTGCGAATGAAGAGCCTTTTAGTAAAACACCTTTTCCAACATGAGGGGGAGAAAATGATATCCCTCAAACATATTTTTGAATTAAAAAACGATTAGAATCTAATGGAAAACTGCGCTAAAGTTATATACAAATGGAGACATGACAAACCGATAGAACTTATTAACAAATGGGAAAAATAACTACAAGTACAAATAGAAGAAGAAGAATGGATACGTTCTCTAAACAAATTAAATAAACGTGTACACTTTCTAAATCTTACAGAAACCCAATTCAAACTCTCAAACAGGTGGTACCTAACACCGAAATTTAAAAAAAAAAAAAATCTTTCCAGAATCTTCAGACAGATGTTGGAAATGCAATACTAACGAAGGTAACGTAATCCACAGCTGGTGGAATTGCATACCTATAAATAATTTTTGGAAATAAGTAATTAATATAATATATCAATTAACAGAAATAAAATTCGTTTTCAAGCCTGAAGTGATTTTATTAAACCTGCACTGGCCAAAAATGACAACAAACTATTTGATGATTATCCTACATATAATTACAGCAGCTAAAATTATGTTAGCACGAAACTGGAAAACTGCGACAATACCAGGCACTCAAGAATTAACATCTCAAATCAGATGGTAAGCAAGAATGGAAAAGGGCATCCTGGTGAATTTAGGAAACTGATACACCCAAATAGAAGACTGGGATGCATGGATATGTAAATTGGAAATTATAACCTAACAAATACCAATATGGTTACTCTACCCATTACTCTACCCATTATGAAATAATTAAATTAAGTATAGTTAAAGCTCAGGTGAAAGAGCAGAGGACCAGAAACGAGGAGGTAGGAAAAGAAAAGATACAAGATCGCAACCCCCAGAGGCTCTCTCTCTCTTTTCCCAAAGAAAGGTATTAAGTAAAACGATAGAATAGATTAGAATATATAACTAATCTATATGGATTTGGAGGCGGTGTGGGGGGCATGGGAGCACATTTAAGATTGCAAGAGATATCTATGATGACTAAAGTACCATGGCCTGAATTACAGAAACACTAACAAAACCATACAAGGCAGGTATATGTCGGAAATACAAAAAAGAAAAAAAATGTGGGTGTTGGGGATCTTTTGGATTGTGTTTTAATTTAAAGTGCAAAGAAACATTATGTTTTTCATAACAATTTTTCTTGAATGTTCTTCTATCATTATATGTAGGGGGTGTTTTGTTCTTCCCACATATTAAAAGTTACATATGCAATATACTAGGTAGATAACGTTCTTTGAGAAACAAGTGATTAGACTTTTATATTCTACATTTCCTTTCTTTAATCTGTGGTTCTATAAAAGTGTTCACCTGACTTTTAGTGCTTTTTGTGGTTTATATCTAAATATGGAGTCACTATCTATTGTTGATATTTCCTCATTTTTTTCCCCCAATACATCCATGTTATACCCTTCATCTTAAAATATATATCATTTTTTGAATTTTTGTAGTTTGTGTGTGAAAATTTTTGAGATCTGATTTCTACACACCCTAAAAAAACTGATCTGGGTATATTGTTTAACCATGGGGAGAAATTGCAACTTTTTAAATATATATAGTTGTTGACAATTTGAAGTGTGTACTAGTTCTAATAGTGCCTTTCTCAATGTAGATATTTAAGTCTTGAAATTTGACTACATTATTGCTATAATTAACAGTTAAATGAATACCCCATTTATTGAAACTTAAAAAAAAAGTTTAGAAAGATTGTCCAGGATTGCTGTATCTCTTGTACAGAAGGGACTTGCTTCCATTTCTGTTTTGCACTGCCCTCATTAATTAAATCAGTCTGATATGCAAACAGTGTAGTTTCTATGTAGTGGCACAAGCATTTTTGAAACCTGAGAGAGGACTAACCGAAAGGCACACTACTGAGTTTCTCTAAGCTTTTGCCCATTCTCAGAGTTCACATATTCTCTGTTTTTGTTTGACTACTTACATTGAGTTTTGGCAACAGGGCACTACTGGCTCCTTGAGCAGATTACAGTTTTCTTTAGCCGTTATTGTGTTTGGAGTGTTTCTTTAACTCACCACAATTCACTGTTTAGCAATTAGCCTACATTGTGAGAGTACACATTTCAGATAGTGATTTCAATGGATGAATTTATTTACTGTGGTATAGAATATAGCCAGTACTGTACAATATTAAACATACAATGCAAGGTGCATATTTCGAGTAATCCTTGTATCATCAAAAATTTCTAATTTTGTGTTTTCTCCTTTTTTGTGTGATTATCCTTCTTTTCATATATATTTAACTTTTATACTCATAACAGAGAATTTAAAAATAAAAATAAATACTAGATTAATTCAAAATTACATGTTGTATGTTACAGTGATGTATTTGTATTTTTCACAATTTTAGACAAGCCCATTCATAGAATTTATTTGTGTAAATTGTTTTTTCAGGTTTACAATGAATCGATTTTTGTATTTTTGGCAAGTTGCATATATTTACTTAGAACTTCTGATGTGAAGTAGCAGCAGGGATTCTCGTTTACACAAAATGTGTATTTGGTTTAGTGTTTGCAGGATTCTGATTAAAACATCAGTTTGAACACAATTGTTTTAGTTCATGAAACCACATTTTACTTACATACCTGTAACGAATGACTGTGTAACAGTACAACGCATTGCTGTAGCTACGATTACATGTTTGTATACACTAGGTGGGTAAAATTACAATTCATTCTAAGGGTATTCAATTTGTGTTTTTCCACAAGATGAACTGTTAAAATGTATTGGAATTTTTTAATCATATTTTTTGCACAATATGCCTAACACATGGAAGGTGCAAACCTTTTTCCCCAAAAATAAAAAGCACATTCAATACACCACTTCAGCTGATTGTAGTGATCATGATTATGAACAGCAATTATTTAATAATTTCCAAAGATTCTCAATCTGTTCTTTGGTTCGATAGTGGTAAGACATTCAGGTTGTTGCACTTAAAATCTGATTTGGCTGTTTGTTATAGGTTTTTTTGCTGCCTGAAGGTTAATCTCCAACCCAATATCGGGTGTACTGTAGACTATACCATAAAATGAAAGATTGTGTGGTGTATATGTATGTGCAGAAAAAAATCACGATCCAGTGTGAGAATTAAAAAAAATCAACATTGTACCCATCAAGTTAAATACACTTAAATACCGAATGCTTACTTTTGTATAACATAGTAAGTACCAGAGGTGAAATAATAAACCTTCAAGTATTGGTAGTGTTAATTGGGTTATCATAGGCCTTAATGGGTAATATAATAAGGGATCTTAACACTCTTTTGCTTAAAACACAAAAAAACACAACTGTAGACTAAAACAGGCTTTTAAAATAATAATATTTAGCTCCTTCCATCATGGCCAAATTAGGTTTTAGTAAATAAACGTGATAGCATGAAAATTAACGAATTGTGGTTCCAAAAAATAAATGCATGTTAATTCTATCAACGTTATACAATTCACTACAGTAGAATACAGACTCACAGGGAAATTTCTATATAACAAATTAGGGAATATTCTAGCCTCGGTGAGGGAATAATCTAAATTTTAATAAAGACAGGAGGCAAATATTTGCTTTACCTTCTACTGAAAAACTCCAGCAGCAAAGAAATAGTTAACAGAACTTTTTCAAACAACCAATCAGAACAAAATAACAGCAGTATGAAATCCCTCAGTCAGACCCTCCCACTTCCTCTTTATTTGATGAGGTTGAGCAGGAGAGCAAGGAAAACCAACAAATCCAACTTCTAACAGACACATCTAGAGTAGAAATCGCCAAAACCAGAGGGAATCCAGATTACACTGCAAGTAAAAAGAAACATTGTGAAAGTAAACTGCCAAGGCACATACAATATTACATCAACGATATAGCACATGATGAACAAATGCACACGGACAACCAAGACAGAGTAAGAAAAAACATCTATTAAACAAAATGAGACCGTACATTACAAAAACATGACAATATCTGCAATTAACATAATAGAAAAAACTCCAAATGCAGGGAGGGGAACGTCAAGTGAGATAAATATTCACCTCCTGTCTTTATTAAAATTTAGATCAGTCCCTCACCGAGGCTAGAATAATCCCTAATTTTATGGCAAGACAGGAGGCTTCATATTTGGAATTTTAACACCCAGATATAAAAGCCAAAGAAACATGAGATTGTGGATGGAAATAAAAAGTATGGAAAGTCGATTCCCTAGACCAATCAGCAGCACCGAGAATATCCGTAAGGGACCCACCAGCTTCAAGGGCTGCCGAAGCTGCAGTGCCCGGAACCGAATATGACCCGAAGGAACTCGCCACGCCAGCCGATGATAGAAGCCGGTGAATCCAACGAGCGATCGTAGGAGTAGAAACAGCCCTAAACGGTCGTACATAGGAAATCAACAGCTGCTCATAAGCAGAAGGGTGAAAGGACAAGGTCCTAGAGATATACGTCTATAGACAACGTGCTACACAGAGATGTGGTCTATGCGGAATTTAGGGATACAACACAGAAGATTAATTAGATTTCATCCTGTGTGAGATGGAGACAGACACACCATCTGTCGAAAAGGAAAAAGAGTCTACATCAAAAAGCATGAACATCAAACAACATAAGACATAACAGGAGAGCCAGCTTAGCAGAAAGCTGGCATATAGACAAGTCCCCGTTATCAGGCCATTCCTCGAGGAATCTGAAAACAAGTGATACATCCCAAAATGAGGAATAGTGAGAAGTAGGGGGTTTTGAAAGGAGTACAAGTCGAAGCAGTCTGCAGATTGAGGGGTCTTTACCATCGCGAGAACCTTGAGAAGGCACATGAGTTGCCAAGATGGCTGACTGGAAAATGTTAATGGTCCTATACGACTTACCCCGAGAGAATAACTCCACCAGAAAATTCAAGACGGCCATATTAGGGGTCGTAAAGGGATCCAAACGCCTCTCCAGACACCAGCCATGCCAGGATCGCCAGACATGACTGTCTGGTTCCAGGCACCAAAGAGTCCCAGGGCAATTCTCTAATCGTTGTCAATAGGTCCGACACATCCCAGGAACCCCGGAAATGGTCCAGGCCACCAGCGGTAGGTGTACCTCTAACATCAACAGATGTGGATTCCCTCGAGGATTCCGTAGGAGAAACCTGGAGACAGGGAGTTGTAGAGGGTCTTCACACGACAACTCCAGCAAGAGAGGGAACCACGGTTGACTCCACCAAAGAGGTGTAACCAGGAGCATCGATACCCCCAGAAGCTTGGTCCGATGAAACTTCCAAAGTATCATGGAGAAAAGGGGAAACGCATACACCCCCAAGGGAGGCCAGTCTTGGAGAAACGCGTCCACCGCCTCGCTGAGAGGACCCGGAAGCCAACTGAAAAACAATTTCCGTTTGATGATTCACCATGGATGTGAAAAAATCCAGATGAAGGGGGCCTCAAAGTAAATCCACCAATCGAAACACCGGAGGGTGGAGTTGCCGATCGCTGGCGTCTCTCCAGTGGCAGGAGAACCAGTTGTCTACTTGATTGTCCTGTCCCATGAGGTCCAAAGGTAGTTTGGAATGGGAACCTCCCAAACGGTTTGTGTAGCGGACCGCCGAGACGTTGTCCATGCAGAGAAGTAGAGAACAGTGACTCTAACCCTTGGTAAAGCTGCGAATGGCAAACAACTCTGCAATCAGTTCCACACAGTTGATGTGAAGAGCTCTCTCCTCCAGGAAAACTGAAGGAAGCATCTGTCCTCGCAGTGGATAGGGACCGGGAGGTAGACGTCCTTTAGATCCAATTGAGCTAACCAATTGCCCTCGCAGAGCAGATCTCTGAGCAGATGGATGCCCTCCATCTTGAAATGTCGGTAGATGACAAATGCGTTGAGGGCATGCAAGTTGATAATGGGGCTGAAGTCCCCCATCTTTTTCCGTACAAGGAAGATATTGCTCAAGAAATAAGGAGGGCCTGTCGCCCTTTCCACTGCGGCTTTGTCCAGCAAGGATAGAATTTCTGAGTGGACTAGAGCGGAGGCCGCTGCGGCCATGCGTATCCGCTGGGGAGCGGTGACCTGTCTCGGAGGTTCAACAATCGATCCTAAACCCGGACACGGTCTTCAGAACCCACGGGTCCCCTGTAATGGCCTCCCACCGAGGGAAAAAATGAGACAGTCTGCCCGCAATGGGTAAGTTTGGCAAATAAGGATGGACTTTTACCTGAAGCGTATCTTCCTCTCGTGGAGAATGCACAGCGTTCTCTGGAGGCACCTCGGGAAAACGGTGGGTGGTACTGGTACCAGGAGGAGGAGAAGGCGGAGAATAATTCCAAGAGGTGTGATCTGTTGATCATGAAGGCGGTTCTGCTGGTGGAACGACCCCTCTGTCGACTAGCCATGGAGGAAAAACAATCCTCTGATCAGAAAACTCTCTTAAAGGAACATCTGTGCCTTATTGAGGGATGCATATATAGCGACATGTCAGTTTAGTTCTGTCATGAAGGTGTCCCCAAATAGAAGTCCTTTGGCATCAGGACCCAGTTCCATGGCCGCCAAATCCACCAACTTGCTGTCCAATTTGTAAAGGGCTGCTTTGCGGCGTTCAGAGAACAGTGCCACATCGGCATTGCCAAGTAAGCAGATGGCCCGTTGGGCCCATTAGCGAAGAAGCTCCGCATCCGCCGGGGTACCACCCTGTGGTGCATCATCAGCCATGAGAAACATCTGCGTAAGCAGCCCATTGACATCAAGTAACTTGTCTTGGGCCGAACGTAGGCCCTGTTCCAGGACCTTACAAGGGTCTTTCCCAGACTTGGTCATAAAGGTGCTAAACACCGGGTCAAAGTTGGGTGTGAGGGTCACTTGTTCCAGCAGTGTTGGGCGGGGGCATGTTGCCCGAAGTTTTGCCCTGACCTCCTTGTCCAAAGGGCAGCGGAGTCAGTAATGTAGGAATTCCACAATGTGGTCTGGAGGGGCCCATTCCGATGATCGAAGATGTTTGATCAGCCTTGGGTCAAAGAGGGGGTGTCCTGAAGGGTCCAGAATCTCACCGGAATCTACAGCGGTGGCTGGCCGGGTCCTCTGGCGATCGGACTCGGGGGAGTTTAACACTGTCTCCCTCACTTAAAAGGATTGACCACCGAAAAAATACCTCACTGGGGGATTCAGCGCCAGAGCTGTTGGCCCTGGTCTTATCTAGTACATTATAACTCTCATCCACCGGGTGGCCACCCAAGCCAAACGTCATCCTGGCCAATTTGGCCGACATCTTCCCTTTGCCGGTGGGATCACCATGGTCTGTCCAAGGCCTTTTGCACGCGGAGCCCATTTGACCAGAGCGGAGGGAGTCACCCGAGTCAGATCCCCGAGCACCTGAGCGGCCAGGTGCTGGGTACAGGGGGTCAGGTAGGGTGTCACCATGGAAGGGTGCAAGGGCTTTGGGCAACACGTCCGCTATGGCAGCACAAAGCCAGGTCTAGAGGCCTTCAGGGGCACATAATTCTGCTTTGTCAGCCATGACTGTATCACTTTTTAATTTGCCCCAATTGCCTCCCTTTAAAATTGTATTTTACTTACTTTTTATTAGTGCAGTGCCAGTCTCACTGCAGCTGGTTTGACAATCTCAGCCAATCCAACAATTTCCCATAGGAAAGCATTGGGAGGCTATTGCATGCCCTGCAAAATGCTGCACTGTGCCATTCAGCATCTCCTCACGGAGATTCATTGAATCAATGCATCTCTATGAGGAGCATTTACCATCTCCATGCAGAGCGTGGAGATGCTGACCTTCAGTGCTGCACACTAGTGATGTCCCGAACTGTTCGCTGGCGAATAGTTCCTGGCGAACATCGCCTGTTCGCGTTCGCCACGGATGGCGAACACATGCGCTGTTCGGTCCGCCCCCTTTTCGTCATCATTGAGTAAACTTTGACCCTGCCTGTACCTCACAGTCAGCAGACACATTCCAGCCAATCAGCAGCAGACCCTCCCTCCCAGACCCTCCCACCTCCTGGACAGCATCCATTTTACATTCATTGTGAAGCTGCATTCTTAGTGAGAGTAGAGACAGTGTAGCTGCTGCTGATTTGATAGGGAAATTGATAGCTAGGCTAGTGTATTCAGTGTCCACTACAGTCCTGAAGGACTCATCTGATCTCTGCTTTAAGGACAGCACCCCAAAAAGTCCTTTTTAGGGCTAGAACATCAGTCTGCTTTTTTATTTTTATTTTTTTTCTGTGTAATGTAATTGCAGTTGCCTGCCTGCCAGCCTGTGTGTCAGGCTCACAGCATATACTGTGTCCACTTGCCCAGTGCCACCACTCACTCACTGGTGTCACAATAGCTTGCATTTAAAAAAAACAAAAACTTTTTGGACTGTAATATAATAGCAGTCAGTTTCCTTCACGAGTGTGCGTTTCAGGGCCTGCCAGGGCACAGTGTCACACCAGTGCCACTCATATCTGTTGTCACAGTAGCTTGCACGCATAGTACCACTAATCGAAAAAAAAATGAATGGCAGAGGCCGGCCACCCCGCAGGGGCCGTTGTGGTCATGGTGCTGTGATTCCCTTTGGCAGTAGAATAATGCCCAGTGTTCAGAGGCCACGTACCCTGAACTTGAAAAGTTCTGAGGACATAGTTGACTGGCTAACACAGGACACCTAATCTTCTACAGCTTCCGCTCGGAACCTCGACGCACCATCCTCCTCCAGCTTAGCTTCGGGCACGTCTCAAGTTACCACTCGCCCGCCTGCCGCCACCACCAACACTAGCACCACAGCCGCTTCACTTGGTATGTCAGAGGAGTTATTTACACATCAGTTGGAAGAAATGAGTGATGCGCAACCATTATTGCCAGAGGATGTAGATAACAGGGATATGTCTCAGTCAGGCAGCATTACACACGTACGGTGTGATGATGATGATGTTGTACCCACTGCTGCTTCCTTTGCTGAGTTGTCAGATACAAGTGAAGCGGTTGATGATGACGATGCATCCGTGGGTGTCACGTGGGTGCCCACTAGAAGAGAAGAAGAACAGGGGGAAAGTTCAGATGGGGAGACAGAGAGGAGGAGGAGGAGACTAGTTGGAAGCAGGGGGAGGTTGTCACAAGGAGCTAGTGGCACAGTCAGAAAGCATGCATCGGCACCCGGGGTCAGCCAGACAGCACGCCAATCAACGCATGCTGTTGCCACCACCAGAATGCCGTCATTGCAGAGCTCAGCAGTGTGGCATTTATTATGTGTGTCTGCCTCTGACAACAGCGATGCCATTTGCAACCTGTGCCAAAAGAAACTGAGTCGTGGGAAGTCCAACACCCACCTAGGTACAACTGCTTTGCGAAGGCACATGATCGCACATCGCAAACGCCTATGGGATCAACACATGAGTACAAGCAGCACACAAACTCAAAGCCGCCATCCTTCTCCTGGTCCAGCATCTTCAGCCATGTTAACCACTGCTGTCCTTCTTGCCCCCTCTCAACCATCCGCCCCTCCGTCTCTTGCCTTGAGCAGTTCCTGCTCATCTGCCCACAGTCAGGTGTCTGTCAAGGACATGTTTGAGCGTAAGAAGTCAATGTCACAAAGTCACCCCTACGCCCTTGCCCGGCGTCTGACAGCTGGCTTGACTGAACTCTTAGCCCGCCAGCTTTTACCACACAAGCTGGTCCAGTCTGAGGCATCCAAAAAAATTGTAGCTATTGGGACACCGCAGTGGAAGGTACCCGGCCGAAATTGCTTTGCACAAAAGGCAATCCCTAACCTGTACTCGATTGTGCAAAAGGAAGTAATGGCATGTCTGGCACACAGTGTTGGGGCAAGGGTCCATCTGACCACTGATACCTGGTCTGCAAAGCATGGTCAGGGCAGGTATATCACCTACACTGCGCATTGGGTAAACCTGCTGACGACTGGCAAGCATGGAATGCGTGACTCTGCAGAGGAGTTGGTGACACCGCCACAGCTTGCAGGCAGTCCTGCTGCCACCTCCGCTACTCCTCCTACTCCATCCTCTTCCATAACCTCCTCGGCTGAGTCCTCTTCTGCTGCTGTGTCTTGCTCCACATCAACGGCACCCCCCCAGCTCCCCAGGTACTGTTCCACATCCCGGATACGGCAGTGTCACGCCGTTTTGGGGTTGACTTGCCTGAAAGCAGAGTCACACCGGACCAGCACTCCTGTCCACCCTGAACGCACAGGTGGATCAGTGGCTGACTCCGCACCAACTGGAGATCGACAAAGTGGTTTGTGACAACGGAAGAAATTTGTTGGCGGCCTTGCATTTGGGCAAGTTGACACATGTGCCATGCATGGCACATGTGTGTAATCTGATCGTACAACGCTTTGTGCATAAGTACACAGGCTTACAGGACGTCCTGAAGCAGGCCAGGAAGGTGTGTGGCCATTTCAGGCATTCGTACATGGCCATGGCGCACTTTTCTGATATCAGCGGCGAAACAACATGCCAGTGAGGCGCTTTATTTGCGACAGCCCGACACGTTGGAATTCAACACTCCTAATGTTCGACCGCCTGCTCCAACAAGAAAATGCCGTTAACGAGTATTTGTATGACCGGGGTGCTAGGACAGCCTCTGCGTAGTTGGGATTTTTTTTGCCACATTACTAGACACTCATGCGCAATGCCTGTAGGCTCATGCGTCCTTTTGAGGAGGTGACAAACCTAGTCAGTCGCACCGAAGGCACCATCAGCGACATCATACCATTTGTTTTCTTCCTGGAGCGTGCCCTGCGAAGAGTGCTGGATCAGGCCGTAGATGAGCATGAAGAGGAAGAGTTGTGGTCACCATCACCACCAGAAACAGCCTTATCAGCATCGCTTGCTGGACCAGTGGCAATGCTGGAAGAGGATTGTGAGGAAGAGGAGTCAGAGGAGGAATGTGGCTTTGAGGAGGAGGAAGACCAACCACACCAGGCATCCCAGGGTGCTCGTTGTCACCTATCTGGTACCCGTGGTGTTGTACGTGGCTGGGGGGGAGAACATACCTTCAGAGAGATCACTGAGGACGAGGAACAGGACATGAGTAGCTCGGCATCCAACCTTGTGCAAATGGGGTCTTTCATGCTGTCGTGCCTGTTGAGGGACCCTCTTATAAAAAGGCTGAAGGAGAACGACCTGTACTGGGTGTCCATGCTACTAGACCCCCAGTATAAGAAAGTGCCTGAAATGTTACTGAATTATGGCAAGTCGGAAAGGATGCAGCAGTTCCAAAATCAATTAAAAAGTATGCTTTACACAGCGTATAAGGGTGATGTCACAGCACAACGGGAATCTAACAGGGGAAGAGGTGAAAGTAATCCTCCTCCTCCCACGACCATGCCGGCAAGGACAGGATGCTTTAAAGATGTGTTGTTGATGGAGGACATGCAGAGCTTTTTAAGTCCTACGCATTGCCACAGCCCTTCGGGGTCCACCCTCAGAGAATGACTGGACCGACAGGTAGCAGACTACCTCTTAACTGCCTTAACTGCAGATATCGACACTCTGAGGAGCGATGAACCCCTTGACTACTGGGTGTGCAGGCTTGACCTGTGGCCTGAGCTATCCCAATTTGCGATAGAACTTCTGGCCTGCCCCGCTTCAAGTGTCCTGTCAGAAAGGACCTTCAGTGCAGCAGGAGGTATTGTCACTGAGAAGAGAAGTCGCCTAGGTCCAAAAAGTCTAGATTACCTCACCTTTATTAAGATGAATGAGGGATGGATCCCGAAGGGACTGACAGTGGGCGATACATTTGACTAAAAAAGGCCTGATGAGGGGGACTACTTAACACACCACTCCTATCTGGTGGCACATTAGATTGCACGCGCAGTGCCCCAAATTTGAAGTAGGAGGACCGACCAAGCATCTTTTTCCATCTCCCACTTCCTGGGTGGAGGAAGAGAGACCTTCAATGACATCAGTGAGGACAAGGAACGGGACATGGCTAGCTTGGTATCCAACCTTGTGCAAATGGGGAGTTTGCGTTTGTGCAAATGGACTGTTTGCGGTTGATTGCGGTGCGTTAAACGGGGAGTTTGGTCTGTCACTGTGAAGCGGGCGTAACCCTTACACTACCTGATCGATACAACATCATACCTGATGTTTTAAAGCACGTTATTCCAAACAATTTAGGAATGTTAGGTGATTTATGCCCTTTATGGATTAAAACCAGACTCTGTATCTACTATGTATTTTTCCATGGGACTTTTGCCATGGATCCCCCTCTGGCGTGCCACAGTCCAGGTGTTAGTCCCCTTGAAACAACTTTTCCATCAATATTGTGGCCAGAAAGAGTCCCTGTGGGTTTTAAAATTCGCCTGCCTATTGAAGTCTATGGCGGTTCGCGAACATTTGCGGAAGTTCGCGTTCGCCGTTTGCGAACCGAAAATTTTATGTTCGCGACATCACTAATAACAATAAGATAATAGGGTTGCATTCACATTTAGTAGAGCTTAAGCCAGCTCTGGTGTGGATAGCATACAGCGGTATGATCCCCACTTAAAGGATATGATGTGAGTGTTTCTTAAAGGTAAGTAAGACACTATATGGTGTTCCTACGTTGTAAAGAGCCTAAAATATTGCTGGCTCTAAATGTATAGAATATTGTGCCAAATGTAGCTGGCAATCCTTTGCCACAGATAAAGCAGCTCTGGATCTGTGATGAAATAATAAATCCAAATGGAGAAAATGAAAAAAACTCTATTTGTTAAATTTAAAAAGATTAAAATACAAATAAAATCGCCAAAATTTTTCGCCCCAAGGTGTCACATGGTCACCAAACATCCAGTCAGTGTAATTGTGGGCATTTGTCCTCTTTTCCCTTATCCCAATCTTTACCGGAAGTGACTTATTAGAGCCACTGCGTCACGTCACTTCTGGTCTTGGACTTGATGCTTAACCCCTTAAGGACACATGACGTGTGACATGTCATGATTCCCTTTTATTCCAGAAGTTTGGTCCTTAAGGGGTCCTTAAGGGGTGTCCTTGTTGTCATAGTGATACTTGTAGAATGTGTATGGATGCACACAGAAGGAATCATATAACAATCTTAGAGTTTTACAATTACACAAAAAAGTATTAAGACACAATATTTGAAATCTTCAAATTTCCCATAGAGGTTGTGAATATTTTAATCCCTACTGCTGCTTCTTAAAATAAACAATTATTCATGATAATGTAACCCTTTTCTTTACAGCCTGCAAAACATGGAATTATACTGCTCAGAAATTTAAATTATTGATAATAATGTTTAATCCAAATATATGTAATGAAACAGCAGTTAAAAAAAACAAAAAAAACAACATTAGTTAAAAATAAAAAATAAAGCAAGCAACACTATTTTTGCAAAACACTCAATGGATGATAATTAAAAAATGCTGAAAAATTATCATTATTAAAATCAATAGACATATGTAAGGGAACACCCTAAAAATTGCATACCCTAACAAATTGGACTTATAGGAAGCACATTTGTTTTTATAAAAAAATTATGTAGTTCGAAGTCAATGTTTAAACCAGCGGGGACAAGTGATGTACCGAACGGTTCGCTGGCGAATAGTTCCAGGCGAACATAGCGTGTTCGCGTTCGCCACAGAGTAAACTCTGACCCTCTACCTCACAGTCAGCAGACACATTCCAGCCAATCAGCAGCACACCCTCCCTAGCAGACCCTCCCACCTCCTTGACAGCATCCATTTTAGATTCATTTGGAAGCTGCATACATTTTTTTATTTATTTATTTATTTTTTAATTCTTTATTTTTGTAGTGCATGGAGGTATAACAAATGAGCATGTGGTACCCCAACGGCATTCCTCATGCTTTTCAAGTAACAATTGTAACAATAGGGTATATGTTAATACCCTAGTCTGCGCGGAGCCCTCCATGGGTGAAGATGGATTAATTTTTTTTTTGCGCTCGGGTTTTTTTATTTTATTTTTAAGTTTGACGGGTATGATGGCTTTTTTTGGGCTGAAAAATTAAGATTTTAGAAAAAAGAAGACGTTGAATAGTAAGTTGTATTTTACTTTACAGGGTAGTAATTTTATTCCCCCCTCACTATTTTTTAGGGAGATGGGGGTAGGTAGGGGCTTTTTTTATTTCGGTGTGTGACTAGGGGTTTGGGGACCCCTAGTCACCTTTGATGGGGGAGGGGTGGATTTTCATTTAGGGCCCCCACCCGCCGCTCAGGGGTGGGGGCCGGGAGGGGCAGTAGGTCCCCCACCTTATTGTTGTTTAGGGCCCCCAACCGCAGCTCAGGGGTGGGGGGGGGGAGGACAGTAGGTCCCCCCTCCCATTATTCTTTTATAGGGCCCCCACCCGCAGCTCAGGAGCCATGTTACTCTGTATATAGAGGGAGCCATGTTTACACTGTATATAGAGGGAGCCATGTTTACACTGTATATAGAGGGGAGCCATGTTACTCTGTATATAGAGAGGAGCCATGTTTACACTGTATATAGTGGGAGCCATGTTACTCTGTATATAGAGAGGAGCCATGTTTACACTGTATATAGAGGGAGCCATGTTACTCTGTATATAGAGGGAGCCATGTTACTCTGTATATAGAGGGAGCCATGTTACTCTGTATATAGAGGGAGCCATGTTACTCTGTATATAGAGGGAGCCATGTTTACATGGTATATAGAGGGAAGCCATGTTACTCTGTATATAGAGGGAGCCATGTTATTCTGTATATAGAGGGAGCCATGTTTACACGGTATATAGAGGGAAGCCATGTTACTCTGTATATAGAGAGGAGACATGTTACTCTGTATATAGAGAGGAGCCATGTTTACACTGTATATAGAGGGAGCCATGTTTACACGGTATATAGAGGGACGCCATGTTTACACGGTATATAGAGGGAAGCCATGTTACTCTGTATATAGAGGGAGCCATGTTACTCTGTATATAGAGGGAGCCATGTTATTCTGTATATAGAGGAAGACATGTTTACACGGTATATAAAGGGAAGCCATGTTACTCTGTATATAGAGAGGAGCCATGTTTACTCTGTATATAGAGGGAGCCATGTTACTCTGTATATAGAGGGAGCCATGTTACTCTGTATATAGAGGGAGCCATGTTACTCTGTATATAGAGGGAGCCATGTTTACTCTGTATATAGAGGGAGCCATGTTACTATCTGAGGTGGTTAACTATGATTGGCCCTGGCATGTTTGTTAGTCTGGCCTGCATGGTTGTCTGGCATGAATAAAAGTAGCAAGTTTCAACTATATTAGTAGTTAGACTAGAACATGTGCAAATGGGGAGTTTGCGGTTGTGCAAATGAACTGTTTGCGGTGCGTTAAACGGGGAATTTGGCCTGTCACTGTGAAGCGGTACCTGATCGATACAACTTCATAACTGATGTTTTAAAGCACGTTTTTCCGAACAATTTAGGAATGCTAGGGGATTTATGCCCTTTATGGATTAAAACCAGACTCTGCATCAACTATGTAATTTTCCATGGGAGTTTTGCCATGGATCCCCCTCCGGCATGCCACAGTCCAGGTGTTAGTCCCCTTGACACAACTTTCCATCACTATTGTGGCCAGAAAGAGTCCATGTGGGTTTTAAAAATCGCCTGCCAATTGAAGTCTATGGCGGTTCGCCCATTCGCGAACATTTGCAGAAGTTCGCGTTCGCCGTTCACGACATCACTAGCGGGGACTAATGTATTAAGTTTGAATATCCACTTCATTTGAGCCTGACCTAATCTTCTTATTATTTCGTCGCCTCTCCAATTTACATTAACTTTTTTTAAATGCCCATAAATTCAAGTCCTAGAGAACACCAATGTCCGTTAATAAAATGGATTGAAACAATGTGCTTTTCAAATATATATTTTACTGTTCCTTATTTGTTTTCTCAATCTTATATGTAGGGGTTGGTTTGCCCTAAAAAATGTACCACGTGGACACTTTAATAAATTAATTATGTTCTTGAAATAACGCGGGATTGATCATTTTATTTCATGTTTCCTATTGTGGCCATCTATAAAAGTATCAATTTTTCTTTTTGTGCTGCCTGTGTTGGTGCATGCATAACATGTACCACAACCAAACTGAAATAAACTTGCCTCCTTGCCCTTCCAAATAAAAAATAAGTAATCTATGTTACCCAACCATGGTCTTGATATACAAATGATTTTTCCCAAAAGGCCATAAATAAATTTGCATAAATGGGTGAAAACCTGGTTCCCATCAATGTTCCACAAATCTGTAAATAAAAATCACAGTTGAGCTAAAATAATTCTAATTGAAAATTAATAGGATGGCCCCTCTTATAAAATTAATATGTATATCTTTAAAAAAAAAATAATTTTTATTAAAAAATATTCAGTGGCCTCCCAGCCTCATTGATGGGAGTTATGGTATATCCATAATTAATTTTACAATATAAGTCATTCAATGAATGGCACAGAAATGAATAGGATCTGAGCTCCATTATATTATCTGAATTCTATTACAGGGAGTGAAGAATTATTAGGCAAATGAGTATTTTGACCACATCATCCTCTTTATGCATGTTGTCTTACTCCAAGCTTTATAGGCTCGAAAGCCTACTACCAATTAAGCATATTAGGTGATGTGCATCTCTGTAATGAGAAGGGGTGTGGTCTAATGACATCAACACCCTATATCAGGTGTGCATAATTATTAGGCAACTTCCTTTCCTTTGGCAAAATGAGTCAAAAGAAGACAGGCTCAGAAAAGTCAAAAATAGTGAGATATCTTGCAGAGGGATGCGGCACTCTTAAAATTGCAAAGCTTCTGAAGCGTGATCATCGAACAATCAAGCGTTTCATTCAAAATAGTCAACAGGGTCGCAAGAAGCGTGTGGAGAAACCAAGGCGCAAAATAACTGCCCATGAACTGAGAAAAGTCAAGCGTGCAGCTGCCAAGATGCCACTTGCCACCAGTTTGGCCATATTTCAGAGCTGCAACATCACTGGAGTGCCCAAAAGCACAAGGTGTGCAATACTCAGAGACATGGCCAAGGTAAGAAAGGCTGAAAGACGACCACCACTGAACAAGACACACAAGCTGAAACGTCAAGACTGGGCCAAGAAATATCTCAAGACTGATTTTTCTAAGGTTTTATGGACTGATGAAATGAGAGTGAGTCTTGATGGGCCAGATGGATGGATTGGTAAAGGGCAGAGAGCTCCAGTCCGACTCAGACGCCAGCAAGGTGGAGGTGGAGTACTGGTTTGGGCTGGTATCATCAAAGATGAGCTTGTGGGGCCTTTTCGGGTTGAGGATGGAGTCAAGCTCAACTCCCAGTCCTACTGCCAGTTTCTGGAAGACACCTTCTTCAAGCAGTGGTACAGGAAGAAGTCTGCATCCTTCAAGAAAAACATGATTTTCATGCAGGACAATGCTCCATCACACGCGTCCAAGTACTCCACAGCGTGGCTGGCAAGAAAGGGTATAAAAGAAGAAAATCTAATGACATGGCCTCCTTGTTCACCTGATCTGAACCCCATTGAGAACCTGTGGTCCATCATCAAATGTGAGATTTACAAGGAGGGAAAACAGTACACCTCTCTGAACAGTGTCTGGCTGTGGTTGCTGCTGCACGCAATGTTGATGGTGAACAGATCAAAACACTGACAGAATCCATGGATGGCAGGCTTTTGAGTGTCCTTGCAAAGAAAGGTGGCTATATTGGTCACTGATTTGTTTTTGTTATGTTTTTGAATGTCAGAAATGTATATTTGTGAATGTTGAGATGTTATATTGGTTTCACTGGTAAAAATAAATAATTGAAACGGGTATATATTTGTTTTTTGTTAAGTTGCCTAATAATTATGCACAGTAATAGTCACCTGCACACACAGATATCCCCCTAAAATAGCTATAACTAAAAACAAACTAAAAACTACTTTCAAAAATATTCAGCTTTGATATTAATGAGTTTTTTGGGTTCATTGAGAACATGGTTGTTGTTCAATAATAAAATTAATCCTCAAAAATACAACTTGCCTAATAATTCTGCACTCCCTGTATATATGTATATAGACTATCTCATGTTTTACATACACATTGGGTGTTGTAGTACTGTATTACACTATATTGTTTTTATTTGTATATACTGGCAAAAGTTTATTAGAAACCCTACAAATTAGGGTAAGTAATAGGAAGCGCTCCACTATCGCACACTTTTTAAAAATATATTTTTGGGTGAGTTATATAGGAGGGAAATCCACACAAGTGTTGAAGCTGCTTTTCACAACTGTTTTGAAAGCAAGCACTCTATATATAAATTCAATATACTTTTTTTCTATTTGAGTGCCAATGCCACACATATCAGCAATTAGGATCCTGTATGTTAACTGAATGGTGTTTGTGATAAGGGTCATAACTCCTGATCCTATGCAATGTTCGCATCAGCCAGGGTACTATGCTCTACCTATAGTGTGCTTCCTAACTTCTACGCACTATACCACTACTGATGTATCCAATTTTACTGTAAAACAATGACTTCAATATGATATATCAAATTATTTTCGTGTAATGACTGTTTGACATTTTTGACTCTTGTTTTATTTTATGGTAAAGTACACAAACCATTGCAGTACTTACTAAGAACATTTCTGAGTCAGTATTTGCCCAAGATGTGCCAACTTTTAATTTCACAAAAACAGCATATGTGGTAAAATATTACTATAGAAAATATAGTAACATTACTTTAACAATAATATAATCCTAATGTAACTTATCACAAAATACATTTTTGCAGCAGAAGTGTTACATCAATGTTGAAACAAATTAAAAATATTTGGACAACTCATAAATGTCACAACTTTCATCTTTCTATATGATATACTGTCAATTCCAAATGGTTTGTGCTGGTTTACATTTTCATTTTTTAAATACAGAAACATAAAAAAAGAATTCAAGTACTAGGCATATTCTGCTAAATGTCAAGTTGTTTTTTTCATGTCTTCACCTAGAATATTTTTGCATGCTGTTGCCTGCATTTATTTTGACTTAGATCAAGTATTGGCATTGCTTTGAATATTTAAAATGTGTAAATGCCTGAGGCTTTTCAAAATCCAGTAGGAGTTTTAAAAAAAAAAAAAAAATAATAATAATCTCCTTAGGGTGCAATAACTGTTTTAAAATTCAATATTTAAATAAACTCAGTGTGATAAAAATAATAAGAATTGTGGTTATGAGTGGATGATATGCTAAGGCCAATAGCGTAGTAACCTCAATTTTAGTGCCAACTGGAGAATCTAGACTGTGCTAACTGATAGAAAAACAGAAGGATAAGGCGCTCACTATAGTAGTAGGTATACTAATAGTATTGGGCAGCAGTAACCAGCACAAGGATTCCCAACCTTGTGGCGGAAATAGTGTGAACAAGGTCTAAATCCAGTTGACCTCAAAATATAAGAACATCGAGAAAAGAACAATAGTGCAGTATTATAGCTATAACCAGCGGGTTATGTAGATATTTTAAGGCAGTTACACTCACATTTCCCAGAGTTATCCCATAGCTCAGCTGTTGGTGCGCGTGGACGGTACAATCCCCGTCTCAGGATATATTGCGGGATGCCTCTAGTAGTTCCGGAAAAACTACTGATAAATGAAGGCCAACTTTCTAGAGGCCTAAACTATGATAGGAATAATACATCAAAAAGTAAGAGCAATGGAAGCAAGTGAGATTACCAGAGATGGCCAGAAAAGGTGCAATGTAAGATGCTGCGGCAATTTGTCCAGAAACAAATCACCTCAATGGGTATTAAAGCGGCACTGTCATGCCGAATCCTGTTTTTTTTTTTAAACCCCCTCCCGCCTCCACTACATCCAATTGACACCTTAGTCACCCCCAAAGGCCCCTAAGCCCCCCATATTACCTATTTTTTAATCTTTATTTTCTGCCCCGATCATTATTCAGGGCGCCGCCATCTTTGTGTGGGTAGGTGAAGTCCCTGTGGGACACGTCAGCTGCCCACACTAGATAGCGCTGAGATTCCCGCACATGCCCAGTGAAAAACCTGGACATGCGAACGGGAATTTCATCTATTCATTCATTCATCAGACAGACGAATGAATGAATAGAAAAATCAGACGAACAAACTAACACTGTGTATCAGTGTTAGTTTGTTCGTTCAGTTTGTTACAAGGAGGGAGCTACCGGCACGCAGCACCCTCCTTTTAATATGTAAAGACAGAAGCGGCAGGGAGCATAAGGCCCCCCATAATAGCATAAGGGAGATTAAAATCTCCCCAATGCCCCTGCTCGCTACACCGCGAGTAGGGGCATGTCTACTAAACAGTGAGCAGCCTGTGGCTGCTCACTGTAGAAAAAAATTACATACATTACAATAAGGGGGGCGGACCTATTGTCCTCCCCCCGGCTCCCACCCCTGAGCGGCGGGTGGGGGCCATGAAGATAATGGGGGGGACCTACTGTCCTCCCCTCCAGGCCCCCACCCCTGGGTGGTGGGTGGGGGCCATAATGATAATGAGGGGGGGGGCCTACTGTCCTCCCCACCCTCCGGCCCCTACCCCTGGGCGGTGGGTGGGGACCATAAAGATAATAAGGGGGGGACAACTGTCCTTCCCCCCCCTGGCCCCCACCCCTGTGCGGCGGGTAGGGGGCCATAATGATAATGTGGGGGGCCTACTGTCCTCCCCCCAGCTCCCACCCCTGTGCGGCGGGTGGGGGCCATAATGATAATGGGGGAGGGCCTACTGTCCTCCCCCCCACCGGCCCCCACCCCTGGGCAGTGGCTGGGGGCCATAATGATAATGAGGGGGGGAACCTACTGCCCTCCCCTGGGCGGCGGGTGGGGGCCATAATGATAAAAAGGGGGGAGAGGGGACCTACTGTCCTCCCCCCCCAGCCCCCACCCTTGGACGGCGCGTGGGGGCCCTAAGTCAAATCCCCCCCATCAAAGGTGACTAGGGGTCCCCAAGCCCCTAGTCACCCACCCCCCACCAAAATAAAAAGGCCCCTACCTACCCCCCTCACCCTAAAAAATTGTGAGGGGGGAATAAAATAACTAACCTGGTAAAATTAAACTTACCATTCGACAACTTCTTTTTTCTAAAATCATAATTTTTCAGCCCCAAAAAGGCCAAATAAAAAAACATCACACCCGTCGAACATAAAATAAAATAAAAAACCCGAGCGCAAAAAAAACTAGACGAAAAAGAAAAAACCCGAGCGCAAAAAAATAATCCATCTTCACCCATGG
This sequence comes from Pelobates fuscus, assembly GCF_036172605.1. Lineage (NCBI taxonomy): Eukaryota > Metazoa > Chordata > Amphibia > Anura > Pelobatidae > Pelobates > Pelobates fuscus. The sequence goes on along the minus strand of NC_086320.1, from coordinate 290,503,307 downwards.
AGGGCTCCGCGCAGACTGAGCTCCGCATGGCGGGGGAAGGCTGATAAAGCCTTGCCCCGACCTGCAATTAGGCTAAGAACACTCTGTGAAATAAGCAGTCTGACTGCATGGACATGATCTATACACCACAACTGCTTAATTTAGTTTAAGTTGTTTTGGTGCCTATAGTGTCCCTTTAATATATATTTAGAGTTTAAATAGCTTTAAACAGTTAATGTAAATCTTTTCATAATGAAAAGACTATGTATGACTCCAATATAAAACACAATCCGAAGGTGCAGAGTGCTCTTTGTCATTTTACACAGCGTGGGAAAGTTCTTTGGAATTTTCCCACGCTGTGTAAAATGACACAGAGCACTGTGATAGGATGGATTTTGAGCCATCCAATCACAGTGCTCTGTGTCATTTTACACAGCGTGGGAAAGCTCTTTGGAATTTTCCCACGCTGTGTAAAATGACACAGAGCACTGTGATTGGATGGCTTGAAATCCATCCAATCACAGTGCTTTGTGTCATTTTACACAGCGTGGGAAAGTTATTTGGAATTTTCCCACGCTGTGTAAAATGACAAAGAGCACTGTGATTGGATGGATTTCAAGCCACCCAATCACAGTGCTCTGTGTCATTTTACACAGCGTGGGAAAGTTCTTTGGAATTTTCCCACGCTGTGTAAAATGACAAAGAGCACTCTGATTGGCTTAAACCAGCCAATCAGAGTGTTCTAAGCCTAATTGCAGGGCGGGGCAAGGCTTTATAAGCCTTGACCCGCCCTGCGGAGCTCAGTATGCGGCGTGCCCTCGAAGGGTGAAGATGGATTATGTTTTTTTAGCGTCGGATTTTTCATTTTTCGTCTGGATTTTTTTTTGCGCTCGTTTTTTTAAATTTAATTTAAAAACGACGTGTATGATGGCTATTTTTTGGGGGCTGAAAAATGAAGATTTTAGAAAAAAGAAGACGTCAAATGGTAAGATTAGTTTTTCTTTACAGGTTAGTTATTTTATTCCCCCCTCACTATTCTTAGGGTGAGGAGGGTAGGTAGGGGATAGTTTGATTCGGGTGGGGGGGGTGGGGGGAGTGACTAGGGGCATGGGACCCCTAGTCACCTTGATGGGGGGGGATTTTCATTTAGGGGCCCCACCCGCCGCTCAGTGGTGGGGGCTGTGGGGGGACAGTAGGTCCCCCCCTTATTGTTTTTATAGGGCCCCCACCCACCGTTCAGGGGTGGGGGCATGGGGGGTGGACGGTAGGTCCCCCCCACCATTCTTATCTAGGGCCCCCACCCACCGCTCAGGGGTGGGGGCTGGGGGGTACAGTAGGTCCCCCCATTTTTATTTAGGGCCCCCACCCACCTCTCAGGGGTGGGGGCCAGGGGGGGGGAGGACAGTAGGTTCCCCCCTTATTGTTTTTTTAGGGCCCCCACCCACCGCTCAGGGGTGGGGGCCGGGGGGGAGGATGGTAGGTCCCCCCCACCATTCTTATCTAGGGCCCCCACCCACTGTTCAGGGGTGGGGGTTAGGGGGGAGGACAGTAGATCCCCCCTATCTTTATTTAGGGCCCCCACCCACTGCTCAGGGGTGGGGGCCAGGGGGAGAGGACAGTAGACCCCCCTTATTGTTTTTTTAGGGCCCCCACCCACCACTCAGGGGTGGGGGCCGGGGGAGAGGACGGTAGGTCCCCCCCACCATTCTTATCTAGGGCCCCCACCCACCGCTTAGGGGTGGGGGCCAGGGGGAGGACAGTAGGCCCCCCCATCTTTATTTAGGGCTCCCACCCAACTCTCAGGGGTGGGGGCCAGGGGGGAGGACAGTAGGTTCCCCCCTTATTGTTTTTTTAGGGCCCCCACCCACCGCTCAGGGGTGGGGGCCGGGGGGGAGGACGGTAGGTCACCCCCACCATTCTTATCTAGGGCCCCCACCCACTGCTCAGGGGTGGGGGCCGGGGGGGAGGACAGTAGGTCCCGCCACCTATCTTTATTTAGGGCCCCCACCCACTGCTCAGGGGTGGGGGCAAGGGGGAGAGGACAGTAGGTCCCCCCCTTATTGTTTTTTTAGGGCCCCCATCCACCGCTCGGGGTGGGGGCCGGGGGGGGAGGACGGTAGGTCCCCCCCACCATTCTTATCTAGGGCCCCCACCCACCGCTCAGGGGTGGGGGCCGGGGGGAGGACAGTAGGTCCCCCCTATGTTTATTTAGGGCCCCCACCCACCACTCAGGGGTGGGGGCCAGGGTGGGAGGACAGTAGGTCCCCCCCCCTTATTGTTATTTAGGGGGCCCCCACCAGCCGTGCAAGGGGGGGCGGTTATTAGTTTTTTTGTTTTGATTTTGTTTTTTTACAGTGAGCAGCCACAGGCTTAGTATTAGTAAATGTGTCTGAAAGACCAGTTTAGGTCTTTCAGCCTTTTAGTAGATAGCTCCCTGATACTGTGGGAATTAGGGAGTTATCTACTAAGCGGCTGCAAGATTGAATGAAAATGAAATTCCAATACGAACAAAGTGCCGAATTGCGTTCTAAAATAAACGAACATACTGTTCTCTTTCATCTAAAATGACAGGAAGCATCGCGGGAACACAGAGGAAAGGTAAGGATTATGGGAAAATTGCTCTGACCAGCGGAAATGAAGCACACTTTGCTCCTCCGCTGGTCAGAGCTGGTCAAGCGGAGGAAACCTCCATAAGGCAAAGAGTCCCTACTTTGTCTTATGATTTTAAAGAAAACTAAAGAAGACAGGAAGAAAAGAATAACAGATGCCGAGAGAGGGGGAGAAGAGGAAGAGATTGAGGAAAGGTAAGTTCGGCATGACAGTGCCGCTTTAAGTGGTGCACAGACCTCCCGGGTGCGCAAATCTGCTGCAGTATCTAATGGAGCTCCAGTACTGCACTCACCTGAACATGCATAAATAGGGTGCTGCTGGGAGCCAATTAATACAATGAAAAAAAAAACAGCACACTCACTTATCCACTAAACAGCAACTCCGGTGCCGACATATTTTGTTAGTTTTTAAAAAACACTTAATCTAGGCAAAAAATGGTGGTTTAGTTACTAACCTGGTAAAATTAAACTTACCATTCGACAACTTCTTTTTTCTAAAATCATAATTTTTCAGCCCCAAAAAGGCCAAATAAAAAACCATCACACCCGTCGAACATAAAATAAAATAAAAAACCCGAGCGCAAAAAAAACTAGACGAAAAAGAAAAAACCCGAGCGCAAAAAAATAATCCATCTTCACCCACGGAGGGCTCCGCGCAGACTGAGCTCCGCATGGCGGGGGAAGGCTGATAAAGCCTTGCCCCGACCTGCAATTAGGCTAAGAACACTCTGTGAAATAAGCAGTCTGACTGCATGGACATGATCTATACACCACAACTGCTTAATTTAGTTTAAGTTGTTTTGATGCCTATAGTGTCCCTTTAATATATATTTAGAGTTTAAATAGCTTTAAACAGTTAATGTAAATCTTTTCATAATGAAAAGACTATGTATGACTCCAATATAAAACACAATCCGAAGGTGCAGAGTGCTCTTTGTCATTTTACACAGCGTGGGAAAGTTCTTTGGAATTTTCCCACGCTGTGTAAAATGACACAGAGCACTGTGATAGGATGGATTTTGAGCCATCCAATCACAGTGCTTTGTGTCATTTTACACAGCGTGGGAAAGCTCTTTGGAATTTTCCCACGCTGTGTAAAATGACACAGAGCACTGTGATTGGATGGCTTGAAATCCATCCAATCACAGTGCTTTGTGTCATTTTACACAGCGTGGGAAAGTTATTTGGAATTTTCCCACGCTGTGTAAAATGACAAAGAGCACTGTGATTGGATGGATTTCAAGCCACCCAATCACAGTGCTCTGTGTCATTTTACACAGCGTGGGAAAGTTCTTTGGAATTTTCCCACGCTGTGTAAAATGACAAAGAGCACTCTGATTGGCTTAAACCAACCAATCAGAGTGTTCTAAGCCTAATTGCAGGGCGGGGCAAGGCTTTATAAGCCTTGACCCGCCCTGCGGAGCTCAGTATGCGGCGTGCCCTCGAAGGGTGAAGATGGATTATGTTTTTTTAGCGTCGGATTTTTCATTTTTTGTCTGGATTTTTTTTTGCGCTCGTTTTTTTAAATTTAATTTAAAAACGACGTGTATGATGGCTATTTTTTGGGGGCTGAAAAATGAAGATTTTAGAAAAAAGAAGACGTCAAATGGTAAGATTAGTTTTTCTTTACAGGTTAGTTATTTTATTCCCCCCTCACTATTCTTAGGGTGAGGAGGGTAGGTAGGGGATAGTTTGATTCGGGTGGGGGGGGTGGGGGGAGTGACTAGGGGCATGGGACCCCTAGTCACCTTGATGGGGGGGGATTTTCATTTAGGGGCCCCACCCGCCGCTCAGTGGTGGGGGCTGTGGGGGGACAGTAGGTCCCCCCCTTATTGTTTTTATAGGGCCCCCACCCACCGTTCAGGGGTGGGGGCATGGGGGGTGGACGGTAGGTCCCCCCCACCATTCTTATCTAGGGCCCCCACCCACCGCTCAGGGGTGGGGGCTGGGGGGTACAGTAGGTCCCCCCATTTTTATTTAGGGCCCCCACCCACCTCTCAGGGGTGGGGGCCAGGGGGGGGGGAGGACAGTAGGTTCCCCCCTTATTGTTTTTTTAGGGCCCCCACCCACCGCTCAGGGGTGGGGGCCGGGGGGGAGGATGGTAGGTCCCCCCCACCATTCTTATCTAGGGCCCCCACCCACTGTTCAGTTGTGGGGGCTAGGGGGGAGGACAGTAGATCCCCCCTATCTTTATTTAGGGCCCCCACCCACTGCTCAGGGGTGGGGGCCAGGGGGAGAGGACAGTAGACCCCCCTTATTGTTTTTTTAGGGCCCCCACCCACCACTCAGGGGTGGGGGCCGGGGGAGAGGACGGTAGGTCCCCCCACCATTCTTATCTAGGGCCCCCACCCACCGCTTAGGGGTGGGGGCCAGGGGGAGGACAGTAGGCCCCCCCATCTTTATTTAGGGCTCCCACCCAACTCTCAGGGGTGGGGGCCAGGGGGGAGGACAGTAGGTTCCCCCCTTATTGTTTTTTTAGGGCCCCCACCCACCGCTCAGGGGTGGGGGCCGGGGGGGAGGACGGTAGGTCACCCCCACCATTCTTATCTAGGGCCCCCACCCACTACTCAGGGGTGGGGGCCGGGGGGGAGGACAGTAGGTCCCGCCACCTATCTTTATTTAGGGCCCCCACCCACTGCTCAGGGGTGGGGGCCAGGGGGAGAGGACAGTAGGTCCCCCCCTTATTGTTTTTTTAGGGCCCCCATCCACCGCTCGGGGTGGGGGCCGGGGGGGGAGGACGGTAGGTCCCCCCCACCATTCTTATCTAGGGCCCCCACCCACCGCTCAGGGGTGGGGGCCGGGGGGAGGACAGTAGGTCCCCCCTATGTTTATTTAGGGCCCCCACCCACCACTCAGGGGTGGGGGCCAGGGTGGGAGGACAGTAGGTCCCCCCCCCTTATTGTTATTTAGGGGGCCCCCACCAGCCGTGCAAGGGGGGGCGGTTATTAGTTTTTTTGTTTTGATTTTGTTTTTTTACAGTGAGCAGCCACAGGCTTAGTATTAGTAAATGTGTCTGAAAGACCAGTTTAGGTCTTTCAGCCTTTTAGTAGATAGCTCCCTGATACTGTGGGAATTAGGGAGTTATCTACTAAGCGGCTGCAAGATTGAATGAAAATGAAATTCCAATACGAACAAAGTGCCGAATTGCGTTCTAAAATAAACGAACATACTGTTCTCTTTCATCTAAAATGACAGGAAGCATCGCGGGAACACAGAGGAAAGGTAAGGATTATGGGAAAATTGCTCTGACCAGCGGAAATGAAGCACACTTTGCTCCTCCGCTGGTCAGAGCTGGTCAAGCGGAGGAAACCTCCATAAGGCAAAGAGTCCCTACTTTGTCTTATGATTTTAAAGAAAACTAAAGAAGACAGGAAGAAAAGAATAACAGATGCCGAGAGAGGGGGAGAAGAGGAAGAGATTGAGGAAAGGTAAGTTCGGCATGACAGTGCCGCTTTAAGTGGTGCACAGACCTCCCGGGTGCGCAAATCTGCTGCAGTATCTAATGGAGCTCCAGTACTGCACTCACCTGAACATGCATAAATAGGGTGCTGCTGGGAGCCAATTAATACAATGAAAAAAAAAACAGCACACTCACTTATCCACTAAACAGCAACTCCGGTGCCGACATATTTTGTTAGTTTTTAAAAAACACTTAATCTAGGCAAAAAATGGTGGTTTAGTTACATCATATGTTAAAATAGAAATCCAGCGCACTCACTTATCAACCAAACAGCTACTTTGATGCTGACAGATTTGACTAGTTTTATTAAAAACACCTAATCTAGGCAAAAAATAATGGGGGTTTAGTTACACTATATGATCATACATTGCATAAGCCTGCCACAAACGTCAATGTATCCCATCTTTGGCAGGTCCTACTCTCACTGCCAACTGTCTACTAAATGAGCTACGCACTTGGGGAAATCCTTCCATCTCGAGTTCTATGCAGTACAAGGCTTAAATAGGGTCCTGAGATGAGACACCTGTGACAGGGGGCGGTGCAAAACCAAGGAGCTGGCTAGGCTCCTAAATATATATGGGAAAACAAGGGACTGGCTGCACTCACCTAAACATGCTTAAATAGGGTGCTGGGGGCCAATAAGTACAGTAAAAATAGAAATCCAGCGCACTCACTTATCAACTAAACAGCTACTTTGATGCTGACAGATTTGACTAGTTTTATTAAAAACACCTAATCTAGGCAAAAAATAATGGGGGTTTAGCCTAGAAGAAGCCTTCTGGCGAAACGCGTTCTGGAGGAAAAGTGAGCACAGAGACTTTGTTGGACTCTATTGGACTTTTAAGCCAAATAAGTGTTTAGTTATATATACTTTTTATATGATTTTATATTGTTGAATAAATTTAAATATAGTCAATAAATTATAATTTTTATACACTTATGGCTTTTTTTCCTGCTGATATAAAGAAGGAATGTGGTCCTTAACCACATATGCGCATTGAAGTGAGCCTATATATCGGCTCTGGGTTTGTGAGTACCTAATTCACTATTTTATATATATTATTTATAGTACAGACAGTACTGCACTATATACCCCCTTCTGTACCTATATAGGATTGGATTGCATAAATAAGAAGAAGGGAGAGGGTCGCCTACACGGACCCTAAGGCGCTAAAATCTAGATTCAATAGCTCAGAAAAGTGTGAGTTGCCAATTGGCATTTATTCATAAATGTATTTGTTTCTAAAATACAGTTTGCACTATGTTGTGTATCTTTTTGTGTTTTACCTAGGGGTTAATAAGAGACAATTGACTACGTAAAAAAGGAAAAAAATGTATTAGGTAAAAGTTTATTTGATCCCATATCTATTTCATATTATACATAAGCGCTTCACCAGTACACCTTTCTATTTTCTTACCACCTTGGTTTAAAAGATATTCACGATGATTGGCAGCTATTTAGATTTAATATATATATATATATATATATATATATATATAAATAAAACACACCACTCAAATAGCGCTAATACTTTTCTATTTTTTTTATCTACAGGGTGAATATTTTGTTAACTGTTGCTATGCTCGTTTTATATGCAGTGTGTAGCATTTGTCTAAAAATATTATATCAGTTATGTTTTTTTATTTAAATTTTCCTGTACAGAGAGATAATGTGGTTAACAGTACATTCTTGCACAATTATCTCTCCTGTACAGCAAGGTTCCCCACACAGTCCTCTGTAGTAAAACCCCTGCAATGTCATTCAGGAAATCCCTTGCATGGGGTCTTGCATAAATACTGTGTCCGTGGAATAAAATGACAGTTGACAGTTGACTCCCTGAACTGTGTTTTCGTCCGGTTACTGGGGGGATTTGGGATATTGCCTTCTTTTCCAGCGCTTTACTTTGGATTACCTTCTATACCAGCGGATATCTTGGGATTTAATATTGCAGCTCCGCTACAGGAGTTTATTAAAAGTCCCTCCCCTTTATTCCATAAAGGGCTTCCCCGGGAAAACCCACCTCAGTTCTTCCTTGTACCAGAGTGGAAAGTCTGTTTTGGCTATGCACCAACATTATGTACTGGGCTCAGGTTCACTTAGAAGACATATCTGCAGTTCACATAAAGGGCATCGACAATGTTATCGCCGACGACCTCAGCAGAGGGAAATTAAATCAGAAAGAGTTGTCTCTAAACCCAAGGATATTCGACCTTCTAATAAAGAGATTTGGAATGCCCGTCGTAGACCTAATGGCAAGAAGAGAGAACACCAAGGTTCCCAAATTTGCCTCCCTGTTCAGGAAAGATCATCCTCAATGGACAGACTATCTATCCAATGTGTTTTCTCCATAGCATACATCTTTCCTCCAATAAAGCTGATCCCTAGAATTCTTCAAAAGATAAAAACAGACAGGGCAGTGGTTCTAGCAATCATTCCATACTGGCCAAACAGGAGTTGGTTTTCATACTTGAAGGAAATGGCTACCACGTACTGGGAACTTCCAATCTCAAAAGCTCTGATAGAAAACAGGGAGTTACCTCTGGAAATTCTACAGATGTTCAGATGGACGGCATGGCTGTTGCAAGGCTAATCCTTCGTCATCAGGGTCTTCAGGAAGACAGGGTCCAATTACTCCTTCAATCTACCAGACGTTCCACCTCAAAGTTGTACATGAGAATTTGGGTGAAATTTCTACGTTGATGTAAGAAACATCAATATCTTCAAGTTCATCCTTTGGTTGATTCTATTTTACACGTCCTTCAGGATGGGCTTCACAATGGTCTGGGTATTTCCACTTTGAAGGTCCAACTATCTGCCTTGAGTTTTTTTCTAGTGAAGGATTTAGCATTGCATGTTCTAATTATGAGATTCTTCAAAGCAGTAAGGCTTCTTAGACCACCCAGGAAGTCATATTTTCCCTCCTGGGATCTTTCTTCAGTCCTGCAAGCGCTCTGTGAACCTCCTTTTGAACCTTTGGAGAAGGTCCCATTAAATAATCTAACCATCAAGGCAGCCTTCTTAATGGCCATCACCTCTGCCAAAAGAGTAGGTGAACTTCAGGCTCTTTCTTCATCAAACAAATTAATTATATTCCATCAAGATAAGGTAGTGCTCCATCCTAAACCTTCATTCCTTCCGAAGGTTATCGCTTCTAGAGCTGTTAATCAGCCCATTGTTTTACCTTCCTTCTGCAGTAATGCCACCTCGCCGCAGGAACTAAAATGGCACAAATTGGATGTTAGAAGAGCTTTACAGATCTACCTTCCAAGAACTGCCGATTATTGAAAATCTGATCACCTGTTTGTCAATTTCCAAGGGAAATTGAAAGGGGAAAGAGCCTCTCGTAATTCTCTTGTTGGTTGATTGATACCATCAAGATGGCGTATGCTTCCAGTAACCTTCCTATACCTACTTCTCTTAAAGCACATTCCACAAGAGCAATGTTGACATCATGGGCAGAAAAGGCTCTTGCTTTGTCCAAAGAAATTTGCAAGGCAGCTTCTTGGTCATCATTCAACATCTTCATCAGGCATTACAGGCTAGATGTTTTCTCATGTTTTCTCATTTGTGAATAAGGTGCTTCAAGCAGCTGTGGCGTAATACCCACCCAATAGGAATCTTGCTATATCCCACAGATACTGCCACCATATTCCAAAAAAAAAAAAAAATTTTTACTTACCGTAAATTATTTTTTTCTTAATATGGTGGCATTGCAATACTCCCTCTGAATTAAAAATTTACTTGTTGTATTTGACTTGTGTGGTGTGTTTTTTTTTCTATAAATGAGGTGGGTTTGCCAGGGGAAGCCCTTTATGAGATAAAGGGGATGGACTTTTAACCAACTCTTATATTAGATGCTTGTCCCAATTAAGGAGGCACAACCCACAGGTACTGCCACCATATTAAGAAAAAAAAGAATTTATGGTAAGTAAAAATTTCTGTAAGTAGCTCATGAAGCAGACATTAGGCTGTTAGAGTAGGACCTGCCAAAGATGGGGTACATTGACGTTGTGGCAGGCTAAACCCCCATTATGTTTTGCCTAGATTAGGTGTTTTTTAAAAAAAAAAAATAACAAAATCTGTTAGCACCGAAGTTGCTGTTTAGTGGATAAGGGAGTATGCTAAATACCACTGGGGAGTGGAAGACTCCCTTGTAGTCATGCATGAATATGAGTTACTTACCCTGACCTCTTCTGGTGACCCACAGACATTTTTAAAGAGACTAGACCTGCTTGCCAAACCACAGCCAGAGATCCCAACTAAGGGAAGATGAATACAGAGGAAGCTCCATAAAGAATGTCATACTTGCTGCCCATCAGAGGTGATTACTGCTCAGAGGTCTAAGGACCTCCATGTTTATCATTACTAGGCTGTCTACACATCGTTATGTATAACTTATTCATTCCTATTCACTAATCCTCACAGAGTTAAGGATTAGTTATACATATAGCCTTATGTGTCCTTGAGATATAAACATTCTCTTTTTGTTACACTGATCTTTGTTTGCTGCTTTGTGCTCATGTTCAGTATATAGTCTTTTTACATCTTATACTACCCTTGCATAATGGAAATCATTTATACTATGTGTACAAGTTCAAATAAAATACAAATTGAAAAAAAAAATCATTTGAAAAGCTTATCCAAAATTCTTAAATCGAGAACTATGTATGATACAAATAACATTAAGATCAATTTATAGGTCTGCTAAAGGGAACTGATACCAACCACTTACAAAATAGAAGAATATAAATGAGAAAAATAACACCGCTTGTACAGTCATTAATGTACTTGTATGTGTATGTGTTTGGAAAATGTATCTGTGTTAGTGTATGTTTGTATGTTTATGCGTGTCTTGTATGTATCTACTTTTTCATTTAGGAGAAGTAAGTTTAATGTATTTGTTGTTACATTGTTCAATTGCTTTATTTTTATCGTATTGTTAATAATAATGAAAGCATTTTTATAGTGGCGTGTCCCCATTATTTGTTAGGGACCACAAATGTTTGATTAGATTTTTTTTAACCATTTCATATATTCTCTTTATTCATAAGATTAACTAGAAATTTTTTGGTTGGGGAATTATTCTTGTGAAACTGTTTGCATTGTGTGTGTTTTTACTGTACCTATTATTGCTGTAACAGTTGTTTGTGATGATTAGCTTCCATCTCGAATCCTGCGGCACATGCAAAGTAGCAATCAGCCATTTTACTGCCGCCCATGCAGACATCTTAAAGTTGCCACATTCTTTTGTAATTTAATCTAATTTACTTTTACAAGTGCAGAAAAAAATAGTTCTACCCTGATATTTGTCACACAGCCGTGTTCAAATCAAATGTTAAATTATGAATCTAGTGACAGCGGAAACTTCAATTTTGTACTCAAAAAGTTTGGTGTAATTTTACACTGGGTGAAGTGTTACTATAATGTATTTAATTCCAAATGTTTAGTTTAGAATTAAACAGATTTAATTGAAGTGATTAGTGTAGAACCTAAAGTAATATAGTGGTTAAATCCCCCAATGTCTTGTAAAAAAGATAGAATCTTTCTTTCTACTAGTCATAGTTTAACAAGGGATAAAAATAAGACTGCTGTTCAAAACATAGATTTTGCAATGAATCTTAATGAGGATAATGGCAAAGAGACCTGTTTTAGTGTTCAAGCAGAGGATATGCAGACTTATTTTGACGCCTCAGTGAATACATCAGTAAGAGAGGCAATTTTCTCTGCTGTGGGGATTATATCTAACACATTGGCAAAGACTCTCACTCAGTCTCTGGCAGACAACAGATCCCCACCTGTGCAAGAATAAAGAAATAAAAATTCCCTAGATCAGACAAGTTCTGGTTCGTTAATTCAAACACTCAGTCAGAAAGATCAAAATGTCAGAGCAAGGTTAGTGAAAAAGTCTCTGGTAAAACAAAACATATATAATAGAAATCTTCAATACAAATATTGACAAGCATAAGACAGTGTACAATAAAGTTTGCAAAAGAAGTTTCACTTATGAGATAATAATTGTGGGGAACAGATGTGTAACAACATGCAGAAATTAATGATGGCAGCATAGGATCAGATGGCTGCATCAAATAGCAGACACAAAATAAGAAAGGTGTGAGGGCAAAATGTATAATATGACATCATTAATGAGAAGTCAGAAATCCACAAAAAGGCAAATAAACAGCAAAACAATTTATGAACATTTTGCCCTTCTCTATTAAAGGGACACTATAGTCACCAGAACAACTACAGCTTTTTGAATTTGTTCTGGTGAGTAGAATCATTCCCTTCAGTCTTTTTGCTGTAAACACTGTCTTTTCAGAGAAAATGCAGTGTTTACATTACAGCCTAGTGATAACTTCACTGGTCACTCCTTAGATGGCCATTAGAGATCCTTCCTGGGCCATGGCTGCCTAAAATGCATCCAAACATACAGTATCTCCTCCCTCTGCATGCAGACACTGAACTTTCCTCATAGACATCAATTGATTCAATTCATCTCTATGAGGAGATGCTGATTGGCCAGGGCTGTGTTTTAATCATGCTGGCTCTGACCCTGATCTGCCTCTTTGTCAGTCTCAGCCAATCCTATGGGGAAGCATTATGATTGGATCAGGCTACCACTTCTGCTGATGTCAGCAGGCAGTGGGCAGGTCTAAAGGAAACAGGGACAAAGCAAGCAGCTCCAGACTTGAATACAAGTAAGATTTTACTACTTTTTGAGTATGCCACCGGGCATTTTACCGGGTGCTTGGAAGCACTTACATTGTTACTTACTAGCGCCAAGTAGAACACAGTTCCGGAGGCATACAGACCTGTCCGCTCAGCCAGGCCTCCCCTCCCATGCATGCATTGTGGCAGCGTGCGGGTGCTTCCATTCCTCGCTCCCGCCCCTTTACCTGTACGTGGGGAGAAGTGGATGGGAGCATAATGTGCAGAGAAAGGAGGAAATGTGTAGAGAAAGAGCAGCCAGGTGCAGGGAATGAACATCAATGAAAGTAAGGTATGTCAGAGAATGTGCGTTAGTCTGTTTCAGTCAGTATGTTTATATATGTCAGTGTGTCTGTCATATATGGGTTAGTGTGTCTGTCGGTATTGGTCAGTGTCAGTCTGTATGGGTCAGTGTGTCTGTCTGTATGGGTCAGTGTCAGTCTGTATGGCTCAGTGTGTCTGCCTGTATGGGTCAGTGTCAGTCTGTATGGGTCAGTGTGTGTGTCTGTATGGGTCAGTGTAAAGATGATTGTAGGAACCGCACTCAATCCCAGCAACTAACGGTGCACTGGAACAGGACCAGCAATCCAACACGTTTAGGCAAAAAGGGAATTTCCAGGCACTCAGAGTGTTAAAGCCGCAGGCAGATTTTAATGGAACAAAAAGAGCAGCAACGTTTCGACCTTCTAAAAGGTATTTTTTAACCTTGTCTGTTGTGTGTCTGTTGTCAGTTTGCATGGTCAGTGTGTGTCTACTTAAGTCAGCGTGTATGTTAGTCTGCATGATTGGGTGAAGCAAATGGGGCGGTAAATTTGTTTTCGCCTAGGGCGCCAAAAATGCTTGCACCGGCCCTGAGTGCAATATTTATATCAAAGTGGTAATGCAGATATGAAAAGATAGGTATCTTACTCACATGAACTAGAGCATAGACTATATATATATATATTACAATCCAAATGGAAGACAGAGCCATACTTTATGCCTTTCACCCTGGAGGCTTCATCAGAAGTGTGGTTTGGGAATATATAACATCAGTTTATATAGGCAAATAATTAATATGATTAACAATTAATATAAATGTATAACAATATTCATTGTCTTCCTTTCAAGTCTGAACTAGCATATCAATTCCCATTGGTTAGTTTAGAAAACTTGTATGGCTTCCTGTCATTTTCGATCCGTAACCGGAAGTGACGTGTCGCATGTATATCAGGCAGTTCAGAAAGGATCACTATTGTTGTTTTTGAGATAGCTCAGCGGGCTGTTGCACCACCAGCAAAATCTGCCCAACTCCTGGGTTGCACGTTCAAATCCCATTTGTGGAATGTCCATTAGCCGCACATGTGTGTTAGGGCACATAGAAGCAAAATGGATATTATTTTATAGTTCTGAACCGTTAAAAATTCAGAAAGAAAGAAAGTTGTTCAACATTCTGAAGTTATCCAGAGCAGAGCTATTTTTATTAGGGCAGCTCAGTATCCAGAAATCCAGTGGTATATTGTTTATGTAGAATAATAAGATCCAGTTATGAAATGATAAAGGATGTAAATATAGACCTATCATTAATAGACAAGTGGCAGCAAATGGACAAACTGCCCCCTGTCACCCTCATTTACATCCTCTCCCTGGATCCCCTGGCATATAAGATATGCAACCATCCATTGATCACAGGTTTACCAGTATTGGGTCGAGATTACTGTCTAGCCCTATTTGCAAATTAAATTTTTATAGCACTCTCTAAACCTATATGATCCTTACATCCCCTTTTGGACCTACTCCACACTTTTGGTGATATCTCACACTATCGTTTTAACCAAGATAAAACACAGGCTCTCACTATTAACTTACCTCCAGACTTCAATGGTTCCTTGCGCTCCTCTTACCAATTTGACTTTAGAACGACTACCCTCACTTACTTGGGAGTAAAGATCGCCTCTTCTACGGCCAGCATCATGAAATTTAACTATGTCCCCTTACAACAAAAATGCAAAACAGAAACTAACAAGTGGAAACATGTAACATTTTAATGGATGGGAAGGATAAATGCATACAAGATGATGACCCTATCCTTTGTTTTGTACACCTTCTGAATGATACCCATCCATATCACAGCTACCTACTGCAAACTATTCCAACCTGTTTGTGTGGGATGGGAAGAAACCATGGGTGCCCTCTGCCCTCCTACAGAAAACTCCTCGAACCGGAGACGTAGGGTTACCAAACCTTTGGCTTTACTGGCTTTACTATAAGGTAGCCTGTCGGCAGGGATTTTACTCCACACGCCATCAGACATAATCCAGTGGGTAGGCAAGGAAAAAACGCAATTCCAAGACCACTCACTTGTAGACTACCTGTGAACCTCTAAACACCTTAGGAAAAGCAGAATGGACTTATTCCCGATCACACTTGTAACCTTAAAATACTGTGATGAGCTCCTGTCTGATATGAGCTACAAAACCAAATGTCACGCCAAATCCCCTCTCACAGCTCTTGGGGCTCTGGCAGCAGATATACTGACTGGCTGGAGAAAGAGATCTCTCAGGTATCCCAGTTCCTGGAGGGGCAAACCCTCAAACCAAGCCCCACTCTACAAGATACCTGGCATGTCCCTAACCATACTATCTTCTCATAACTATAAACCAAGAGTATACTTATTTAACAGATAACCCTCCTAACTCCTACACTAGATCTAGGCTCTATTTCCCCCAAATTCATATTGGAGAGATGCTGGATATCCCCCAATAAACTGAAAACGTTTTCCCTGTGCTATAAAGCTTGGTTAGAACTGCTGCCAAGCAAGTCACAATGGGAATCTGACTGTGGTATGACACTGACTGACGATGACTGGCTACATGCCCTTGACGATCTCTCCAAATGGATGAGATGTTTTTTCCCATATAGAGGCACATAGGAAACTACTCTACCGGTGGTATTTGACCCGCCATAGATTACAACATATGTTCCCTAATACCTCCTATGTGCTGCAGATGTGCTTCAGAAAGGGGGACCCTTATCCATATCTGGTGGTCTTGTGGTGGCATTCGGCCACTTTGGGAGGATGTCGACTTCATCCTGAAATTACTTGGAGTTTCCACTTTCCCCATAATGGCATCCAGTTGATTACTCCTGTTGTTTCCCCCAACCCAGTGGCGTACTAAGGTGGGAGCGGGGGGGGGGGGGCGGTCCGCCCCGGGTGCCATCAGGCAGGGGGGTGCCACCAGGGCTGGCCAGGCTTGCTATTCTGTGAGCTGTGTGGCTGCACCGGGTGCCATAGATAGCAGCAGGGGCGCCGGGCAGCCGACACAGCTCACACGCAGGGGCTGGAAGCAGGAAACCTGCACGGAGATTTGGGGGCGGAGCTAAAACGGCCGTGGGGGCGGAGCCAAGCCGGATGCGGGGGCGGAGCTAAATGCAGCCTCATACTGCTGCACACAGAGAGAGGGGAAGCAGGAAGGAGTCCCTGCTTCCCCAACTACAGCACAGGAGGGACTGGATCCACTCCTACTCCAGCCCAAGCTTACTGTAAGTGAGAGAGTGTGTGCTGTGTGTAACTGTGATTGTGACTGTCTTTGACTGTGTGTGAGTGTGTAACTGATTGTGACTGTCTTTGACTGTGTGTGAGTGTGTAACTGTGATTGTGACTGTCTTTGACTGTGTGTGAGTGTGTAACTGTGATTGTGACTGTCTTTGACTGTGTGTGAGTGTGTAACTGTGATTGTGACTGTCTTTGACTGTGTGTGAGTGTGTAACTGTGATTGTGACTGTCTTTGACTGTGTGTGAGTGTGTAACTGTGATTGTGACTGTCTTTGACTGTGTGTGAGTGTGTAACTGTGATTGTGACTGTCTTTGACTGTGTGTGAGTGTGTAACTGTGATTGTGACTGTCTTTGACTGTGTGTGAGTGTGTAACTGTGATTGTGACTGTCTTTGACTGTGTGTGAGTGTGTAAGTGTGATTGTGACTGTCTTTGACTGTGTGTGAGTGTGTAACTGTGATTGTGACTGTCTTTGACTGTGTGTGAGTGTGTAAGTGTGATTGTGACTGTCTTTGACTGTGTGTGAGTGTGTAACTGTGATTGTGACTAGGGATCGACCGATTATCGGTTTTACCGATATAATCGGCCGATATTCGGTATTTTCGGCAATATCGGCCAATATAGCTACCAATATTGCCGATAATACCTCCTAGGACCGCCAGGCTCATTACAAGCCCGGCGGTCCTGGGGGGCCGGCAGCAAGCATTGACTTATCCTCCCAGCAGCTCCTGCAGCTCCATGTCTAAATCTCGCGAGACCCGCGGCTGCAGAGCGTTGCCACAGGTTACCATGGCAACGCTCCGCGCGGCACTAAGGGCTGCGAGATTTACACTGGGGAGCTGGAGGAGCTGCTGGGAGGGTAAGTCAGTGCTTGCTGCCAGCCGCCCCACAGTACTTAACAAGCCACAGGACCACCAGGGAATACTATATCCCCCCTCCCCGTTAAGAAGTAGGGAGGGGGGGGGGACTAAAAGAAACAAAAACAACACAATTTAAATATAAAAAAAAAATAATAAACATAAAAAATCCCCCCCTCCATTTTACACAAATTACATCACTACACAAGCACACACACACACACTGCATTACATACATACACACTACACAAACACACACACACACAGCATTACATACATACACACTACACAAACACACACACACACTGCATTACATACATACACACTACACAAACACACACACACTGCATTACATACATACACACTACACAAACACACACACACACTGCATTACATACATACACACTACACAAACACACACACACACTGCATTACATACATACACACTACACAAACACACACAAACTGCATTACATACATACACACTACACAAACACACACACATACTGCATTACATACATACACACTCCATTACATACATACACACTACACAAACACACACAAACTGCATTACATACACAAACTACACACACACAAACTGCATTACATACATACATACACACTACACAAACACACACACACTGCATTACATACATACACACTACACAAACACACACACACACACTGCATTACATACATACACACTACACAAACACACACACACACACACACTGCATTACATACATACACACTACACAAACACACACACACACACTGCATTACATACATACACACTACACAAACACACACACTCCATTACATACATACACACTACACAAACACACACAAACTGCATTACATACATACACACTACACAAACACACACACACACTGCATTACATACACAAACTACACACACACACACTGCATTACATACATACACACTACACAAACACACACACACACTGCATTACATACATACACACTACACAAACACATACACTGCATTACATACATACATACACTACACAAACACACACTGCATTATATGTACACACTACACAAACACACTGCATTGCACACACACAGACTACACAAACACACACTCTACACAAACACACTGCATTACATACACACACTACACAAACACACACACTGCATTATATACACACACTGCATTCACTTTACCCACACTACACACACTGCATTCACTATACACACACTACACAAACACACACTCTGCATTCACTATACACAGTATACAAACACACACTCTGCATTCACTATACATACTCTGCATTCACTATATATATACACACACACTACACAAACACTCACTGCATTCACTATACACTCTGCATACGCTATATATACACACTACACAAATACACACTGCATCCACTACACACACAGCTCCCCTGTCTAAATACACTTCATCCACTACATGTGGCATGTATATTTTGTGCATTTACCGTTAGAAAGAGTTTATTTTTTCAAAATGGTAAATGTACAGAATATCGGCAAGTTATCGGCTATCGGCCTGAAAGTTCACAGCTTATCGGTATCGGCTCTAAAAAATCAACATCGGTCGATCCCTAATTGTGACTGTCTTTGATTGTGTGTGTGACTGTCTGTGATTATGTTATGTGTATGTGTTACTGTCTGCCTGTGTGATTGTCTGCCTCTGAGTGTGTGTGTGACTGTATGTGACTGTGTGTGTGTGCCACTGTGTGTGTGACTGTCTGACTGTGATTGTCTGTGTGACTGTGTGTGACTGTCTGCCTGTGATTGTGTGTGTGTGTGTGTGTGTGACTGCCTGTGATTGTGTGTGTGTGTGTGTGTGAGTGACTGCCTGTGACTGTGTTGTGTGTATGTGTGACTGTCTGCCTGTGATTGTGGGTGTGACTGTCTGTGAATCTGTGTGTGTATGTGTGACTGTCTGCCTGTGTGATTGCCTGTGTGTTTGACTGTCTGCCTGTAACTGTGTGTGAGTGACTGTGTGTGGGACTGTGTGCATCTGACTGTGTCTGACGGTCTTCGCCCTGCAGTGAGCCGGCAGCCAGGATATGATGTCATCGCGGCCTCTGCATCATTACAGGGCGTGCGATGGAACTGTGCAGAAAGAGCACAGAGATCCCAGCAGCAACCACTGACCACCAGGGACTGAGGATCCACTCCAGCCCTTCTAGAGCAAGGTAGGGAGTCAGGGTGGACCTCTTAATGATTAAATGTGTGTATGTATGTAATGTTTGTGTGTGTATGTGATTGTGTGTCTGTGATTGTATGTGTGTGGGTCAGTGATTGTGTTTGTGTATATCTGTGATTGTGTGTATCTCTGCGTATGTGCTTAGTAGATAGATCCCTTATCCTGTCCTTAAATATTGCAATCCCACATAAGGATAACAAATAAGGGATTTATCTGCTAAACAACTGAAAATAAGAAAAGGGCTTTTTTTTATCCTTTAGCTGTTTAGTAGATCATTCCCTGAATTGGTGCCCGTATGTGAGATTTCCATATTTAAAGATACTAAATGAGGGTGCTGTTTAGCAGATAGCACCTTATTTGGTGTCCTTAAATATGGCAATCCCACAAAGGATAGCAAATAGGAGTTATCTGCTAAACAAAGATTGAAATTAAGAGGTGTCAGCCAGCCCACAACAAGAAATCTGGGTGGCTAATGTGAATAATATGCAAATGTGTAGTCAGATGCCAGCATGCAGAACACAGCATGCTGGCATCAGACAGCCAATGGCAGCATATTACCCCATCTCCTAGTGAGAAGATTTACTGCTCCCCCTCCCCCTCCTGTTTTGACTGTGGTATCTTATGTGCCCCCCCATATATATTGTTCCTAGAGTCGCCACGATGTCTGCATGTGTGTCAATGTGTATCTGTGTGTGACTGTGTTTGTGTGTATATGTATCTGCATGTGTGTATGTCCGTGTATGTGTATATGTGCAGACATCTAAAAATCTCGCCAACACTACACACAAATACACTCATGCATTTCAACGTCAACACTACATACACACCCCACCATTATATATAACCATACCACTGCATTCAAATACCACACAACACACAAATGCATGCTTGCATTCAAACGCCAACACTACATACAAACACACCGCTACATTCACTCACATATACTCCATACAAAAACATGCATACATTCAAACACACAAACACTGCTTAGTGCTAAATACATAAAAAAAAATTGGTTGTTTTTATATTTAAATTTGAGGGGGGGAGGGGGCAGGGGGGGTGCCAAAAATAGGACCCGCCCCGGGTGCCAAATGCTCTAGGTACGCCCCTGCCCCAACCCTAAAACGTAAGCACAGACAGCTAACTGCTATTATTTTGTTAGCGGCTCTTAACCTTATAGCTTCCAACTGGAAATCTGTTAATTGCCCAACTCTTCCAACTCATGGATAAAATTCAGCACTTTTACATAAATGAATGCATGTCTCTCTCTTCCAGTAACAAAACATGGGCATTTCTAGATACCTGGAAAATTCCTAGGTTCCCATTATACATTTTTCTTTGTGCCCTCATTATTAAACACATACTTTGTCATTAACACACCATGTTGAAATATTTATGCCTGTAATCTACTATTACCCCATGCATGACAAGAAAGGTACTGAACAGTTATCACAGTGCTGACATTAAGTGATGTACTACCTTGTAGTACAATATTATATGTCACAGTAACTTTGTGCTATCCTACTTGTAACAAAACTCTAATAAACTATAAATGTTAAAAAAA
Source organism: Pelobates fuscus (assembly GCF_036172605.1). Taxonomy (NCBI): domain Eukaryota; kingdom Metazoa; phylum Chordata; class Amphibia; order Anura; family Pelobatidae; genus Pelobates; species Pelobates fuscus. The sequence continues at coordinate 290,482,388 of NC_086320.1, read as the reverse complement.
GAAGATTACCTGTAAAATAGCAGTGTTCTTATGTTCAAAATCTGTCAAGAAAGTTTCAGATCAAGCTTTGTCATTTTCAAAATGTTATACCTTAAGGAGATTGGCATTTTAAATAATAAAAAAAAAAGAGCAGCGTGGCCTAATATTGATTTTCAGACCCCGTTTAAATGGGCTTGGTTGTTTCCAAGTATATGAGAGCAGCAGTGAGTCTAGTTGTGAGCAGTTATTGCCTTTCAGACGCCTAATAATTTAGTTTTATTTGGTGCCTTACTAAAATGGATTAAATGTGCGATTGGCAGGTATTTATACTACACAATTTGGGGCTCCTTCATCCAATGGTCACATGTCAACGTAAACCTTTACAATAGAATGTGAAAAGGAGAATCTAATGAAATCAGTTGATTGGTCCAGATAGCTACTTTAATCCAATATTTAGATTTAACCCCTTAAGGACACATGACATGTGTGACATGTCATGATTCCCATTTATTCCAGAAGTTTGGTCCTTAAGGGGTTAAATTAGCATACTAACATACAGTATTAGCAATGCTGATCTCTGGTCTCTAACTAAAATTAAATAATTAAATACTTTTCCTAATAATAATATTGAAATGGAAAGCCATTTTCTATCAATATGAATGCTATTCGTCCTTACAGAAGTTTCAACCCTACCTATATGCAATGCCCTGCATAAGTATTGACTCCTTTAGATATTTCCTCATTATCACTTATCAATTTTAGCAAACTGCAAACATAGGCAAAAATAGCTACATTGGAAAAATTCTTCAGCTCAGCTTTAGTCACAGCTTATTTTTTTATTCCTAGCCTGAATTTTTTCTTTTGGATTTAATTTGTAAAATGTGTTGTTTAGTAAATACTCTCTTTTTAGTTTTAAATGGAATTTAGAAGGATTTTGCCATTTGTTTTAAATTGCATTCCTGTCTCTTTGAAGGTATTGATACCGGAGAAACTGACGGAAGCCAAGCACAGAGAGATGGACACAGGTTTCTTCAGGAAGGAAGAGATTCTTTATTGGATCACCGATCGGGACTCAGAGGGACTAGCGTCACCAAAATACAGCAAAGTCTGAGTACTGAATACATAGAGTACATTCCTTATATAGCACTGTAGCTCCTCCCACAATTAACTACACCCACACATACCCTTAACCTATTTAATAAATAGAGTCTAAACTCATCCATCCGGTCTAACCACGTGGCTCATCTGATACAAAGGAGAGGGACGCGTAATTCCAGTTCTTACATTCCTGCACCTGGTCAGTACAGTGATAACAGTATCTTAGCTACGTGTAATTAACTAACTGATACTACAAACACATATACATACATATGCCTTGTGGCAATCTTAGCCTGCTAAACTTGTATTTTACTGGAATTACATCACATTCCCCCCTTTGATGCCTCTGATATTTCACAATTACTTGAGGCATCACTTAACCTTGGTTTGCATATACCTCAGGTTACCATGAACCAGACCAGACTTATCTTATGATGTGAATCTTTTAACACTCATCTTCCTGCATTGGTTCTCCTTGATCTAGAGCCTTATACTTATATATCGCCATTATCTGTGCAGCAGCCTTCCTCTCTGCTATACTTCCTATCAGGCTTTGCACAGACCTAACTACTAAGGGTATAAGACACGGTAGGAGTAGACACAACAGTAAAATCAGTAGGACTCCACCTACCACTGCCTTAAGCCCTCCAAACCACTCATACCAGCTACCAAACCAACTACTTGGATTGTACCCTTTCCATACCTGAGTAGGCACATGCACTAGTTTAACCATATGGCTAGTAAGCTCAGCTATTGCTTGCCCTTCGTCATCTATTTGAAGACAGCAATTGCTCAGGTTAAACTTCCCACATACACCTCCCTCTACTGCCAAAAGGTAATCCAAGGCTAATCTATTTTGGTACACTGCTGTCCTCATCCTGGTATTATGCTTCGCTAGAAGATTGAGTGCTTGTGAGGTCTCATTAGTAATAATCTCAACCACCGCCTGTAATCTTATAATACGGTTGAGCATATAAATTGGGGTTCTATAACCAAAGGTACCATCTTCTGCCCACGTGGCTGGCCCATAATAATCTATGATACGCTGGGGAGGCCATTCATTATCTTCCCAGGTGCCTATCTCTAAGGGTCCCCTTTTCTTCCTATGATTCACATCATACACTTTAACACCTAAAGTCTCACCTGTTTCAATCGGTAACAAGAAGAAGGATGGTTTGAGCATACCCAACACACATGCCCCTTCCCAGTCCTGTGGCAACTCCGAATAGGCTTTCTTACCACAGATCCAGTACAAATTTGCTGGGGCTCTCCAGGTAGATGTGATGGATAAATCAAACCACACATCCTTTAAACTGGCATATCTAGCAAACGGGTTAGATGGTTCTGAGACATTTGAAGCCGACCACCAAGTTGTATTTTTAGTATCATCATCATAAGCTTTTTGCCCTAGACAAGTTAATTCTCCTACAGAAGTATTATACATTATTCCTTTCCTTGCTATGCAAACATAACCTATGATGGAGGTCTTTAATCTCCACTCAGATTTACCTCTAACACTCAAATGATAATCGGCTTGTGTAGATATTAGTTGGTCAACTGCCTCAGAACCGGACATTACCTCCTTTGCTTCCCAAGGCCATTGGTCTCCCATGTTAGTACCTCCACACACATAGCAGTTGGTAACATTAAGACTACCGGCAATACTTTCAGCTAGGTCAATGAACAGGTTTTTAGCGTTATGGGGGATCTTATTATCTATACTCATCTCTTCATAAAAGGAATGGTATACTTGATGAGTCTGGGAGGATACCGTATCAGTCTCTATTCCTATAAACAATAATGTCCCAGGATCTAAACCCGTCCCGTATATCTGAAACCCAAATAAATTTCCATACTTATCTAGGAACTTGTCGGGGTTATTAATAAGTATATGGACTGGGTTGCATTCCATAGACTTACAATAAGGGCTAGTCGGCAACTTAGTCACTATCATGTCTTTATCTACTGTCTGTCCCCAAGTCGCCCACCCCACACAAGACCAATATGGACAAAAGTTATAGTCTTTATTTGGGCATCTAGGACTCACATATTTATTTTTACTACTGGGACAAATATATTTATCATTAGACCCATACGTCCTCTCCCATCTAAGATCCCCACATACATTCCACGGTTTTCTACCACTTGATATCGCCTTACATGCATCAAATAGCAGAACACCCGAAGAATGTACGGATTCTAACACCGTCTTATTAATTAGGGTCCCCTGAGGATCTCCATTCCTGAGAGTCAACCAAATTGTACGAGGTTGATACTCTGGACTGAAGCACTTAGGTTCTCCTACTCCTAAATGGCACACACTATAGTCTATATTTAGGTATCTACATCTTGATACCTCTCCTTTACATTCGTATTGTGAATGCCAAATTAGGGTTTGGGAAATATGGTTACCTGTTCTCGTAGTCTTAATGCATACCTCACAGCTAGGAGTGTCGGTACCTCTACCTTCCTGAATATAAAAACACATATAAATAAACACAATCAAAAGCACATCTTTCGCCGTCATCCTCAGTCTTCGTCCGTGCGATGGAACCTCAGCTTCCAGGATGTGAGGGCTGCAGGGAATGGAGTTCTGCTCGTCTTCACAGGTGTCCCTTCGAGACTTTCCTGGCTTATACACTATGTGTTGGTAAGCGGACAGGCTTTATTATGGCCTTCTCACTCACACCTGTAACAATAAAATTTGTAATCCACAATAATTCCTCGTTACTCCGACTGAGTAGTGCGTTTCAACCGGATCTTGCAGGGATTCTCTGGATCTGCTGTAATTTGCCAAGAATCGACTGCTGCTGGTTTAACCCTGGAGTGATGTATCCACGGAGTTACTTCGGCTACTTTTATCGCTGTAGGGGTAGACAAAAGAACAACATAAGGACCTCTCCACTTGGGCCCTAACGGTACATTATTCCACTCTTTAATCCACACTTGGTCTCCTGGATGATAACTATGAACAGGGGGATAAATATTCACAGGTAATCTATCTTGTACCCATTTCTGTACCTCCTCCATAGTCTTACCCAACTCTACAACCTGCTGCCGGGTAATTCCTTCTCCCAACTGACTCAAGTCCCCCCTTAAGTTACCAAGTACGGGAGGTGGTCGCCCATACATGATTTCAAAAGGAGAGAGGCCCATCCTTCTGGTAGGGGTACTGCGGATTCGCAATAAAGCTATGGGTAAGAGAACGTTCCACTTAAGTTGGGTTTCCTGACACATTTTAGCCAACTGGTTCTTTATAGTTCTATTCATTCTCTCTACCTTACCAGAACTCTGGGGTCTATATGCAGTATGAAGCCTCCACTTTATACCAAGCATATGAGTCAGTTGTTGTAGGCACTGATGAACAAAAGCTGGACCATTGTCCGATCCTATAGAACAGGGTAGTCCATATCGGGGTATTATTTCTCGTAGCAGGAATCTTACAACTTCTCCTGCTTTCTCTGTACGAGTAGGACATGCTTCTACCCAGCCTGAATAGGTGCACACAATTACCAACAGGTAACGATGTCCACCCGATTTAGGCATTACTGTAAAGTCTATTTGTAGATCGGACATGGGGAGTCCCCCCATAAACTGGACTCCTGGTGGCTTTACTGGTCCTTGTCTTGCATTATTCTTAGCACACGTTACACATCTGCGTACAATGGTCTGAGTCAAGTTGGACAATCTTGGTATGTAGAAATGTTTCCTGAGAGATTCTTCAGTACTGTCTCTCCCAGAATGTGTCCCGTTGTGATAATTTTGGACAATTTCTACCGCTAGTGATGCTGGTATGACTATTCTTCCATCTTCTAGCTGATACCACTTGTTCTCCAAATACTTTCCCGGTTCAGTCTTTAACCACTCCTCTTCTTGAGCTGTATAAACTGGAGTCCATTGGGACAGTGGAGTTGGTATAAGAGCAGCTATATGCCCCACATACTCCTGTCTTCCTGATTCAGCAGCACGCTTAGCTGCACTATCTGCCATCCGATTTCCCTTGGTTACATCACCATCTCCTCTCAGATGCGCTCGACAATGTATGATACCGACTTCTTTCGGCTCCCACACTGCTTCCAATAGTTGTAGGATTTCAGCTGCGTACTTGATTTCTTTGCCTTCTGAATTCAGTAGTCCTCTTTCTTTATACAAAGCTCCGTGGGCATGAGTGGTTAAAAACGCATACTTAGAGTCCGTATAGATATTTACTCTTAAACCTTCAGCCAATTGTAACGCTCGTGTTAGTGCTATTAATTCTGCCTTTTGTGCTGATGTTCCTTTCGCCAGTGGCCGAGCTTCTATCACCTTGTCTATTGTTGTCACTGCATATCCTGCATAGCGGATCCCTTCTTTCACATAACTACTGCCGTCGGTGTAATATTGAACATCGGGGTTCTGGATGGGAAAATCACGAAGATCTGGTCTACTTGAAAATACTTCATCCATTACTTCCAAACAATCATGTTGACTTTCAGTAGGTTGCGGCAAAAGGGTAGCTGGATTTAAGGTGTTTACAGTCTCTAAATGCACTCTTGGGTTTTCACACAACATTGCTTGATACTTGGTCATACGGCTGTTACTAAACCAATGATTTCCTTTGTAATCCAACAACGTCTGTACTGCATGTGGGACTCGTACATAAAGTTCTTGACCCAGAGTGAGTTTATCGGCTTCAGCTACTAGCAGGGCGGCTGCAGCTACGGCTCTTAGACAAGGTGGAAGTCCGCTGGCCACTGCATCCAGTTGCTTAGACATGTAGGCAACAGGTCTTTGCCATGATCCCAAGTACTGTGTCAATACTCCCACAGCCATTCTTCTTTGCTCGTGTACATATAAGTAGAATGGTCGTGTGTGATCAGGTAGACCTAATGCTGGGGCACTCATCAAAGCCTTCTTCACATCTTCAAATGCCGTTTGCTGTTCTTGGGTCCATAAGAAGGGGTCGTGCTCTGTACCTTTGATGGCTGCGTACAGAGGTTTTGCCAGTATCGCATAGCTGGGAATCCATATCCTACAGAAGCCTGCTGCCCCCAAGAATTCTCGCACTTGTCTTCTATTCTTGGGTATTGGTATTTGGCAGACAGCTTCTTTTCTCTCTGGCCCCATAATCCTTTGACCTTCAGAGATATGGAATCCCAGATACTTGACAGTTGGCAAACACAACTGAGCCTTCTTCCTGGACACCTTGTATCCTGCCTTCCAGAGAATATGTAGTAGATCGTGCGTTGCTTGCTGACATTTTTCTTTTGTAACTGCTGCTATCAACAAGTCATCTACATATTGTAACAATACACATTCTCCTGGGATAGACTCGAAATCCAGTAGATCTTGACTTAGAGCTGAACCAAATAGGGTAGGTGAATTTTTAAACCCTTGGGGCAGTCTTGTCCAAGTCATTTGGCGTTTTGAGCCCGTTACAGCGTTCTCCCATTGGAAAGCGAAAATACATTGGCTTTCTGCGGCAATTCGGAGGCAAAAGAAGGCATCTTTGAGATCTAAGACTGTGAAGTAAGTAGCCCCGCCCGGAATTAAAGCAAGCAGGTTATATGGATTGGGTACAACTGGATGTATGCTAACAACCGCATCATTGACTGCTCTTAAGTCCTGTACAGGTCGATACTCATCTGTACCGGGCTTTTGAACAGGCAGCAATGGGGTGTTCCAGGGGGAAGTACAGAATTTTAGGATACCATACCGTATGAACTTATCCAGATAGGATTGGATGTTCTTCTTAGCCTTCTGCGGAATGTGATATTGTCTTAGGCTCACTGGATAAACCCCATGTTTCAGTTCAATTTTTATTGGTGGAATATTGCGGGCCAGTCCTGGTGGGTTGTTCTCTGCCCAAACTCCTGGTATGTTAAACAATGTCTCATCACTCCTAGGGTTTTGGCTAGTCAACACTGTATAAAGTCGCCACTCTTCTTCCTTTGGTACGGATAAAGTCATAATACCTGAAGGTCCATTAAACTTTAAGGATGTTGTTCCATTTGGTAGGAACGTAATCTGCGCTTGTAATTTTGATAGCATATCACGTCCCAGCAATTGGACTGGACATTCAGGCATATAAAGGAATTGGTGTTTTACTACGTGGCCTCCCAATGTACAGAGTCGACTTTTAAGAACCGGTTTTTCAGCACTTCTTCCAGTTGCTCCTATCACAGTAATAGTCCTTCCAGATGGAGGAGCAACTAGATTAGTCACCACTGAATGTTCAGCACCAGTGTCGATCATGAACGCACTCCTTTTCCCCCCTATTGATACATCGACCATAGGCTCCGCTCGACCAAGGGGGATGGAGCCCGGTCGGTATCAATAGTCCTCCATGACAGTGTCAGCCAATCCTACAAAGTCCCTACCTTCTCTATCGCGGGACCTTTGCGCTGCTGGAATATACCTGTCTTCCCTAACACTTCCTCTGTTCCCATTACTCCCTCTATAACCATTACTCCCTCCGGGGCCTCCTCTACCTCTCGCTCTACCTCTAAAGTTTCCGTAGCCTGCCCTGGGTTGGTCTCTCTCGTACTGCTCTCTTTGCGGACATTCGTTCCTCCAATGCCCTTCTTCCTTGCAATACGCGCATTGATCCCTACTCAAAGGCTCCCTACTCCATCTATTATTGCCTCTATCTGGGCCCCGTTTATCTACGCCTGCGATCGCTACCGCTAGCATATCAGCCTTTTTACGCATCTTGCGCTCTTCCTCTTTCTTACTTTCTGTATCCCTGTTCATATAGACCTTATTTGCTACCTCCATTAGTTGGGTGATGGACATACCTGCAAACCCTTCTAACTTTTGTAGCTTGCGCTTAATATCTCCGTATGCTTGGCTGACAAAGGCGGAGTTAACCATTCGGGAATTGTCTGCGTCTTCCGGATTAAAGGGGGTATACAAGCGGTATGCCTCCAATAATCGGTCATAAAAGACACTGGGCGCTTCATCGCTTTTCTGGATCACCTCAACTGTCTTCGACATGTTAATGGCTTTCTTTCCTCCGGCTTTCATGCCAGCAATTATAGCGTCTCTATAGGCCCTGAGTTGAACCATATCAGCACCATTTACGTTCCAATCGGGATCGGTGTTGGGATAGTGTGTCGCGGCCCATGCTGCTGGATTGGCTTGGTTCAAAGCACGGGCTCTATCCTCTAATGCTTTAATGGCTGCTTGATTTATTCTTGTCCTTTCCTCATTGTTAAATAAAGTCATTAGTAACTGCTGGCAATCAGCCCATGTCGGATTATGCGTCTGTACTATTGAGGTGAACAGATCAGTCATAGCTTGTGGTTTCTCAGTATACGAGGAATTATGGGTCTTCCAGTTTAAAAGATCGGTTGTGGTAAATGGGACATATACGAAGACTGGGTCAGCGTGTGCCATTTGACCTGCGGCATCGATATAAGCTGACCCGGGATTCAGACGAAGAGGCATCTGATAGTGCTTTAATTGTTGGGCACCAGTCAACTGTCGGGTTTGGATGGGGCTACGTAGAGAGGCGTCAGTCATGGGTTCCGGTCGGGGAGAGATAGGGTATGGGGATGTGGGAGGTCGGTTTTGGGAAAAGGTCGTAAATAAAACACTTCGAGCCGAGCTAGATGAAGCTTGACCGGAAGTCTGAAGTGGCGCCAAATCAGGATATTCGTTTCTAATGGGGGTGGATTCTGGTTCCGGAAGGGGAGATTTAGTACGAGGGGGGGTGGATCCTGTACTGGAGGAGGAAGCGGAAGTGGATGAGGGTAATGAGGGGAGGGGTGCAGGACTTCCTGCGTTTGCGTCACTTCTTCTTAACGGAAAGTAAGGGGGCGGCAAAGGGATCTCGGACTCAGGGGGCGTGTCCAAAATGGGCCTAACACCAGTCCTAGTGGACGAGCAAGTCCTAGCTACCATGAGGCGACACTGCTCCTCGTGGCATGTCTGGAGCCATTTTGGCGAGTCATTTACGGCCTGTCTCCAACAGTCAATATAAGGAAACTGGCCGTAAAGTTCAGGCCTACCCGATACAGCCACGTGTAAGCGCTGTACCAGAGTTGGATCCAAACTGCCACGTGGCGGCCATGCCGCAACCAAAGTAGGCCACTCCCTAGTACACAAAGTGACCAAACGTACAGGAGACATCTTTACCCCAAAATCACAAACTTTGAATCCCTTTTTAAAATTCTTAACCATACATCCTAAGGGATCCGGAATCGTTGACTGCGACGCACCCATACTTAACAATGGAACGTCGTCGACAACGAATACTATACACGCGTACTATTCAACAGTCACACCCGTTTCCTCTGGCAACAGCACCACGTGGTACGGTTACCAAGTGAAACGTACACAATAACAATAAACACTCAGGGAATTCCCGTACACACACAGCTGTTACACCAGTCACTATATAATCAATATTATGCCCTTTGGCGTAACTATACAGTCACCCACGCTATAATTCTCTATATACGAATTACCCGTCTATAACACACCCCAGTAACATCGTCTTTTACAAATAGCGGTTACAGTACGGTTAGCATAGGTCAAAGCACAAGTTAAGGTCACAATACAATTATTAGTGGTTATGGTGTTAAACATGCAATGGACGACAATGATTAGTACTTATTATATAATGTCAGTAAATATACAGGGTTATGGTACCGTGCACTATAATACAGCAACACACTATTAACACTCTCGCTAGACGGCTGAGCTCGCGCTATCTAACAAGATATACACTTTACTAAAACAATCGTTAACACATTTACAATTCCCAACTAAACTATTGGCCAGTACCTTGAATGGACTACCTAAAACTATATACACCCGTTTTGGTTAGCCACACTGCCCAATCACCACATATATAGCGAGCTAGAGAACCGAATTTACACAGGCGCCTCTTAGTCGCACTATCAAAAGTCTAGTGGGTTCCAAATTTACACGCCTTCCCACTTAGCCCAGATAGGATGAGAACTAGCGAACCGAATTTACACAGGCGCCGCTTAGTCTCCCGGTCCCTCCGACCTAGCGAACGTAATATACACCCTAGAACGCTAGTCTAGACAAGACACCGGTGTCCGGCTAGGGCTATTTACACCAGGACCCCGCCTGACTAACCAAATCAAACGGTCTGACTAAAGAGCGTTCGATCGAGCGGTGCGCCTTCGCTCCTTCCCTCCGACAGAGGGGGCAGATACACAGATTCAAAACCCCTTTGGGCCTACCGCACAATCGGTATACCCCTAGTGGGTCCTGCCGTCTAAAACAGCAGTTGTCTTACCTCCTCGTTCCTGAACCTGAGTTCACACTCATCGACGGGGACACCCCAGCACTTCTCACGTAGAGGCCGATGATCTCCTGGACAACAGACCAGTGGCGCCGAGACGAAGGGAGGTCCACGCAGAAGTTCAGGGGTGCAGCCGTAGAGAACGTGGGCAAAGATAGACCGTCTCACGCCTCTGCCTCTCAGCTACCGTTGAACGATGAGCTTCCCGGCCAACGCACCAAATGATACCGGAGAAACTGACGGAAGCCAAGCACAGAGAGATGGACACAGGTTTCTTCAGGAAGGAAGAGATTCTTTATTGGATCACCGATCGGGACTCAGAGGGACTAGCGTCACCAAAATACAGCAAAGTCTGAGTACTGAATACATAGAGTACATTCCTTATATAGCACTGTAGCTCCTCCCACAATTAACTACACCCACACATACCCTTAACCTATTTAATAAATAGAGTCTAAACTCATCCATCCGGTCTAACCACGTGGCTCATCTGATACAAAGGAGAGGGACGCGTAATTCCAGTTCTTACATTCCTGCACCTGGTCAGTACAGTGATAACAGTATCTTAGCTACGTGTAATTAACTAACTGATACTACAAACACATATACATACATATGCCTTGTGGCAATCTTAGCCTGCTAAACTTGTATTTTACTGGAATTACATCACAGTATAGAGTACTTAGAATTGTGATACACAAGTAAATAAAACAATTACATATATTTGATGTCTGCTAAAGTATTCAACCCCTGAATTAATACTTTAATATTTATTGTTAATATAACAATAAATGCTATAATTAGTTAGTTGTGAGATTTTTGAGGTGAGTCTATAACAGCTTTGTACATCTGGATCCTGCAAATGTTTGATCATTCTGCTTGGCAAAATTAGTTGTGCCTGGTTTGATGGTTAGTAAGGTTAGTAAATAATGAAATATTTCCACGTAATAAAATTAAAATCAGATTGAGGGATGATTGGGTCATTCTAAATTATTTGGCTTATTGGTTTTAACCAGCTTTAACTGTATGTTTTTTGTCTTATCATTTTGCAATTTATACAAGGCACTTTATCCATTACAAAGAATAGAGTGTTATGCTTTTTATTCTTTATTCACTGTAATGGACCAAGATTGGTGATGGAACCTGAATTGGGGTGTAACTGCTCTCTTCATAATTAGAGAGGGCACATATGAGAATTATTTAGTTTTACTGTTTTGTTTTATAATATTCATTCATTCTCGAGTAGCTATGTGTAGTGTTGTATACAAATGTACTTTAATGTACAAGAAAAATACAATGCTTCTGTATAAGGCTGCATGTACCCTACTTGCTGCTTAAGGCTTGTTTTCTCAATGCCGCCCCTCCCTTAATATATACATATATGCAAAATGGTTGGTGTATGTGATTAGATGGTTAGGGTTAGGGGTAGGGTAAGGGCTAGATTCCTGTCATCATTCTCTTAATTTTCTCTCCCTCTACTGTTTTGCCACTTTTCAGAAATCAGAAGCACTTCGGCACTGCCGAATTTGGCGGTTCGGCAATTCGGTTCCTTAGTTTGGAAATTCGGCAATTCGGACATTCAGAAGCATTCGAATGTCCGAATTGACAAAATTCTTCAGAATTTAAATTCGGACCAAAACAAATTGCACATGTCTATATAATACTATAATACTAATTCCTGTTGATGCAGTTAGTGCATCATCTGGTTTGCACCTTCTGTGGGTGAGGAGCACTTGTATTGCTTCTTTCAAGTGGAACATTGCCATGGAAACACCTGTGGGAGCAAAAATAGTGGTCGGCTCCCTACATGGGTGCTGTCAGGAACACAAGTTGATCCACCACTTAGAATTGTATCACACCTAGTACTAAAAGGTAACGTCTTACCGGGCCTTAGAATGGCCGGACTTAATGTACCAAAGAATAGTCTGAATACGTGCCGAGGTCGGGGATACAGAAAGAGACACAACGATGAGGGAAACTTCCAGGGATTTTCAAGGTTTTTTATAAAACCAAAAAGTAAATAAAATAACAATAAAAAGCCAGGGTAAAAAAGAAAGGTTATGTGTCTATAAAAAAGATAATTGGCACAAACAAATGACCAAAGATACTTTAATATATATAAAAAACACAATATTTAAATTTCCATAACGCGTTTCGTCAAGAAGACTTTTTCAAATGGAATAACGATTTGAAAAAGCCTTCTTGATGAAACGCGTTATGGAAATTTAAATATTATGTTTTTTATATATATTAAAGTATTTTTGGTCATTTGTTTGTGCCAATTATCTTTTTTATAGACACATAACCTTTCTTTTTTACCCTGGCTTTTTATTGTTATTTTATTTACTTTTTATTGGTTTTATAAAAAAACCTTGAAAATCCCTGGAAGTTTCCTGTACTGAAATCCTTAGGTGGGGATCAATCCACCCAAGCTGTCATCATAGAGCAGTAGTTCTGCTCTCGCCTTGTAAGTACATTTCTTCTATTATTTTATCAATATTGCTATACAGTGAGCACTATTGGCTGTTTTCTTTTATCCCGAGAACTGGATACCATAAGCGGGGATTAAACCGCTGTATGCGCTTCACCCCAGAGCTGGACATTAGCTCTGGTAAATGTGAGTTTTATACTATTATTCTTTTACATCTACATTTGAATTTTACATACTGCACCATTGGTTGTCCTTCTCTCTCTTTTTATCTTTCATAAAAAGTGGAACCACTACAATAGTAGAAGACCCTACCTACCAAGGACATTTGTAAGGATAAAACAGTTGGACTTTTCCTTTCTTTCTTAAAATTGGACTTTATTGCCTATCCTGTGTGGGCAGCCTTTTCTATTGTTTTTATTTATTATATGATCATATCTGCTACTCATATCTATGTTCATGCATTTCTTTGTGGTAATAACTCATACTGTAATCTGGATATTTAAAAAAATAAATAATAATAATAATATTTTGGGCATAGCACTGACTCACCTTGGCAATGTCCCCTGCCTATCAGAAATCCCAGTTATGAAAGATGTAAAGTCAGTTTTCTATCTAAAAGTCACCTAGTAGACAGGTGATTGCAATCCATGAGGCAGTCGCCTGCTACCTAGAGGGACACAAGGCTCTTTCATTAAAGAGAACTCAAGTGTGCTAAAGGGATATCAGCTTTTTAATGATAGATATACATGATAATACTAAAAATCTGAGCTCCGAATTTAACACAGTACAATTTATAAAAATGAGTAAGAAAGAAAGGTTCTTGTTACATTTTAAAATTTCAAAATTAGTAAAACACAACTGGAAATGTTTTGAATAAAAAAATATTCAATAATAATAGTAACTTCAAAACCATTATTGTTTTTTTTTAAAACATTTGGTAGCAAGACAAATAAACATTCCATGCAGCTATTTATTACAAGTAATATAGCTGCAAATTGCTAGACACTGTCAGAACAAAAACAAAATAGCATGAAATAAGAACATATAAATAAAAGTAAAATGTGACTGGCCACATTTAGCTCTTTATATTGCTTATTAAAATATAATTATTATTGAGACAGTTGTGCACTCAGAGAGGTCTGAGCCTGGAGGGATTAGGAATTTAAGAACATTTTTTTTTTTAGAAAAAAATCACTTAATTCAAATAATTTATTCCAATTTTTGTAGTAATCCTTTTTAGCTATGGGTTGTAACACTAATTTACCTACACCCAAAAACTGTACTGTTCTAATCCTTTAATTTAATTTTGCTGATTTATTTGAAAGTAGTATTCTGTATAGACTATATTTCCTGGCATGCAAATGTACACAATGTTAAATAATGTATCCATGATATATCTTGCTGGCTATATTTGTATGTTTTATTGTTTTTATTAATATTTTCTTGTAGCAGCGGTAAAACATGTTTTGACAAGTAGACAAACAGAATTGGTTTATCACTGCAGGGTAAAAGCACACATCAATATATAGTGGTGATAGTTGTGATAACTTAGTTCTGGGTTGTAAAAGTAGTACATTTCATTACATTACCCTCTAGGTTTGGTGAGCGTATACTCTTTGTGAAGCATATACATAATTTCCCTCAGAAGAATATACAAGCCACTTGAACATGTTCAGCACTGCCGGACTGGCATTACATAGTTACATAGTTAGATAGCTGAAAAGAGACTTGCGTCCATCAAGTTCAGCCTTCCTCACACCTGTTTTTTGCTGTTGATCCAAAAGACAAAAAAAAAAAAAAAAAAAACCCAGTTTGAAGCACAATTTTGCAACAAGCTAGGACAAAAAATTCCTTCTTGACCCCAGAATGGCAGTCAGATTTATCCTTGAATCAAGCAGTTATTACCCTACATTGAAAGATTATATCCTTGAATATTCTGTCTTTGCAAGTATGCATCTAGTAGCTGTTTGAACATCTGTATGGACTCTGATAAAACCACTTCTTCAGGCAGAGAATTCCACATCCTGATTGTTCTTACATTAAAAAAACCTTTCCTTTGCCTTAGACGAAATCTTCTTTCTTCCAGTCTAAACGCATGGCCTCGTGTCCTATGTAAAGTCCGGTTTGTGAATAGATTTCCACACAATGGTTTGTATTGGCCCCGAATATATTTGTATAATGTTATCATATCCCCTCTCAGGCGACGTTTTTCTAAACTAAATAGGTTTAAATTTGTTAACCTTTCTTCATAGCTGATATGTTCCATTCCTTTTATTAATTTTGTAGCCCGCCTCTGCACTTTTTCTAGTGCCATGATATCCTTCTTTAGAACAGGTGACCAAAATTGCACAGCATATTCAATATGTGGTCTTACCAGTGATTTATAGAGAGGCAAAATGATATTCTCGTCCCGAGAATGAATGCCCTTTTTCATGCATGACAATACCTTACTGGCCTTGGCCACTGCTGATTGACATTGCACATTGTTGCATAGTTTGTTGTCTATAACAATTCCCAAGTCCTTTTCGTGTGTTGTTATCCCTAATTCACTTCCATTAAGGGTATACGTTGCTTGTGTATTCTTTACGCCGAAGTGCATAACTTTGCATTTTTCAACATTAAATTTCATCTGCCATTTGAGTGCCCAGTCCTCCAGTCTATATAAATCCTTCTGCAGCAAAGTAATATCTTGCTCACATTGTATTATTTTACAAAGTTTTGTGTCATCTGCAAACACTGAAACATGACTTTCAATGCTGTCTTCAAGATCATTTATAAAAATGTTAAATAGAAGGGGTCCCAGAACAGACCCCTGAGGGACACCACTTGCCACCTCTGTCCAGCTTGAAAATTTACCATTAACGACAACTCTTTGTATTCTGTTTTTAAGCCAATGTTCTACCCAAGAACAAGCATTTTCATCGAGACCGATTTCCTTGAGTTTGAACACTAATCTTTTGTGTGGAACTGTATCAAATGCCTTGGCAAAATCCAAATAGATCACATCCACTGCAACACCCTGATCTATACTTCTACTTACTTCTTCGTAGAACGCAATCAAGTTAGTTTGACATGACCTGTGCTTCATAAAACCATGCTGATTTTTGCTGATAACCATATTCTTCTCAAGGAATTCTTGAATATTATCCCTTAATAACCTTTCAAATATTTTACCAGCCACAGAAGTTAAGCTCACAGGTCTATAATTTCCAGGCAAGGATTTTGAACCCTTTTTGAATATAGGAACCACATCTGCCTTCCTCCAATCCTCCGGAACACTTCCTGAAAGAAAAGAATCTTGAAAGATTAAAAACAGAGGTTCACTTATTTCTACACTTAGTTCCTTAAGTACACGTGGATGGATACCGTCAGGCCCTGGAGCTTTGTTTATATTAACTTTCTTTAGTTGCTGCAGCACATTGTCTTGAGTTAACCAATTACAATTATTCTGCAAGTTTTTAGTAGCAATCATTTGCACATCTATTGCCATGGGTTCTTCTTTAATATATACGGAGGAGAAATAGTTATTTAGAATTCCTGCCTTTTCTTGGTCTTCATTAACTAACACCCCCGTTTCAGTTTTAAGTGTACCTATACTTTCATTTTTGGGTTTTTTGGAATTTATGTACTTAAAAAATGCTTTGGGGTTTGTTTTGCTCTCTTTAGCTATCATTTTTTTCATTTTGAAGTTTAGCAAGTTTAATTGCCTTTTTGCACGCATTATTTGCTTTCTTATATCTTTTATAAGATGCATCTGATTTGTCTGATTTAAATGCTTTAAATGCCCTTTTCTTATTTGTAATCTCTTGTTTTACTTCTCTACTAAGCCACATTGGTTTTAATTTGTTTCTTTTATACTTATTTCCCAATGGTACATACTGAGAAATGTACCTTTCTAATATTTGTTGGAAGATGATCCATTTATCCTCAGTGTTCTTTTCACTAAAGAGTTTATGCCAGTCAATATATTGTAAAGCTTCCCTTATCTTATTGAAATTGGCCTTTTTAAAATTATATGTTTTAGTATACCCCATGTACTTTTGTTTTTTTGAGTTTATTTCAAAGGACACTATATTGTGATCACTATTTCCCAAGTGCTCACCTACTTGAATGTTGGTCAAAAGATCAACGTTGTTTGTTAAAACCAGGTCCAGACAAGCGTCCATTCTAGTTGGTGCTTGTACAAGTTGTGACATGAAGTTGTCATTTAGCAAGTTTAAAAACCTAATTCCCTTTGCTGAGCTACTAGTCCCTATGTCCCAATTTATGTCTGGGTAATTAAAATCTCCAATAATTAAAGTGTTACCAAGATTTGCAGCTTTCTCAATTTGCTCAAACAGCTGTTGTTCCTCGTCAATATTAACATTAGGTGGTTTATAACATATCCCAACCAATAGTTGGTTTCCCTTCTTTTCCCCCAAGCAGATATTTACCCATAAAGCTTCCACATTTTCCTCATCGCATTCAATTTGCTTAAGATTTGGCTTTAAATCATGGTTGACATACAAACATACCCCACCACCCTTCTTGTTTTTCCTATCCTTCCTAAATAATGTGTACCCATTTAAGTTAACTGCCCAGTCATGTGTCTCATCCCACCATGTTTCAGTTATGCCTATTATATCATATTGTTTAGTGTATGCTAATGCCTCTAGTTCCCCCATTTTGTTATTTAGGCTCCTTGCATTAGTAAGCATACATTTAATATCATGCGTCTCTTGTTTATTTTGTGAATTACCAACATTACATAGCTTCTCTGTTCTGAGCTTGCCCCTCCCCCCGTCTCCACCCTCCTTATACTGTTCTAAAGCCCATCTCCTTTCTGTCCTATCTCCATTTTGTAGATTGCTATGACCCTCCCCCCCTACTACTAGTTTAAAATCTCCTCCAACCTTCTAGCATTGATTGCAGTGTTAATTTTGACGGCACATTTTAATTTAGTTCTAGTCATAGTTTTTGACTAAAAGGTAATTTAGTTTTAGTTGTATTTTAGTCATCTAAGTGGCTTTAGTTTTAATCTAGTTTTAGTCGACTAATTCTCCAGTAGATATTAGTCGACTGAATCTCCAGTAGAGACAACCGGTCTCACTCCCCAGCTGCAGATTGTGTTCTAGGGAGGTGACACAACCGGTCAAACCCTAGCAGCAGTGTGATTTATTGGGAGTGGATACTGTCAGTCTCACTCCCCAGTAATAGAGTATGTTCCAGGGAGGGGAGATAATCCGTGTCACTCCCCAGCGGTAGTGCCTGTTATCAGGAGACATCAGGGTTGACGGATGTGGAACTGCTAAAATGAAGAATGGTGCAGGACACTACAAGGTTAACTGGGTGTTTTTGGACAGGCTTCTCGACTAACTCAGGTACAGACTGACAGGAAGTCTGGCACCTGGTTAGTCTTCCCTTGGAGGGCAGGAGGGATATGTGGCAAACATGCCTATGTCTGCTAGCTGGCCTCCTGCCCAAGGACTATGGACCATATACAAAGACCCTGTTCAGGAGTTAATCCTCTCCAGCCACCATTAGTAGCTTGCCCTGGGTGCCCCTGGTTCGGCACTTTCCCTTCATGTGAATGGAACCGAATGCTGGCTCTCTGGCGGCCGTTAGCATAAACTAAACCCACAAATAGTACTCAGCGGTACTTAGCTGCGATCGCTATGGAATTAATTTCAGCATGAGGACTTCGTGGGTTCCTGATCACCTCAGCGGGACTTAACCACAAATGTTATGGAACTGTTTTCGGCATTAAGTGACCATGCAGTTCCCGGATACCTTGGTTTGCGGTTTTGAACCATTTTTTGGAGGGAAGGTGCAAGAGACTAGGAGCTCCCGAAAGTCGACTGACCAAACCACCAAATGCCCTGAAACTGTTTTGGGCATAGGACCACATGTACGGCCGGTCAGATCATTAACATGGTAGCATTTCCCCTATGTGGATCATGTATCTGAGCGCTATTTGGAGAACTTGGCGCTCAGATCAGGGCTATTTGGGGATATATTATTTGTGGGGTTATTATATATGTTGATGATGTTTTCGGGGTATTTTTATGTTTGTTTGCCTCTCTGTTCCTGCCTTTCTGTTCCTGGGAGATAATTAGCTTACCGGTATTTAATGCAATTATCTCCCAGGCACAAAGATTTATGAGAGGGGCTTGTCTTGCATTGAATGGAGACCATATGCTGGGGGCTGTGTATAAAAGCAGTCAACTTGGCCATAATGAACCAGTTCCTTTACACCCTTCACTCAGTCTGGGCTAGTATTTGGGTGGATCCGCTGTACTATCTGCAGAATAGCTTAATCACTTGAAGCTGTACCCAGGACTCTGTTCCAGGGTGGGAAGCGACAGAGAGACCCCAGCCAAACTGCAGCGGCTAGGGGCTGAAGCTAGGAAGCGAGTTTGATGGAGTTACCCAGTCGGGGTGCCAGGTGGTCCGCCACAGGCTCATTTAATTTAAACTGTGAAAAAGCATCAGGCAGCTACAATTGAGTCCATAAAATAGTAAGTCCAAAAAATAAATAAATAATCCAGCAGACCAGTAATATATATTTATACAGAAAAACCATTATTGGTGATTATCTCATGAGACTTTTTGTTAAATCAATATATATATATATACAGATGAAAAGAGTGCACTCGAAAGGTCTTCTTAAAGATATAAACAATTTATTGTGCCAAACTTCAAAGACATACAAGTCGACGTTTCAGTCCTCGTGGGACTTTTTTCAAGACAATGAAAGGCGGAAAAAAAGTGATTTAAATCCTTAAACAACTAAAAGATACCAGAGTCTATGAATACACGCTAATAGATCCCACCTATGAATTCAGTAAAGTTGTTCAACAGACACTGCAAAGGGGTTTAGAAGCAGGTTTCCTCACCACTACGGAATATGAGTACTTATTTGAAACCCACCCTCGGTGCCCGATCATATACACAGTGCCTAAGGTTCACAAAAACCTGGAGCGCCCACCAGGACGACCGATAGTATCGGCGATCGGGGGATTGTTAGAACCCATAGGGAAATGGTTAGACACAAAATTTAAAAAACCGGTAATGTCATTACCTACCTATGTGAAAGACTCGGCGCAAGTCATAGCAGCCTTAAATTCCATAGAACTCCCCCCACAAGGAGTTTTCTTAGCAGCCATTGACGTAAGCAGTTTATACACCATAATTCCCCACGAGGAGGGAATCCAGGCGATGCGCCAAGTACTAACACAGTACCAAGAACGTATAGAGCCCCCGATTGAATATATACTTGAATTATTGGAATTATGTCTTACACTCTATTATTTTCGATTTGAAAAAGCATTCTACATACAAATATCCGGGACATCGATGGGTGCCCCTATGGCACCCATGTATGCTAATGCATACATGCATGCATATGAACAGGTACACATTCTCCAAAAATATGGTCAACATATTCTGAAATACCTGAGATATATCGATGACGTGTTCATCATATGGATGGGTGAGGAACAAAGTCTACATGACATGATAGGGTCACTGAACCAATTGGATTCACCAGTAAGACTTACCCATCAAATTAACAACAAACAAATCGACTTCCTGGATCTTCGTATCTTTATAGAAAATAACAAGCTGGGGTATACTCTATTTGCAAAGGAAACTGACCGCAATACGTTACTACACGCCAGCAGTCACCATCCACCCAATCTCATAAAATCTTTACCGGTATCTCAATTTATGAGAATACTGAGGAACAACTCTGATTCTATAAAAGCAGCAAACCAGGTACAAGAAATGCTTGAAAAATTTTCACAACGTGGATATCCAAGACAGATGCTGGAGAGTGCATATTCAAAAGCACTCAAAAACTACACTGATGGCCCTAAAATTAAAAGCAACCAAAATAGAATGATCTTCCCCCAAACGTTCCATTCACTATCGGGCGAGATGTCCCAGAAAATAAGACACAACTGGGAGGTTCTTAAAAAAGACAAGACACTACCGACGATATTCCAGAATACCCCTATGATTAGTTATAGGAGAAACAGGAACCTGAGAGATTATCTGGTTCATACAGATACATCTATGGCGCATCAGTCTGTTCAAAGTCCAGGCTGTTATCGTTGTTTGAAGTGCATGGCTTGCAATAGTATGACCCCGGGCAAAGCGTTTTACCACCCTCGCTCAGGTAAAGAATACAGGATACGGCAAAGGATCACGTGCACCACTACACACGTAGTCTATCGCATCACCTGCCCATGTGGACTCATGTACATCGGCAAAACGTCTAATGACCTCAGGGAGCGCATGAGGGGACACAGATCTACCATCAGGACTGCGTTATCCAGCGGCACAGCAACCACCCCTATAGCCAAACATTTTCTGGAAACAGGGCATACACTGCCCACATTGAAATTTATGGGCATTGAACATGTTCCGGCCCCGAACAGGGGGGGTGACAGAGATGTCCTACTTCTTCAAAGAGAAGCCTTTTGGATCTTCACATTAGGAACTTTGTCCCCGGGGGGACTTAATGAAATCAACCCACTCAGCTGCTTCATCCCGAAAAGATAAAGAAGCCACAGTTTTGTAAATAATAGTAATTGATACATATCTGTACTAAAAGTCACAGAAAAACCATTATTGGTGATTATCTCATGAGACTTTTTGTTAAATCAATCGTATATTAATTATATATTAATTTTTATTTAGCTGGGTATGTTAGCTTATGGATGCTCCTGTTATACTCCATAGACTGTATGGCCGTTAATTTGTAATACAATTAAGTAAGTATATACATAGTATCCCTAGGGTTATTCAAATATACTTTGAAGTTTTTTTCTACAATGTGTCTATAATTAGGTCTGCAACCACTTGGCACTTGGAATTCCAATTTAAAAACGTAGCCACCTTATGCTATTGTTTAAAAATTAAAAAATGTAGCAATCGTAAGGTATTGTACAAATTTGTTTAAATATTCAAATAGAGTCTTAAACACTTAGTCAATCTAAGGTGGCTTCGATATTTCTTATCCTTGAATTTTAATATGTCTGCGAGTGCAGATTATTAGACTTTTGGCCGTAACCACACTCACCTTCAGGCCTTTCTATTAGGCACTTAAGGGGTTAATCCCTATTTCAAAGTTGAGTAATCACTTTCACGTTTGCACAGCCTCTCTTTCATATAACCTACTCTCCAATCAAATCACCTGTAAGGTATATTTAAATCACTTTTTTTCCGCCTTTCATTGTCTTGAAAAAAGTCCCACGAGGACTGAAACGTCGACTTGTATGTCTTTGAAGTTTGGCACAATAAATTGTTTATATCTTTAAGAAGACCTTTCGAGTGCACTCTTTTCATCTGTATATATTGAAGGCTGAGGCAGCACCGAGGCAAGCACAAGACCGGTACATTGAGTGCGGGACATTTGCAGTTTGTATATATATATATATATATATATATATATATATATATATATATATATATAACAGCAGTATAATCAGCAGGGGGATGATCAAGACCACTAAAGTTCCTCACCATCTCTGTATATTCAGCTTGGTCCATGAGCGACACTTTTAAGGCAAAATAGGTGGGCCACCAAACCGAAGAAAGTGTGCAGCAGTGAGATATTCAAATCCTGGCTGTGGCAAAGCAGCTTCATGAATGCAGATATGAGCAGATTTAATTCAACCACCACCGCAAATCTTCGTACAGCTTGCAAAATTCCAGGAGTGTGACGTTGCTTTGTGAAAAGAGCCGGTGAAATAAGCCGCCATTAAATAGCCCTAGAGTGTAGCAGTGGTAAAAAAAGTCTGACATAGTTTACGTGTTTTGTCTTTCAAAAAGATGACTTCCTCAAGACATTTCACTCTGCTGCATACTTGTTTAAGTTTAGAGGACCGCCTATTCTGCCTTTTGAAGTGTCGATTGCCTTTTTGTGTATATATGTTATTTATTCTCTGCCGGATTATTTATTTATTTTTTGGGCTCAATTGTTGCTGGGTGATGGCTTTTCACTGGTTTCATGGTTCAGGTGATATGAGCCCAATTGTGCAGAAGTGCAATTTGTTCCTTTTGGCAACTGTGTATACACTTATGAGCACAGTTGTTCATAAGTATTTTATTTTTTTTAATTTGTAGTAGTAGTTTTTTTTTTAATTTGCTTTTTGACTATTTTATTTTAACATTATGCTATAGTTGTGTATGAATAACTTGTATTTAGTTTTATTCAGCTAATCTTTGGTTTCCAGCTATTTTATATTATACCATATTGTATATAGACAGGGCAGATACACAATACACATTGTGAATATACATATTTATTTAAATACACACTGATCAGTCACACCCTTAAAACCACCTGTCCTATGTTGTATAGGTCCTACTCGTACTGCTAAAACATCTCTGATGCATTGAGGCATGGACACAACAAAACCTCTGAAAGTGTCCTCTGGTTTCCAGCACCAAGATTTTAGCAGCAGATCCTTTATGTCCTGCAAGTTTCAAGGTGGGACCTCCATAGATCAGATTTGTTGTTCCAGCACATCTCACAAAAGCACAATCTGAACAAGATCTGGGGAACATGGAGGTCAAGAAAACACTTACATTTTTTTGTCATGTTCCTTAAACCATTCCTGAACATTTTTTGCTGTGTGGTAGGGTATATTATCCAGCTGAAAAAGGCTACTGCCATCAGTGAACACCATTGCCATTAAAATGGTATATGTGATCTGCAACAATCTCTAGGTAGGTGGCACGTGCCAAAGTTACATCCACATAAATGCAAGGATCCAAAGTTTTCCAGCAGAACATTATCCAAAGCATAACACTGACTCTGCTGGTGGCCTTTTTCCCATAATGCATCCAGCTGGCATTTCTTCCCCAGGTACATAACACACACCCAGCCATCCACCTAATCTAATAGAAAACATTTTTCATCAGACCAGGCAACCATGGTCTTCCATTGCTCCATAGTCCAATTCTGATGCTCACATCCTCATTGAAGGTGCTTTCGGAGGTGAGCAGGGGTCATCATGGGCACTCTGACTGGTCTGTGGCTACTCAGCCTCATAACCAGCAAACTGTGTACTGTGTACTGTATATTCTGACAGCTTTCTATCAGAGCCAGTATTAAGTTTTTCAGCAATTTGAGTTATAGTAGCTCTTTTGTGTGATTGGACCAGAAGGACTTGTCTTCTCTTCCCACATGCATCAAGGGAGCCTTGGGCAACCACGACTCTGACGTTGGTCCACCCATTGTCCTTCCTTGCACCAGTTGTGGTAGGTACTAATCACTGCATACCAGGAACAGTCTACAAGACTTTCTGTTTTGGAGATTCTCTCATCCAGTTGTCTAGTCATAACTATTTGGCACTTTTTGCTTCTTCCAACACAACTGAAATGATTAATCAACGTTATTCACTTCAGCTGTCAGTGGTTTGAATGTTATGGCAGATCAGTGTGCATATAAACACACAGTGTAGCGATAAAAAAAACTGTAAGGATTTTTCTGTAAAATGTTACATTGTTTGTTTCCAAGATGAGAGCAAATGACTGAGAACAAACATTAACTTTACCAGACCAAAAGGATCTTTGAGGATTTATGGTAAGTAAAAATGATCTTTTTCAAAGTGGAACATATTTCGCTTGTCTGTGTTCATACTGTACAGATCAAAAATAAACAGAGATAGCCATGACCTTTTCCACCGACAGTCATACAGTGACCTTTCTGAGCAGAACACACAAAAAAAACTGACTGCTGTGTCAAAGGATGTTAACATTTGGAAACTGGCAAAATCTCTGCATGTGTGAAGCAATGCATAAATTGAAATGATGGCATCATTTGAGCTCTTTTAAAGTAACTCAGACAACATATGCCACACACAAAATCATGGTTGCCATTAGCAAAATAATGATACTCATTTCTGTATTTTAGATTTGTTTTTAAAAATATGCCTGTCATATATTTAGGTATACAATATGAAATATAAGACTGTTTGCCTGGTAACAATCTTCATTTAATGTTGCAATTAAAATCAACATAAAAATACATTGTAAAGAATTATGAAAATTGGCAGAACGGGTTTATGTTTGTACCACATGATTTTACATTGGTCAGGAAGTGAGTGCCTCAAAAGACTAATAACCTTCTGCACACTATTTAATGGTTAAGGACATAAATAAATGCTGGATATTAGCTTATAGCACCCGGTGGCCCATTAAAGTTGTTGGAGTAACAAGGTCATTCTTCTTACTTGAATGGTTGGCAAAATGTCAACATTGTTCATGTGCTCGTTATAAACAGATCCAGACAAGCATCCTGTCTAGTTGGTGTTTTTACCAATATTGACATGAAGGTGTCATTTAACAGGTTCAAAAACCTGTATCCCCTAGCTAAACCTCTGGTCCATGTATTCCAATTTATGTCTGGCTAATTAAAATCTCCAATAATAAATGTGTGACCCAGATGTGCGTTTTTTTCAATTTGCTTTTTTCTCATTAATATTAGTTGGTTTATAACAAATTCCAGACAATAATTGTTTCCCTCGTTTGTCGTAAGCAGATATCTACCCATAAGTCTTCAACATTTTTCCCATGTTCCTAATCACATACCACTTGCATGATATTTTAAACTCATGGTTGCCGCACAAACATATAAATTGTATAACTGATATGATTCCATTTAAGTTAGCTGCCCAGTCATGTGTTTCGTCACACCATATTACTGTTATGCCTAATTTGTCATATTGCTTAGTGTATGTTATTGTCTCTAGTTCCACCAATTTGTTATTTAGGCTACCTGCATTAGTAAGCATACATTTAATATTGTCAATAATCAGTTGCACTGTACGTACATTTTTATGACATACTTCCTCTCTTCTGATCTTGCCCCTCCTCCATCTCCACTACACTTCTGTCATCTTCTTTCTAATCTATCTTCATTTTGGCGACTTCTGTGTCTCTCACCCCCTAACACAAAATTACAATTACCTCCAACCTTCTAGTAATACTGTCTTCCAGCATAGCAGACCCTCTTCTGTTTAGGTGCAATACATCATGCCTATCGAGATTGTACCCAAGCTCAACACTAGCTAAGTGCTCTAAAAAGCCTCAACCCTCTTTCCTACAATGCAACTTTAGCGACGCATTAATCTCCCAAATATCCCACTTCCTTTCCACTGTAGTGCAGTAATATCTCTGAAAATACTACCCTGGAGGTTATTTTCTTCAGTTTACTTCCTAATTCCTTAAACACATCTTTTGGAACCTTTAGGTCCCTTTGATCTCAGCTGGTTCACATTTAGTCTCAGTCTGCTTGCAGCCATTTAATCGGTTTCTAGATCCAGCCTTTATCAAGGACCGGTACACACTTCTGTCCTGTCTATACCTTATGAAATTACGTATTAGAATTAGGCTTGCCTTGATGCAAGCATAGGAGGTTGGCTGAGCTTCAGAGGACATGCATCTGGTACATTTCTCTCCCCATCAACCCAGCTGAGATTCATAAGAGTACATTATTAGTGCTAAAACTTGGCACCACCTACATAACAGGCGCCTGTAGGCAGGTGCCTTCTCTACCTCTTGAATTTCCATCCCTGTGTGTGGTGGGCAGTACAGTGTTTCTGTTTTTTTTTTTTAACCTAATCAGAGGTGTGAAATCCTATTGCTGCCTTTACAAGTTCTTGAATATGTTCCTCTCCTCTCTCTTTGCACTTATTCTATACCTTCCCTCCTGTCTCTAGCTTATCTTTCCCTTCTTCTAATGATACTTTTTGCTAGTGGTTTTTAATGACCATTTAACTTTTGGTCTCTTTGACACACATTAAGTATTAATGCCCGATATATACTTTTACTATGATAAGTGAGAATTTAGGCTCTACCATATCATAAAAAGAGGTTTTTAGGGTTACACGTTTGTTTTTACTCTAGATATATTTTATTTATATTCAATGTGCGGTCTATAACAAAATATAAGGAGCTCCAAGGCAATTGAGACTAGCCCTCAGTCAATGGCTAATTGCAACATGGATACATTTTTATTTGGATCTTCACCCCTAAGGTTATTACGACTAATTTGTCAGTCCAATTTTTCTTGCCCCACTCTACAAACTGCTCTGAGGCAATAGATAAACTCTTTCTTCTTTGAATTTTTGCACTACCCTGTTTGTTTGTTTTTGTATCTACTTTGTGGCTTTTAGTTGGAAATTTCCCTTGCTTGTGTTAAATCTTTCTCTGTTTTCCCTGTTTTTATGTATCCATTTTGGCAATTGTAGCTAACTTTTGCGTGGCTCTGCACACTTTTGAAATGACCTGTAGCCCATAAAAAACATAGTGTAAGTGAATTGTCATGCACACTAAAGTCAGTAAATCGCCTGATCTTATCCCCAACTGCCACAGTTCTGGATGAACACTTAATTGATTACATGAGTTGAAGAAAGAAACAGTATTCCGAAAGGAGCCAGAGGCATTTTTACCTATTATTGCTTATGCAAGTCCCATAGTCACGTTCTTGTACCACTGCTAGAAGCAGCACACTAGCCTCAATGCACATCTCTATTTAAAAATGTTTATTGAAAACTGTGTATTTCTAGTTTCATTATTTTACAAGATAATTATAATATGTATACAATTATATAATGGCAAAATATTTATAACGAGCAGTGTTGGATATCGGGCATTTAATGGGCATGTGTGGTTTAACCCCTTAAGGACACATGACATGCATGACATGTCATGATTCCCTTTTATTGCAGAAGTTTGGTCCTTAAGGGGTTAATGAGGATTCTATGATGGAGCACAAAATAATGTATTGTAGCATCTGGAAATATACAATCCTGACAAAGGCATAGAGAACGAAACAATGCTTGACACTGGTTGCTGTGTTTCTTTGTTTGACAGGGTGTGATTATTGTTTATTTGTCATTGGGAGTAACAGATGCAATAAAGCATACCTCTCAGCTGTTCAAATGGATTTATAAACCCAGAATCAACCACAGAGAAGCAAACACACGCTGAGAGAAAAATGGTCATATCCAAATCACTGATTACTTTTGCATTTTAAAAGCACATGCATTTTAAAGATAAATGGGGGAATAATAACTTATGCTAAGGCTTTTGTAGTACATATCAAAAACAATAAATGATACTGCACTCAAAAATAGAATAGAATATAAAGTTATATTTAATTAGTGATAATAAATGGATTTCATAGGTATTTCATGAGTATTTAAATATATACAAAAAACGTGAAAAACTAAATAATGTAGATCGAATAAATCCTACAGCAACCAATATGATTACATGTAAAAAAAAAAAAAAAAAGAGATCCTTACAAGAGCTGACTCACTGATATACAGTAAATGTTTAAACTCTATAGTATCATGAGCAATTCCAAATCTGGATATTGACAAATACTGACAAGGAAATATATACAATAGTGGAAAAAAGTAGAAAAAAGTAGAAAAAAATGTAAATAGAAAAAAAATGAAAAAATTAAACAAAAAGGAAAAAAAAAGAAAAAAGAAAAAAAAAGAGAAAAAAGAAAAAATGTATATACAGTCCCAGTGTGTACACACTATTGTATTTGAGTGGATCTCACCAATAACCCTGTTGAAAAAAAGAAGGTCCAATTCCAAGTGAAGCTGCCATACTTTGTTGTCCCAATTGTCAAGACTGTTCCTTCTTAGTTAATGTACAGCTATACGTCCTTGGCAGGTCCTGGTCAGATGTGTCTAGAGAGCAGACTCTTGAGAAGATGGGCTGCGCGCTCGGGACCCTTTAGTCCCTTCGGTGGCCCTGTGTAGGTGAAGGAAAGAGTGATGTGTCCGCATTTATGAAGGCATTGGGCGCGCCCGCTTGTTCGCGCGGGTTGCCCCCGAATGACGTCATGACACACATGACGTCATTAACGTGCTACTCTCCGTATGCGCATGCATGTGACTGCTTCACCAGCGCATGCGTCTCCCATTGAATGCGCTCATATGCATTATACCGGAGGAAAATGTAGCCAATTAATTCTTATACGTCCAATTTTCAAAGTTGTAGTATCCATAATTTATGCAGTGTACAACCACACATGTCAATGTGTACTATTGCCACATTACCAGTTCCACCCTAATTTATACAAAGGGGTGTAAAAAATACAGTACAAGAATGTAAACAAACATAAAAAGCACATACAAAAACACATAAATGTTCACTCTTTACATCATATATATGTGTATAAAAACATAAATACATGAAATAACCTGAAAATTACTTGCAGGATATACAGCAGGGTATTGTAAAATATCTGAGTACTGTCTCCTGTACCCTCTCAAATATATCTAAGGTAGAGGGTTGCTTCAAAGATGAAATAAATTTAATATTTCTGTAGGGACACTATCTCAGGGGAAAACATTTTTTTTTTAGAAAAATAATTTTTTATATTTAAAAAACTATTTGAAAATTTATTTTAGAAGATATTTCTTTTGTATACATAAAGTTATGGTTAATATTTCTATTCGATACCTTTTCACATAGTTGTAGGGCTCAAATTGTTTTGTGTTCGAAAGGAGTAGTATTGCAACAGATAATCAGAAGTTAGTGGTTCACTCTTCTAAAAGTTTGATAATATAGTGAATAAAGGAGGGCATACTCACCAGCAGTGTTGTGTGTGAAAGATGCCCATGGGTTCCCTTAAGTTGGACCCCGCTTTCAGTCGGGTAACGGACCACAATTGGTAAACCTCTTTAGAGATCCTTAAGGGATAATGGAGACAGACGTACCATATATAGACCCAATAGTACACTGTAAATATAACATAGAACATTAGTCTTAGGGGACAAATAAATGTACTCCCTAAATAAAAGTCTACACCCCCCGGGAATTAGTTTACAAAAAATGTTTGAGGTCATAGTCCTCATTTAGACCATCCGGGTGTAATGTCTCCAAAGTGCTAATCCATTTTGTTTCTTTTCACAAAAGCGCTTTTTGTCGATCTCCCCCTCTCCATAGGGGTTTAATACCATCAATCACTTAAAAGCGTAATTGGTTGACATTATCTCCTTGTTGTAAGAAATGTCTTGGTACAGGTTTCTCACAGGTCCTTTTCTGGATAGCTGCTCTAATATCCCCTTTATGCTCTCCAATGCGTTCTTTCACAGGTCTAATTGTTTCTCCAACATAGAGAAACCCACATGGACACTTCAAAATATAAACCACATAATCAGAGTTGCACGTGTAGTAATCAGGTATTTTGTATGACTTGCCTGATCGTGGGTGAACAAAACATTCACCCCTGATTATGCTGTTGCAATGTATACAATTTAGGCATGGGTAAGTGCCCTTCTTAGGTTCTGAAAAAAATCTTTTTTGTTTTCTATTACTGCCAGAGTGTACCAGTTTGTCTCTCAAATTCTGTGCTCTTTGGTAAGAGAACAGAGGTGGATTCCTAAACTCATTTGGTAAGTTGACATCACCCTGAAAAATGTTCCAGAGCTTCATTAGGATTTTTTTGATATCATAACTATAAGGTGTAAATGGTGAGATAAAAGGATTTCTGTCTATCGTATTCCTTGTGCCAATAGGATACTATTATATACTTTTTTGTTGTTCCACTAATTCCAGTGGGTAGCCTCTATCTATAAATTTGTTACACATAAATTCCATCCCAGAGTTAACTTGATCTTCCTGTGAGATTATTCTTTTAAGTCTCAGAAGTTGACCATACGGCAGATCATCCTTCAAATGTTGAGGATGGTAACTGGTATACTCTAAGAGATTATTTCTTTCCGTGGGTTTAGTATAAATGTTCGTGTGTAATTTGTCCGCAATCAAATATACTTGAGTATCAAGGAATGGAACAGTTGCCCTATCACATGTCATGGTGAATTTAATGTTGGGGTCCAGAGAGTTCAGTTGGTCAAAGAAAGTGTCCAACTGAGCTCTCGTACCCCCCCAGCATACAAATATATCATCTATAAATCTCTTCCACGTGAGACATTTCTCAAATAATGGGGCGGTGTATATGTGTACTTCTTCTAGTCTGTTCATATAGATATTAGCATATGTAGGAGCTACATTTGAGCCCATCGCAGTCCCTTTTACAACCCAGACAATTGGGACAACAAAGTATGGCAGCTTCACTTGGAATTGGACCTTCTTTTTTTCAACAGGACATATTGGTGAGATCCACCCAAATACAATAGTGTATTTTTTTTTACATGTAATCATATTGATTGCTATAGGATTTATTCGATCTACATTATTTATTTTTTCAAGTTTTTTTTGTATATATTTAAATACTCATGAAATACCTATGAAATCCATTAATTATAAATAATTAAATACAACTTTATATTCTATTCTATTTTTTGAGTGCAGTATCATTTATTGTTTTTGATCATTAGGAGGTTAATGGGCTACCTGGATACTTTGCACCAATACGGATAAAAGAGTGCCTGTATATTTGATTTTTTTTTGTAGTACATATTATAAAATGAAACAAAGGATTAAGTTCCTACCTTAAATGAGAAAATGCTTGCATGCTTTAACCCCTTAAGGACCAAACTTCTGGAATAAAATGGAATAATGACGTGTCACACACGTCATGTGTCCTTAAGGGGTTAAAAACAATATATATATATATATATATAGCAATAGAAAAAATATACCAGCACTCCTAGGATTTTCAAATGAAGTTTTCCTTTTATTCCAAAGTACAATATCGACGTTTCAGCTCTCCCTCAGAGCTTTCATCAGGACATATACAAAATTCTAAAACATAAACAGACTTATATAGGGAGCTAAAATCAAGGTAAGTACTCACTTTTACAGCTGATTGTCATTTCCCATTCCCGCCCGATTGCTCAGGTTGCCTGTGCATATACTTCCGGGTATGGTCATGTGACCACCATAAGGAGTTCCGATTCGCCGAGCACATCACGTTTCCTGGGCAACCATGGGCATATTACCTCATTGGTTAATCCCCCGTGTACTGGTGCTGTCAAGGCTCAAAATACATCATTGCCACGGACTTCCTATTTACACGTCACCATGGTAACCTGATCGCAGCCGGGCTGATTTTCTGGGAAGGGAAATGTACAAAGAAACATAAACAAAGGGGGAACACACTTATTTATATGTTAATATACCAGGGCTGTGTGAAATCTATTCCTAGAATGTGCATATTAGTAAGGATTATCTACTTAACTGTGCACAATAGTGTGTCTTATACATAAAGTGCAAATTTTAATCTGCTCATACAAATAAATGAGAAACAATCAAAATATGTAAATATATTATAAAAAATGGTGAAAATATGCTAAATCACTTAGCAAATGTAAATATGTGAAAAAAAACGTGTTTAACAAATGTTGCATGAGTTGTTGATAAATGTGATTACATTAAATATGAGGAATTACTATGTGAAAAAATTGCAAGTGCCACAAACTATTTTACAATCCCCATATTAACAATTAAGTGTCTGATGTTACCTCTATGAATGAGTCATTATTATATTCCAAGAAATCCTGCTTTTGCGAGCCCACCTTGAATCATTATCTAAAAACATTATTAATATGGAATTCTTAGCTAACAGTAGTAGTAGTATACAAATAAGTCTAAATCACGTCACATATTAAATCACCCCCAAAAAAACTGTTAAGGAGTATTTTTCGTTCAGGCCCTTGGGTGCCAAGGTGTTCAGTTTTGTTATCCAATATATTTCACGTTGCATCAGGAATCTGCCTCTGTCCCCTCCTCGGGCCGATATAGGTATATGTTCAATTGCCACACATCTCAGGGAAGATAGTTGATGTTGGTGTTCCACAAATGTCGGGCCACAGGTTTGTCCGACTTGCCATCACGATAGGCAAGCCGGATACTAGATCTGTGGCCCCTAATTCTCTCGCAGAGTGCCGTCTCTGTTTTACCTATATAGTTGAGGCCACAAGGGCATGTCAACTTATAGATAACATGATCCGTCCTGCAATGAATTCGTTGTCTGATTTTATAGATTTTACCAGTGTATGGGTGACTGAAGGTTTTGCAAGGAATGATGTGCCCACAAGTGACACATCCCAAGCACCTAACGCACCCAACATTCTTACTCTCTTTAGCTGCAGGATTATAGCAATGTTGCGGATCAGTTCTCACCAACAGATCGCGCAGGTTTTTGTTCCGTCTATAACAGAATAACGGTTTTTGACGTAACTCATCTGGGAGAGTGGGATCAACTTCAATTATATTCCAATTTCGACGTATGGATGATGTCAATTCCTTAGATGCAGTGTTAAAATTCATAGGAAAAATGGGTCTGGTGTTAACCATTTTTTTATTAGAGGATGTTGGTGAGGACAACGTCGTTTTAGCCTTCAATACAGCCTTATCAAGGATACTCCTAGGGTACCCGCGTGCCTGGAATTTCTTATACATGTCCCCCAATTGTAGGTCACCTTGGAAGCTTTGAGAGTTGTTACGTAATACCCTTAGAAATTGTGTATAGGGCAAAGACTCTTTAAGATGCTTTGGATGAGCACTTTCAAATCGCAGCAAAGTGTTGCGATCCGTGGATTTAGTGAACAGTTTAAATTCCAACTTCTTATTGATGTTCATAATTTCCACATCCAAAAATTGGACACTCCTCTCATCAATGTTGGCGGTCAGTCTTACCGGTGTAGGTAGCTCGTTGAGGTTTTGTACAAACTGTATTGCTTCATTTTTAGAGCCTCGCCACAGAATCAAAATATCGTCGATGAATCTAAAATATTTAACAATTGAATGGCCATATTGTTGAAAGATGTGTTTCATCTCGTATTCATACATATACGCGTTAGCATACATGGGGGCCATCGCTGCCCCCATGGATGTTCCCGCTATCTGGAGGTACCATTGTGATTCAAAACGAAAATAATTGTTCTGTAAAGCAATCATAAGCAATTCCAAAGCAAACTCAATTGATGGACCTTTGTAGGTTGGAGAGTGAGTGAGGAGGTCCCGCATGGCCTGCACAGCTTCCTCATGTGGGATGATCGTGTACAGGCTCCCTACATCCATTGTAATGAGAACCCCATCGAATTCCTCAACTTGCTTAAGTTGTTGCAGCAGATCAGGGGTATCTCTAATGCAGGTGCTGAGGGACGTTACCGGGTCTTTGAAGATGTAGTCAAGGTACTTAGCTATGGGTTCCAGCAGGCCTTGTACTGCAGAGACTATGGGACGACCCGGCGGTGTTTTTAAATTTTTATGTATTTTTGGTAGTGTGTAAATTATCGGGGTTCTGGGATGTTTCTTTTGTAGGTATTGGAACAGGACCAGATCAATGTGTCCAGCTTGTAGACCAAATTGTAGTGTTTCACTGATTCTGTTGGCAATTAGAGTTGTGGGATCACTGTCCAGTGGTTTATAGGTATCAGTGTCCATTAATTGTTGTTTGATCTCCTCAGCATATTCAGAGTAATTCAAGATCACAATCCCACCACCCTTATCCGCCGGTCGTATTACAATCTCAGGATCCATAGCCAAGTTTTGTACCAATTCACGTTCTTTCTTTGAAAGGTTGGAATGCGTCTGTTTGTGAGGAACATCCCTACATCCCTACAATTGGGAGAGCAAAAGCAAAAGTTTGCAGGGACTGGACAGCAGTCCTTAATAAGTGTTCATTAGACCTGATGCTTATAACTATACAGGATGTCAAGGAGGATCTGGTGGAAATTCGGAGGAAAATACAAAATGTTGAATCTGAGTATGCATTACTTCTCAATACACAGGAGGGTAACAATACGGCATTGAAATTGAGTGAAGAAATCCTCAAATATAAGAACCAGCTGATCAAATTTAAGAGACAGAAGATGGAGAGGGTGCAACTGGACTATCAAGAACATTCAGTCTACCGATGGCTATCAGGTGAGCAGAGGGGGAAACAGAGAAGATTCCGTAAGAGAATAGTGAAACCGAATATCACCACCATCGATATAACATCTGGTGAGTCTGCATCAGAGGGTGAGGGCAGTCAACGAGGACCCTCTGTACATTTTTTAGACAGAGAAGGGGAATCGAGTGCGGAGAAACAACCGACAACGGTCACAAGAAGCAAATTCAAAAATGCAAAAGGACAAATACCAGACGTGGATGCAAGGGATGTCTCCATTGGTCAAAAAGGGAAACCACCGATACGCAAATGATCCCAATCTTCAATCTATCCACAAGGGAATTGTCACCCCTAGAGGTGAATATTTTGAGTAAAGGTCTGTCGTTCATACCTACCACTCCCCCCAACCACTTTCAATGGGACATAGAACTGTTTAAATTTGGTCGCACTATCAGACTAAAAGATTTTTTTCAGAAACCAAAATCTCTGACTCCCTCATCAACTACTGGGACACCTTATAAATTTAGAACACCTAGCACTTTTGACCCTCCTTCAACTCAGGTGGCCATTAAATACTTTCTAACAACGGTTCAAAATGAAACTGATACTATGTTGAAGAAACACAAACAGACGCATTCCAACCTTTCAAAGAAAGAACGTGAATTGGTACAAAACTTGGCTATGGATCCTGAGATTGTAATACGACCGGCGGATAAGGGTGGTGGGATTGTGATCTTGAATTACTCTGAATATGCTGAGGAGATCAAACAACAATTAATGGACACTGATACCTATAAACCACTGGACAGTGATCCCACAACTCTAATTGCCAACAGAATCAGTGAAACACTACAATTTGGTCTACAAGCTGGACACATTGATCTGGTCCTGTTCCAATACCTACAAAAGAAACATCCCAGAACCCCGATAATTTACACACTACCAAAAATACATAAAAATTTAAAAACACCGCCGGGTCGTCCCATAGTCTCTGCAGTACAAGGCCTGCTGGAACCCATAGCTAAGTACCTTGACTACATCTTCAAAGACCCTGTAACGTCCCTCAGCACCTGCATTAGAGATACCCCTGATCTGCTGCAACAACTTAAGCAAGTTGAGGAATTCGATGGGGTTCTCATTACAATGGATGTAGGGAGCCTGTACACGATCATCCCACATGAGGAAGCTGTGCAGGCCATGCGGGACCTCCTCACTCACTCTCCAAGCTACAAAGGTCCATCAATTGAGTTTGCTTTGGAATTGCTTATGATTGCTTTACAGAACAATTATTTTCGTTTTGAATCACAATGGTACCTCCAGATAGCGGGAAGCAGCGATGGCCCCCATGTATGCTAACGCGTATATGTATGAATACGAGATGAAACACATCTTTCAACAATATGGCCATTCAATTGTTAAATATTTTAGATTCATCGACGATATTTTGATTCTGTGGCGAGGCTCTAAAAATGAAGCAATACAGTTTGTACAAAACCTCAACGAGCTACCTACACCGGTAAGACTGACCGCCAACATTGATGAGAGGAGTGTCCAATTTTTGGATGTGGAAATTATGAACATCAATAAGAAGTTGGAATTTAAACTGTTCACTAAATCCACGGATCGCAACACTTTGCTGCGATTTGAAAGTGCTCATCCAAAGCATCTTAAAGAGTCTTTGCCCTATACACAATTTCTAAGGGTATTACGTAACAACTCTCAAAGCTTCCAAGGGGACCTACAATTGGGGGACATGTATAAGAAATTCCAGGCACGCGGGTACCCTAGGAGTATCCTTGATAAGGCTGTATTGAAGGCTAAAACGACGTTGTCCTCACCAACATCCTCTAATAAAAAAATGGTTAACACCAGACCCATTTTTCCTATGAATTTTAACACTGCATCTAAGGAATTGACATCATCCATACGTCGAAATTGGAATATAATTGAAGTTGATCCCACTCTCCCAGATGAGTTACGTCAAAAACCGTTATTCTGTTATAGACAGAACAAAAACCTGCGCGATCTGTTGGTGAGAACTGATCCGCAACATTGCTATAATCCTGCAGCTAAAGAGAGTAAGAATGTTGGGTGCGTTAGGTGCTTGGGATGTGTCACTTGTGGGCACATCATTCCTTGCAAAACCTTCAGTCACCCATACACTGGTAAAATCTATAAAATCAGACAACGAATTCATTGCAGGACGGATCATGTTATCTATAAGTTGACATGCCCTTGTGGCCTCAACTATATAGGTAAAACAGAGACGGCACTCTGCGAGAGAATTAGGGGCCACAGATCTAGTATCCGGCTTGCCTATCGTGATGGCAAGTCGGACAAACCTGTGGCCCGACATTTTTTGGAACACCAACATCAACTATCTTCCCTGAGATGTGTGGCAATTGAACATATACCTATATCGGCCCGAGGAGGGGACAGAGGCAGATTCCTGATGCAACGCGAAATATATTGGATAACACAACTGAACACCTTGGCACCCAAGGGCCTGAACGAAAAATACTCCTTAACAGTTTTTTTGGGGTGATTTAATATGTGACGTGATTTAGACTTATTTGTATACTACTACTACTGTTAACTAAGAATTCCATATTAATAATGTTTTTAGATAATGATTCAAGGTGGGCTCGCAAAAGCAGGATTTCTTGGAATATAATAATGACTCATTCATAGAGGTAACATCAGACACTTAATTGTTAATATGGGGATTGTAAAATAGTTTGTGGCACTTGCAATTTTTTCACATAGTAATTCCTCATATTTAATGTAATCACATTTATCAACAACTCATGCAACATTTGTTAAACACGTTTTTTTTCACATATTTACATTTGCTAAGTGATTTAGCATATTTTCACCATTTTTTATAATATATTTACATATTTTGATTGTTTCTCATTTATTTGTATGAGCAGATTAAAATTTGCACTTTATGTATAAGACACATTATTGTGCACAGTTAAGTAGATAATCCTTACTAATATGCACATTCTAGGAATAGATTTCACACAGCCCTGGTATATTAACATATAAATAAGTGTGTTCCCCCTTTGTTTATGTTTCTTTGTACATTTCCCTTCCCAGAAAATCAGCCCGGCTGCGATCAGGTTACCATGGTGACGTGTAAATAGGAAGTCCGTGGCAATGATGTATTTTGAGCCTTGACAGCACCAGTACACGGGGGATTAACCAATGAGGTAATATGCCCATGGTTGCCCAGGAAACGTGATGTGCTCGGCGAATCGGAACTCCTTATGGTGGTCACATGACCATACCCGGAAGTACATGCACAGGCAACCTGAGCAATCGGGCGGGAATGGGAAAAGCTGTAAAAGTGAGTACTTACCTTGATTTTAGCTCCCTATATAAGTCTGTTTATGTTTTAGAATTTTGTATATGTCCTGATGAAAGCTCTGAGGGAGAGCTGAAACGTCGATATTGTACTTTGGAATAAAAGGAAAACTTCATTTGAAAATCCTAGGAGTGCTGGTATATTTTTTCTATTGTTGTGCATGAGCTACCAGAGCACCAGGTACTTTACAAATAGTGAAGAGTGCAAGAGCTGTCTGTATTTATATATATATATATATATATATATATATATATATATATATATATATATATATATATAGTACAATATTAATCCCTGTGCTCAAACGTCCACTACTCCTTGATGGCAGCAAAGACTATAATACACATCAGCCCCATTACACACAATAAAAAACAAAGACAAATGTTACTTGCACACTCTTTCAAATCCCTATGCACATTTACCCCTTAGTGACCAGACCACTTTTCAATTTTCTTTTACATTTCTGCGGTGTTTGTGTTTAGCTGTAATTTTCCTCTTACTCATTTATTGTACCCTCACATATTATATATCGTTTTCTTTGCCATTAAATTGTCTTTCTAAAGATACCATTATTTCCATCATATCATATAATTTACTATAAAAAGAAATGATAAAATATGATGAAAAAATGTAAAAAAAAAACACTTTTTTGAACTTACACATCTACAACCGCCAAAAAACACCCATGCTAAATAGTTTCTACATTTTGTCCTGGTTTTAGAAATACCCAATATTAACATGTTCTTATCTTTTTTTTTGGAAAGTTATAGGGCAATATGTACAAGTAGTACTTTGCTATTTCCAAACCATTTTGTTTTCAAAATGAACGGAAGTTACATTGTAACACTGATATTTGTCAGGAATCCCTGAAAAAACTTAACATGTATATATATTTTAAAACAAGACAACCTAAGGTATTACACTTGGGGTATTTTTACTCTTTTTATGCAACCATTTTACCACCAATCTATGCCAAATGTAAAAAAACAAACAAAATATTGGTGATTTTTTTTACACATAGCAATATAAGAATACATGTACTGAGAACTTTAAGGGTTACTGCCAAAGAACACCCCAATATGTGTTCAGCAACATCTCCTGAGTGCAGTGATACCCCCCATGTATAGGTGTGTCGGGTTCTCTGGGGGCTAAAATACCTTATTTGGAGATTGTGCATTCCAGTTTTCCAACTTGGAATTTTCACATATGGTCATCATGCACCCATGTCCTATTTGGGACATTTTTGAAGCCGGCCAATGTAACTCACCCCCATAAAACCATATATTTTTGAAATGTAGACACCCTAGGGTATTTCAAATGGTGGTATTTTAACACTTTTCATGCACTAATTCTACCACCAGTCTTTGTCAACCTTTCAGGTAGTAATTTTTTTGTGTTATTTTTTACACACATTGTACTTTAGGCATAGATTCTCAGCTCCTGGTATGTATTACTGCCAAAGAACACCCCAATATGTGTTCGGGAACGTCTCCTGAGTACAGTGATACCACCCATGTACAGGTGTGTTTGGTTCTCTGGGGGCTAAAATACATTCTGGACTTTGTCACGGGTTCTTGGAGGGGCATGCTTGCCAGCCTCTTGTCCTGTGACTATGGTCCCTGTAATGAATTTTGGGTTAACGACTCTGGTTGTGCCTCTTGGACTTCTAACATGAACAATTCGAACTTACGAAGTGGCACTTCGAACTCCCGAATCCATTGGAATTGCCATTAGACCACGTGGCGGCGACCATCTTATGCCGCGAGTACAATGAGCGGTGTTTGGTCATCAAGTTCATGGCACTCAAAATGGACACTCATAGGCGTGAACACCGTTAAACTTTACCTTCTATGGATGTTCAGCTGTTTGAATGGGAGTCGAACGGCGTTCGTTAAAAAGAAACTCACGAACAAGAGACATACACTGACTTCATCCACGAACGGTTACGTTTGGTATTTCAAACTGTACTTCAAATCTCCAAAGTAGACCGGCCGCATAGCCTGATTCTCTGGAACTTGGGCCATGCGCGCGGTCGGTCAAAATATGACTTCCTTCGAACTTTTGAACCCCTGACCTGATCTGGGTGATTTTTGGATATGTTGATCACCCAGATAAGGGTTATCAGTGGATGTTACAATTGTGGGGATATCATTTGTTTTTGGGGTACTATGTGGGTTTTGTAAAATATGTGTTTTTTCTGCCGGGAGATTATTGGGTTAATACAGTATCTGACTCAATTATCTCCCAGGGATTGTATGTTTGTTAGAGAAGTGTCGTGCATTTAATCACTGTTCTTATTGGTCTGTGTCTTTGTGTTGGAGTCCCCTACAAGGTCCATGTGTGCGTACCACTTCCATGGGGATTGTCATAAAAGGCCAGTGTGGCACCATTCAAATTGAGTCATGCTTTACCCTCAACATAGAACCTCGCCTTGTGTTTGTAGGGACCTGCTATACATGATATATCACAAGCTCTTATAAGAGCGTCACAGCTATACTCTCTTGGAGGAGAGGCCTTCCCCATCGGAACTGGATCCAGGAGTTTGGACCAGGTTGGGGAGGGATGATGAGACCCCCAGCCATGCTACGGCGGCCAGGGGGCTACAGTGCTGATGGTATCTGGTGGAGTAATGATGTCCCGAACAGTTCGCCGGGAACCGTTCGCCAGCGAACATAGCTTGTTCGTGGCGAACGCAGCGGGCAAACATATGCGATGGTCGGTCCGCCCCCTATTCGTCATGGAGGTGGGAGGGTCTGGGAGGGAGGGTCTGCTGCTGATTGGCTGGAATGTGTCTGCTGACTGTGAGGTACAGGGTCAAAGTTTACTCAATGATGACGAATAGGGGGCGGACCGACCATCACATATGTTCGCCCGCCGCGTTCGCCACGAACAAGCTATGTTCGCTGGCGAACGGTTCCCGGCGAACTGTTCGGGACATCACTATGGTGAGTGCTTGGAGTCCTCGGTGAGCACTAGGAGCATCGATTGATGGAGGCACCAGGTCGGGGTAGCAGGCGGTCCGTCACAGTACCTCATACGTCTGCTTTCCTTAAGAAGTTAAATAACTGGAGGTTTTTTAGTATATTTGTAGGCATACACTAAGCATTCACCTTGCTGCTTTCAGCTAATAGGCAAAATCTCCAATGAGACAGAGATGGGTATTATGCAATGTATGACTATATACTGTAACTAAATCCCCATTGTTTTGTTTTTTTTGCCCATTCCAAACATTTTGTTTTGGAATAACAATACAATAACACATTAAACAGAATTTCACTTAACTACTATACTGTAGATTTCACTGTAACAATATATCTGTAGTGGAGCTGCAATCAGAAGACTGAATATCTCCGCTGGAATCCTTTGGAGCTGGAAGAAAGTGCTGTTCAGTGATTATAGCCTATTCCCCCAGTAACTGGACAACACACAGTTCTGGGAGTCAACTGACGTTTATTGTGCCACACTTGGCTTTTTATGCACAGACCCCCAGAAGGGGTTCTTCATAGAAAATAGTACAAACTCCTCCCAGGTGTCTCTGT
Source organism: Pelobates fuscus (assembly GCF_036172605.1). Taxonomy (NCBI): domain Eukaryota; kingdom Metazoa; phylum Chordata; class Amphibia; order Anura; family Pelobatidae; genus Pelobates; species Pelobates fuscus. Next base: position 290,440,892 of record NC_086320.1, on the reverse strand, counting down.
GTCTGGGAGATAATTGAGAAAAGCTAACTCAATTATCTCTCAGCTACTTGAAGTAACAGAAAATATTACAAATCATATGAAAATATTACAGGAACCCCACACGTCTGATATCCTCGAATAGCCCAGGTCTGAGTGCCCAACATATCCAAAAAGCACTCAGATCTGTTCGGTAACACAAAATCGCCATTCAGGTGAAGTTTTGACCTACTTTAAGGGGTTCCCGTACAAACACCAATGAATGCTCCCCCTGCATCTTAGTGAGCGAATGCTCCCCTCAGTCGGTAGTTCTTATCTCCCGAATGTTGTTCGTGTAGCTGGTCAGAAAAGAATATGGGCAGCGGTTCCATCTTTGCCAGGGTTTTCGAGATTGTGTAGCCGAAAGGAGGTCCACGCGCTTGATGACCAAGTACTGCTGCTTGCATTCGGGAGACAAAATGGCAGCCATTAAACTAATAAAATCACACAAGTTCAATTCGGTCCATGAACAGGGGGGTACGTAGCATTTCGGGACACTTAAACATAGGTTCGGGCAACCTCAGGTAATGTTATAAGTACCGCCACAAATACCAACTCTATACCACTTTCCCCATTAGTAATTGCTCCACTAATATCTGTGGTTATTAAAAGGAATAACCTCATATTATTATTATTGTTATTATTATTATCGCCATTTATATAGCGCCAACAGATTCCGTAGCGCTTTACAATATTTTCAGAGGGGGGGATGTAACAATAAATAAGACAATTACAAGAAAACTTACAGGAATAATAGGTTGAAGAGGACCCTGCTCAAATGAGCTTACAGTCTATAGGAGGTGGGGTATTAGAAACATTAGGATAGGAAATATCAAGTAGGAGTGAAGCAGAGCTGGAGGAGAGAGCAAAGCACTATCCCATAGGAGAGCAAGAGACAGGTATGTAAGGGAGAGATTACTCTGGGAGGCCATACGCTTTCCTGAAGAGATGGGATTTAAGGCACTTCTTAAATGATTGAAGACTAGGGGAGAGTCTGATGGCAGTAGGCAAGTTATTCCATAGGAGAGGAGCCGCCCGTGAGAGGTCCTGCAAGCGTGAGTTGGCCGTACGGGTGCGAGCAGCGGTCAGGAGGTGGTCGCGGGCAGAGCGGAGGGTACGAGGAGGGGCATACCTTTGGATCAGTGAAGAGATATAAGAGGGGCTGGAATTGTTCAGTGCTTTAAATGTATGGGTTAGCACTTTGAATTGACTCCTATAGGATACAGGGAGCCAATGTAAGGACTGGCAGAGGGGCGAGGTGTGAGAGGACCGACTGGATAGGGAAATCAGTCTAGCTGCAGCATTCATTACAGACTGTAGCGGGGCAGTACGGCTTTTGGGGAGACCAATCAGGAGAGGGTTACAGTAATCCATGCGGGAAATTACTAGAGCATGGACAAGCTCCTTCGTAGCATCTTGCGTAAGAAAGGGGCGGATGCGGGCTATGTTTTTGAGTTGGAACCTACAGGACTTGGTAACAAACTGGATGTGAGACTCAAAGGTGAGACCAGAGTCAAGTATGACGCCAAGACAGCGCGCTTGTAGGGATGGACTCATGTGGATATCACTGACTTGAAGGGAGAGTGAGAGAGGAGGATCAGTATTAGGGGGAGGAAAGACAAGGAGTTCAGTTTTAGAGAGGTTAAGTTTGAGAAAGCGTGACGACATCCAGTCAGAGATGGAAGAGAGGCAAGCAGTGACACGTTGCAGGACGGCCGGGGAGAGGTCCGGGGAGGAGAGGTATATCTGAGTGTCATCAGCGTACAGGTGGTAGTTGAATCCAAAAGAGGCAATAAGTTTTCCAAGAGAGGCAGTATAAAGAGAAAATAGAAGGGGACCAAGGACAGAGCCTTGGGGAACTCCAACCGAGACAAGGCGAGGGAAGGAGGTATCCTTGGAAAAGGAGACACTAAATGAGCGTTGGGAGAGATAGGAGGAAAACCAAGAGAGGACAGAGTCACAGAGACCGAGTGATTGAAGAGTTTGAAGGAGGAGAGCATGATCAACTGTGTCAAAGGCAGCAGAGAGGTCAAGGAGAATTAATATGGAGTAGTGACCTTTGGATTTAGCGGAGATTTTAACTGAGACCTAAGAGCGGTCTCAGTAGAGTGGAGAGGGCGGAAGCCAGACTGAAGAGGGTCAAGGAGAGAGTTGGAATTAAGGAAGTGAGACACACGGGTAAAGACAAGTCTTTCCAAAAGCTTTGATGAGTAAGGGAGCAGGGATATGGGACGATAGTTAGAGGGGGAGAACGGGTCAAGAGATGTTTTTTTCAGGATAGGTATTACAGTGGCATGTTTAAGGTCAGCAGGAACAGTGCCAGAAGAGAGAGAGCAGTTAAAGATGTGTGTTAGGATAGGCACAAGACAAGGGGAGAGAGATCTGATGAGGTGAGATGGGACAGGATCAAGTGGGCAAGTGGTGGGGCGAGAGGAATGGAGAAGTGCAGCCACCTCTTGTTCAGTAGCTGGGGAGAAAGTCTGAAGGGTAGGGAAAGCATGATTTATGTGTGGTTGAGAAAGAGAACGGCAAGGAGGGGAGAATTGTTTCCTTAGCTGTTCAATCTTGTCAGTAAAGTAATATGCAAAGCTATCAGCTGTAAGGTTATCAATGATATCAATCATTGTAGGTAGATATGACACTTGAGAGAAATTAGTTAAGATATAATACATGTCAGATGATTCAGCCATCATACAGAAATGCAAATATACCAAATGTTGTGCAAACTGATAATTATATGGTCTACACCAGCAGTTCCCAAACTGTGTGCTGCAGTGCCCCAATGTTTCCTCGGTGATATGATTATAGCACCAGGGAAACAATACTGCTTAACAGGGGCCCAGTCGGGTGTCAGCGTGGGAGGGAGAGCAGGCAGCCACAGCATTAGGGAGCAAAAAGAGCTCCAGACCCCTCATTCCCACAAGCAGCAGCAGGACCAGGACTCCAAGCAGAAGTTAAGCTAAGAGGAGGGTGGCTGGAGATATTAAAAGAGCACTATAGGATCAGGAACACAAACATGTATTCCTGACCCTATTGGGTTAAAACCACCATCTAGCCGCCCTGGTCCACTCATGCCTCCCTAAATATAGTAAAATCTTACTTGTATTCAAGTCTGCAGCTGTTTACTTTGTCCCTGCTTCCTTTAGACCTGCCCACTGCCTGCTAACATCAGCAGAAGTGGTAGCCTGATCCAATCAGAATCTTCTCATAAAGATGAATTGAATCAATGGATGTCTATGAGGAAAGTTCAGTGTCTGCATGCAGAGGGAGGAGATATTGAATATTTGGATGCATTTTAGGCAGTCATGACCCAGGAACGATCTCTAATAGCCATCTGAGAAGTGGCCAGTGAAGTTATCACTAGGCTGTGATGTAAACACTGCATTTTCTCTGAAAAGACAGTGTTTACAGCAAAAAGCCTGAAGGTAATGATTCTACTCATCAGAACAAATTCAATAAGCTGTAGTTGTTCTTGTGACACTAGTGTCCCTTTAAAAATATTATTTGTGTGTGTGTGTGTGTGTGTGTTTGTATCAGTGTGAGTGTGTATGTATGATTGTATGTGTGTGTGTGTGTGTGTATATGTATGAATTTGTGTGTGTTTATGTATGAGTGTGTGTTTATGTATGTATAAGTGTCTGCACATGTGTGTATGAGTGTGTGTGTGTGTCAGGATGTGCATCTGTTTGTGTGTGTGTGTATATATGTCGGTGTGCTTCTGTGTCAGTGTGTGTGTATGTGTATGCGCACACATCTGTGTGTCAGGATATGCATCTGTGTGTCATTGTGTGTGTTTTTATGTCAGTGTGTGTATCTGTGTGCGTGTATCAAAGTTTGTGTGAGTTGGTGTATGTGTGTGTTAAGTGTATAGGTGTCTGTGTCTATATGAATGTGTATGTATATCTGTGTAAGTATGTATGTATGTATGTATGTGGTAGTGTATGTGCATACATCCAAGCAGTCATACATCAACACAACTGATGTAGAATTATTTAAAAATCTGTATTGTACCTGTATTGAATTATTGTACTAACTCCATTTTAATCTCACATAACCTCACATTATGACAGACCCTCCATTTTGTCTACATTACATGACAGAATTTCCTAACAGCATTTAGTATAATGAATAGAGACTGTATTTTCTATAAAGACATGACTAACCCCGGAATTGCTGAATCTCCTGTAATTTGCAACATAGTATAATCTGAAGGCCATGAGAACACTGTACTAATGAAATGTTCTATTCATAAAAAGAACCCTGAGCCTGATCACGAGTCTGACATCACTAACTACCCAAAATGGCTAGCCGCCAGATTCCCCCTCCCATCGAGTAAAGACGACATCCCATGATGGGAGGGTGCCCCACTAGTCACTCAAATCCCTGAGCCAATTAATAATATTGATGGGTGGACATTGACATAGCCACTTAACATTTAATCCAATTAATGATGTTTATTTGTTATTATCTGATATTCAATGATGATGTCATTTTGGTCTTATAAGGGCCTGCAAGCCTGTTTTTTTCCCAGATGCCATTAAATTTTCTGAAGTTATTTTTAACCTGAACTGCATGTGTCAGTGTGAACTTACTTCTGCGTATACGCAATTTAATCATCTCAGATTTGGACAGGAACAGATAGACATTTAAACATATTTGTTTATTTCTAAATTAATCTACATCACAACATACAAACACACTCCTGCAATCTAACACAACTATTACATACAAACACACCCCTGCATTCAAACTCCCAAAAGATAAATAAACACACCCCTTTACTCAAACACAAATACTTCACAAAAATGTACATCCGCATTTAAAAGTGAACATTACATTCAAACACACTCCTGCAATCAAACGCAAACATTACATACAAACAGACCCCTTTTTTAAAAACACAAAAGCTATATACAAGCACCTCTTCAAACACCAACACTGTACATTACACTATAGCGCCATTAAATGTTGCAGTGCTGTCCAGATATACAACCTAGAAATTTTGACTTGGGTTGCTAAGGAAAAATATTGAAATATTAAGGGCGCCTTGAACCTAAAAAGTTTGAGAACCACTGGTCTATACTATAAAATAAAAATTAAATGAATTAAATTAAAGCAAAGAAATGGCATAAAGTATTGTGCTCATGTTTAAAAAGCAACAGCACGTATAATATTTTAGCTTGAAATTTATGCATGATAGAGTTATATGGTCAGGGTGACCAGATGCATCATGTTTTTTTGCACATATTTTACAAATACATATTGATGGGCAGCACATGAAAATGGTAGCCCTGTAGTATGTAGAATTCAGAAGGTATTAGATTAAGCAATTAGGCAATGAAGAATCCTGCAACCAAGCAATTAAACAGGAGGCAATAATGCAGAATATGCATTATACATACTGCAGGCATAGGCGTGCACATGGGGGGGTGCAGGGTGTGCCTGGGCAGACCCTAATCCCCACGGCCTGCGCATGGATCGAGGCCGGCAGGGGAGACCACAGGATCTCTCCTGTCGGCCCATGCAGAGCCGGCACTATCCAAGCGCCGGCCCTGCTGTGTGCCTCCATGGGCCGGTGGGGAGATCAAAGCCTCACTCTGCGGTGTGCGAGGGAGCTGAGCAGACAGTTTAGATGAAGTGCTCCCTCGCCAGCCGCCCGCCAGTGCCGCCCAGCAGCCACTGGACCACTAGGGAGAGAGGGAACCCCCCCACCCCCAGCATTCCCAAAGGTAAGGAGGCTGGGGGGGTTAAATAAAAAAAATAAAAAGTGAGTGTGTATGTCTGTTAGTGTGTGTGTGTATGTCTGTTGGTGTGTGTCTGTTATTGTGTGTGTGTGTATGTCTGTTAGTGTGTGTGTGTGTGTGTGTCTGTATGTCTTAGTGTGTGTGTGTGTGTGTGTCTGTATGTCTTAGTGTGTGTGTGTGTGTGTGACTGTGTGTCACACACATAGCACACTAACAGCACCCACACACACACACACACACACCACACTAACAGCACCCTCACACACACTAACAGCACCCTTACACGCACCCACAGCACACTAACAGCACCCCCACACACACCCACACCACACTAACAGCACCTTCACACACAGCACACTAACATCACTCTCACACACACAGAACCCTCAAACACACACACACACACACACAGCACCCTCCCACACACACTACCAGCACTATCACACACACACAGCACCCTCAGACACACACACACACAACACCCTCAGAAACACACACACAACACCCTCAGAAACACACACACAGCATCCACACATACACACAGCCCACACAGCACCCTCACACACACAGCATCATCACACACAGCACCCTCACACACAGCACCCTCACACACACAGCACCCTCACACACACACTATCAGCACTATCACACATACACACACACACACACACACACACAGCACCCTCACACACACACACAGCACCCTCACAGCACAGTACCAGCAATCTCTCTCACACACACACACAGCATCCACCCACACACACACTGTGGTGGAATCTCGGTAAAAATAAATTTAGTAGGCCGAGATTACCACGTGGCATGTGTACGTGCATATACTGGTGTCTCGGTCGGTTGGTTGCACGTGGCAAAGATACAATCAGTAATGTACGGAGCATGTGCGAGAATACCGGATGTAGTATTCCCCTCCTCCATTGTGCTGGGCAAGCCATGTGGTCAAACAGGAAGTTAGTTCTTGTTCGATTGATTGGGTAAGAGTATGTGTGGGTGGAGCTAATTATGGGTGGAGTTACATGCCTATATAAGGAGCCTACACTATTGTCCGGGGCTCAGAACTTGTTGTATTTTGGTGACACTAGTCCCTCTGAGTCCCGTTCGGTGAATCGAATAAAGAATCTCTTCCTTCCTGAAGAAACCTGTGTCCATCTCTCTGTGCTTGGCTTCCGTCAGTTTCTCCGGTATCAACACCACCCTCACACACACACACACACACACACAGCACCCTCACACACACAGCACACTAACAGCACCATCACACACACAGCAGTGTTTGTATGTATATGTGTGTGTGTATATAAAATATATATTTACATATATACATACACATACATATACACACGGTGTGTGTGTGTGTTTGTGCTTTAGAATGCACATCCTAATGCAAGAGGCTGCGCACGCCTATGACTGCAGGGCAACCCTTTTCATGGTTTTTATAAATATGAAAAACGTATATGTGTCCCTGTAAACATGGTGGATCTGGCCCCCCTGTATTTGAAGGAATAGAATAAGTAAAATTTATGGATAGATTTTGAGCTATCATTAGCAGTTGCCAATATTGTTTTATAAAGAACAGATTACATAAAGCTGACTTAATGTGTTCCATGGAGAAAGGAGTGTAATGGATGCTATCTGTTTAGCCATGTGCTTTTTCTCCATTTTGACTGTGAATCATATGAAAGGGACCACGCTCTGCTTCTCACACATTGATGTTTCTGGGCAACAACATTTCCAACAAGTGATCAAATCACTTCCTATGTCCATAACATGCAGTCAGGTAGAAATTCACTCAGATTATCAGAATAGATCAGTGATTCTGTCATGAAACAATACATTGCAAAGAGGTTTCTGAAAGCCTTCAGTAACATTCAAAAATCAGAACATTTTGGTGTACATTGTCCTGGTTTAACCTTTCGTAAAACACCAATTTTCTTTGCATTTCCCTTTTACTACCTGAGCTCTGTATTTATACTGAGTGGCCAAGTTAAAGTCAAAACAGCACAATGTCTGTCTACTGTAAAAGCTAAGTCCCTAGGCAAAATACACACGCGTGCATGCGCACAAACACACACTACAAATAGACAGCATTAAAACGTAAAAAAACATAAATTTAAAGCAGGAGTCTGTTAGAATGTAAATTTAAAGCAAAAGTCTATTAACCCCTTAAGGACCAAACTTCTGGAATAAAATGGAATAATGACGTGTCACACACGTCATGTGTCCTTAAGGGGTTAAAACTGCAATTCATTCTAAAGCAATAAAACACAGAAACTCATTATTATATAATCTGTTTACACAAGCTACTTGAGTGTATTGGCACTACATTCCAATTAAAAAACGTGTTCCATAAAACATCATAATCTCAGAATTATTCATGCTGCCTAAACAAAATAATAATAATAATGCAATAGAAACAAACTGACAACAAGGCAGGTTAATATATACATTAAAGCCATCCACTGCCTATTCTATTTGTTGTAAGAAACTGCATGACTTGTATTCAAACCAAGGGGCTTATAGCTAATGTATAAATACTAGATAAAACAGATATTTCTTTTTACTGATTTTTGTTCAGGGATACCTACAAAAAGAATATATTGTAAATGTACAAAGTTTTATATTCAATTCTATTGTTCATTACAATTTGGAAATGATATGGTATAAGGGATCTCAGACAGAGTCTGAAATATTAGCACAGAAGCCGATATTTCACGTTTTTCACAGGCGGTAGGACAATATCCAGCTTATGTCTATTTATTAGAAACCTTGTGACAATTCTCTGCATGCAACTTATTAAAGATGCCACTAGAATATAAAACTGATGGTTATATGTGGGCACAATACTTGTTTACACTAAGCAAAATGACACCAAGCATTTGCATGAACAACTACATGACATATGCATAGTCGCCCTCTTGGCATATGATTTACATAACCCATAACCCCACCAAGAAGACTCAGACACCTTGTTTTGGGGAAAAAAAAATATCACAGCTTTAATGACATTAAATGATAGACACGTAAAAACGTGTCAACATGCTTGAACATTACATCTCAACACCAATTCTTTTAATAATTCTACCCAAGACAATGACCCACATAAACAATAATTAATGCCACATTATAACATCTAATAACATATGAAACATAAACCATCGCCACCGAGGGCATGATTTTCACAATGTAGGGATATACCGAGATACACACCAGGTTCGGAGCTACCAATAAGCTTAAACCTGCCAATACCATTCCAAACCTAACTGTTCTTATCAAACTAAAACTATCCTACAGATGAATGAACGACCTACACCCCAAGTTTTCTATCCATTCCCCACCGCAGTGACCAAACGGGAGCTAAAACAAAGGGAGGGAAGGTGGGACAACAACAGGTAAGTTAGGATTAGTTAAGGTGGCCACTAATCTAAAATGGCCATTATATATACTCCCACAGCCACAACCCCTCCCCCACTAGCCAATCACAAACACCCACATTCTATGCCTGTTCCCTAGCAATGTCAAGGCCCATTCCCCTTAGCTACGCTGTTTCATGACTACATTACAGCTGAAAGAAATCACTGTAGTATGTCTAGGGTGCTCGAATACCTCTCTAAATTCACATCCTTCTCTGGCTGCTAAAACAAATCTCTGAAATTTGATGTGCAATGATTTCTGTGCACATGTGAAATTTGATGTGCAATTTGATGTGCAATGATAGCATGTGAAAAATATGCAAAATTCAGGACTGAAAATGAAGAAGGCCCCTATGCAGAAATGACAGACAAATGTTTTTGTGTGCAGAGTGAAAACAGAACTAGATAAAACGGAAAGATGAGTGTTGTTTTGTGGGCTTTTTCCTATATAAAGGCAATATATATATATATATATATATATATATATATATATATATATATATAGGCAGAGGCGGCTCTCTAATAAGGCCTTGCGCTGGCTGGGGCCTCGCGGCCGCCTAAACCGCCTGAGGGCAGAGTGTGTCAGGTCCTCGGTCAGTGACCGAGGACCTGACACCAGGAGGGGGCCCGGCGGCTTGCCGACCATGTGACTCGCGAGAATTGCCCAATAAGAGCGTTGCCGCGGGGGAGGGAGCAGTGCCCACCGGACCACCAGGGAGCCCACTGGACCACCAGGGAAAGGTAGGCTCTCCCTCCCCATCACCCCTCACCACACTCAGGCTCACCCCCAGCTTCACCACCCTCAGCCTCACCCCCGACCACCATCACCCCCCACCTCCCTCACCCCCCCACCACCATCACCCCCACCACCCTCAGCTTCACCCACCACCACCATCACCCCCCACCACCCTCAGCTTCACCCCCCCACCACCATCAACCCCCACCACCCTCAGCCTCACCCCCACCACTCTCAGCCTCACCCCCACCACCATCACCCCTCCCCACCCTCACCCTCACCCCCACCACCATCACCCCTCCCCACTATCACCATTACCCCCTACCACCCTCAGCCTCACCCCCACCACCATCACCCACCATCACCACCCTCAGCCTCACCCCCCACCACCCTCAGCTTCACCCCCCACCACCATCACCCCTCCCCACCATCACCCCCCACCACCCTCAGCCTCACCCCCACCACCCTCAGCTACACCCACCACCACCATCTGCTTCACCCCCCCACCACCGTCACCATCACCCCCCACCACCCTCAGCCTCACCCCCCACCACCATCACCCACCATCACCATCACCACCCTCAGCCTCACCCCCCACCACCCTCAGCCTCACCCCCCACCACCATCACCCCTCACCACCCTCACCATCACCCCTCCCCACCATCACCCCACCACCACCATCAGCCTCACCCCCACCACCCTCAGCCTCACCCCCACCACCCTCAGCCTCACCCCCACCACCCTCAGCTACACCCACTACCACCGTCACCATCACCCCCCACCACCGTCACCATCACCCCCCACCACCGTCACCATCATCCCCCACCACCGTCACCATCACCCCCACCACCCTCAGCATCACCCCTCCCCACCCTCAGCTTCACCCCCCCACCACCATCAACCCCCACCACCCTCAGCCTCACCCCCACCACTCTCAGCCTCACCCCCACCACCATCACCCCTCCCCACCCTCACCCTCACCCTCACCCCCACCACCATCACCCCTCCCCACTATCACCATTACCCCCTACCACCCTCAGCCTCACCCCCACCACCATCACCCACCATCACCACCCTCAGCCTCACCCCCCACCACCCTCAGCTTCACCCCCCACCACCATCACCCCTCCCCACCATCACCCCCCACCACCCTCAGCCTCACCCCCACCACCCTCAGCTACACCCACCACCACCATCTGCTTCACCCCCCACCACCGTCACCATCACACCCCACCACCCTCAGCCTCACCCCCCACCACCATCACCCACCATCACCATCACCACCCTCAGCCTCACCCCCCACGACCCTCAGCCTCACCCCCCACCACCATCACCCCTCACCACCCTCACCATCACCCCTCCGCACCATCACCCCACCACCACCCTCAGCCTCACCCCCACCACCCTCAGCCTCACCCCCACCACCCTCAGCCTCACCCCCACCACCCTCAGCTACACCCACTACCACCGTCACCATCACCCCCCACCACCGTCACCATCACCCCCCACCACCGTCACCATCACCCCCCACCACCATCAGCATCACCCCTCCCCACCCTCAGCATCACCCCTCCCCACCCTCAGCCTAACCCCCACCACCCTCACCATTACCCCTTCACCCTCAGCCTCACCCCTCACCACCCTCAGCCTCATCATCCCCCATAACCCCCCACCACCCTCAGCCTCACCTCCCACCACCCTCAGCATCACCCTCACCACCCTCAGCTTCACCACCCACCACCACCCTCAGCATCACTCCCCCCACCCCCATCAGCATCACCCATCAGCATCACCCCCCTCAGCCTCACCCCCCAACACCCTCAGCATCACAACCCTCAGCATAACCCTCCGTCACCACCCCCAGCCTCCCCCCACTCACCATCACCCCCTCTCACTCTCACATTACCCCCTCTCACTCTCACCTTACCCCCTCTCACTCTCACCTTACCCCCTCTCACTCTCACCTTACCCCCTCTCACTCTCACATTACCCCCTCTCACTCTCACCTTACCCCCTCTCACTCTCACATTACCCCCTCTCACTCTCACATTTACCCCCTCACTCTCACATTACCCCCCTCACTCTCACATTTACCCCCTCTCACTCTCACATTTACCCCCTCTCACTCTCACATTTACCCCCTCACTCTCACATTTACCCCCCTCACTCTCACATTACCCCCTCGCTCTCACATTACCCCCTCTCACTCTCACATTACTATCACCCCCCACTCCCTCTCACATTACCATCACCCCGCTCCCTCTCACATTACCATCAACCCCCCGCTCCCTCTCCCTTTACCATCAACCCCCCGCTCCCTCTCACATTACCATCAACCCCCCGCTCCCTCTCACATTACCATCAACCCCCCGCTCCCTTTCACATTACCATCAACCCCCCGCTCCCTCTCACATTACCATCAACCCCCCGCTCCCTCTCACATTACCATCAACCCCCCGCTCCCTCTCACATTACCATCAACCCCCCGCTCCCTTTCACATTACCATCAACCCCCCGCTCCCTCTCACCATCACACCCCCGCTCCCTCTCACCATCAGCTACCCCATACACATAGGGTCTCAGACAAAAACGCAAACATGCTCACAGAGACATACATTTGCACACACAAGGATACTCTCTGTCAGACGCACATACACAGGTAGACAGTGCATCAATGTGTATATGTGACACTTTTTTGTTCGTGGGGCCTCATGTTTGCGTTTCGCCTAAGGCCTCATAAAGTCTAGAGCCGCCTCTGTATATAGGTAATGTTCATCCCCATGTTTAATTAGTTATTTACATTTCAGTATTACAATACATTTACACGATACACCTGAAATCTATGCTTTGCAGAAGCTCTGAAAACATCAACCATAATTGTTATGTGGGTATAAGTTTTGACATATTGCAATAGAATTCAGGTACATTTCCCATTGAAGATGGGGTTATAGGCTGTTCACCTCAAGAGTGTTATATTGTCATGGAGAACTGGTTCTGTGGCAGCTACAAAAGGCATTCACTACCAAGGATGAATTTATATTGAATGAAGGCTTTTTCCTGATCTACAAACATTGCAACTCCTCTGGGAATTAATAACACATTCCTGTATGGTAATTTTATTGTATTTCCACAACTGAACTTGCATACTTGAATATTTGCGGTGATTCACGCGCTCAGCTGTATGTGAGGTCACCTATTTACACTCTGTTTTGTTGTTTGTTTAAGGTATTGGGGTGTAATGTTTGTGACTGGCTGCAATCACCTGTATGAATCTGATCACAAAATAGCCTATTTTCTATTTGTTTATTTGATATAGACATACATTACCTAACATGGAATATTGAAAATGTGTAATGTAAAGTATTAATTTAATTTAATTCTCTACAGTATGTTATTTGTGAACACCTGGTTTGGGGGTATTGATATTTACCTATGGTTTTCTGGATCCTTTCTCTTTGATATATAAAGCAAATAAAGATACATGTTATCGTACCACAGCTAATGATTCACCTTTTGCCACCAATGCATGATGTAGCATCCACATATCTCTTCACAAATTTACTGGAGCATTAGAGACCACTGTCATACCTCTTCTGTTCCATGATCAGTTCTTTATGAGACTGTCATAGGAGGTCATTACCTATGGGAAAGTGGAGTCTGTTTATTGATGAGCTTCACTTTGGGGGTGTTGGGGTTCAAGGAAGTGTGAGACTAATTGCATGGTATGTTCTTGGTTAAATGGTGGCAGAGGTGGAATTGGAGTTTAAAAAGGGAACTATCACTTTTCTAGAATTTACACAGTTTATTCAACATTAAACATCACCTACAGATGGGACAGAGCTTATAACAGTGATGGACAGGGAGCTACGATGGAGAGGCATAGTTGCTATAAAAAGGTGTGTATTTCTACAATTAATCTTATTTTTCACACAAATACATATTTAATCAATGTATAGATAAGTAAATATGATATAAAAACAAGGAAACTTTTTGTTTCATTTTAAGAAATTGGTGTTAGGCTAGTTGTATGCAAGGTCGGTTGCAGAGTTGGAGGTGGTGCTGATGACCAGGGCAGGACTGGAAAAATAAATTGGCCCAGGCATTTGTTTAATCACAGTGGATCAAGGGGGAAGTAAAGAGGGTCCATTATCAATGACAAACATGCCTCTTCTCAAAGTGAGCATGTCGGTTCAATGCTCTTTCAGGGCAGCCCATGCGCAGAGCACTGTTGACTAGCTCTTGCATGAAAAAAAGGTCCAGTATTTGTTGTGTGCAAGCAAACTTAGTGACATGCTTGTGCTGCATCTGCTTGTGACTTGTCTCTGGTGTATCCATAAGTAGGATACCAGAGAACAAAAGGGCCAGGAAAGCATATTGTGCACGTGTTTGGAGGCTGCTTGTGGGAATGAGTGTGTGTAGAGTGGGCTGTGGTACGGTGTTTTGTGTAAATAGGTTAGTTTCAGCTCTGTTGTGTTTGTGGTGTAACATGTGTGGCTTAGGGCTGTAGAACGTGTGTGTAAATGGGGTACAGTGAGTGTGCATAGGGGCTGTAGTGTAAGGTTGTATAGATGATATAGTGTGTCTAGGGGTATGTAGAGAGTGTGTGTTTACATAATGTAGTGTGTGTGTGTTTGCGTACAGGATATCTAGTGTGTGCATAGGGAATCCAGAGTATGTAAGAGGGATGTAGTGTATGTCAGGAATGTAGTGTGTGTAGGTTGTGTAGAGTGTTTATAGGGGATCTAGTGTGTTTAGGAGATCAATAGTGTGTATAGGAGATGTAGTGTGTGTGTTGCTGGTGCAATGTGTATTAGGGGTGCAGCGTGTGTAGGGCTGTAGTGTGAGGAAGGGTTGAGTGTGTGTAGGTGGTGCAATGTGTACGAGGGGTGCAGTGTATGTAGGTGGGCAGTGTGTGAGGGGGTTTGGCGTGTGGGGGTGCAATGTGTTTGGTTGAGTAAGCTCTCTATCGGGTTTGGGAGTGAGAAGTGAGCAAACATATTTATTACTTTTATTTAAAAAAAAAAGTAAAAAAAATAATGTTATATTTCCCTTCCCTTTTTCTAACCTTTGCCCATAGAGGGGGGGCATTACAAGCTCTTGTGGTCTGCTGGCTGCAAGCTAAACACACTCCTCTTGCAAGCTCTGGCTAAGTGCTGTGACAGAGTGCAGTGCGGCAATGCTCCACGCTCGCGAGAGGAATATTCAGCATCTCTGTTTTACCTCTCCTCAACAAAGTGCTGGTGGGCCAATGAGGGAGAACTTTGATCTCCCAACCTACTCAAGAAGGCAGACAGCAAGGTCGGCATTGCATGGGCCAGCCGGGGAGATCCTTGATCTCCCTTGTCAGCTTTTGCCCACTGGCATCTCACTTGCCGGTTTTCCTAATGGCCAGTCTGGGCCTGCTGATGACAATAAGGCAGGTCACAAATCAAGTCACACATGTAATAGCTAGTTGCTAATGCTTCAAAATGATTTACCTTAAAAAGATCTTCAAATGTTCACATGACTAATATTCTCATAAATCTTAATGCACTATAGTGCATAATGCTTTCACATTCAGTCGTGTTAGTCCAAATGCACAGGAGGGATTTCTTTCTGCACTAAACAGCTGAACTAACTATAACTCTCAGTGATTGCTTTAAATCACTTCTGGGTTCTTAGAATTCTGCCTGATTGAGGTTTAGGCAGTATGCTCAGCATTCCCATAAAGATATATCAAGAATGACTGAGTCACTAACCAGAACGATAACTGTAGAGATGTAAAATAACTGTAGATATGCAGCAAATAAAGTAAATATATTTGTTGCTATCATTTCATGCTCAGTATTTTTAATTTTTATTTTTTCAGTGTTCATAGTTAAAATAGAAGTAACTAAAAAGCTAATTCATTTCTGAAATATTAATAGATTTGTAGACACATGTTAAAAATACAGCTCAAACTGGGTGCTATGATTCCAAATTAATCTAGGTAAAAGTTTATAACCAAGGACAGGGAAGGATCATGTTTATGCACAAAATACCTTTGTCTAATACAATGTCAAGAACAAGGTTAGTAAGAAATAATATGTTGAAAGGAAACATTTCTAAATAAACATAACCTTGGGGCGTATTATGTAAAAGATCTGACATTAATAGGGGATTAAAACGTAATCAGGATAAAGCAATTTGATTATTTTATAAATTAAATGGTTTTAAAATCTTTAAATCCTGACCCAGAATGTGGCCCTCTTTGAAGTTTAAACCGTGTGGCTGCATTTTCTGTTGCAGAGTAATGTGGGCTAATCATTAAAACTGTACTTTCTCTAGAAGCTTGTATTATTGCTTCTTCCCCTCTGGTATTATTCCATGACCTTGATTATTACAGTAGAATCTCTCGTTACAGGTAGTTTAATGCCTTCCATCCTTCAAGTCTGCAAGTAACCCAGGATTTAGAATTTTGACTCATTGTACCTACAAATTTGCAAAGTTTCTCTTGCATTGCAATTTATTAGTGCATTCATTTTTTCATACAGTAGCAATATAACGTGGCACTTCCAAGTGCCTTGAAAGAAAGAAATCTTAAGAAACATCATATCCCGAAAATAACTCACAGCGGTTTGATTTACTTAACCCGTTTACCAACAAACACAATTAAAAAATGTATTTTTCTACATGTGCACAAGGTGTTTATCCTTTTCATTAAATATTGAGGGGATTTAGAGACTCTGCTGATGGGTTAGATAACCTTTGGAACTCCAGATATGCACTACACCTCCCACGATGCTTTTGCCAGCATTATGGCTGACATACAGTATACAGGTAGCAAGGAAGATAACTGGAGTTGTATGTATTTAATTTTGAATTGCAAAGCATTGCTAAAATGTGTATACATGATTTTAGTAGAAAAGGGTTTGAAAGTTATTGATGTAGCTATGAAATGTACTATGTAATTAAAATGTTTAATACGGTTTTTATGCTGTAACTGTGTTCATTTATTGCAGCTTAATGTCTCACAAAGTGACATCCTTTTCACGTGTACTTGCAAATGTGATTTAATTATATATTGAGAAAATAATCGCTGAATTCGCTTATCAAAGTTCAGGATTACCACCTAAAGAGCATTTACCCATATATTTAATTGGAGGAATAAGCAGGATGAACTCTACCAAGAAAATCTTGCCCCAAAAGTTCATCTGTTTGTCGTCCCTCATTTATTTATTTTTGCAAAAGGCTACTTCAGACAGTATTTCCATTTTGGTGCTGTTACACATCTCCACAGCCTGGTGAAATCAGAATATCAGGTCTGTGAAGTTTCATAAATTGTAGGAAAATCAGACCATACTGAGAAGGTACTATCGTGATAAAAAAACAGATATGTCAATGACAGCTAATAATATATTGAAATGATGGGGTAGAACCCTGGATGTGGTTCAGATCAACAGCAATCAAGTTCCCAGCTTACATCCTGTTACTCCATGCATACCACCCAATATCAGCATTCTCTCACATGGGATGTTAGATGGCAGGGCAAATCATGTCAATTGTACTGTCCTAATTGGCGGGCGTTCATAGAAAAGTGGGTCAGACCATTCAGTATTTTACAGTACGTCAGCAGGGTAGCAAAGGGACAGAGTGGAACCATTAACCCCTTAAGGACACATGACATGTGTGACATGTCATGGTTCCCTTTTATTCCAGAAGTTTAGTCCTTAAGGGGTTAAAGAAAAAATATTTCTCTAATGACTGAGAAGATGAAATAGGTGGAGATTTATGTGCTAAACTTCATTTTGCATTACTCTGTGTTTACAAATTATTTAAAGAGACAACGATTAAACATAGAGTTCGCTTTGCTAATTTTAGTTTACATGCTTGTGTATTTTATTTTTGTTAATTTATCATAAGAAATAAGGTACAGTTTCATAGGGATACCATAATTTCAACTGGTAAATCATGATAAAGAATAAAAGTGTATTTTTCCTGTCACAAATCATGGCTTTAGCAATATGTCACTGATGTTCTGTGACAACTGATTTCTAGCCCCAGGTGATTACATGGGAAATAGTGCAACACTTCAGAATGCATACTATAAACCAAAAAGAAGAAGAAGCAGGAAAAAAATAATTATATTCAGTTTCATTAATGTCTATGTTGCCTACTGACAGCACTAAGGAAAATATGGTGGGGGTTTGATATTGCACCCAGAAACGTGCTTATATTCTCTATTTCAGGTACCTGATCTGCCTCTTTCTTTACATGGCTAAAGTAAACCTTTGAGAGCTGCAGTGGAGATTAGCTCAAACAACCAGGAAACGTCAAATTAGACATTTTGGTATAGAAAGAGTGTAAAACGTGTTAATTTTACAGTTTTTACTTGTTAAACCCAACAGTTTGCAATTCAAAAGTAAGGTAGGAAGTTGAGGTATAGAAGTACACATTTGACCAAAGTATAATCACACAGGCCACTTTATCTTTGCGTTTGGGTGCAGAGTCCCTGTCCTTTTAACATGTTGTAAAACATTGCTGTTTTCGAGAAAATGCAATGTTTTGTTACAGTGTTAAGTCCACCTCAGTATGACAGCCACTAGAGGCCCTACTGAGGCACTGACTGAATAACACTTGGTCATGTGATTATTTCAATATCTTCCTATGGGGAAGTTTGTGCTCACAGAGCTTGCGGAGCATGCACATTAGGTCCCAAATGACACTTTATGAGGAGCACTGGATTGGACATCGGCTGAGGAGGTAAAAGATAAATATGCTACCTAAAGGTGCAGTATTGATTTGTTTTGTTCTATTTGTATAGTCAATTCCTGACGATTATGCATTATGTTTGCTCTTTGAACAACCCCCCATCTTCTCACTGCAAATGCCATCAACCAGAGATATATTTTATAGCCTACCAGTAGGTTTATTGCCTCTATGTAATTATTAACTCCATCATTTTTCTCTTTCCTCCTTTTAAATATGCCAAGACACATTTCCTTCGAAGTGGTGTAATAAATGAATGAGTAGGTTTAATCATTAAACACTATGTTTGATATACTACACTATATTATTTTCTCTACTCTACCTTATGTCCAAAAGACTTCTTGCTGTATCACTATTACATCATATCCTTAAGCAGGGATTGTTCTGCCGAAGTGCTCAAGTTGGAGCTGAATTGAAGCTCCAGAAAAGTATAAATGTACATCTTGCTGATTACATCTCTCTAAAGAATACAAAATATACTACACTATCAGCTCGTTTCTTCTTTTTGTCTTCTATTTTTTGCATATACATCTGAGGAATTACAAAGGCGCCACATCAACCTCTCTGCTATATTTGACTCTGACTTGCACCGGATAAGAGAAACATCAGATTTGGCTGTTAGGCTGCCCCAGTGAAATGTACCAGTATCTACAAGCACTGAATTGCCTCTTTCTTTCATTCAATATTGATACATTGACTACAGGACTTAGTTATAAAGGTTCTATCGATACATTAATAGAGACACACTAGCATATATTTTCCATGCATGTCAAATAAATTCTATAACTCTGTGAGCTGCGGTTATTTTACCAAAGTGACTGCATTCTAAATGATAGCATGAATGGCAGGGACAACTAAGAGCAGTAAAGTATTGAGGCAGTGTCTTGAAAAAAAAAAAAGTCAAGGAAGATCATTACAGGGTACCACACTGGAAAAAGCATTAGTTGGAAGTATTATAATTATAACACTGTATTAGCAACATGATAAATTGGATCCGAGATAATTATTCACATACATATAATTTATATTTATATATAATTGCAGTTGCTATTGCTAACCATAATGAGTTTGATGTAATAATACATTGAATACTTGAAAAATAAAAACAATTAAAGGGACACTATAGGCACTTAAGCTACTTCATCTCATAGAAGTGGTCTGGGTGCTCTGTTTCTTCTCCCCTTAGCCATACAGCTACAAACATTGCAGCTTCAGAGAAATAACAATATTTAAGTTGCCGGGTTACGCCTGCTGCTAGCGGCTCTCTCCCATGCACTTTCTTGCCTTTCATGGCTCCGTGAAATGTCGCTGGACGCCCTCACGCTTTGCATGAAGACATCCAGCATCTTCTAAAACCCCATAGGAAAGCATTGAGTCAATTATTTCATATTAAAAAGACCTAATGTGTGTGCAGTGCGCACCACTCGTGCGCATTAGGTCCCCCGATTGGCTAATGTCGGTGGAGGAGAAGCCTGAAACAGCACTGAGGGCTTTTGGTTCTGAAATTAGGTAAGTGAGCTTGTTAACTCTTTACTTGCCATAAGGGGAAGGGTTTGACTGAGGGCAAGAGACCCTTTAGTGTTGGGAATACATCTTTGTATTCCTAACATTACAATTTTCCTTTAAAACCAAAAAAAGCAATATTGAGTTTGTTAAATTTTTAGTGGTACCTTTTGTGTGTTCTAGTGAAATATCAACAAGATAAAATGTTCTTCCATATTTTTTTTTCCGGATTTCTGTTTCATACATTATTTAGCTATTGCCTTTACTGATACATTTTACAGCCCAGTGGCTCAAAACAGCAGAGGGAACTATACTCATCATACTTGTTTTGAAAGATTTATGTGAAATTTTTCTTCATTCAAACACTGTATTTGTTTTAAACTCCTTAAACCTATTTCATGCCTGTAGAGAATATTACAGATTAATAAACATTTGACACAATCTTAAAAACAGGAGTAAAACAAATGAGACATTAAAATTAGTTGTATTTACTACTATTTTGTGTTTTAATTGTCTTCATTTAAAACTTGTGAATCATGCAAATGAATGTGTAAATCATACTTGACTATTGTAAAGTTATAAATTACAATTAAAAACATACATATATTAATACATATGCAGTTGTCAAAAATGAATGTATTTTTTAGATGTTTTAGACCTGGAATGTCCAGTTAATAAATTTATTATAGTTATATGCCTTTTTTTACGGTTTTGGGAAACAGGTGGCACCATAGAATTTTGTGCCTACAGGCAAATAACATGGAAGCATGGTCCCCCCTCTCAGGCAAAAGGTAAGAAGGGAGGGTGAATACAATGATTTTTTAATTAAAATAAAAAATATATATTTATTAATCTATCTCCCCCTCCCCACACACACAATACCTTCAAACATATTTACACACACAGCCCTCTCACACACAGCACCCCTAATATACACATACACAGCACCCCTCACATACACACACAGCACCCTCACATACTGCACCCCTCACATACACACACACAGCACCCTCACACACTGCAACCCTAACATACTCACATACAGCACCCTCACACACTGTACCCCTCACATACACACACAGCACCCTCACACACTGCACCCACTCATACACACGCAGCACCCTCACACACAGCACACTTAAACATACACAGCACCCTCACACACACACACAGCAAATCTCACATACAGCCCCTACATGCACACACAGCACCCCTTACACACAAACTGCAACCCACACACAACACTCACACACTCCCCTCACACACAGCCCCACCTCACACACACACTGCACCCCTCCACACATTACATTCCAGACACACACTAGATCCCTCAAACAACTCTGGATCATCTACACACACAAACAATAGATCCCTATATACACTCTGAATCCGCTTTTTTAATTACAATAAAAAATATATATTTACATTAATCTATCTCATCTGCACACACAATACCTCCAAACATATTCACACACATCAACCTCACAGACACACACACAGCACCCCTCACACACACACAGCACCCCTCACATACTGTTATAAACACAGTATAGTAATAGACAGCAGGGACAATCTCCTAGCTGTGAAATCAAATAAGTTAGACCTAGATTAAAATCTTTAAGCACAGCATGTGTGCCTACATTTTAATCTTTTTGATTCTGCGAAGAAGTAGTTTTGTAATTTACATCTGACTCTTCAAAAGCGGTGCATATACTTTAGGTTCTTCCCACAAACAGTGCGGTGGGAGTATTAAAAATAAAAGTTTTTGATGGTACTATGTACATCATATAATCCCTTAAAAAATAATTGCTATTTGAGCTCGGGCCCTGCTGTGTGCCTTCATGGCAAGTTGGGAGGTCAAATATCTCCCTTACTGGCCCTCAGACTCTGACATGCAGCCACAGGCTGGGGAGGGAGAAAGGAGAAGACCCAGAGAGCTCTGGCTTGCAGCTCTGCCCGGGTTCCTTTCGCGAGATCAGAGCATTGTCACGGTTACCATGGAAACGCTCCAATCTCGCGAGAGTGAACTCTAGCCCCACTTTTAATGGAACTACGTACATCATATAATCATTAAAACCACCTGCCTATTATCCTGTAGGTCCCCCTCATGCTGCCAAAACAGCTCTGATGCGTAGACATTTCCACTTACTATCAGATCCAGATAATATATACTATTAGTTTTCTGTTTGATAAAACTGTATAATAATAGACAGCAGGGACAATCTCCTAGCTGTGAAATCAGATAACCTAGACCTAGATCAGAGGTAGGCAACCTATGGCACGTGTGCCAAGCACGGTACTCTGCACGGCACTCAAGACTGCAAGAGCCAAACAGGCTCAAGCCTATCAGGAGTCCTAGTAAAACTTCAGATATCTGATGATACGAAAAGGTGGTGACTCCTCAATTTATGCCTTGAAGCACATGGAGGAAGTGATCTACAATAATTTCCCCCCAGCACTTGTGAATGGGAATCCACACTGGAGTAGAGAAGCCCGCACAGCTGCTGTTGCAGCTCCTGTCCTTGACCTGTACCTGGCCAGCCTGCTCCCCACTGGAACCCAGGGAAGCCACCAACACTTCCAGATATACACAGAAATGCAAAATAACACTCCCCTCATACAAATAATACGAACAACTCACACAAACACAACACACAATCCACACAAACTCAACACCACTGACAATCCACATACATAGTTACATAGTTACATAGCTGAAAAGAGACTTGCGTCCATCAAGTTCAGCCTTCCTCTCATATGTACATGCACACAACCCCACATGCAGTGTCTCACATGCAATACCCCAAACATCCCCTCACATACACACACTAGCAAACACACAATGTGACATATCCTCCACACACACATTTCCATAAGCACGTACGTATGGGGGATACACAGCCCACATTCATAGGTATCATACACGATACCACAAACTACTCATAAACATATACAATATAATAGCTCATATACGCACAAATTCAACAATACAAAGCAACTGCAGTATAAATAACAGAAGCGGAATACGGCATGTGTGCAAAAGCGCTGCATGTACTTCAGGTGCATCTAACACTGATAAATACTGTTAAACACTGTTTTTCTTGTTCTTTTTTTTAAATTCATCTAAGTTTGGGGGGTTATACAGAAGAAAAGGTTGTGACTACTTTTTCTTAGAAAAAGCGTGATCTTTTTGAAATGTCAAAGTAATACTAGACTGTTGCATGTATGTGACCACATTTGAGAAGAATTGTACACATATTGCAGATCAAGAGAGCCAGCAGTGATAGAGTGCAGGTTTGGGTGTTGGTCACATACGAGCATCTTATCTTAGCGTGCCAGGCAAATATTAGTGCATTTTGAATATATATAGTCTGCTTCATTATATATAAATATTTTGCACATCTATTTAGCACATAAAATACATATATTGTTAGAGCAAAATGACAGGAGTCTCCAGGACCTCCAATAATTTTTTGCTAGCAAAAGGATAGACCGTGAAGTAAATAAATATGGGAGTCAAAGTGACCCACCTTACTCTGCTAAGTGAATCCAGATCCCAGTGATTGGCTGCTCAACCACTTCTTCCAACAAACAGTGCAGTGGGAGTAATAAAAATAAAAGATTTGATGGGTTCCTTTCGCGAGGTCAGAGCGTTGTCGCGGTTACCATGGAAACGCTCCGATCTCGCAAGATTGAACTCTAGCCCCGCATTTAATGGAACTATGTACATCATATAATCCCTTAAAAAAAATAATTGTAACAAAGAGAACATACACTGATCAGCCTCAACATTAAAACCACCTGCCTAATATCATGTACAGTGGCGGTTCTAGACTTGGCAAGGCCTTGGACGAAACTCAAACATGAGGCCCCCACTAACACCATTTGTGAAAAGAAAATAGCAGTTGACTTGTTTGTGTATAAGAAGCTGTACATATATTGAAGGGTGGGATTGCAGTGTTGGATACAGAGAGCTGTATTCATCGTGCATTGTTGTCAGGATCGGGTCAGGGATCCAACACGCAGGGTACAAAGAGTAGCAGATATGTATACCGGACCTTAGAATGGCCGGACTTAACGTAAAACTATGTATAGAATGGTCAGGGACAAGCCGAGGTTGAGGGAACGAGAAGACAGGTAAGCGAGAGACAAGCCGGGTCAAGGATAACAGAAAGACAGGTAAGTAAATAACAAAGCCGGGTCAGAACCAAAAGACAAGAGGATACAAGAGCACTGTGTGACTAGGCTGACTAGAACCACGACAGGGCAATGAGTGAATGGGAGAAACAGAGTTAAATACCCTGGATCAGTGATTAGACCCGCCTCCGACGAGTCCTGACTGGCTTCCAGTCAATTGAGTGACAGGTCGGTCCGGACTGACGTCATGACGTCGAGCACTGTGCGTGACGTTATAAAAGGGGACGGATCCCTCGCGGCCGGCGTGTGAGTGACTAGGAGAGCCGCGAGGGATGGAGGAAGCAGCCCTGCCGGAAGGATAAACTACTAAGTCTCTACCTCTTTCGGAGGTAGAGACCTCAGGTACCCTGACAGTACCCCCCCTCTCAGATACGCCCACCGGGCGGAAGGAACCAGGGCGAGATGGAAAGCGGGAGTGAAACGCCCTGCGAAGGCGAGGAGCATGAACATCCTCTTGTGGTACCCAACTCCTCTCCTCAGGACCATAACCCTTCCAGTCAACCAAATATTGTACTCTCCCCCGGGAGATATGAGAATCGATGATGGAGTTAACCTCATACTCCTCCTGACCCTCCACCTGAACAGAGCAAGGAGGGGCGATCGTGGAGGAGAATCTGTTACAGACTAGAGGTTTCAGCAATGAAACGTGAAAGGAGTTCGGGATGCGTAAGGCAGCTGGGAGAGCTAGACGATACGCCACTGGGTTAATTCGAGTCAAGATCCTGTAGGGGCCAATATATCGAGGAGCGAATTTCATGGAAGGAACTTTAAGCCGAATATTCCTAGTACTTAACCAAACTCTATCGCCTGGAACAAAATTCGGAGCCGCCCTTCTACGTTTATCAGCGTGTCTCTTAACCAGCATAGAATTGTGTAGAAGAATTTGTCGAGTCTGATCCCACAACTTCCTCAAATTGGCAACATGGACATCAACCGACGGTACTCCTTGGGAAGGAGAAACCGAGGGAAGAATAGATGGATGAAAGCCATAGTTCATGAAGAAGGGGCTTGAATGAGTAGAGTCACAAACGAGATTGTTGTGCGCAAACTCCGCCCAAGGAATCAAATCGTCCTGGTGTTCGGAAACAAAACGACGTAAATATTGCTCAATTTTTTGGTTGGTACGTTCGGCAGCTCCGTTAGACTGAGGATGATAGGCGGAAGAAAAATTCAATTTGATGCCTAATTGAGAACAGAATGATCTCCAGAAACGTGAGACAAATTGGGAGCCTCTATCAGAAGTAATTTCAGAAGGTATCCCATGCAGGCGAAAAATTTCTTTAGCAAATATCTCCGCCAATTCAGGAGAAGTCGGAAGTTTAGGTAAAGGTACGAAATGTGCCATCTTGGTAAACCTATCAACCACAGTGAGGATAACAGTGTGCCTTTTCGAAACAGGCAAATCCACAATAAAGTCCATCGCCACACAGGACCAAGGTTTCTCTGGAACTTCCAGAGGATGTAGAAGGCCACAAGGAAGCGAATGTGGTAGCTTAGTCTTAGTACAGACCTCACAGGCTCCGATAAAATCCTTAATATCCCTCCGTAACGAAGGCCACCAGAAATCCTTAGAGATCAAGGAATAAGTTTTGCGGACGCCCGGATGGCCAGCCACCTTACTCTCGTGAAGACACTGTAAGAGCTCCAGTTGGAGTTCAGGAGGAACAAAGTGTCTAGACGCAGGAGTCAGTCTAGGTGCCAGATGCTGCAAGCTCCTGATCTGATCAAGAAGCGGGGAATGGATTTTGAGAGTTGTGTTAGCGATAATGTTACACTTGGGTACTATAGAGGACAAAACCGGCTCAGATATGGCAGAAGGTTCATATTGGCGAGACAAGGCATCAGCTTTAGAATTCTTAGAACCAGGCCTATATGTGAGTATGTAGTTGAAGTGAGTGAGGAATATAGACCAACGAGCCTGTCTCGATGATAATCGTTTAGCCTCCCCAATATAGGATAAGTTTTTATGGTCTGTCAAAATAGTAACAGGATGCAAAGTCCCCTCCAATAAATGTCTCCACTCCTTTAAGGCCATGATGACCGCTAGGAGTTCCCTGTCACCAATGTCATATCTGCTCTCAGTACCTGATAATTTTTTGGAAAAGTACCCACATGGATGTAATGGTTTATCCACACCCAACCTTTGGGACAGAATGGCACCTATACCTGTCTCAGAAGCGTCAACTTCGAGTAGGAAAGGCAGAGTAGTATCAGGGTGAACTAAAATTGGTGCAGAAGCAAACAGCTCCTTGAGAGTCTTAAAAGCCAGAAGTGCTTCAGTAGACCAATTCTTAGTATCATCCCCTTGTCTGGTCATATTGGTGATGGGGGCAATGATAGAGGAGTATCCCTTAATGAAACGTCTGTAGTAATTAGAGAAACCAATAAATCTCTGAATAGCCTTGAGACCCTTAGGTAAAGGCCCATCTAAAATGGATTGGAGCTTCTCCGGATCCATTTCAAACCCCTCTCCAGAAATCACGTAACCAAGAAAGGTAGTTTGGGATTGGTCAAAGCTGCATTTCTCTAATTTGCAGTACAAGCCATGCTGAAGAAGTTTGTGTAAAACCCTTCTGACCTGTCCGTGGTGAGTCTCAATCTCCCTGGAATGTATAAGTATATCATCGAGGTATACAATAACACAGTCATGTTGAAACTCCCTAAGAACTTCATTAATTAGATCCTGAAATACCGCCGGGGCATTACAGAGACCAAAAGGCATTACAGTATACTCATAGTGCCCATATCGAGTATTGAACGCAGTCATCCACTCGTGTCCCTGCTGAATTCTCACCAAGTTATAAGCACCTCTAAGGTCTAACTTAGTGAAAATCTTAGAACCCTTTAATCGATCAAAAAGCTCGGTGATCAAGGGAATCGGATAGGCATTTCTAATGGTTATCTTGTTCAGACCTCGGTAGTCAATGCAGGGTCTTAAAGAACCATCCTTCTTTTTAACAAAAAAAATCCAGCCCCAGCAGGAGAGGAGGATCTCCTAATGAACCGTTTGTCTAGGTTTTCACGAATATACTCCTCTAAGACTAAGTTCTCATTCGTAGACAAAGGGTATACATGACCCCTGGGAGGCATAGTACCAGGAAGTAAATTAATTTTGCAATCAAAAGGCCTATGTGGTGGTAAGGTATCAGCCTTTCCCTTGTCAAATACCGCCTTTAAATCTAGATACAAGGACGGTATCTGTAATTTAGTAGAGTCGGTAGAGTTATTAAGTGTGTTAACACTACAGAGAGGTGACACTTTCTTTAAACAACTCTCTTGACAACCCTGACCCCACGAAACTATTTCCCCTGATTTCCAATCTATAACGGGGTTATGTCTCTTAAGCCAGGAGTATCCCAGGACTATGGGAACAGAAGGAGATGAAATGAGTAGTAGAGATATCTCCTCCTTGTGTAGAATACCAGTAGTTAAGTTAAGAGGTGTGGTCTCCCGGAAAATCACAGGCTCAACTAAAGGTCTACCATCAATGGCTTCAACAGCCAAGGGTGTCTTCCTTAACTGGGATGGAATAGCGTGTTTGGTGAGAAAAACTTGATCGATAAAGCTCTCAGCAGCTCCAGAGTCTATCAATGCCATAGTCTCTAAGGTTCCCCTCTCCCAAGTTAAAGAGACGGGTAATAGGAGTCTATGTTCTTTATAGTTATGAGTAGAGGACAAAATCGAAACACCCAAGGTCTGTCCTCTAGAGAAACTTAGGTGCGAGCGTTTCCCGGACGACTGGGACAGTTCAAACGTAAGTGACCTCTGACTCCACAATACATACACAGTCCCTCCCTTCTCCTGTACTGTCTCTCCTCCTCTGACAGGCGAGTAAGGCCTAACTGCATAGGTTCTGGAAACTGTGGAGTGTTGGTTTCAGGACTTTGAAATGATGGAGCTAGTCTAAAGGAAGATCTACCGGTTCTATCTCGAGTGTTCTGCCTTTCCCTTAGACGTTCGTCAATGCGAGAGATAAAGGAAATTAAGTCCTCCAAGTTCTCGGGAAGCTCTCTTGTCGCTACCTCGTCAAGTATTACATCGGATAATCCATTTAAAAATACGTCTATATAGGCCTGTTCATTCCACTTCACCTCTGCCGCCAAAGACCTGAACTCTAGTGCGTAATCCACAAGTGTTCGGTTGTCTTGTCTAAGGCGCAACAGTAATCTAGCTGCATTGACCTTCCTGCCAGGGGGGTCAAAAGTTCTTTTAAAAGCAGCTACAAAGGCATTATAGTTATAGACTAATGGATTATCATTCTCCCACAACGGATTAGCCCATCTCAGAGCCTTCTCAATGAGTAAGGTGATAATAAATCCCACTTTTGCCCTATCAGTAGGGTAGGAACGGGGCTGTAGCTCGAAATGAATACTGATCTGGTTCAAAAAGCCACGACACCTCTCAGGAGAACCAGCATAACGTACAGGTGGGGTAACTCGGGAAGAAGCACCTACAGTAGCTACCTCTAGCCCTGAACCCACAGGAGGAACAGAAGTATTACGCATCTCCTCAGGTGGATTAATAGGACGTGATAGTAACGCCTGTAGTGCTGCCATCTGATCCATCCTATGCTCCATGGCGTCAAACCTAGGATCAGGAGAACCAAGCTGACAATTTGTACCTGCAGGATCCATGGCCCTGTCGTAATGTCAGGATCGGGTCAGGGATCCAACACGCAGGGTACAAAGAGTAGCAGATACGTATACCGGACCTTAGAATGGCCGGACTTAACATAAAACTACGTATAGAATGGTCAGGGACAAGCCGAGGTCGAGGGAACGAGAAGACAGGTAAGTAAATAACAAAGCCGGGTCAGAACCAAAAGACAAGAGGATACAAGAGCACTGTGTGACTAGGCTGACTAGAACCACGACAGGGCAATGAGTGAATGGGAGAAACAGAGTTAAATACCCTGGATCAGTGATTAGACCCGCCTCCGACGAGTCCTGACTGGCTTCCAGTCAATTGAGTGACAGGTCGGTCCGGACTGACGTCATGACGTCGAGCACTGTGCGTGACGTTATAAAAGGGGACGGATCCCTCGCGGCCGGCGTGTGAGTGACTAGGAGAGCCGCGAGGGATGGAGGAAGCAGCCCTGCCGGAAGGATAAACTACTAAGTCTCTACCTCTTTCGGAGGTAGAGACCTCAGGTACCCTGACAGTACCCCCCCTCTCAGATACGCCCACCGGGCGGAAGGAACCAGGGCGAGATGGAAAGCGGGAGTGAAACGCCCTGCGAAGGCGAGGAGCATGAACATCCTCTTGTGGTACCCAACTCCTCTCCTCAGGACCATAACCCTTCCAGTCAACCAAATATTGTACTCTCCCCCGGGAGATATGAGAATCGATGATGGAGTTAACCTCATACTCCTCCTGACCCTCCACCTGAACAGAGCGAGGAGGGGCGATCGTGGAGGAGAATCTGTTACAGACTAGAGGTTTCAGCAATGAAACGTGAAAGGAGTTCGGGATGCGTAAGGCAGCTGGGAGAGCTAGACGATACGCCACTGGGTTAATTCGAGTCAAGATCCTGTAGGGGCCAATATATCGAGGAGCGAATTTCATGGAAGGAACTTTAAGCCGAATATTCCTAGTACTTAACCAAACTCTATCGCCTGGAACAAAATTCGGAGCCGCCCTTCTACGTTTATCAGCGTGTCTCTTAACCAGCATAGAATTGTGTAGAAGAATTTGTCGAGTCTGATCCCACAACTTCCTCAAATTGGCAACATGGACATCAACCGACGGTACTCCTTGGGAAGGAGAAACCGAGGGAAGAATAGATGGATGAAAGCCATAGTTCATGAAGAAGGGGCTTGAATGAGTAGAGTCACAAACGAGATTGTTGTGCGCAAACTCCGCCCAAGGAATCAAATCGTCCTGGTGTTCGGAAACAAAACGACGTAAATATTGCTCAATTTTTTGGTTGGTACGTTCGGCAGCTCCGTTAGACTGAGGATGATAGGCGGAAGAAAAATTCAATTTGATGCCTAATTGAGAACAGAATGATCTCCAGAAACGTGAGACAAATTGGGAGCCTCTATCAGAAGTAATTTCAGAAGGTATCCCATGCAGGCGAAAAATTTCTTTAGCAAATATCTCCGCCAATTCAGGAGAAGTCGGAAGTTTA
Source organism: Pelobates fuscus (assembly GCF_036172605.1). NCBI lineage: Eukaryota > Metazoa > Chordata > Amphibia > Anura > Pelobatidae > Pelobates > Pelobates fuscus. The sequence continues at coordinate 290,410,415 of NC_086320.1, read as the reverse complement.
GGTAAAGGTACGAAATGTGCCATCTTGGTAAACCTATCAACCACAGTGAGGATAACAGTGTGCCTTTTCGAAACAGGCAAATCCACAATAAAGTCCATCGCCACACAGGACCAAGGTTTCTCTGGAACTTCCAGAGGATGTAGAAGGCCACAAGGAAGCGAATGTGGTAGCTTAGTCTTAGTACAGACCTCACAGGCTCCGATAAAATCCTTAATATCCCTCCGTAACGAAGGCCACCAGAAATCCTTAGAGATCAAGGAATAAGTTTTGCGGACGCCCGGATGGCCAGCCACCTTACTCTCGTGAAGACACTGTAAGAGCTCCAGTTGGAGTTCAGGAGGAACAAAGTGTCTAGACGCAGGAGTCAGTCTAGGTGCCAGATGCTGCAAGCTCCTGATCTGATCAAGAAGCGGGGAATGGATTTTGAGAGTTGTGTTAGCGATAATGTTACACTTGGGTACTATAGAGGACAAAACCGGCTCAGATATGGCAGAAGGTTCATATTGGCGAGACAAGGCATCAGCTTTAGAATTCTTAGAACCAGGCCTATATGTGAGTATGTAGTTGAAGTGAGTGAGGAATATAGACCAACGAGCCTGTCTCGATGATAATCGTTTAGCCTCCCCAATATAGGATAAGTTTTTATGGTCTGTCAAAATAGTAACAGGATGCAAAGTCCCCTCCAATAAATGTCTCCACTCCTTTAAGGCCATGATGACCGCTAGGAGTTCCCTGTCACCAATGTCATATCTGCTCTCAGTACCTGATAATTTTTTGGAAAAGTACCCACATGGATGTAATGGTTTATCCACACCCAACCTTTGGGACAGAATGGCACCTATACCTGTCTCAGAAGCGTCAACTTCGAGTAGGAAAGGCAGAGTAGTATCAGGGTGAACTAAAATTGGTGCAGAAGCAAACAGCTCCTTGAGAGTCTTAAAAGCCAGAAGTGCTTCAGTAGACCAATTCTTAGTATCATCCCCTTGTCTGGTCATATTGGTGATGGGGGCAATGATAGAGGAGTATCCCTTAATGAAACGTCTGTAGTAATTAGAGAAACCAATAAATCTCTGAATAGCCTTGAGACCCTTAGGTAAAGGCCCATCTAAAATGGATTGGAGCTTCTCCGGATCCATTTCAAACCCCTCTCCAGAAATCACGTAACCAAGAAAGGTAGTTTGGGATTGGTCAAAGCTGCATTTCTCTAATTTGCAGTACAAGCCATGCTGAAGAAGTTTGTGTAAAACCCTTCTGACCTGTCCGTGGTGAGTCTCAATCTCCCTGGAATGTATAAGTATATCATCGAGGTATACAATAACACAGTCATGTTGAAACTCCCTAAGAACTTCATTAATTAGATCCTGAAATACCGCCGGGGCATTACAGAGACCAAAAGGCATTACAGTATACTCATAGTGCCCATATCGAGTATTGAACGCAGTCATCCACTCGTGTCCCTGCTGAATTCTCACCAAGTTATAAGCACCTCTAAGGTCTAACTTAGTGAAAATCTTAGAACCCTTTAATCGATCAAAAAGCTCGGTGATCAAGGGAATCGGATAGGCATTTCTAATGGTTATCTTGTTCAGACCTCGGTAGTCAATGCAGGGTCTTAAAGAACCATCCTTCTTTTTAACAAAAAAAATCCAGCCCCAGCAGGAGAGGAGGATCTCCTAATGAACCGTTTGTCTAGGTTTTCACGAATATACTCCTCTAAGACTAAGTTCTCATTCGTAGACAAAGGGTATACATGACCCCTGGGAGGCATAGTACCAGGAAGTAAATTAATTTTGCAATCAAAAGGCCTATGTGGTGGTAAGGTATCAGCCTTTCCCTTGTCAAATACCGCCTTTAAATCTAGATACAAGGACGGTATCTGTAATTTAGTAGAGTCGGTAGAGTTATTAAGTGTGTTAACACTACAGAGAGGTGACACTTTCTTTAAACAACTCTCTTGACAACCCTGACCCCACGAAACTATTTCCCCTGATTTCCAATCTATAACGGGGTTATGTCTCTTAAGCCAGGAGTATCCCAGGACTATGGGAACAGAAGGAGATGAAATGAGTAGTAGAGATATCTCCTCCTTGTGTAGAATACCAGTAGTTAAGTTAAGAGGTGTGGTCTCCCGGAAAATCACAGGCTCAACTAAAGGTCTACCATCAATGGCTTCAACAGCCAAGGGTGTCTTCCTTAACTGGGATGGAATAGCGTGTTTGGTGAGAAAAACTTGATCGATAAAGCTCTCAGCAGCTCCAGAGTCTATCAATGCCATAGTCTCTAAGGTTCCCCTCTCCCAAGTTAAAGAGACGGGTAATAGGAGTCTATGTTCTTTATAGTTATGAGTAGAGGACAAAATCGAAACACCCAAGGTCTGTCCTCTAGAGAAACTTAGGTGCGAGCGTTTCCCGGACGACTGGGACAGTTCAAACGTAAGTGACCTCTGACTCCACAATACATACACAGTCCCTCCCTTCTCCTGTACTGTCTCTCCTCCTCTGACAGGCGAGTAAGGCCTAACTGCATAGGTTCTGGAAACTGTGGAGTGTTGGTTTCAGGACTTTGAAATGATGGAGCTAGTCTAAAGGAAGATCTACCGGTTCTATCTCGAGTGTTCTGCCTTTCCCTTAGACGTTCGTCAATGCGAGAGATAAAGGAAATTAAGTCCTCCAAGTTCTCGGGAAGCTCTCTTGTCGCTACCTCGTCAAGTATTACATCGGATAATCCATTTAAAAATACGTCTATATAGGCCTGTTCATTCCACTTCACCTCTGCCGCCAAAGACCTGAACTCTAGTGCGTAATCCACAAGTGTTCGGTTGTCTTGTCTAAGGCGCAACAGTAATCTAGCTGCATTGACCTTCCTGCCAGGGGGGTCAAAAGTTCTTTTAAAAGCAGCTACAAAGGCATTATAGTTATAGACTAATGGATTATCATTCTCCCACAACGGATTAGCCCATCTCAGAGCCTTCTCAATGAGTAAGGTGATAATAAATCCCACTTTTGCCCTATCAGTAGGGTAGGAACGGGGCTGTAGCTCGAAATGAATACTGATCTGGTTCAAAAAGCCACGACACCTCTCAGGAGAACCAGCATAACGTACAGGTGGGGTAACTCGGGAAGAAGCACCTACAGTAGCTACCTCTAGCCCTGAACCCACAGGAGGAACAGAAGTATTACGCATCTCCTCAGGTGGATTAATAGGACGTGATAGTAACGCCTGTAGTGCTGCCATCTGATCCATCCTATGCTCCATGGCGTCAAACCTAGGATCAGGAGAACCAAGCTGACAATTTGTACCTGCAGGATCCATGGCCCTGTCGTAATGTCAGGATCGGGTCAGGGATCCAACACGCAGGGTACAAAGAGTAGCAGATACGTATACCGGACCTTAGAATGGCCGGACTTAACATAAAACTACGTATAGAATGGTCAGGGACAAGCCGAGGTCGAGGGAACGAGAAGACAGGTAAGTAAATAACAAAGCCGGGTCAGAACCAAAAGACAAGAGGATACAAGAGCACTGTGTGACTAGGCTGACTAGAACCACGACAGGGCAATGAGTGAATGGGAGAAACAGAGTTAAATACCCTGGATCAGTGATTAGACCCGCCTCCGACGAGTCCTGACTGGCTTCCAGTCAATTGAGTGACAGGTCGGTCCGGACTGACGTCATGACGTCGAGCACTGTGCGTGACGTTATAAAAGGGGACGGATCCCTCGCGGCCGGCGTGTGAGTGACTAGGAGAGCCGCGAGGGATGGAGGAAGCAGCCCTGCCGGAAGGATAAACTACTAAGTCTCTACCTCTTTCGGAGGTAGAGACCTCAGGTACCCTGACAATTGTAAGCTCTCTGACTGTGGTTATAGCATAACTTGCAATAAACAAATATAAATGAACAATTATGCTAATTGTTTATACACGATTGCGGGGTACAGTTGCATAGCGTGGCAGTTGTGTCTACATAAGTGCTGGTGTGAAGGGGTTATTGGAAACAGAAATTTTATTGGTTGTGCTTGAAAAAAAATCAGTCACAATGTGTATTTATCTGGCTGTGTGTATTTCTGAGTGTGTACGGCATTGTCTACCAGCGTGTGCCTGAGAGTGTGTGTCCTTGTATCTGTATGTATGTTTCTCTGAGCATGTGTATGTTTGTGTCTGGGACCGTATTTGTGTGGGGCAGCTGCTTGCAGTGTTTTGTGTATGGGGGAGTGTGCTGCCTGAGTTTATGGCGAAGCTATGTTTTATGTGTATAAAGATTGTCTTCAGAGAGTGACAGAGTGAGTAAAGGGGTAACTGTGGCAGGGTGAGTGTGACAGATCAAGGGGGTGAGTGTGACATGGTTTGAGGAGGGAGTGTTACAGAGAGAAGGTACATATGACAGGATTAGGGGGTTAATGTATTAGGGTGAATGTGGCATTCTTGGGGCGAATGTGGCATGCTTGGGGTGTGAGTATCACAGGGTTGTGGTGAATGTGGCATGGTTGGAGGAGTGAGTGTGACAGGGCAAGGGGAGGTGAATGTGACAGTATTAAGGGGGGTTAATTTAGAGGGTGAAAGTGACAGGATTAGAGGCATTAAAGTGACAGGATGAGTGTGGAAGGGTTGGGGGGTGACAGGGCTGGGGATGAGTGTGGTATGGTTGGAGGAGGGAGTGTGAAAGGACAAGGGGAGGTGGGAGTGACATGACAGTGTGAGAGGGAAGGTGACATTGTGTTAGAGGAAAGGTGACATAGTGTGAGAGGGGGGTGACAGTGTGAGAGGGAAGGTGACATAGTGTGAGTAGGGGGTATCATAGTGTGAGTGTGCTACATTAGTGTGAGAGGGACGGCGATAGTGTGAGAGGGAAGGTGATAGGGTGAGAGGGAAGGTGACTGTATGAGAGGGGAATTACATAGTGTGAGGGGGTGACATAGTGTGAGGGGGGGTTACATTAGTGTGAGAGGGTAGGTGACATTAGTGTTAGAGGGGGTGACATTAATGTGAGGGGGTGACATAGTGTGAGTGGGGGTTACATTAGAGTGAGAGGGGGTTACATTAGTGTGAGAGGGAAGGTGACATAGTGTAAGGGGGTGACATAGTGTAAGGGAAGGTGACATTAATGTGAGATGGGGTGATATAGTGTGAGAGGGTGGGTGACATAGTGTGAGAGTATGGGTGAGATAGTGTGAGGGGGGTGACAAAGAATGAGGGGGATGACATAGTGTGAGGGGGGATTGTAATGTACCTTTTGTTTTTTCTTAGTCAATACCCTAGTGGTCCAGTGGGCTTCCTGTGTCCCTGGTGGTCCGGTGGGTCGGCTCTCTAGTCTGCAGCTCCACCGGGTGCAGAGCTGCAGGCCACGTGGTAAGTCTCTTGCGATCTCCAGTCAGAGCATTGCCATGGTTACCTGCGGCAACGCTCCGATTGGCTGGAGATCGAGAGACAGTTCAGTCTGCAGCTCTGCCCTGTGCACTCTAGTGACTCTAGTACTGGGTGGTTCTCGATCAGGGCAGACTTCTCGGAGGGGCCCCACACCTGGCGACACCGGACAAGCTGCCAGCCCCCCTCCTGTGTCGGAAACTCTGTCATGGACCAAGGACCCGACAGGTCAGTTGGAACTATGGTGATTTAGGTGGCCGCGAGGCCATAATCAGTGCGAGGCCTAATTAGAGAGCCGCCACTGATCATGTAGGTCCCCCTCATGCTGCCAAAACAGTTTTGATGCATAGAGGCATGGACTCCACAAGACCACTGTACATGTCCTGTGGCATCTGATGAGGGGTAGCCTGATTCTTCCTTATTATCCTTTAAAAAAGCCAGAATTGCGGGGACGTTATTGTGTTGTCCTTTGTACAGAAGAAGCAGAGTGTGTGAAAACACAGAGTTGTATCTCAAACTGAAGAGGTTAAGATACAAGGGGAAAGACAGATATAAAGAAAAAGAAAGAAAGAACGAAAGAAAGAAAGAAAGAAAAAAAAACAATAAAAGAGAAAGAAAAACACAAGAGTATGACTTTAATTATATAAAAAAATAACCTTGGACTCGATGGACTCATCAGTACCAACTTAAAGCATTTGGACAAACAGATTAATAATATAGATTTAACGGTATCTACAGTTTTAATTTATAGAGTGTGATTTATGATGGCAACAGTTTTATGAACATTGAATGAACAGAAATGCGAGGTCTGAAACAATTAGATAATTAGATAGAAAGGTTACTTTTAATGTCACATTTGTTCTTTTACTGATGTACAGCATTGACTATTTTGTTTATGTGGTATTTTTGCAGTGCATAAATATACAAACAGGCTTGTGGTGCCCCAACGGCTTGCCCAAGCATAGCATCATGCAGCACATTTGGGACATTCAAATTGATATGCACAATTTTTGTAATATAATAGAATAACTAGGTCATTAGTGTTCAACTGTTAAGCATAGATAAGAAACACAGTCCTATGGGAGAGAGAATTTGTCATAAGACATAAGTATATATGAGTTTGCAATACGCAGTGATGGGGGAGTCAATGAGCTGAGGATTATTACAGGAGTAAAGAGTGAACTACAGACAAGTAGAACTAAACTGCCGTGTGTAGTGGAATAAAGTGAATGATGGGCTAGTTGGGGCTGACGCTCTTTTCAACAATCGGCTTCTGGCCCTACATTTGCTTAGGTGACTAAGTAAGTGGGTTATTTTGAGCATCAGGGGGCGTAGTCGTATACCGCCATCCAGCTAGAACTGCTGGGTGTCAGGTAGACTCCAGATGGGAGGTTGGATGCCTAGGTGTTTTTAACGCATCAGGGCCTTAAGAAATTAATTGGGCATACACAGAGTTAGAGCGGGGAGGATAGGAGAGAGCTATGCGCTCCTCAAAAATTCACTAAAAGCATGGTGCACCTTGTTGGTGTCCAGTAAGGAAATGAAAATGGGTAAAATAAATAAAAAGCTTGCAGAAGAGGAAGAAAGTAAACAACTAACTATAAACAGATCTTGTCGAAGATGTTATGTTAAGCCATAAAGGGTGCATGAGGCCTCAGGCCTTTGTGGCCGCTGCGTAGGAGTCCGAGAAGGCCCGTTGTGGGACAAATGGAGTGACCTTCGCCATGTCCCATAAATGCAAAGACGTAGAGGTTCTTTGTGGTCCAGGCAGTTGCAGTGCGTCTCTAACAGCAGTGCATCTCTAACAGCGCAGCCGCTTCTTGCATGTCTTGGACAGTGTGAGACGAAGTAGCGTAGAGGACCAGCAGGTTCTGGGAGAGGAGCAAACGGTAGCGGATGACATGTACCCGAAGGAAAGTGGTGAATGGCTGTAGTGAATTCCGCCATTGTAACTTGTCTCCAGATAGGTCAGCGTAGAATAAAAGCTCTAAGTTTTCAAATTTGTAGGGAGATGTCCCTCTCAGGGCCGTCTGTACTACCTCTTTATCTCTGTTATTCTGGAAGCGCACCACTAGATCTCTGGGTGCTGTGTCTGGGGCCCTCTTTTGCTTGGGAATTAGAAATATTCCATCGAAGGTGACATTCTTAACTTGGGACAATAACCTCTGGGACAATAAGGCCACCAGTAGCCTCTGCATGAGGTGTAGCATTGACTATTTTAAAGGTTATTGACACTACCCAAGATTTTTAATATTTTGTTTACTTATCCCTGAAGTTGACAAATATGTTTTTCTCACATCATGCCACATCATGCCATGTTCTGCAGATATGTCTGGCCTTGGCTTCTGGTATCCAGTACTCTTTTTTACAATTCTTGTTTAGTTTTTCTTGTTTTTTCTGGTTTTCTATTCCATGTCTGGTTTTCTTTATGCTGGGTTTTTTCTGGGTTTATTCCTGTATTCTGTCCCGGGAATTCCCAGTCTCCAGGCTTCCTTTAAATGTTTGTTTTATGTTGCCACACCCGTTCCTTTTCCATGATTCCTTCAGTTGGAGCCTACAGACAGTTGCTCAAGCCTTCTGTCCTTTCTTGCAGGTAAGTGCTATATGTGTTTCTTATGCTTCTTTTGGCATACATTAGGCAGAGTAGGACCTGCCAGATATGGGGTACATTGGCGTTGTGGCAGGCTTATGCAATGTATGATCATATACTGTAACTAAATCCCCATAGTTTTCATATATAGTACTTAGTTTGTATTCCCAGACCATGTACAGTCCTGTCCTGTCCTGCCCATGTTTTGTCAATGGTTCCCTTATGCATTGTGTACATGTTCTGGGTTTAGCTTCCTATCCTTCTCTGGTTCTGGGTTCTACTAGTTCTGTCTTGTTCTGTCTTGAGTTTATACCTAATTATAATTGTGGATATGTCACATCCTGTTCCTAGCTGTGGATCATTCTGGCAATGGCTTCTAGTATCCAATACTCTTTTTACAATTCTTGTTTAGATTTTTGTTTTTTCTGGTTTTCTATTCCATGTCTGGTTTTCTTTATGCTGGGTTTTCTGGGTTCATTCCTGTATTCCATTCCTGGAATTCCCAGTCTCCAGGATTCCTTTATATGTTTGTTTTATGTTGCCACACCCATTCCTTCTCCATGATTCCTTTTGTTTCAGTTGGATCCTGCAGGCAGTTGCTCAAGTCTTTCTTGCAGGTAAGTGCTGTGTGTGTTTTACTAGTCATGCATATTTAGGCAGTTTCCCACGTGCATACATCTTGGCCATTTATGTATGTCTAAATCTCCAATGTTTTACATATATAGTACTTAGTTTTGTCTACTCTTGTTTTGCCTATTATATCTTGTCTTGTTTTATTTTGTATTCCCAGTCCATGTACAGTCATGTCCTGTCCTGTCCTGCCCCTGTTCTGCTAATGTTTCCCTTATGTATTGTGTACATGTTCTGGGTTTAGCTTCCTATCCTTCTCTGGTTCTGGGTTCTACTAGTTTTGTCTTGTTTTCATGTTTGGTGCCTATCCTAGCCTTGCCTTGTTTCTGTACTGGATACATTCCTGCTGCAGAGCCTTTCTATTCAGCTCCTGGGAGGTCTGCTTATTTCCAATCTCCTAGTTCCTGAGATCTGCTGAAGCTGCATCAGGGTCCTGGTATGTGGCTGCACAAACGCAGGTGCTCTACACCAGGGGGCGTGCGGTTACCCTGCACCAGACCCTGCTAATCCACTTCCACACTGTGACTCCTACTTTATTCATCAGGCATACTGGGTCCCGGTCGTCCGACCACCGCCCAGACAGTGTCTGTGTCCCAGTCACCGGACCGCCACCCTGACAGGATATTAGCAGTCTGTTTTGGGGTATTTTTAAAGTTATTAACGAATGAGATTCCCACCAGCGAAATCCTTTAGGAATAATTTTTTCTATAGCCATCACCACACTATAGCTCTCTTAAGTATTAGGTAAGAATTTTTCCTCTGAATGGATCTGTTGCTAATTACTGAACTACATGTCCAATAGACAGGAATTATGGGATATATTTAGCTCCTATTGATAATAATGACAGCAGCTGGATTAGGTAAGTAAGACAGTCATTCTCTCTCTCTCTCTCTCTCTCTCTCGTAATTGGTGATAAGAACTACCAAAAACGAAGGTAACTATATTACTAATATGTACAATTATCATTGATTTAAACTCTGCTTCATACAAGGTTTGGAAATAACACATTAGCATTTATTTTTTGTTGTTGTAGCAACATAGGTATTAACACTGATATATCTCTGCTACCATTATGATACCTTCTGGTCCTGTAGGTATTATATTCTAGGGACTGAGCCCTCTTGTTATTTATCCTAGAGGGCTCACGAACCATGTGCCCCTCTGGTTGTGCTAGTTTTCACTTCAATATCTGGTAAGTGGAGGGAAATAGCATTTATATTCAGATGAAAGTCAAGGGTGCCCAGAGAAAATGTGAATAAGCACTGTCATTTTTTTGCCACCATTTAAATCAAAGAAATATCAATATTGTTGGAAGGCATTTGCCCTGCGCTTCAATCACAGATTAAGTAAGCAATTTTAGTATAATTCTAACTTTTTTAATTTTTCAAAATGTAATGCGACTGCTGAAGATTTTGTTTCTGGCCTCAAGTTAAGCTCTGCAGTGAGGACATCTTTAAACCAGTTCACCTTGTTATATGCATTTCATAACAAGTGACGCCCCTATGCCGCTTGGGGGGGGGGGGGGGGAGGTAAGATGGAATGGAGAGTTAAACCATTTTAAAACTGACTGTATTGACTGTATGAGTGTGTCTGGGGGCCTCCTGGCACCAAAAAACGTGATTTAGATGAAGTGGTTTTGTTGGCTTAAGTGTTCCTTTAAGGAAGGGTTAGAAAAAGTGTGAAGCCCTGACACTGGTCAGTATGGTGACATATCTATGAAGCAATTATGCCAAAATTAGGGCACAATTGTAATGTGACCCAGTAAGTTTCCCCCAGACCTAACAAAGTTATGTATGTAGGGTATTGCTGTACTCGAATGCAGTAGCAGAACACAAGTGAGGGGCCTTTACATTAGTAGGACATATATGGTCTGGGAAATTAACCCTGGCAAAATGGTTTTGGCTGGGTTGGTGACAAAATGGTTAAGTGATACTGTTAGCATACTTAAAGTTAAATACCCTGATACCCTCTACTCGCCATATTTGCCCTATAGCTTCAACAAATTCAACAGAATCCTAGGCATATGAAACATGTTCATAATAGCGACTAATAAGTGAATCTGTTTTGATTTATATTTCACAGTGACAAGTGTTATGTGCAAAACCTTGAAAAAATGTTTCTTTAATTTTTCCAAATTTTTCTTGTATTTTGCTCATGACTAGTATTGTGTTCGTTATACATCCAGGATTTTAGAAGAAAACCCTATCTGTCCTTTAAAAATATGTCATGTATGGGTACACTGACTTAGAGGGAAATTATTAAATTACAGTGGAAAAAACACATAGTTTGAAGAGGGAGAGTTTGAAGAAAATATACATAATGGTGATACATGATTGGAGAATAATGCCATTGAATGGGTTTGGTTGAGTTCCTTTATTTTTAGGGCCGAATTGTAAAGTATACACAAGTTCCATTCGGCCAAGATTAGTGGGAGTTAAGATACCGGAGTGTAGCTTCTATTTGCAGTTGCTGACATTAATATAACTCTGGATTACGGACCACTCCCTGCAGAAGGTATTCAAAGCGTGCATTTGGGAGAACAATGCATGGGTGACATAAACATCCAAACAGTACAGCATTTGAAAGCACAAACTGCACATTGAAGTAATAGGAGATCACACAGCACATACATGTACACACACACACACACACACAAGTCCTGGCACATTGAGAGGGAACAATGGGAGATGAAGGTCCCGTAATCACGCAATTATGTTTTATTTCAGAATGATTGCATACATGTGCGCATGCCGAGATCGTAACCTAAATAAGATGACTTGTCTCAAAACAATGCAGAGGGACAATACAAATGCTAACAGCTGAAGCAGCAGTAATATTAGCCAACATGAATGAACACATTTAGAACACAAGCAGCTAAGCCTCCTGTAAATATATATCTGTGTGAACACAATTATACCAACTCTTTAAAGGTTCCTGCTGCTTTGTGTCTCCCTTAAACACGCTTTTACAATGCTTTGAAGTCCACTCTGGCAGCAAAAAAAAAACATAATTAGATGAAGAATGAGGCTTTTTACTTTTTATGCATTATCAAACCTTATTTTACCAGTGAATTTTAATAGCAGATATGATGTTATAAGCAGAGCCATAATAGAAGGCAGTTTGAAATATTGTTCATTCACTCACACGTATAATGTTTATTTGCAAACATTTAAAAGAATAAAGTGCAGAATACTAAAAGACTGACAATGTTAATTATGGAGCTGTTTATTAATTATTATTTAAATAAATTTTTAATAAGTTTAAAAAATGTAAAAAAAAATAAAAATTTAAAAATAGGACCATGTTTTCATTATCTCTGCAAACATATAAATTTTAAAGAAAATGAAACTTTGATAAAAAAATAAAAATAAAAATAAGAGCGTGAGGCTTCAAGTCATGCCGGAGGACAAAAATACAAGTGTAGTGACCTTAAAAAAAGGGGTAAGCAATCTCTGCACATGATCAGTGTTTGTCATCCAGTCTGAAAGTACTTTGAATGTCACATTTAACTATAAAGGCAGAAAGACACTTGATCAGATAATTTCCTTTATAGTGGTCATTCATTATGTCATTTTCTTCGTAAGATAAGTTTATGAAGGTAATGGTCAACAAAGGTTAAATAGATAATGAATGCATACAGAAATGTTAAGTGAAACTAAAAATAGATGATACACAAGGTGATCCTGACCTACCAATTCTTTTGTAGAGAACCCAGTTCTTTTTATAGCAACGAGTGTCGGAATCTGTTAGCAATGAATCTCCTAGCCAGTATTGGCACTGAAATGTAATGGATATTCCCCTAACAACATTATATTCCATTTAAAACACTCTTACTTACTGGCGATTTTGACAAAGCTCCTTTAATAAGTGATGGTATCAAAACACATAATTGTTAATTAAAACTGCCATTAGATTACTTGAACGAGTAGGCCATGCATTTACGAGCTCCATTGCTTTCATTTGCTTGTAATGTACCATTAGGAACAAAGCCATATCGAGTCGGAAAAAATTAAAAAAAGCTTGGTTCTCAAAAGCAATAGATATTTGCGCCGCGGGTACATTTAATATTTTCATAAACAATGCAATTAACCGAAAATCTCTTTATATTTCAGCTTCTTGATGATGTGGTTGCTCTTAAGGGAAGCTGTAATGATCCTGTTTTGTTTAGCCTTTTTCTTTATTACAGAAAATAAAAATGTTTTCTAGGATTAGAATGCAGTGGAGGTTCGCCAAGTAGAGCATGCCACCATTTTTATTTACATGCTTTATCTATTCCTCTGAATTTGCATGCTAGATCTGAATATAATCCATTTGCTTCTGCAAATTGTGCAGAGGTTATCATTCATTTAATTATAGGTTAGGTCAGGGGCGGACTGACAGTGGCCTGGGCCCCCGGGCAAAATTAGCAACTGGGCCCAAAGCAGACCGATATATATGCTGGTGTAGGTGTACCGTGTATTTGATTATATGTACGTGTAAAGTGGATGTGTGTTTCTGTGTGTATATTAACTGTAAGGGCTAGTGTGAGTGAATATATGTATGTCTTTGCAGAGGCGGCTCTCTAATTAGGCGGTTTAGGCGGCCGCCTAAGGCCTCGCACTGGCGGGGGCCTCGCGGCCGCCTAAACCGCCTGTTGGCAGAGTGTGTCAGGTCCTCGGTCACTGACCGAGGACCTGACACCAGGAGGGGGCCCGGCGGCTTGCCCGGTATGCCGCCGGGTGCGAGGCCCCTCCTGGCTGCCCGGCCACCATGGCAGACACTGGTCTGCAGCTCCGCAGTGTGCAGAGCTGCAGACCATGTGACTCGCGAGAATTGGCAAATCAGAGCGTTGCCGCGGGTTACCACGGCAACGCTCTGAAATCTCGCGAGACTACACGGTCTGCGTGGCCACCGGACCACCAGGGAGCCCACTGGACCACCAGGGAAAGGTAGGCTCTCCCTCCCCATCACCCCCCACCACCCTCTCCATCACCCCCCACCACCCTCACCATCACCCCCCTCAGCCTCACCCCCCACCACCCTCACCATCACCCCCCACCACCCTCAGCCTCACCATCACCCCCAACCCCCCTCAGACTCACCCCCCACCACCGTCACCATCACCCCCCACCACCCTAACCATCACCCCCCACACCATCACCCCCACCACCCTTAGCCTCACCCCCCACTATCCTCAGCCTCACCCCACCACCATCCTCAGCCTCACCCCCCCATGCTCACCATCACCCCCCACCACCCTCAGCCTCACCATCACCCCCCCACCACCCTCACCATCACCCCCACCACCCTCAGCCTCACCATCACCCCCACCACCCTCAGCCTCACCATCACCCCCAACCCCCCTCAGCCTCACCCCCCACCACCCTCACCATCACCCCCCACTACCCTAACCATCACCCCCCACCACCCACACCATCACCCCCCACCACCCTCAGCCCCACCACCCTCAGCACCACCACCCTCAACCTCACCCCCACCATCCTCAGCCTCACCCCCACCATCATCAGCCTCACCCCCCATGCTCACCATCACCCCCCACCACCCTCAGCCTCACCATCACCCCCCCACCACCCTCACCATCACCCCCACCACCCTCAGCATCACCATCACCCCCACCACCCTCAGCCTCACCATCACCCTCAGCCTCACCCCCCCACCCTCACCATCACCCCCCACCGACCTCAGCCTCACCCCCCCATCCTCAGCCTCACCCCCCCACCCTCAGCCTCACCCCCCCTACCCTCACCATCACCCCCCACCACCCTCAGCCTCACCCCCCCACCCTCAGCCTCACCCCCTCCCCCACCCTCACCATCACCCCCACCACCCTCAGCCTCACCATCACCCCCCACCACCCTCACCCCCCCACCACCCTCAGCCTCACCCCCACCACCCTCAGCTTCACCATCACCCCCCACCACCCTCACCATCACCCCCCACCACCCTCAGCCTCACCATCACCCTCCACCACCCTCAGCCTCACCCCCACTACCCTCACCCTCACCCCCACCACCCTCAGCATCACCCCCCACATCACCCCCTCACCACCCTCAGCATATCCCTCCGTCACCACCCTCAGCCTCACCCCACTCACCATCACCCCCTCTCACTCTCACATCACCCCCTCTCACTCTCACATTACCCCCTCTCACATTACTCACTCTCACATTACCCCCTCTCACTCTCACATTACCCCCTCTCACTCTCACATTACTCACTCTCACATTACCCCCTCTCACTCTCACATTACCCCCCCTCACTCTCACATTACACTCACTCTCATATTACCCTCACTCCCATATTACCCCCTCTCACATTACCCCCTCTCACTCTCACATTACTCCCTCTCACTCTCACATTACTCACTCTCACATTACTCACTCTCACATTACTCACTCTCACATTACTCACTCTCACTCTCACATTACTCACTCTCACATTACCCCCCCACTCTCACATTACCCTCACATTACCCTCCCTCACTCTCAAATTACCCTCACTCTCACATTACCCTCACTCTCACATTACCCTCACTCTCACATTAACCCCCTCTCACTCTCACATTACCCCCCCCCACTCTCACATTACCCCCCTCACTCTCACATTACCCCCCCTCACTCTCACATTACCCCCTCTCACAATACTCACTCTCACATTACCCCCCTCACTCTCACATTACCCTCACTCTCACATTAACCCCCTCTCACTCTCACATTACCCCCCTCACTCTCACATTACCCCCCTCACTCTCACATTACCCTCACTCTCACATTAACCCCCTCTCACTCTCACATTACCCCCCTCACTCTCACATTACCCCCCTCACTCTCACATTACCCCCCTCACTCTCACATTACCCCCTCTCACTCTCACATTACCCCCTCTCACATTACCCCCCTCTCACATTACCCCCCTCTCACATTACCCCCCTCTCACATTACCATCACCCCCCTCCCTCTCACTATCACCATCACCCCCCGCTCCCTCTCACCATCACCCCCGCCCCCTCTCACCATCACCCCCCGCCCCCTCTCACCATCGCACCCCCTCTCCCTCTCACCATCACACTCCCCTCACTCTCACATTACCCCCCTCTCACTCTCACATTACCCCCCTCTCACTCTCACATTACCATCACCCCCTCCCTCTCACATTACCATCACCCCCGCTCCCTTTGACCATCCCCCCCGCTCCCTCTGACCATCACCCCCCGCTCCCTCTGACCATCACCCCCCGCTCCCTCTGACCATCACCCCCCGCTCCCTCTGACCATCACCCCCCACTCCCTCTGACCATCACCCCCCACTCCCTCTGACCATCGCACCCCCTCTCCCTCTCACCATCGCACCCCATCTCCCCGCTCCCTCTCACCATCGCACCCCCCTCTCCCTCTCACCATCGCACCCCCCTCTCCCTCTCACCATCGCACCCCCTCTCCCTCTCACCATCGCACCCCATCTCCCCGCTCCCTCTCACCATCGCACCCCCTCTCCCTCTCACCATCGCACCCCCTCTACCTCTCACCATCGCACCCCCTCTACCTCTCACCATTACCCTCCTCTCTCCCTCTCACCATCACCCCCACACCATCACCCCCTCTCACCATCACCCGTCTCTCCCTCTCACCATCACCCCCCCTATACACACAACACACTTCAAGCAGCTACCCCATACACATAGGGTCTCAGACAAAAACGCAAACATGCTCACAGAGACATACATTCACACACACAAGGATACTCTCTGTCAGACACACTCTCAGGCACATACACAGGTAGACAGTGCATCAATGTGTATATGTGACACTTTTTTGTTAGTGGGGCCTCATGTTTGCATTTTGCCTAAGGCCTCATAAAGTCTATAGCCGCCTCTGTGTCTTTGTGTGTAGTGTCAGGATATGTGAATTCATAGTATATTTGAATACATGTTTTTGGTTTTATAAATAGGGTAGTATTTTTTTTATGTGTTTGTGTAGCATGGCAGTTTGTATAAAGGGGTATTTCTGGATTTTGGCAATGTGTTTGTATGAGGTCCAAATTTTGCGTCTTAAATTACAAATCATCAAGTGTTAAATGTTCCAACCTACCTTAAAGGATCCCTATAATGTCAGGAAAACAAACTTGTTTTCCTAACACTATATAACCCTTAGGTCCACCTAAGGGTCTCCTTCCCGCTGGGCTGAAGGGGTTAAAACTCCTTCAGCCACTTACCTCTATCCAGCGCTGGGCTCCCTTGGTGCTGGTTACCTCCCCTCCCCCGCTGACGTCGGCTTCCAAGTGGAGCGGAATGCGCATGCGCGGCAAGAAACGTGCGTGCATTCAAACAGTCCATAGAAAATAATTTCTCAAAGCTTTCATATAGACGTTCTGCATGATGAATGCGATTTTCGCATGCTGCGCCGCAGAAACGCCTCTAGTGGCTGTCAGGAAGACAGCCACTAGAGGCTGGATTAACCCTGCAATGTAAACATAGCAGTTTCTCTGAAACTGCTATGTTTACATGTGAAGGGTTAAAACCTGGGGGACCTGGCACCCAGACCACTTCATTGAGCTGAAGTGGTCTGGGTGACTCTAGTGTCCCTTTAATGGAACACTATAGTGTCAGGAATACAAAAGTGTATTCCTGACGCTATAGGTTTCTGGCCCCCCTTAAAAACGGGATTTACTCACCTTTTTTCCATCACCGACCAAACTCCTTGGCACAGTTCAACAATTTTAGATGATCTCAGCCAGCCCAATGCTCTACCATAGGAAAGCACTGGAAGGCTATTGTGCATGTGCGGCAAAACACTACGCTGTGCCAATCAACATCTCCTCATAGAGATGCATTGAATCAGTGCTTCTCTATGACAAGTGTTCAGCGTCTCCATACGGAGCATGGCAGGGGCGGGCTGGGAAGGGGGGCAGGGAGGCAATTGCCCCCCAGGCCTCCCTAAGCCCAGTGGCCAGGGCTGCCCACATCCAGCAAAAAAAGGAAATTCTGAATCCCCTGCCTCTGGCTGAGGACTCAGATTTTTCAAGTTACCTCACTCTTCCTGTAGCCTGCAGTCAGTGGAGTCGGCCGGCCGCTCCTGATGATGTCAGGAGGAGGGGGCGTGACTTTCACTGCTCTTCTCCCAGGACCGCTGGGGAGTCTGGGAGAAGAGCAGAGGAAGCCACGCCCCCTCCTCCTGACATCATCAGGAGAGGCCGGCCGACTCCACTGACTGCAGGCTCCAGACTTCACTGACTGTTGCTGTATGCTGGCTGCTGCCCACCCCTCCCTGGCCTAAGGTAAGACTCAGGGAGGGGGAAATACACTTTAATTTTTTTTATTCCCCTCCTCAGCCCTGCCCCCCCTTCCGCCCTCCTCAGCCCTACCTCCCCCCTCCTCAGCCCTTCCCCCCCTCCCCCCTCCTCAGCCCTACCTCCCCCCTCCTCAGCCCTGCCCCCTCTCTTCCCCCCTCCTCAGCCCTGCCCCCCTCCTCAGCCCTGCCCCCTCTCTTCCCCCCTCCTCAGCCCTGCCCACCCCTCCTCAGTCCCTCTCCCCTCCTCGCCCCTGTCCCCTACTCAGCCCTGCCCCCCCTACTCAGCCCTGCCCCCCCTCCTCAGCCCTGCCCCCCCTCCTCAGCCCTGCCCCCCCTCCTCAGCCCTGCCCCCCTCCTCAGCCCCTGTCCCCCTCCTCAGCCCCTGTCCCCCTCCTCAGCCCCTGTCCCCCTCCTCAGCCCATGTCCCCCCCTCCTCAATCCCTGTCCCCCTCCTCAGCCATCCCCTGTCCCTTAGTCAGGCTATGGTCCCTTAGTAAGGCTCTGTCCCACCCTTTCCCTGCTCCTTTTTTCCCCCTCTCAGCCCCTGCCCCCTTTCTCAGCCCCATGCCTCCCACTACAGCCCCATAACATCCCCACTACAGCTCCTCTTCCCCAATTGCAACCCATATCACCCACACCACAACCCCTTTCCCAAATTGTAGCCATCAACCTACCTAAGCCCCTATCCCCCCAATTACAGTTTATACCCTCCACTACAGCCCCTGTCCCCCCACTAAAGTCCTGTCCCTTTACTCAGTCACTGTCTACTGGTTTTTAAAGTGTAAAGTTTGGGTGTATGTGTGTGTCAGTATGTCTGTGTGTGTGTGTGCGCCAGTATGTCTGTGTGTGCGTGCAAGTATGTCTCTGTGTGTGCCAGTTTGTGTGTGTGTATGTCAGCCAGTATGCCTGCGTGTGTGTGTGTCAGTATGTCTGTCTGTCTGAGTCAGTATGCCTGTAACAGTGTGTCTTTCTGTGTGCCTGTCAGTGAGTGTGTGCGTGTGCCTGTCAGTGAGTTTTTGTTTTTTAGTGTGCGCCAAATCAGCAAGTGTGTGTGTGCTTGTCATTGAGTGTCTGTTTAGGTGACTGCTCCCCCCACCCCCCCACCCCTTTTAGTCACATGGGAAAGGTGTTTTTACTCTCCTCTTGGTGCAATGGGCCACCTGACTGGATTTGCCCCCCAGGCCAAAGGCTGCCAGCCCTCCCCTGGAGCATGGAGATGCGGAATGTCAGTGTTGCACATTTTGCAACACTGACACAGGAAGCACCTAGATGTTCCTAGGCAGCAAGATAACATTGCTTTTTCACTGAAAAGGCAGCCTTTACAGCAAAAACCCTGCAGGGGCAGACTATACTCACCAGAATAACTACATTAACCCTTTAAGTCCGCCGGGCGTATATTTACGTCCTTTTAAAAGCAGCTCTAAACGCCGCAAGACGTAAATATACGCCCGCCGTTTTTTTTTAACTTACCCGGTCGCCGGTGGTCCCACGCCGGCGATCGCGGTTGGGGGGACTCCCAGGGAGCCCCCCCGCGGCAGATCTTCCTCCTCCGGTCCCTCCCGGTCATGTGAGAGTGAGGTCCTTGCGAGGACCTCACAATCACATGGCCGGTATAGCTGGCTCAGGCATTGCCAGCAGGGGGACCAACTGTAATGACAGTTGGTCCCCCTGCTGGCTGAAAATCAAATTAAATAATGTTAAAAGTGTAAAAAAAAAATATATATATATACTTAGATCATATATATATATTATATATATATGATCTAAGTATATATATACACATATACACACATACACATACACCGTCTAGGTGTATTTTAATATTAATATATATATAATTAGATATATATATATATATATTAATATCAAATTACACGTAGACTGATACTGATTAAATATATATATAATTATTGTTATATATATTTATAAATAATATTAAAAAAAATATGTAAATACGTAAAAAATTAAATAAAAAAAATAATTAAAAATAAAATATTAAAAAATATATAGATGTGTTTTATTTCGTTCTAACTGTATTGTGATATTAATATATATATATTTATATCAAAATACACGTAGAACGAAATAATATATATATCTATATACATAAATATATACGTATATATCACTATATATATACCTATATATAAATAAAAATATTAAAAAAAAAAATATATATATATATATACGTATATATACACATATGTATATATATACATATATTAATTCTACACATATATTTATGTAATAATTTTACATAATTAGGTATCCTAATTAATTACAATTAGCGGGACCTGCCTGACAACCCATACCGAAAGTATAAAGAATTTAATTTGCTAGCACTATATTTAACCCTATAACTTTCTAAGACACCATAAAACCTGTACATGGGGGGTACTGTTTTACTCGGGAGACTTCGCTGAACACAAATACTAGTGTTTCAAAACAGTAAAATGTATTACAACGATGATATCGCCAGTAAAAGTTACGTTTTTTGCATTTTTTACGCACAAACAGCACTTACACGGACGATATTACTGCTGCAATACTTTTTACTGTTTTGAAACACAAATATTTGTGTTCAGCGAAGTCTCCCGAGTACAACAGTACCCCTCATGTACAGGTTTTATGGTGTTTTCAAAAATTACAGCGTCAAATATAAGGCTTGTGTTTCATTTTTTTCACATTAAAATTCGCCAGATTGCTTACGTTGCCTTTATGACCCTATGGTAGCCCAAGAATGAAAATTACCCCTATGATGGCATACTATTTGCAATAGTAGACAACCCAAGGTATTGCAAATGGGGTATGTCCAGTCTTTTTTAGTAGCCACTTAGTCAAACACTGGCCAAAATTGGCGTTTTTTGCATTTTTCACACACAAACAAATACTAACGCTAACTTTGGCCAGTGTTTGTGACCAAATGGCTACTAAAAAAGACTGGACATACCCCATTTGCAATACCTTGGGTCGTCTACTATTGCAAATGGTATGCCATTATGGGTGTAAATTTATTTCCTGGGCTACTATACAGTCTCAAAGGCAACGTAACCAATCTGGCAAATTTCAATTTCAAATGTAACACGCTATATTTGACCCTGTAACTTCCCAAAACACCATAAAACCTGTACATAGGGGGTACTGTTTTACACGTGAGACTTTGCTGAATACAAATATGTGTATTTTATTGCAGTAAAAGCAAACAGTATTATGACATTGACAGTTAAAATGTCATGTAGAACAAAAAAAATAAAAAACAATCTTATTTTCTCCCATGTTTTTCATATTAAATTATGTTTCATAGCTAAATATTTGATATTAAATGAAAGCCCTGTTTCCCCTGAATAAAATGATATATAATAAGGGGGGTGCATTTAATATGAAAGAGGTGAATTACGGTTTGACAGACATATAGCGCAAATGCCAGGTTTTGTTTACATTTTGTTTCGTTCACAACTTGTACATTTGGCTGCGGTGTTAAGGGGTTAAGCTGTAGTTGTTTTGGTAACTATAGCGTTCCTTTATGGTTGTGCGTGCAAAGGGGTAGGGACTGCAGAGGGTGCTGGGAGGAAAGGGCTGTAGAGGATGTGGGGGGAAGAGGCTGCAGAGGGTACAGGGGGAAGGGACTGCAGAGGGCACAGGGGGGAAAGAGAGGCTGTAGTGGGTGCAGAGGGTAATAGGTGCTGTTGTGATTGCAAAGGGAAATATAAGCTGTAATAAGTGCAGGGAGTTTAGGGGCTGCAGTTGGTGCATAGGATATAGGAGTTGTAGTGGGTGCCTGGGGGTAGGGGCTAAAGTGAATGCAGGGGGTGAGGGGCAGCAGAGGGTGCAGAGGGTGAGAGGCAGCAGAGGGTGCACGGGTAGCAGTGGGGTGTAGGGGCTGCAGTGGGAGCATGGGTTAGGGGCTGGAGAAGGTGTAGTGGGGTAGGGGCTGCAGAGGGAGTAGGGATGATAGGAGTTGTAAGTGTAACGTGCCTTGGCATGATAGGAGTTGTAAGTGTAAAGGAAGGAGTTACAGAGGAAGCAGGGGCTGCAGAGGGAGCAGGGGGATAGGGGCTGCAAAGGGAGGGGGTAGGGGCTGCAAAGGGAGGGGGTAGGGGCTGCAAAGGGAGGGGGTAGGGGCTGCAAAGGGAGAGGGGTAGGGGCTGCAAAGGGAGAGGGGTAGGGGCTGCAAATGGAGCATGGATTAGGGGCAAAGGGAGCATGGGTTAGGGGCAGCAGAAGGTGCAGTGGGGTAGGGGCTGCAGAGAGGACAGGGGAGTAGGGTGTGCATAGAGAGCTGGGGGTATGGATGATAGGAGTTGTAAGTGTAAAGGAAGGAGTTACAGTGGGGGGTAGAGGCTGCAGAGGGAGCAGTGGGGATAGGGGCTGCAGGGGGGGTAGGGGCTTTAGAGGGAGCAGGGAGGTTGTGGTGGCAGAGGGTGCAGGGGGTAGGGGCAGTAGTGGGGGAAACATCATTAAAATATTTGTAATTAAAAAAAAATAATGATTTAAAAAAAATTAAAGCCCCCTTACAAGTCTTACCTCTCTGGTGGTCCAGACATCCTCTCCTGGAAGGTCCCTCACTGCTCCAGGCACAGGATCTTCACACGCTGTCTGTAACACTGCTCAGGGCAGCTCCGCACAGCTCACTGTGACTGGTGATGTCACTTCCTGCAGAACAAGCCGCACGGAGCTGCCCTGAGCAGTGTTACAGGCAGCTCAGTGAGGCTGTGTTCTGAGACAGGCACACTGAGGGGCAGCCTAGTGGGGTCTTTGGGAGGGCCCTATAGCTGTCCCTAAGTGTGCCCTGCACGGAGGAGATGATTAGTAGCAGCAGGGGCCCGCGGACGGCTGTGCGGGCCCCTTTCTGAGTGCAGATTGGCTGGGGAGATTAACTCCCCAGCTATGCCATTACTGCACTGCAGCAGGGGCGGGCCCCCCAGAGTCTTGGGCCCTCGGTCCATGACCGATTTGCCCGAGTGCTCAGTCCTCCCCTGGGTTAGGTTGATTAAAGGGACAGTCTATTGCCCAAAATACACAGACAAAATAAAAAACACTTTTTAGTAGATGAAGACCAATGAAGACATGCATGCATGGTTTTACTGCATGTATACCTAAAAAAAAAAGCTTGCAAAAGCAGATCTCTTATCTGGAGCTTTTGTGAATCTTCCCCTTCTTCACAAGCATATGCTTTCATTGGCTGTCCAATCACAGACTTCCATATACACTTCAATGAGAAATCTTTGCAAGGCAGGTGCTCCAGTCAGCTAAACAAACCAGGAAGTAACAGAACTGGTTGTCTGATTGACAACCAAGGCGGTGTAATTTATAAAAATAATAATTTCTATTGAAATATGTACTTCTGTAAAATGAAAAGAAAAGGGGTGCAATTCATATTAAGCATTTAAGCAAGCAAATGTGCATTAGGGGTCTGGAGTGTCCCTTTAATGTGTATTTAATACGAATTGCCGTTATTGCCATTGGCATTTATATAGGGACAACATTTTTTGCAGCATTGTATATGCTACTGCTGCTTGGTTGCATTAGAAGTTCCCGTAACTTATCTTGCTTCTTCAGGATTCCAAAGACTCAAATCTTACTTACACCTTCAAATTCCATCAAGAATTCTTGTCCGAGATAGGAAAGTATAAAATCTACAGATTCTTGTGAGCTTTGTTTGTGCTAGAAAAGGCTCTATAAATTTCAGGGGAGTGTAACATTACCATTGTATTGCCTTGTAATTTCTTTTAATCAGTTACCACTAGACTTGTGCATTTGGTTTCAGCCGAATTGTAATTTGTCCGAATTTAGACCTATTGGTCGTTCGGACAAATTTTGCATCTCCAAAGTGCCATATGGAATGAGCAAACAAATAACGTGATGGACAAGTATGTCTGTTTGCTTTGGGATTTAGAGTTGCCAAAAAAAGAGATGACTGATGGTAAAAAAAGACAATTGATGGGTAGGGGAAAATAAATAAATGTTTTATTCACTGAGCAGGTGAGAAGAGACCAATAGTGATTGTGGCGAAACCGACCTCGCCACTGGGCATTGGAGAAGCCTGTTTGCCCGCCTCCTACCTGCTGACTATGGCCCCTGGGTTATTTGGCCCTTCAAGTACAATATTTGGGCATATTGGATTTGTATGGTGCTGCTGCTGGCCCTTTAAAAAACATCTGGGGACATACTGTGGAGTTACTGGGTGGCCACCATTTCATGTATCAGAGGCACATGGTGAGAACAATGGATGAAGCACATGGTGAGAACAATGGATGGCGGCCATTTTAACTCACAGACATTGTTGTGACTTTTCTACACGGTGCCATCTCGCCGGTATTTGGTACACAACGACATTGTGCAGTAGTTTTAAACTATACAACAGGTGACACATTATACAGTAATTATTTTTTATATAATCTGTATATGTTCTGCGGAATCTGCATTAAACTGTATCTTCCAAACTACTGAATGGATCTGGGTGAATTTTGGATATGTGGTTCACCCAGATCCCCTGGTTCTGAGGATATACTTTATATGGGGTTATTGCATGTTTTGGGGTCCCTGTGATATGTTTTATAAAACTGTATTCTTCTGCCTGTGATAATGAGATTACCCATTGTGTTCAGTAATCCTATTACAGGCAGAGGGGAGGATTTTGTGTGGGAGTGTCTGTGTGTATTGTACAGATTGATTGGTTGTTTTGTCCCTCCCTGTGGGCGGTCCTGTATTCTCAACAACTGTAATAAAAACCAGGCTGGGAGTGCCAGCCTCAGTTCCTGTTTTAACCCTCAAAGTGAAGTGTTGTCTCATTCTTGGGGGAGGATTTATTGTATGCTGTTCCAGTTTGACTGCTAGGAGTGCAAACCTATTCGTATGGTTCCTATTCAACTGTCTACAGCATTCAGAGGCTTGAGAGGATTCATATGCTTCTCCGATACAGTGATTGTGGTGTCTGCCAGAGTGTTTGGAGTCCTCAGGAAACGCTAGGAGCATCCTTTAAGGGAGGTTTCCCAGTCGGGGTGCCAGGTGATCCGTTACAGTGATAAAAAAGGAGAAACAGTTAATAAAATGTTCATCATATATTTAATATATACAATTGATATATTTATTTTTTTAATGTTCCTTCTTGTTATCCTTCTATTGGTTACTTTTCCTCACTTGATCTGTGAATCAAGTGACGTTTTCGTTTTCCTGAATATTTTTTCGTGGACAATACTCCGACTAGCCAAACTGTCAAATGAACGAGTTTCAGAGATCCCGAAGAAAATTTCTATGAACAAAAATCGAAACATTTCAGAAAAAAAGGATTCGGCTGAACTAATGTTCTCTGCCGAGCACAAGTCTAGTTAACAAACATATATCTGCTTATCTGTTTTTTTGAAGAATAATACAACTTTCATCAATTAATACAGACAGATAGATGCAGGAATAGATAGTTGGATAAATATATAACAGATGTCAGATAGATAGAGATAGACAGACAGATAGATAGGTGTGTGGGTGTATGGATGGAAAGGTAGACAGACAGACAGATAGATAAAATATCAATTAAATGCAGTGTGTGGAAGAGAAATACAAACACTGGTGGTAAAATGGTTCTATAAAAAGTGTTGAAATGCCTCCAGGTAAAGATATGTTATGTGATCATTTTGGGTTTCATGACTGTTATAAGCATAATATGTGGGGTTTTTTGTAACTGGAAAAATCCTATGCATTAGACATATTCTCCTCAACAGCTGTTAATTGACCTGATGTAACTAAGTTATGAAATAAAATATATTTATGGTGAATACAATTCTAAAAACAGCTGCCATTAATAATTCCACCGAAACAGTTTCCCTTCAGCATTTGATCCATATATTTGCTCAAACGCACATAAAATTCTAAATGTTCTATTTATTAACTTTCCATCCTCCCTTAATTAAAGTCAATTATTACTGTTTTTTTATTACTTTTTATAAAATAGTAAAAAAGTAAAAAGTTATTCTTACTATATCAATATTCAAAGTATGCCTTGTCATTGATTCCTATATGCAACATGTTGTATGTTTAAAAGTTCCCCATAAACACCATAACCACTTCGCCTCTTTGAAATGTTGCCCCCTGAAGCCGAGGGGTAAAATTTACCATTCTTTAGAATTATTTTATTTTGATTATAACAACCCTAACACTAATACTCATTTCTGGTTTACATAAAGAAATTGTCTTTCTGGTATATTAAAGTGGTTATAAACTTAATTAGAATATTACTATCTATTTATAATATGGTCAGCACAGTATGCACAATATGTATGAGTACCCTGCTATTTTGAAAGGGTTCTAGAACTGCTTCAGTAAAACAAACTTTCAGATTAAAAAAACAAAAATGAATCTAAGGTTGGATTGTTAATTCTTTCAGAAGACCCCTTGGTTCTCGGTGCCTTAATGGCACTATTTTCAAACCCTACTTAGCAGCACAATCCTGTCAGACAAAATACTTTTTGAAGAGTATGTTCAATTCAATGTGTATTGTGCAAGTGTTGAGCACTGTGCAGTGTAATGGGTGCACTGTGTGCTATGTGCTGTGTGCTGTGTACAGTCTAGTGTTTAAAAGACAATCATTTTATAGTACTAGTAAGTCCATTAGGGAGCAACACAAACATATATTTTGGCTTGATAAAGCTGTGTTACTATACACAAAGCACATACTAATGCCAACATATTTTAATAATAAAAAAAAAAAATCACCACCATCAATGAAATGTGTTAGTCCCAAGAGAAGATTGTAGATTGGAAGGAGTAATGTTCCCCAATTTGCCATCTGTACTAGTGCCATGGCCTCTTAAAGTCTTAAAACCTCTTCCTTGGTCATAAGGACTGCTGACACCGCCACTGCTGTCACAACTACTCTTAGTAATATTTAGCCTCAGGTTGGTCATTCTAACATGTCGATTATGTCCAATGCACCACACAGAAGATGATTTTTTTTCTCTGCCATTTTTTATTGTATGGGTAACTCAAAGTCTATAGTGGCAAAAGACTCTGCTACAAAGACCACTGTTGTGGATCAAAATTAGTGATAGTAAAATGTCTATTTACTGTGTATACCTGCATTCAATATTTACTCAAAATGGCTGCTAGGGCAAACCCCCTCACACCGACTAACTACCTCGTGTAACAAGATGGCGCCTGCATCCGGAGTAAAATCCCAGGATGATAGTGACATCACGCCTTGTGCATTAGATAAGACACTTAACACCTAGCCAATTGAAGATGTATTCTTTCTGTTTTCTACATTGTTGCATTTGATGTATTTTTGCCTTTATAAGGGGCTTGCGGCCCCCCACCCCCTCCCCCCCTGATTAAACATTCCGAAGTTTTTTCATTAACCTGAAACTTGGTGTCTCAGTGTGGTTTACTTCAGAAGCGTGCACGCATTTATTTACCAATATGGAGGGGAGCAGATACTCAAATAAACAAACACTTGGTTTGATCCACAACACCACCACCTCCACTATAACTGCTGTGTCTGTTTTCACCACTGTTGGTCTTCTACCACAGTTAGTTCATATGGTATACCTTTTTGAGTTCTCTCGAGAAGCAACTAAGTGAGAGCTTTGTCTACTTTGCGGGTGCCACCAGAACCACTGTTTACAGAAGTGGTAGAGCAGAGTACCAAAGTAGTATTCCCAAAATCTGATCTTGGTGTTGGTGGTAGTGATGAATCTGGTGATGATGTTGTTCTCCCAACATTGCAGAAATAGCCCTTTTACCTCTGGCCGAGGAACTACTGCACGATATGTATAAGCCAGAGAAATTACAATAGGAGAGTCTGGGGACTTGAGGCAACAGCCCAATATTTTCTCCAGCAAGTAGTGTGCAATTGCCTGTTCCATCCATATCTGTACTGTTTTTTTCACACTAAAGGATAGTCTCTTCTTATTTTCACATAATACATTTGAATAATAATATTAGGTGATCATAAGAATTTCCGATTTCTAACCAACCATGGGCCATAATCTCAGAGGAACCAGCATACATGAGCTTGAACATGCAGGTTTTCATTCGTGAATCATTGTCATTTCAGGCACCAGATAAAAATGGGGGGGGAGGGGGAGCAAATTAGTAGCCTAGTTATCCATGATGTACAAGAGATCTGCCTAATCTGGCTCTACCAACGAATCAAGAGGCAGCAGACCACCAGTGATACAGTTTGTTGGAGTGGGAGAAAGTGTGGGTCATTGATTCTACTATAGTACAAGCTTTAGCTGTGTCTAGCATCTAGTACTATCAGGAGTATTAGACAAAAATACAAATAGGAGATATGAGATTGTTACTTGGGAGGCAATAGTGAGACTATTTTACCAATATACAGTTGTTAAAAGTTTTTTTTTTTGTTAAAGGGACACTCCAGGCACCCAGACCACTTCTGCCCATTGGAGTTGTCTGGGTGACAACTCCCACTACCCTTAACCCTGCAAGTGTAACTATTGCCATTTTTTTATAAACTGCAATAAGTACCTTGCAGGGTTAACTCCTCCTCCAGTGGCTATCTACTAGACAGAAACTAGAGGGCACTTCCTGCTTCATAGCACAGAAAACCTGTGCTAGAGCGTCGCTGGACATCCTCACGCTGTGTGAGGACCTCCAGCGTCTCTCAGTTCCCCATAGGAAAGCATTGAAAAGCATTTTCAATGCTTTCCTATGGAATGCTCTAATGCGCGTGCGCGACATGAGCATTAGGTCTCCTCAGCCGGCGGGCGGGATCAGTGTCGCACAACGGCTGACGTAAGGAGTGGTGGGGGTCTCAGGTAAGTGACTGAAGGGGTTTTTACCCCTTCAGCAACCGGGGATGGGGGTGGGAGGGAGAGGGGACCTGCAGTGCCAGGAAGACGGATTGTTTTCCTGGCACTGGAGTGTCCCTTTAACTGTTTGGTGGAATAGAAAACCTTGCTTTGGTCACTGTTGTGTCAGGAAACATATTTCTTTTGCTTAGCATGGGTCATTGATTCCAGTGTGAGATATATATATATATATGTATATAGTGGATAGTACTACACTAAGAGCACTAGAGAAAACTGTAAATGGGAGCTATGAGATTTTCACTTGGCAAACATTTTGTCATTCATCCTAGCGTGAAACAATTTTACCAATATACAGTGGGGTAGTGGGATTAGTAGGATGCTGTCTACATCCAATTTAAAACCCAGAAGGTAATTGTGTTTTTTCCCATGCTTTTTATTCTACAACGATTTATACTTATGATTCCAATGGCAGTGCATCTCATTCTACCACAGCTAGTCCAAGCATTTTATCTGCTTGATGCCCCCTCAGGAAGTAACTAAGTGAGAATGCAGCAGAATCTGCTTTGCATCTCCAAAGTGCCATATGGAATGAGTAAACAAGTAATGTGATGGACAAGGATGTTTGTTTGCTTTGGGATTTGGAGTTTTGTTGAAAAAGAAAGAGATGACTGATGGGAATAAAGATGCAGCCCATCATTTTCTCCAGAAGCTAGCGTGCACTCACCTTCTGCATCTTGTCCACTGTATCTGCTGTAGAACAGAGACAGTTGGCACATCAGCTGTGCCTGTTATCACTGGCAGAAGTAGCTAACTACCATCAATGTTAGCATCACCATCATTAACATCACCTGTACCCGCATCATCAACATTTCCATTAGTAGCAATTTACCAGAGGAGAAGAGGAGCAAGAAAGTACTAGGGCAGGCATCATGCTCACTGTATCTGATTTTGTATAGTTGTTGGAACCTCCTACCAGAACTACTTCCTTGGCTACTACTAGCACCACCCTTAGGCAGAGCAGTTGGGAAGGGAGGATAGGGCCAGTAGTCAGCAGAGGCAGGTCGGACAGGAACAATCCTCCATTAATTATGTGGTGAAATAAAAGATTAGAAAAAAACGTTACCTTTACAACCTTTGATTCACTGATTTTGAATTATTTTATTGATTTGTGATTTATTTATTTTTGTAAGAGTCTGATTATTTGAATTGCACTGCAGTGTTCTTCTAAGCCACAGCTTGTGCTTTGGAACTTGAAAATGTATCTCCTTTTCTAATTTCTCTTTACACTGCCTCTCTTGGCAAACTTATTCATTCATTTGAACTCTTTTGCCACCTGTATGATGAAGATTTCCAAATTTAGCTTTCCTCCTGATCTCTCCTTGCTTTTCTAGAACACATCACGAGTGCCTCTTTTTCATCTGATTGGATAAACTCCTGCTTTCTGTAACTCAATCCCTGTAAAACTGAACTTCTTATCCTATCTTATCTCTTCCTCATGATACTAATCCTTTTCTTTCACTATCCCTGCAAGTTGAAGGTACCTGCAGCTTGTCCTTGCATGCTTGCTGTCTTGGTGTTATCTTTGATTCTAGCTTCACCTTAACACCTCAAATCCAGTCTGTTGCTAAATACTGACGATTCTGCCTAAAAAAAAACATTGATCCCATTAGCCCCTTCCTTATGCAAGATTCTACTAAAAAGCAATTGTAATTTTTCTCATTGATTACTGTAATTCTCTCCTAAATGGTCTCCCCAAAAACCATACTGCCTTGCTACAGTCTGTAATGAATGCTGCTGCGAGGGTGATCTTTCTCTCCTGTTGCTCCTCTCACACCTCGCCCCACTGTCATTTCTTACAATGACTCCCTGTTCCCTGTAAAATTCAATTCAAAATGCTAAACCCTACCTATAAAGCTCTAAAAAACACTATCCCATAACATTTAATTACGAATTCATAGGTATGCCCCCTTCTCATTCTCTCTGATCGCCAGTGACCTTCTCCTGGTCTGCTTGTTTGACCCTTACTGCTAACTCTCGCTTGTAAGACTTCTCGCAGAGTTGCTCCTCTCCTCTGGAACAGCCTGCCTATAACCATCAGACTCTCCCCTAGTCTTCAATCATTTAGGAAGTCCCTCAAAACCCATCTTTTCAGAATAGCCTATGGCAATGGTAACTTCATAGTACATGGTACTATTTCACATACCTAACTCTTGCTCTCTCCACTCCTTTGATTCTGCTACTTCTCAACCTGTCATTTGAATGCTATCCCCCATTCTGCCCTTCTTATTGTGTTAAATATTTTTTTTTTGTAAATTAAAGTTTTATTGTCGTATTTTGGTGAACGTGTCATATCTTTTTAGTCTGCAGTAAAGAGGTTGGACTCGTAGGTCCAAGGTATGTAAAGGTATGCAGTATGCTAGCCATGCAGGGCTGCGATACTCAAGCAAGTAGGCGAGGAAGATAGTCATTACCAGAGATCATAAACATCACAAAGGTTACAGAACATAATAATGCAAAACAATGCAAAACAACACAAAACAACGTATGTTCGAATAACGTGGGTGGTATCTAGGTGTGTCCTATGGGTTCTTCTATTAGTGTACTGTTATCGGGGTACATTTTATCTTAGGATAGGGGTGTGGCCCCCGCCTCCAGTCTCACCACCGCGCGCGAGTCCTCTGGTGCGACGGTACACCAGATGGCTTCTGTGAGTTGCAGTCTGGCTGATTCCCATGTGGGTCTCCGTTCTAGCCCCTCTCTCCGCCCCCTGTGTATGGTGGTTCAGGTAAGAGTAGTGAGGTAGGGTATGGGAGTGGTAGTCACCTGCGTCTGTGGACCAGCGATCCAAGGCTTCCATCTAATTCTGGGTATGTATCTGAGTGTCAGCCTCCTTGTCCCATGTGTCGTCCCCCTGTCATCTGTATGTCAGCATGCCTTGGAAGTCTGGGCAGTAGACTTCTACTAACCAATATATCCATATGACTAAGTACATTTGTGAGCGGCCTTGTGCTGTAAACTTCAAGTCTTCCAATCCACGCAGTTCCTCAATTTTTTCAAACCAGGTCGTTAACGGAGGGGGCGTGTCTGTCTTCCAATACAAGGGTAAGATGTGTTTCGCTCTGTTCAGTATCCGTATTGTTAAGGATTTTTTATATTTGACTGTTTAGGTTGTAGTGCAGTGTAAGAGGTATGCAGTTGGCTTGAAGGGGGTTGTCTTTGAACTTTTGTAGCACCCTACATTTTCTGCAAGATTTGGTGTGTTCTATACCACAAGGTCAAAACTTTGTATACCGTTTCTTGGGTTTTACTTGCCAGTGTGCAGTGGTGTGTATGGTCGCATATTTTGACCCATTTTTGTTCTGTGAAATTGTCACCTGTCATCGTCTCCCATTTACCCATGTAGGAAGGTGTTGGAAGGTTCCTATTGTGAAGGAGCAGAGTGTATAGGTGAGAGATAGCATGTAAAAGTGGGTCCGGATCTGTCCCCAGGTATTCTAATGAGGTCAATGCCCTGTTGAGGTTGGGTTTCTGTGGAATGCTGTGTAGGAACTGTCGGATTTGTTCGTGTTTCAGTCTGTGTAGGAAGGTAATGTGTGGACTTTCTAGGAAGTCACTGAGGGGTTTGATTTTGCCGTTCTTCATCATGTGTCTAACTTGGATGTGTGTCAGTGGTGTCAGGCATGTGAATGCCCATATGTCTATGCCTGGAGTGAATTCAGGGTTGTTCATGATTGGGTAGAGAGGGGAAGGGAAGGATGAGAGGCCCATCTGCGAGGCTATCCTGTATCACACTTCCAGGGTGGCCCTCACCAATAGTTTATGATGCGAGATGCGTTTTCCAATCGTTGGGTTCATCCATGTCATTGCTTTTAGGGAGCCACTAGATTGAGCTTGTTTGATTTCCTTCCAAGGTTGGGCTACACTATCCTTGACCCATTCCAGTATTTGTTGTAAGTGGGAAGCCTGATAGTAAGGGTGCAAGTCAGGGACCGCCAGAGCACCTTCTAGTTTCGCTCTCGTCAGTATTTAGTATTTCAATTGCGGTGCACCCTGACCCCATATGTACGTGATCACCAAAGACCTCAGAGACGTAACGTATGCTGAAGGGATCTGTATGAGAAGTGTTTGGAACAGGTACAATATGCAGGGCAAGAAATTAATTTTGAGCACAGTGATGCGGCCGAGCCAGGACAAGCGGGGCAACTTCCATTCTTCCAGGATTTTCTTGATGTTTTTGAGCATTGCATTGAAGTTTAGTCCGTATAGTTGGGTGAGGTCTCGGGATATCCACATTCCCAGGTATTTAATTACTCTGTCGGACCAGTGAAAGTGAAAGCTCTGGCGTTGTGCTTCAATCCTGTCTGCCGGTAGATTGATATCGAGCAGGTTTTGAAGTTAGAGAATCTTCCATATAGGTCAAATTCTCATAGAATGTTGGTAAATTTTGTTTCAGGCATAGAGACAAAGAAGATCCGGTAGTCCGTGTAAGCGGCCATCTTGTGTGTTGAGGGTCCTGCTTCGACTCCTCCTATATCAGGGTTTCTCCTAATTGCCGATAGTGGGCAGCCTTGCCTGGTCCCGTTGTGGATTGGGAACACGTCCGTGTAGGCTCCGTTAATACATACCTTTGCTGATTGGTCAGCATACAGTGCTGTGATCCACGTATATATATTAGGTGCCATTAGCCACGGCTAGGTGCGTGCTAAACAGGAAGTCCCAGCTTACTCTGTCAAAGGCCTTCTCCACGTCGGTTGATAGCAGGAGAAGACCCTTGCCTGTCCATTGGGCGTGATGGATCAAGGACAGGGTTCTGGAGGTATTGTCCCTCGCCTCACTATGTGGTATGAACCCCACCTGGTCCGGTTTTCGCCAAAATCCAGATTAAGTCACAATTAAATAGGGAGATAGGCTGGTAGTTGGCACATTGCTCCGCGTCTTTCCCCTCCTTAGGTATCAGGGCTATGTTCACCTTGGGCGTCTGGGAGGGATACCTCTGTCCCTGCATCAGTGAGTTATCAGCTGACAGGAAATGTGGAGATAGGCCATCTGAGAACTGTTTGTAGTAGCGTATCGTCAGTTCATCGGGACCCGGGCTCTTGCCCGGTTTCGAAGTCTTGATTGCCAGCGCCAGTTCTTCTGTAGTTAGTGGGGCTTCCAGTGCTTCCAACAAGGTTTTCGTGTGAAGGTTATCGGCCAGATATGTTCGCATGGATTTGGTGTTCTGTGAGGTATCCGTGGACGATTTCTTTGGGTATAGTTTTTTCAAATAGTTGCATGCAACTTCGGCGATTCGAGACAGCATTCTCTGCGACTGGCCCCTTGTGTCACGTAGGCTGATGATGTAGGATGTGTTCCATTTTTTGTTTATGTTAGTGGAAAGAAGTTTGCCACACTTATCTCTGTTAACGTAAAAGAAGGCTTTGGTGTGCTGGAGAAAGCGTTGGAGACGAAGTCAAAGGAGAGAGGTTAGTTGTCCCCTCACCTCAGCCAATTCTTAAAACATGTCCAGAGTGTGAGCTACTTTATGTCGGGATTCTAAGTCCTGTATTTTGTCTGTGAGATCTCTGATTGCAGTCTTTCTGCTTTTCTTCAATGCGGCGCCCCTGGCCAAAGAGAATTGCCATATCGTGCATTTGTGGTCTTTCAGATGGTTCCAGGAGGAGGGGGAGGGGAGAGGATTGGAAGGGAAAGGAGAACACGGGAGAGGGAGAAGAGAGGCATAGGGGGTGGGAGTCACGCTGTCTCATGCACTTGTCACTGGCTTGTCAGGGCTGGCGTTTCAGGAGGTCATCACAGTGGGTAAGGCCAGGCAGGTGAAGTGTCACAGGGGGTTCCCAGTTAGGATGGTGCCCCAGCTGCTCAGGTTGTAGCTTGGCGGGTTCTTCAGTCCCTCTGAGTAAGGCCGGAGGCTGCTGGATGTCTGGCAGGTAGAAGTCTGAGGGGTCTGGCCACTTCATGTTCAATGGGGTGATGGAAATTAAAGTCCCCAGATGAACAAAGTCCGCATGGGTGCGTACCACCACGGGCCTGGTGTAGTCACCAATAGCCCAGATGGAAAGAGCCCTGTAACGGATCACCTGGCACCCCGACTGGGTACCTCCGTTGAAGGATGCTCCTAGCGCTTACAGAGGGCTCCAAGCGCTCCGCAGACACCATAACCATCGCAGACCCCACGAACCGCCGCAGCTTAGTTGGGGTCTCGCTGTCTCCTACCCACCCTGGACCTACGGCAAGGCTCCAGGTTCCAGTGGGTGAACCTCTCCTCCAAGAGAGTGAAGCAGGAACAGGCTCTTAAAAGAGCCTAGAAGTGATTATCCAAGGGAGCATGCAGAGCATAGCAATCCCTTGCAGTGATATAGCAATTCCCCCAATAAGAGACAGGACCAGGGCCGGCGCTACCATAAGGCGGCCCAGGCGGCCGCCTTAGGGCGCACCGGCCCTGGGGGCGCAAAATCAGGGTGACCGGAAGGAGGGAAGCGCACTGCGCTCCCCTCCAACCGACGACCTTTAGCGTGCGGTTCTGCGGGCGCGCGAGGGAGCACTCTCCCATGTGTGCTTCCTCTTCAGCTCCCTCGCGCGCCGCATACTGATACCGGAGCCGGAAGATGACGTCATCTTCCGGCGCCGGCATCCCTACGCGGTGCGAGGGAGCTGAAGAGGAAGCACACATGGGAGAGTGCTCCCTCGCGCCCGCCCGCCCGCCAGCCAGCCAGCTTGCCTACCCGCCCAGGAGCCCAGCAGCACCACTGGACCCCAGGGAATCCCTTCAGCACTCCAAAAAGGTAAGGAGGCTGGGGGATTAAATAAAAAAAAAAAAAAAACATGTGTTAGTGTGAGTGTTAGTGTGTGTGTCTGCTAGTGAGTGTCAGTGTGTGTGTCTGCTAGTGAGTGTCAGTGTGTGTGTCTGCTAGTTAGTGTCAGTGAGTGTGTCTGCTAGTGAGCGTCAGTGTGTGTGTCTGCTAGTGAGCGTCAGTGAGTGTGTCTGCTAGTGAGCGTCAGTGAGTGTGTCTGCTAGTGAGCGTCAGTGAGTGTGTCTGCTAGTGAGCGTCAGTGTGTGTGTCTGCTAGTGAGCGTCAGTGTGTGTGTCTGCTAGTGAGCGTCAGTGAGTGTGTCTGCTAGTGAGCGTCAGTGAGTGTGTCTGCTAGTGAGCGTCAGTGTGTGTGTCTGCTAGTGAGCGTCAGTGTGTGTGTCTGCTAGTGAGCGTCATTGTGTGTGTCTGCTAGTGAGCGTCATTGTGTGTGTCTGCTAGTGAGCGTCAGTGTGTGTGTCTGCTAGTGAGCGTCAGTGTGTGTGTCTGCTAGTGAGCGTCAGTGTATGTGTCTGCTAGTGAGCGTCAGTGAGTGTGTCTGCTAGTGAGCGTCAGTGAGTGTGTCTCCTAGTGAGCGTCAGTGTGTGTCTGCTAGTGAGTCTCTTACTGAGTGTGTTTGTGTGTGTATTAGTGAGTCAGTTTGTCTGTTAGTGAGTGTGTGTTTGTCAGTGAGAGTGTATGTTTTGTAAGTGAGTGTGTATGTATGTCTGTCGCTGAGTGTCAGTAAATGTGTGTCCGTTAGCTGGTGTGTATGCATCTGTTCGTGAGAGTGTGTGTATGTCTTCAGCACTTACCTTTCTCCCTTGGCGCTGGGGATTCCTCCGCCTCTCAGCTCCGAATGCTCTTGCCGCGCACGCATTCAAACCGCCCATAGGAAAGCATTACTCAATGCTTTCCTATGGACGTTCAGTGTTTTAGAATAGCGGAAGCTCCTCTAGTGGCTGTCAGTGAGACATCCACTAGAGGCGGAATTAACCCTCGGTGAAACATAGCAGTTTCTCTGAAACTGCTATGTTTTCAGCTGCAGGGTTAAAACTAGAGGGACCTGACACCCAGACCACTTCATTGAGCTGATGTGATCTGGGTGTCTGTAGTGGTCCTTTAAGTGTGTGTGCATCTGCATGCACTGGCGTACATACCGCGGTCGCAGGGGTCACAGCCCTGCAACCCCTGCGACCAGGTGCCCGCCGCCATGTGTTGCGGCCCCGGCCCGCGCAGAGTAAGCGCGAGAGGGGGGGGCACGGATCAATTTGCGCACATGGGTCATGTGTACGCCACTGCACCTACCCTGGTGTCTGCCGCAGGCTGTGTGGAGGGGGCGAGGATATGAATGACATCATATCCCTGCTCCCTGTGTACCACACAGCGTGGCTGGCGCCCTGTGATGGGGCTGGGCTGCAGGACAGGACTCCAAGGAGCCAGACAGCATGCATCCAGGGGACAAGATTGAACTGATGTAAGTATGTAATTATGTATGTCTCTGTATGTATGTATGTATGTAGGTCTCTGTATGCCTGTATGTCTTTGTATGTATGTTTCTGTATGCCTGTATGTCTCTGTATGCCTGTATGTCTCTGTATGCCTGTATGTCTGTACAAAATGTATGTGTCTGTATGTTTCTTTATGCCTGTATGTCTCTGTATGTACAAATGTATGTACAAATGTATGTGTCCGTATGCCTGTATGTCTCTGTATGTACAAATGTATGTGTCTGTATGTCTTTGTACGTATGTGTCTGTATGCCTGTATGTCTCTGTATACCTGTATATATGTATGTGTCTGTATGACGGTATGTCTCTGTATGCGTGTATGTCTTTGTATGCCTGTATGTATGTGTCTGTATGCCTGGATGTCTCTGTATGTATGTTTCTGTATGTCTATGTATGTATGTATGTATGTGTCTGTATGACGGTATGCCTCTGTATGTATGTCTTTATATGCCTGCATGTCTCTGTATGCATGTATGTCTCTGTCTGTGTCTGTATGTCTCTGTATGATTATTTCTGTGTTTGTATGAACCTTATTTTAAACGAGGGTGGGGGGCACCAAAATGCATCTTCGCCTGTGTAACTAAAAATCCTAGCACCGGTCCTGGACAGGACTCTAGATTGAGGGTAAGGTAGAACTCTGATGTTTAATGGCAGGTACTCTGCTTTTATGCAGTGCTCCCCTGCAAGGGAGACGCCCACAGGCAATTAGGCATTAACCAATCAAATATCGGTTACATCCCACATATTCCCTCCCCTCTGCTTGGGAGATAATTGAGTTTCTTACTGTATCTACTCAATTATCTCCAAGCTAAAAACTTATACTTTTCATACATTTTTATAACTTTAAAACTATACATTCAATCTTCATAACCACATATTAATAATCAGCATACTTGAAATATGAACATACTCAAAAATCATGCAAACACCGTTAGTTCAAAAGTTAGTCGGAACTTCCATTAGTTCAAAAGCTAGTCGGAAGTACTTTGTGACCGACCGCAGGCACATTTTCATGCCCAAAACAGTTCCATAGATTTGGGCTGTGCGGTCGGTCTATTTTACACCAAGAAATTGACTAAGTCCTATTCGAACGGGAGTTCGAATCTTTGAACGGGACTTAGTCTCCAGCCGCGGTGTCGAAGAAGGTACGGGTCAGCGGTGTTCGTGCATTTGGGTAGCCGCAAACATTTCCATAGATTTGGCTGCACACACCGCTGACCGCGTTCGAATAAGTTAAAATGGCCGCCACCACGTGTTCGTTTGTCGAATGGCGGCCACTTCGATGACTTCGACACTTCGACGACTTCGGCACTTCGACGACTTCGGCACTTCGACTGCATTTGAAGTGCCAGTTTAAAGTTGTAACACTGCTCCAAAGTATTTAAAGGGCCAGGAACAGCATTACACAAATCCATTATGCCCAAATGCAGTTAAAGGGCAATACATCCCAGGGCCATAATCACAGGTTACTTTCGCCACAAGCCCTGGTGCCTGCGGCCTGGAGGGCCCTGGTCAGGGGCATGAGCAATCTCCGGTACCGCAATGTAGCTGGGGAGAGGTCAGGGTACAGTTGCAGGTCAGCTTGTCTGTAGTGGATCACTGCCACCTCCCTAGATGCCCTGAGTATGGATTCCTTATCAGCAAACACCTCCAGGCAGCATGTGATGTCCCTTGGTGGCGCTTCTGGCGGTCCCCTCTGGTGCAGCGCGCCCTCACAAGCCCCAGCGGGAAAGCAGGGTTTCTGTGCAGGAGGCCATTGAATATTTCTTTGAGGATAATCTGGAGGTGAGGTGGATCAGTTTCAACCTTGGGTAGGCCTCTGACTTGAAGGTTATTATGCCTTTCCTGGTTGTCCAGGTCCATCACATGTAGGGCCTTGCCTCTTATAATGTCCTCATGCTGTGCCTGGGTGTCCCTTACTTGAGCATGGGCCGATCTGAGTTGGTCGCATGTGGCCTCCACATGGCCCACGCGGTCGCCCAGGCCCTGGATGGCTGTTGGCAGCCGCCATGTCAGCATATATGGGTAGGGATTGAAGCAGCCTGCCCCAATCCCTGTCATCTGTGACAGACGACAGGTCCTCTGGTGAGAAGGCCGGGGAGTGAACCTCTTTGCCGTCCGAGGCCCCCTCCGACAGAGGCAGGGAAGCCAGGTTCACCAGCGTGGAGAGGTACTGGTAGAGGGATGGGTTAAGAGACCCCTTCTTGAGTTCGGCAACCCTCGGGGTAATTACACGAGGAGGTAGTGGAGAGATAGATCAAGCGGCCATCTCCGATCGCGGTCAGTCCCCGCCCCCTCCTGTTTTATAACACACCTCTAGACTGTAAGCTGCACATGCAGTTGGGAGAAGCTGATTGGTCATTGGGTTTTTTTCTGCTCTGTAGAACAGAAAAAGTGAAGGGGAATGGGTATTGTCCATCCACTCAACCCTTCATCCCTGAGAAGAACTAAACTTTCCCACACATTCAGTCTTTAGCATGAGTGACCCTCAAAAAAAATCAGCTTAGGCTTCAATTTAATAAGTTTTTCAACTGATTCAATACTGTTACAAAGGCTTTCCAACTGACTTATCTACAGAAGTCACCATTAAATAATATGGGAATTAATATGGGAATTTTTGCAGATAAATCATTTGGAACGTTTTTCCAGAGGTATGGAATTATTTGAAATTTAAGAACAGGATTTTAGAAAACAAATAAATAAACAAACAAAGGAAAATTATAATATATAAGATTCTACATTAAATTTTATTCAGCACCAAAATATGAATCAATTCAGTGAAATAATTGAATTCCATTGAAGTGACATTCAGCTGCCATAATAACCCATGTACGTCGCAGATGTTATATTGCAAGGGAGTCGCCTGTCCTTGTCTTTGACTTATGGTTGCAGTGATTACATGTTTTCTTCTGCAATGTGTCTACAAGGTAAGCGCCTAGTATATAAAGTAAACTAAGAAGGTGTCTCTTAAATGGTTTGTATTCTTTGAATAGCTTCTTAGCTAAGAAAAAAGAAGAAAAAAAAAACACAAAACATCGCAAATAAGGGGCAGGTCATGAAGATTGTATTTTGCATCACCCACCTTAGATAAGGGAGTTCAGAATTTATGTATAATGATGTAATATTATTTTTAATTGTCCCATGTTTTATTGGTTAACATAATAATTTATGCAATATTTTTTGAAACTTTTGTTAGTGGAACTTGTTTGAAAATATAACATACACGAAAACTAAAAAAAACAACTATTCAGACCTTCAGTGCAAACTGATTTATTTTTTGTTCTTCTTTTCTGTTAAGCTGAGATAGTCTTATCTTCACTTCTACATTGTTAGAGATAAAATGACAAGTAGCACTTTGCCCTTTTGCGCACTTCTAAAATAGATGTATTAACTCTATTACTACTGTGTTGGTCATAGAAATGGCTGTCAAGACTATTGTATTATAGAAGACAGTAGCAATGGGAAAAATACTCTGTCAGGCTTGACAGTTTAATTACGCAAGAAATCCTGTTCAGTTTCCATCTATTTACAATCTCGTTTAGGTCCATTTAACAATAGCTTAAATTGTTTGTATTGTAAAATTCTCTTTTTAAGTTCTAAAAATTAATATGCAACAAATGTGTTAAAATATTCTTGTGCAAATTATTTCCCCTGTATAATTTGCCTGCCAACCATGTAGAAATTTTTTACATTTTGAAAATATTTATTTGGCATTTAGGTTCCAGCATAAGAAGTGTTTTCTCATCCATCCTTTTATTCTTAATCCCAGTGGTGTATCACGCAGGGGCGGAGGTGGAGTTTGCCCCAGGTGTCAGGAGGCACTCACTTGTTACTATATGTAACAATGCCTGAAAGACCATGGTAGAGGAACTTCATTATTCTCTACCCGGTCTGAGAAAGTAGGTCTTGGCATGCTGGGACAGGAGGAGACAGGTATATGACACTCACAGCACACTGAGAGCAGCATTCTTAAACCAGGTAAAGGCTAATAAAGCAAACTATGAGACCACGCAACTGAAATATAAAAAAGGAGGACGTTAGAGTCAAAAAGGAGGGATAGAAGGCATATGGGGGTAAGGGATTCAAGAGATGATGTATGACAAGAGAGGAGTTAAAGCCACATAGGGGGATAAGAAACATGAGGGTACATAAGAGTCTTTAAAACATGAGGTTACATAAGAGACACAAGAAAGGGAGTAACAGACACAACAGTGAAGATATGAAATGTAAGAAAGGGGTAAGAGACAAGAGGGGGCATAAGAGACAAAAACATAGAATAAGACAGGCAAATGATTATACGAGAAACAAGGGGGAAAACAAATCACAAATTAGAAATTAGAGACACAAGAGGACACAAGAAACAAAGGGGGCACAAGAGACATGGGGAAAGACACAAGATGGGCATAAAAATGTAAAGGGGTGTAAGACACAAGAGAGAGGCAAGAGACACAAAATGGGAGACAAGATGCAAAGAGGATAAGAACACAAAACATTGCAAATAGCACAGATTTGGTTAAGAACACAATAATGTGTGAGACACAAAGAGGGAAAGAGATATATGAGTGGGTAAGAGATAAAAGGGGGTTAGGAGATGCATGGAGGATATAAAAGACACAAGGGGCATTAGAGATAATTTGGAGACACACGAGAGAGGCAAGAGACACAAAATGGGGGACAAGATGCAAAAGGAGATAAGAACACAAAAAGTTGCAAATGGCATTGATAGTGAGGAATTTTCTTTTGTATCAATTTGCAACTCTCTGTATTTCTCCTCGTCCCCAAACCAGCTGGTAAGGAGCCCCCAACGAACGATACAAGACAAGGTTCAAAGTTACTTCTGAGCCTTCTGAGCCGTGCAACAGGTTTTATACAGCAGGAAACAGGGGTGGTCGTTACAAGCATTATCCAATCCTAATAAAGTATATTATTTCAAATAGCTGACATGTTAACCAATTTTAAACAGACTGAACATCATGTCATATGTAGCTTGAGCCTTGGGTCAATATAGGCAAAGTGTATTATTCCCAACAGGCACAATGTTGGTTAAGGACACAATAATGTGTGAGACACAAAGGAGGAAAGAGACATGAGAGTGCGTACAAGATAAAAGGGCTTAGGAGATGCATGCAGGATATAAAAGACACAAGGGGCATTAGAGACAATTTGGAGGACACAGTTTCTCCCAGATGTCAAGTAACTTAAGTACACCTCTGCTCCCTTGTTTGTTGCCAGAATACATTGATATATTTTGACCTAATAAACAAATTCCTTCTGCAGCAATGTAAAGGGGAGCAATGGACCTCTGATAAATAATTTCCTTTGCATTGTTAAAAACAGCAATGGAATAAGGGGATGGGTAAATTTATTTCTGGATTAAAAAATATTTGTAAAATCTGATCTCAAAACTAACTCTTTGCTCAAAACCGAAATATTTTTTAAAAATCCCAAAGTTTCCTTTACTCCTTGACTCACTTTACTATCTACTAGCTGCTCTCTCATTATTTGCTCAGTTTTTTCTACCTACAGCTTCTTAGATTTTACGTCTTTTTCATGTTATTTCATGTTACCATATTATCATTTCATGTTTATATTCCATTATTACTGTAGAAATGCAATTCTTCAAAGATTGTTTCTTTAATTTCTACAATATCTGCCATTGCATTTGTTGGATATTCAATGGTTACTTGTTCAATAGTGTTGTCGCGAACCCGGAATTTTCGGTTCGCGAACGGCGAACGCGAACTTCCGCAAATGTTCGCGAACCGCGCGAACCGCGCGAACCGCCATTGACTTCAATGGGCAGGCGAATTTTAAAAACAACAGGGACTCTTTCTGGCCACAATAGTGATGGAAAAGTTGTTTCAAGGGGACTAACACCTGGACTGTGGCATGCCAGAGGGGGATCCATGGCAAAACTCCCATGGAAAATCGCACAGTTGATGCAGAGTCTGCTTTTAATCCATAAAGGGCAGAAATCACCTAACATTGACACCTGTCCTCAAAGCCCAGCCCTGATACACACTGACACAGAGCAGAATAGAGACTGTTCCCCCTACATAGGGTCACTTGGCAGATATGGATTGACACCTGTCCTCAAAACCCCTGATACACACTGACACAGAGCAGAATAGAGACTGTTCCCTGTCCACAGAGACCATGATACACACTGACACAGAGCAGAATAGAGACTGTTCACCGTCCACAGAGACCATGATACACACTGACACAGAGTGTCCGCGTGAAATAGGGCCGTGAGTAATGACGTCACGGGTAGCCTGCCCATAGTAACGCATAGGGTGGAAGAGCTGATAGGACATTTGAAACGTATTGGGATGGAGATGCTTAATTGTTCTCCAAAATGCTTGACACCACCCCATAGTGAATCTCTGCAAACTTTAATACCATCAGAGGAGGAAGAATGTGGCAGCCCACTGGGATTATTCGAAAAATTTCAAATTGATGATTTTCCAGACCCTGGGGTTGACATTAGTCCAGATTTACATCTTGTGACCCATGAGGATGTTCCAGGCACTACTTGTGAAATAAAGACAGATAATAAAGTGAATGATCCTTCTCCTTGGGACTTGCACCCTGTCGTTGAAGGTGGAGTAGGCAATGGCAAGAGCATGCTGTGGGTAGTCAGTGCAAACACTCTCTTCCCGGTGAATAATGAGGAGACTAACTATGATGACGTTATTTGCGTTGAAAGTAATGATGCCAGAGATCTTTTGAAACCATATGGAAGGAACGAATTGGATAAGAGAAAGGCAAGAGACCACCTGCATATAGACAAGAATACGCATAAGTGAAAGAAGAGAACATGTGAAAAAGAGAAGCTGCAGATTGCCTATTTGCAAATAGTTGAGTTATGTCCTGAAGATGTCCGTGTTACCACAGTGCAGACTCTGTTTGATACACTACTGAGGAGAGTCAGAGAAACCCCAGATCTTCACTTATTGGATGAGTCGGTGCATGGAGTTGCAGAGAACGTAGAACAAGAAATATTTAAACTTTTCCTGTGTACTGACAGCAGATATAAGAATAAATACCGGATCCTCCTTTTCAATTTGAAGGACCCTAAAAATCAGATCATGTTCCGTTGTGTGGTCCTTGGTGAAATCACCCC
Organism: Pelobates fuscus; assembly: GCF_036172605.1. Classification (NCBI taxonomy): domain Eukaryota; kingdom Metazoa; phylum Chordata; class Amphibia; order Anura; family Pelobatidae; genus Pelobates; species Pelobates fuscus. The sequence continues at coordinate 290,366,359 of NC_086320.1, read as the reverse complement.
ACAGTGTTTGGTTCTAATGAGTGCAACGTAAATTGGCAATGTGCACTGGAACAGTTCTGCAGAGCACACGCTGAAGGAAGGACTGACAGAGCCGCTTGAAGACAAGTAACTGCTATTCAATCTATAACAGTGAAAAACAAATTTTGGTTTTAAAAGCACGCTATAGAGACACCAGATATGATTGGCAATGTGCACTGGAACAGTTCTGCAGAGCACACACTGTAGGCCTGAGACACCCGCTTGAAGACAAGTAACTGCTATTCAATCTATAACAGTGAAAAACAAATTTTGGTTTTAAAAGCACGCTATAGAGACACCAGATATGATTGGCAATGTGCACTGGAACAGTTCTGCAGAGCACACACTGTAGGCCTGAGACACCCGCTTGAAGACAAGTAACTGCTATTCAATCTATAACAGTGAAAAACAAATTTTGGTTTTAAAAGCACGCTATAGAGACACCAGATATGATTGGCAATGTGCACTGGAACAGTTCTGCAGAGCACACACTGTAGGCCTGAGACACCTGCTTGAAGACAAGTAACTGCTATTCAATCTATAACAGTGAAAAACAAATTTTGGTTTTAAAAGCACGCTATAGAGACACCAGATATGATTGGCAATGTGCACTGGAACAGTTCTGCAGAGCACACACTGTAGGCCTGAGACACCCGCTTGAAGACAAGTAACTGCTATTCAATCTATAACAGTGAAAAACAAATTTTGGTTTTAAAAGCACGCTATAGAGACACCAGATATGATTGGCAATGTGCACTGGAACAGTTCTGCAGAGCACACACTGTAGGCCTGAGACACCCGCTTGAAGACAAGTAACTGCTATTCAATCTATAACAGTGAAAAACAACTGGTTTTAAAAGCACGCTATAGAGACACCAAATATGATTGGCAACTGTCAAAGCATGCTGGAACAGGTCTACAGAGCACACGCTGAAGTAGGCCTGACACCCAGACGCTTGCAGACGCTTGCAGACAACTAAATGATCTTCTATTACTGATCTTCTATTACAGTGAAAAAAAATGATTTCTTTAAAATCTAAAGCTTAAGCTATTGTTAAAACAGATATGAGTGGTGGCACTGGGCAAGTGGGCACAGTATCCAATGTGAACCTCACACAGAAGCTGGCAGGCAGGCAACTGCTCTTCTATTACAGTGAAAAAAAATATTTATTTTAAATGTAAAGCTTAACAAATTGTTAAAACAGATATGAGTGGTGGCACTGGGCAAGTAGGCACAGTATCCAATGTGAACCTCACACAGAAGTTGGCAGGCAGGCAACTGCTCTTCTATTACAGTGGAAACAAAATTTTGGTTGTAAAAGCACGCTATAGAGACACAAGATATGAGTGGCAACTGTCAAAGCACGCTGGCACAGGTCTGCAGAGCACACGCTGAAGTAGGCCTGACACCCAGACGCTTGCAGACAACTAACTGCTTTTCTATTACAGTGAAAAAAATATATTTATTTTAAATGTAAAGCTTAACCATTTGTTAAAACAGATATGAGTGGTGGCACTGGGCAAGTAGGCACAGTATCCAATGTGAACCTCACACAGAAGCTGGCAGGCAGGCAACTGCTCTTCTATTACAGTGGAAACAAAATTTTGGTTGTAAAAGCACGCTATAGAGACACAAGATATGAGTGGCAACTGTCAAAGCACGCTGGCACAGGTCTGCAGAGCACACGCTGAAGTAGGCCTAACACCCAGACGCTTGCAGACAACTAACTGCTCTTCTATTACAGTGAAAAAAAAATATTTATTTTAAATGTAAAGCTTAACCAATTGTTAAAACAGATATGAGTGGTGGCACTGGGCAAGTAGGCACAGTATCCAATGTGAACCTCACACAGAAGCTGGCAGGCAGGCAACTGCTCTTCTATTACAGTGGAAACAAAATTTTGGTTGTAAAAGCACGCTATAGAGACACCAGATATGAGTGGCAACTGTCAAAGTACGCTGGCAGGGTTGTGCAGGGCACACGCTGAAGGAAGGCCTGACAGAGCCGCTTGAAGGACACTGACTGTCTGCTATTAGCTTACACTGGAAACCTTTTTTCTTTGTAAAAGCACGCTAAAGAGACACCAGATATGATTGGCAACTGTCAAAGCACGCTGGCACAGGTCTGCAGAGCATACGCTGAAGTAGGCCTGACACCCAGATGCTTGCAGACAACTAACTGATCTTCTATTACAGTGAAAAAAAATGATTTCTTTAAAATCTAAAGCTTAAGCTATTGTTAAAACAGATATGAGTGGTGGCACTGACTGTGCAAATGGGCAAGGCATCCAACCTGACACAGAAGCTGGCAGGCAGGCAACTGCTCTTCTATTACAGTGAAAAAAAAGTATTTATTTTAAATCTAAAGCTTAACCAATTGTTAAAACAGATATGAGTGGTGGCACTGGCTAGTGGGCACAGTATCCAATGTGAACCTCACACAGAAGCTGGCAGGCAGGCAACTGCTCTTGTATTACAGTGAAAAAAATTATTTATTTAAAATCTAAAGCTTAACCAATTGTTAAAACAGATATGAGTGGTGGCACTGACTGTGCAAATGGGCAAGGCATCCAACCTGACACAGAAGCTGGCAGGCAGGCAACTGCTCTTCTATTACAGTGAAAAAAAATTATTTATTTTAAATCTAAAGCTTAACCAATTGTTAAAACAGATATGAGTGGTGGCACTGGGCAAGTGGGCACAGTATCCAATGTGAACCTCACACAGAAGCTGGCAGGCAGGCAACTGCTCTTCTATTACAGTGAAAAAAAAATATTTATTTAAAATCTAAAGCTTAACCAATTGTTAAAACAGATATGAGTGGTGGCACTGACTGTGCAAATGGGCAAGGCATCCAACCTGACACAGAAGCTGGCAGGCAGGCAACTGCTCTTCTATTACAGTGAAAAAAATTATTTATTTTAAATCTAAAGCTTAACCAATTGTTAAAACAGATATGAGTGGTGGCACTGGGCAAGTGGGCACAGTATCCAATGTGAACCTCACACAGAAGCTGGCAGGCAGGCAACTGCTCTTCTATTACAGTGAAAAAAAAATATTTATTTTAAATGTAAAGCTTAACCTATTGTTAAAACAGATATGAGTGGTGGCACTGGGCAAGTAGGCACAGTATCCAATGTGAACCTCACACAGAAGCTGGCAGGCAGGCACCTGCAATTACATTACACAGGAAAAAAAAAAAAAAGCAGCCTGATGTTATAGCCCTAAAAAGGGCTTTTTGGGGTGCTGTCCTTACAGCAGAGATCAGATGAGTCCTTCAGGATTGTAGTGGACACTGAATACCCTAGCCTAGCTATCAATTTCCCTATCTAATCAGCAGCAGCTAAACTTTCCCTCCTCTCACTAAGCATGCATCTTCCGAATGAATCGAAAATGGATGCTGGGAGGGAGGTTGGAGGGTGTGGAAGGGAGGGAGTGCTGCTGATTGGCTGGAATGTGTCTGCTGACCGAGAGGCACAGGGTCAAAGTTTGCCCAATGATGACGAATAGGGGGCGGATCGAACTGCGCATGTGTCCGCCCGCCGCGGCGAACGCGAACACGCTAATTTCGCCAGGAACTGTTCGCCGGCGGACAGTTCGGTACATCACTATTGTTAAATCAGTTTGGAGAAAATGCTCTGCAAAGTGATCTGTTACCATGAAAACCATTTGAATGTTACAGCTGATTGGTCCACTTTTAAAACACACAGTTTTGAGATAAATGGCTTGTGAAAGAATGCAGTGGACCAGATTTATAAATAATTCTGTTGTATTTTGGAGATATATAAAATCACTGGTCCCTGATCACACAAAATGGAGGAAATTATAAAAAATGTTTTTACCTAAGAAGAAATCTAAAATCCTGTTCTATTTACTTCTGTTGTACACTAACGTAAAAATTATAACTCGTGTTCACTATATTTTATTGTCAACATGTTATCAGAAAATAGAGATACACATATGCTACTAATACAATCATTTGATGGATAAAAGGTTAATTTCCACTCCTGTCTACATAATTTCTATTTTCCCTGCAATCCTCTAATGTTATCAAGCCTTAGCATAGCTTAACAAGGCAAGGAAGCAAACAGCATTGTTGAGTGATACCTATTTAATCTTTTTTTTGTATCTGAACTCCTTATCTTACCATTTCCAACATATATTCCTTAGCGAGAAACGCAATTGTTATTTCGAAATAATAGGCCCACCCTACAGTTTTAAATTACACTTAGTATTAGTCATCAATGCAATAGGATAAATGTGACTAGAACAGAGGTTTAAATCTGACTCATATCCCGGTGTTCTGTAGTAGATAAGAAGCTACAGCAATGTGTTTTATGCTAAAGTAATAGTTACCTTATTCATAGCATTACACCATTTACTTCATATATTAATTTATAAAGTGAAAAATTTGAATCATGGCACTTTATGTAGTAAGTCTGATAACCCCATATTTGTAGGTTGTGTATACAACATTTCTGAATATCCTCACCTTTTATATGCTGCAGTCAGGTGCACCTCTCTTATTTACATGAAGTGATTCAGGTACAGTACCTCCTGGTGAGTGTGTGAGTGAGTCTGAATTAACAAAATTCAGGGACAAATACCTCTTCCTAGCTAAATGAATGACAAGATGATGTATCTGAGTCCAGTTGTGAAGATCATAACTTATTGTTACATGAACATTTTTCCTGTTTCAATAAATATTAATATTCTACAACAATTGTCTTGATTGAAGTGAGTTTTGCTAGCAATGAAATCCTGTCAGGAACAAACATTTTTGTTAATAAAATAAATATACAAGCTTTTGTCAAAACATAACAAGCACCTACCTACTCCTCGCATGGTATGTTTTGAGGGCCAGCTACTGTATCCTTTAAAATCACAAAGAAAGAGCATGAAAGAGAGCTGTTAAACTAGAGAGTGACCAATGCCAGCACCAACCAACAGCTAGCGGCAACTGACAGCTACTGGTATTCCTTTAAGTTTTTAAACACCAGGCTGTTATTGCATCTCGCTATTTTCAGGAAGGTGGAGGTTTACTGCAACATCAGCAGTTGCATCCTTGACTAACCTTTTTTGGGAAGTATATTGAAGATCAAAACAAATTTACTATGCACCATAAGGCTATATATGCAATTTAACTTCCTGACAAGTTCCAAATTAATAAAATATTATACGAAGAGTAAGCTCTTACCACGTGTAAAGTCCAGTCAATCAGATCCATTGTAACATTGATGGGTGTTTAATTATAATGGGTGGATTGTTTGACACTACATGGATTATTTTTCTGTACGCTAAAGTTATAGGAATTTAAAATGAAGGATTATAATAACTCTTATTAAAAAAAGTTGGGCAATGTTAATTCTACTGTTAATGTTTTCTCAAAACCCTATTCATTGGTGGATGGACAGAAAGATTTCAAATGTAATAAAGTAAGTGGACTGTATGATTTGTAAAAAAACAAATTAATTAAAATCCCAAATTTGAAAAACAAAATAAGAGAGAGGAATGCAACATCACAACGAAGCACCTTTTTCACATATATAACATAATATATTCAGAGTAACACTCCGTCTCCCGTGGTATTTCCTGTCACCAGAGTTACAAAGGCTTAAAATATTAAAAAATAAATTCCTATTTTAGCTTGTCTCTCACGGGTTCTACTTTGATAATCTTTTATCATAGATTCAATCACTGAATGGAAATAAATTCTTAGCATTTCCAAAAATTTAAAGAGCTGTTTTCAGAGTTTACTTCCACTAAAAGAAAAATAATTATTAATCCATTCCAACTTGAGAGGTTATGTTTTACAATAGCTGGTATAATATAGCTGGTATAATATCTGTCTAGCTCTGCTATAGTCTGCGATATGTAGATACTAACATTCCTGTAGCCCACATCGGAACCATACTGTGAATCGATCTGAATTGGGGAGGGAGAGTCCACCCCACACCAGTTTCACAGATTGAGAGAGTTTGAGAGAGTTTTAGCAAGGAAAATCTAGGCAAACAGCTGGGCGCTCCACCAGGTCAGAGCCCACATCCGACCCGGGAGCACACCCCTTGATACCCACCATCAGGCCCTTCACGCTGTGGCCAAGAAAGGGGTTGCTGTCATGGATGCCACTAATTCTAACCAATAGTACCACCTCATAGTATGCGTCTCTCTATCCTTGGTTAAGATCACTTTGCAGTTCTCAAACCTCTGTATGTCCTCCATCTCATTGACCCATGTCTTCAAAGGCGGTGTTACTGGGAATTTCCAGAATATTGTTACCACTGTTTTGGCTATGTTGAGCAGCCGCAGAACTACCAATCTTTTGTAGAACTGTTTAGGCAGCTGGGTATGGTGTAAGAAGAACGGTGCTGGCTCGAATGGTTGATGGTCATCTGAGATTTTCCAAAACAAAGAGTCTGCTGCTGACCAGAGAGGGCATTATCAGAGCACACTTCCACCACGTATGTTATAAGCTACCCCCCCTCAGCCCCACATCTCCAACATGTATCTGGTACAGAGGAGTCCCTTGAGTGGTGTGTCCTCGCAAGAGATATCATCTGGTATATAGTGTGTATGGGGTTTCCTGAAATCTGACAGAAGAGAGTGTTTTCTGGATTAAAAGTTGCATCTAATCTTTTCTCTTTAGTTTTCCTTTACTATACTCTCTCACTTTTCACTTTTCTCTTTCCTCTCATGTTACACTGAATTAAAACCTGGTGGAAGGCAGAAAATGGCACCGATAAAGGCAGATATTGCTGAATGCTCTATCTGTAATCCTTGCAAGCCAAAGGCGCAATATAATACCCACTGTTAAAGTTCTGTAAAACTACTATAGGTGATACTCGAAAAATTTGAATATCGTGCAAAAGTTCATTTATTTCAGTAATGCAACGTAAAATGGGACACGAATATATGAGATAGACGCATTACATGCAAAGCAAGATAGTTCAAGCCGTGATTTGTCATAAGTGCGATGATTATGGCTTACAGCTCATGAAAACCTCTGGGAATAGCTCCTGTATGTTTTTTACTTGCAATGTGGCATGTAAAACTTCTGTAATGAGCAGGAACGGATAGATTTTAAGCATCCCGCCCTAAGGATCCCAATAATTCTTAAAAGCCAGAAAAGTCTGGATTCCCCCTGAGGGGAAGCATTGTTCCTGGAACTGTAGTCAAATAAAACCTGGAACCAAAGCAGTGCCATATGGAAAGTGTCTCTCCAACAAATTGATTGGTTGTCTCTTAGTTCCTGCCTGCCGCCAGAGTGAGCCATGGCAAGGCCCTGAGATCTGCCACTGTGCCAGCTTCCAGTTGTACCCAAAGTTTGCTACCATCTGAGATCAACCAGGTTATCACACGTGTAAGGTGTGAGGCTATGAAGTACCTTTTAAAGTCCAGGAGAGTCAGTTCTCCTTGCTGTTAAGAGAGTATCAGTTGATTGCAGACGAAATTACATATCTAGAATTTCAATGAAATAGGTATGGTTTGAAACAAGAAGAGCAAGCGTGGGAGTAGTTTTATTTTGAGTGGGTTAACTCGTCCCAGCCAGGACATGTAGTATGTGGTCCACTTATTCAGCTCCTCCTTCACTGAATGTAGTTGTGTAGTGAAATCAGCTGCGAATAGATCAACCACATGTCTTGTGTGCCATATGCCTAAATAGAGCATCTGAGCAGGACACCATCTAAATGGATAGGTATGGGCAAGTGTTCCTCTCATATTTGGGGTGACGGTCACTTTGAGAATTTCCAACTGAGTGCAGCTAAATTGGAAACCAAAGTGAATTACTTAAATTTGGCCTCAATCTGGATACAGTGAACAACAGTTCATCACCATAGGCCTGTACCTTTTAATGCGTTTCTCCGACCTCCAGACCTTGGATATTTACATTCATCAGGATCCAGCGTAAGAATGGCTCCAGGATCAGTGCAAATAAAAGCAGGAACACCTGGCAGTACTGATGGGTCCCGTTGGTGATGTTGAATGGGTCAGAAAGTGACACATTTCTACCATGTCTCGCTGTCTGTGCATGGTATAACTGTAGGAACTTTGGGCCTATCCCTATTGCCTTTAATGCTTCCCTGAGCCCACACTATCAAAGGCTTTCTCAGCATCCATTGACAGGAGTAGTACCAGGGACCAACTTTCCTTTGACCACGTGGACAAGATTCAGTGCTCTATTTGTACTGTCCCTCACTTCTCTGCCTGGGATGAAATCCATGATCTGCATGTATCACGTCTGGAAGGAGAGGAGAAATGTAGCTAGCCAGCATCTTAGAAAGCAATTTGAGGTCCACGTTAAGTACCGAGATTGTATTCAGCCTTTTTGTACCATTCACACTTGCAAATGTTTTCCTGAAATTCCCCCACATCGATTCTAGACAGTTATTTCTGTCAGAGAATATATCCGTATTCACCCTTCCTTATTTATATATAACATTTTAATTTATTAAATTAATTCATTTTATTCCATTATGCCTAACAAAAATAGTAGTAATACTCCTACAGGCTCATATTTCTCTGCTAAATCTGGAGAAGTTGATAATCCATCTTCTAAAGAAGATGATGAGCTGCTAGCAGCTAAGTCTGATTCTATTGTTCAAAATATTGACCAGGCTCTGAATAAATCTGTCCATCAAGCCATTATCTCAGCAGTGGACATCATGCCATCCATTTTAATTACATCTATTTCCCAAGCCATTATTCAGGCTCAGCCATCCAAGAAGTCTAGTGTAACGCCTAATTTAATGTGATCCCTACATTCTGCAAAAAAGGCTACTAAAAAGACAAAACATATCAGTAATATAACCTCCAGCAGTGAGATTGATGAGTCTCATCGTACTACAGGTGGCATTTCCAGAAACCCACAAAAGCCCATGTCCATGGGGCAGAAAACACAACGGAATGGAAATGTACTAAGGCACAAATGGAAAGTTGTACAGATTCTGATGACTGTATGGAGGAGGAGGTTACCCTATATTCTAACTAGTGATGTCGCAAACATAAAATTTTCGGTTCGCGAATGGCGAACGCGAACTTCCGCAAACGTTCGCGAACCGGCTGAACCGCCATAGACTTCAATGGGCAGGCAAATTTTAAAACCCACAGGGACTCTTTCTGGCCACAATAGTGATGGAAAAGTTGTTTCAAGGGGACTAACACATGGACTGTGGCATGCCGGAGGGGGATCCATGACAAAACTCCCATGGAAAATTGGAAAATTGGAAAATTGGAAAATGGAAAAAAACACAGTTGATTACAAAGCAGTCTGGTTTTAATCCATAAAGGGCATAAATCACCTAACATTCCTAAATCACAATGGATATGGATTGACACCTGACATATGACATATTGACACCTTGACATATGGATTGACACCTGTCCTCAGAGACCCTGATACACACTGACACAGAGCAGAATAGGGACTGTTCCCCCAACATAGGGTCACTTGGCAGACATGGATTGACACCTGTCCTCAGGGACCCTGATACACACTGACACAGAGCAGAATAGGGACTGTTCCCCCTACATAGGGTCACTTGGCAGATATGGATTGACACCTGTCCTCAGGGACCCTGATACACACTGAAACAGAGCAGAAGAGGGACTGTTCCCCCTACATAGGGTCACTTGGCAGATATGGATTGACACCTGTCCTCAGAGACCCTAATACACACTGACACAGAGCAGAGTAGGGACTGTTCCCCCTACATAGGGTCACTTGGCAGATATGGATTGACACCTGTCCTCAGGGACCCTGATACACACTGACACAGAGCAGAATAGGGACTGTTCCCCCTACATAGGGTCACTTGGCAGATATGGATTGACACCTGTCCTCAGGGACCCTGATACACACTGACACAGAGCAGAATAGGGACTGTACCCCCTACATAGAGTCACTTGGCAGATATGTATTGACACCTAACCTAAGGATCCCTGATACACACTGACACAGAGCAGAATAGGGACTGTTCCCCCTACATAGGGTCACTTGGCAGATATGGATTGACACCTATCCTCAGGGACCCTGATACACACTGACACAGAGAAGAATATGGACTATTCCTCCTACATAGGGTCACTTGGCAGATATGGATTGACACCTGTCCTCAGGGACCCTGATACACACTGACACAGAGCAGAATAGGGACTGTTCCCCCTACATAGGGTCACTTGGCAGATATGGATTGACACCTGTCCTCAGGGACCCTGATACACACTGACACAGAGCAGAATATGGACTGTTCCTCCTACATAGGGTCACTTGGCAGATATGGATTGACACCTGTCCTCAGGGACCCTGATACACACTGACACAGAGCAGAATGGGGACTGTTCCCCCTACATAGGATCACTTGGCAGATATGGATTGACACCTGTCCTCAGAGACCCTGATACACACTGACACAGAGCAGAATAGGGACTGGTCCCCCTACATAGGATCACTTGGCAGATATGGATTGACACCTGTCCTCAGGGACCCTGATACACACTGACACAGAGCAGAATATGGACTGTTCCCCCTACATAGGGTCACTTGGCAGATATGGATTGACACCTGTCCTCAGGGACCCTGATACACACTGACACAGAGCAGAATAGGGACTGTTCCTCCTACATAGGGTTACTTGGCAGATATGGATTGACACCTGTCCTCAGTGACCCTGATACACACTGACACAGTGCAGAATAGGGACTGTTCCCCCTACATAGGGTCACTTTGCAGATATGGATTGACACCTGTCCTCAGGGACCCTGATACACACTGACACAGAGCAGAATAGGGACTGTTCCTCCTACATAGGGTCACCATTTTTAGCCCAAGGCAGCTCATCTCATCAGGCCTTTTTTAATCGAATGTATTGCCCACTGTCAGTCCCTTCTGGATCCATCCCTCATTCATCTTAATAAAGGTGAGGTAATCTAGACTTTTTTGACCTAGGCGACTTATCTTCTCACTGACAATACCTCCTGCTGCACTGAAGGTCCTTTCTGACTGGACACTTGAAGCGGGGCAGGCCAGAAGTTCTATCGCAAATTGGTCTTCCTCCTCCTCCTCAAAGCCACACTCCTCCTCTGACTCCTCTTCCTCACAATCCTCTTCCAGCGTTGCCACAAGTCCAGCAAGCGATGCTGATAAGGCTGTTTCTGGTGGTGATGGTGACCACAACTCTTCCTCTTCACGCTCATTTATGGCCTGATCCAGCACTCTTTGCAGGGCACGCTCTAGGAAGAAAACAAATGGTATGATGTCACTGATGGTGCCTTCGGTGTGACTGACTTGGTTTGTCACCTCCTCAAAAGGACGCATGAGCCTACAGGCATTGCGCATGAGCGTCCAGTAACGTGGCAAAAAAATTCCCAGCTCCCCAGAGGCTGTCCTAGCACCCCGGTCATACAAATATTCATTAACAGCTTTTTCTTGTTGGAGCAGGCGGTCGAACATTAGGAGTGTTGAATTCCAACGTGTCGGGCTGTCGCAAATCAAGCGGCTCACTGGCATGTTGTTTCGCTGCTGGATATCGGCAAAGTGAGCCATGGCCGTGTAGGAACGCCTGAAATGGCCACACACCTTCCTGGCCTGCTTCAGGATGTCCTGTAAGCCTGTGTACTTATGCACAAATCGTTGTACGATCAGATTACACACATGTACTCATGTGTTGATCCCATAGGCGTTTGTGATGTGCGATCATGTGCCTACGCAAAGCAGTTGTACCTAGGTGGGTGTTGGACTTCCCACGACTCAGTTTCTTTTGGCACAGTTTGCAAATGGCATTGCTGTTGTCAGAGGCAGACACACTAAAAAAATGCCACACTGCTGAGCTCTGCAATGACGGCATACTGGTGGTGGACACAGCATGCGTTGATTGGCGTGCTGTCGGGCTGACCCCGGGTGCCGATGCATGCTGTCTGACTGTGCCACTAGCTCCTTGAGACGACCTCCCCCTGCTTCCAACTCGTCTCCTCCTCCTCTCTGTCTCCCCATCTGAACTTTCGCCATGTTCTTCTTCTTGCCGAGCGGGTACCCACGTGACATCCATGGACGCATTGTCATCATCAACCGCTTCACTTGTATCTGACAACTCAGCAAAGGAAGCAGCAGCGGGTAAAACATCATCATCATCACACCGTACGTCCATGTGTGTAATACTGCCTGACTGAGACATATCCCTATTATCTACATCCTCTGGCAATAATGGTTGCGCATCACTCATTTCTTCAAACAGATGTGTAAATAACTCCTCTGACAGATAAAGTGAAGCGGCTGTGGTACTAGTGTTGGTGGTGGCGGCAGGTATCTTGAGAGGTGCCCGAAGCTAAGCTGGAGGAGGATGGTGCGTCAAGGTTCCGAGCGGAAGCTGTAGAAGATTGGGTGTCCTGTGTTAGCCAGTCAACTATGTCCTCAGAACTTTTCAAGTTCAGGGTACGTGGCCTCTGAAAATTGGGCATTATTCTAGGGCAAAAGGGAATCACAGCACCACGACCAGGACGGCCCCTGCGGGGTGGCCTGCCTCTGCCTGCCATTTTTTTTTGGATTAGTGGTACTATGCGTGCAAGCTACTGTGAGACCAGATATGAGTGGCAATGTGCACTTACAGAGTTTGGCAGAGTACACGCTGTAGGCCTGACACCCGCTTGAAGACAACTAACTGCTATTCAGTCTATAACAGTGAAAAAAGTTTTTTGGTTTTAAATGCACGCTATTGTGACACCAGATATGAGTGGCAATGTGCACTTGCAGAGGTTAGCAGAGTACACGCTGTAGGCCTGACACACCCGCTTGAAGACAAGTAACTGCTATTCAATCTATAACAGTGAAAAAAGTTTTTTGGTTTTAAATGCACGCTATTGTGACACCAGATATGAGTGGCATTGTGCACTTGCAGAGGTTGGCAGAGTACAAGCTGTAGTCCTGACACCCGCTTGAAGACAACTAACTGCTATTCAATCTATAACAGTGAAAACATTTTTTTTTTGTTTAGTAACTAGATTTGTGGCCAGGGTATTAGGGAGTTGTCTACCAAACGGCTGAAAGACCTAAATTGGTCTTTCAGCCAAATTTACTAATACTAAGTAAAAATTACTTAATATTATTAAATTCTGCCCCTACTCACTATACCGCTAGTAGGGGCATGTCTATTAAACAGTGAGCAGCCACTCTCTAAATTTCATATAGATCAAATTTAGATATGACATTCTGCAAGACTCATTTTTAATGATATTTTGCTGTTTCCTGTGAAACCTTTTTATCTAATGATACGTCTACCACACAATTAAGGTCTCCTCCTACTATGAAGGACCCCTGTACCTTATATTCAAACTTACCTAATATGTTATTTATACATTTTTCAGGTTGTTTGTTTTGAGCATATATATTGAGTAATGAATAGAGTTTACTCTGTAATTCACATATCAAGAACACATATCTGCTATTCTTATCCACTTTTCTATATAGTGTTTTATATGTTACATTTTTAGAAATAAAAATTGCAACTCCTCTATTTTTCAAGCTATAATCTGAGGCGACAAGAGTTGGATAATAATAGCTTTTTATTTTAGGATTTCCAGCTTTCCAGTGTGTTTCTTGTATAAATCCGACAGTGACTTTCTTTTTTCATAACTGATCTACTAGGACAGTGATGGCGAACCTTTTTGAGCCCGAATGCCCAAACCGCAATACATGCCAACTTTTTTTTCCTTAAAGTGCCAACACGGCAATTAAACCTCAATACTGAGGTTTAAGTTTAGAAAAAACAACTCGTACTGTTATCCGAACTAATTAACAACTTTTGTTTTAAAAGAACACAACAGCAGAGAGTTCATTAATACAAATTTTAAATAATGATATAAATAGATAAAATTAAGCTTATATTTATTAGTATCTCCAACAAATGCAATACATACACACAGAGACTGCTGAATACATACACACAGTCTGCTGAATATACACACACAAGACTGCTGAATACAGAGACTGCTGAATACACACACACAGACTGCTGAATACACATACAGACAGACTGCTGAGTACACACACACAGACTGCTGAGTACACACACACAGACTGCTGAATACATACACACAGTCCGCTGAATACACACACATACAGTCCGCTGAGTACACACACAGAGACTGCTGAATACACACACACACACAGACTGCTGAATACACACACACACACACACAGACTGTTGAATACACACACAGACTGCTGAATGCACACACACACACACACACACACACAGACTGCTGAATACACACAAACACTGCTGAATACACGCACACACACAGACTGCAGAATACACACACACACACAGACTGCTGAATACACACACATACTGCATTGAGGGGTGTAGTTTAAGGGGCATTGAGGGGTGATGTGTGTGTGCTGTGTGTGGGGTGCTGTGTGTGTCTGAGGGTTTCTGTGTGTGCTGTGTGTGTGTGTGTGAGGGGTGCTGTGTGTGTGTATGAGGGGTGTTGTGTGTGTGTGTATGAGGGGTGCTGTGTGTGTGAGGGGTGTGCATGAGGGGTGGTGTGTGTGTGTGTGAGGGGTGGTGTGTGAGGGGTGGTGTGTGTATGAGTGGTGGTGGTGTGTGTGTGTGTGTGTGTGTGTGTGTGTGAGGGGTGGTGTGTGTGTGAGGGGTGCTGTGTGTATGAGGGGTGCTGTGTGTGTGTGTGTGTGTATGAGGGGTTGTGTGTGTGTGTGAGGGGTGGTGTGTTTGTGTGAGGGGTGGTGTGTGTGTATGTGAGACAGGGGTGCTGTGCTGTGTGGGGGGTACGGCTGCTGTGCAGGGGTAGGGGTGCTGTGCTGTGGGGAGTAGGGGTGCTGTGTGTGTTGTGGGGGTGCTATGTGGGGGGTAGGGCTGCTGTGTGTGGGGGTAGGGGTGCTGTGTATGGGGGGTAGGGGTGCTGTGTGTGGAGGTAGGTGTGGGGGGCGATGCTGGGTGTAGGGGAGGGGAGGGAAGCTGGGTGTGGGGGAGGGGTGGGATGCTGGGTGTGGGGGAGGGGAGGGATGCTGGGGGATAGGGGTGCTGTGGAGGGGTGATGTGTGGGGGCAGGGGTGCTGTGTGGGGGTAGGGGTACTGTGTGTGGGGGTAGGGGTGCTGTGGGGGGTAGGGGTACTGTGTGTGGGGGTAGGGGTGCTGTGGGGGGTAGGGGTGCTGTGTGTGGGGGGTAGGGGTGCTGTGTGTGGGGGTAGGGGTGATGTGGGGGGTAGAGGTGCTGTGGGTGGTTAGGGGTGCTGTGGGGGGTAGGGGTGCTGTGGGGGGGTATGGGTACTGTGTGTGGGGGTAGGGGTGCTGTGTGTGGGGGGTAGGGGTGCTGTGGGGGGTAGATGTGCTGTGGGTGGTTAGGGGTGCTTTGGGGGTAGGGGTGCTGTGTGTGGGGGGTAGGGGTGCTGTGTGTGGGGTAGGGGAGCTGTGTGTGGGTAGGGGTGCTGTGTGTGGGGGGTAGGGGTGCTGTGTGTGGGGTAGGGGTGCTGTGTGTGGGGTAGGGGTGCTGTGTGGGGGGGTAGTGGTGCTGTGTTTGGGGGTAGGGGTACTGTGTGTGGGGGGTAGGGGTGCTGTGGGGGGTAGGGGTGCTGTGGGGGGGTATGGGTACTGTGTGTGGGGGTAGGGGTGCTGTGTGTGGGGGTAGGGGTGCTGTGGGGGGTAGATGTGCTGTGGGTGGTTAGGGGTGCTTTGGGGGTAGAGGTGCTGTGGGGGGGTAGGGGTGCTGTGTGTGGGGGGTAGGGGTGCTGTGTGTGGGGTAGGGGAGCTGTGTGTGGGTAGGGGTGCTGTGTGTGGGAGGTAGGGGTGCTGTGTGTGGGGTAGGGGTGCTGTGTGGTGGTAGGGGTACTGTGTGTGGGGGTAGGGGTGCTGTGGGGGGTAGGGGTACTGTGTGTGGGGGTAGGGGTGCTGTGGGGGTAGGGGTGCTGTGTGTGGGGGGTAGGGGTGCTGTGTGTGGGGGTAGGGGTGATGTGGGGGGTAGAGGTGCTGTGGGTGGTTAGGGGTGCTGTGGGGGGTAGGGGTGCTGTGGGGGGGTATGGGTACTGTGTGTGGGGGTAGGGGTGCTGTGTGTGGGGGGTAGGGGTGCTGTGGGGGGTAGATGTGCTGTGGGTGGTTAGGGGTGCTTTGGGGTAGAGGTGCTGTGGGGGGGTAGGTGTGCTGTGTGTGGGGGGTAGGGGTGCTGTGTGTGGGGTAGGGGAGCTGTGTGTGGGTAGGGGTGCTGTGTGTGGGGGGTAGGGGTGCTGTGTGTGGGGTAGGGGTGCTGTGTGTGGGGTAGGGGTGCTGTGTGGGGGGGTAGTGGTGCTGTGTTTGGGGGTAGGGGTACTGTGTGGAGGGAGTAGGGGTGCTGTGTGGGGGGGTATTTAAGTAATAAAATAAAAAAATAAAGAAAAGTATATTAAATCAGTCCCCCCCACTTCCTCCTTCTTACCTCTAATGAAGGAAGGGGGGGGACACAGCCATCCCTGGTGGTCCGGTGGTGGCAAGCAGTCTTCCGGGTCGGGAGGCAGGCGAAGGATCTTTGCAGCAGCTCCCCTGTCCTCCCACGCGATGCTGTGTGGAGCGTTGCCATGGTAACGCGCGGCAACGCTCCACACAAATTGCTCGCGGGAGGACAGGGGAGCTGCATCACAGATCCCTCCCCTGCCTCCCGACCCGGAAGCAGAGTAGGCGCCTGCCGTTTCGGGCAGGGAGGTGCCTACTCTGCATTATTGGCGAACCTATGGCCGCATGCCCACAGAAAGGGCCCGGCGTGCCACCTGTGGCACGCGTGCCATAGGTTCGCCATCACTGTACTAGGAGCTTATGTTCTGTGGTGTTTTCAGACCCTTAACATTCAATATTAGGATCCTAATTTATCCCACTATCCTACATAGTGTGTCTTATCCACTTCCCCAGAATAGACACTTTTTTAGTCAGCTCTTCTATCAAGAGCTGTTCTGTAGGGCAACGGAAAAACAAATATTTTTACAAAATGAGAGACAGCATTGTTTTATGTGCATTTTTCTACTTTCTTACCTTTATATACCATTATCTTACGTGTCTTTTAATATATTATATGTGCATTTACTTCTTTGTTTAAGATAACCTATTGTGTCTATACTCTCCTCATTAATATTAGTATATTTAGGATATTTCCTAATTTACCAATTTGTAACAGCTGTTAATAATGTTTGAAAATGTAATGTGAGTATGGGCATATGTATAATGTGATTAGCAATTGGATTCAATCTTCCCTATGACATTATTCCTTGTCCTTAGTCTCAACCAATCAAACAGATACACCTAATTACTTTTTTCTTTCCTCTTTTTCCTCTCCCTTTCCTCTTCCCTCGCCCCCCTCTCCCCTTAATTGTAGCGAGAGATGAAAGAGGAGAGGAAGGAAGAGAGAGAGAAAACAAAGCAGAGTAACATCCTAAACGTTCCCTTTCTTTAGACTTTTCTTCAGACCTATACGTTATTTAAATTTTGTCACACTATTGCTTAAGAAATAAGACTAAATTAAAGGTCAAATTAACATTTCATCCAATTCCCATTGCCCAAATTAATTATAATGTAAAATACATTTACATTCTCTCAGTGTTTAGAATAGGTCCTAAGGAAATATCATCTGCACTTGACTGGCAAAATGCACATCTGTAGTCGTCAGTTTAAGTTATGCAGAGCATGTATCCTATGGATTTCAATGTTATTTTGCCTACAGATACATTTTAATTCTAATCTCTAAAGTGTGCTATTTATGGCATATGTCAATTACGCTTTTGAAATGATTCTGGGTGTCCTACACCCCACACACCCAGCTAAGTATTCCTTGCTCTTAGTTGAAAATTTATTTTACACCCCTTCACTATCAATAACATCTTCGATTGAAACGTTATTAGCATAGCATTTATTTGAAGCAAGGAGCTAGCATATAAACATATCCTAACAATACAATTCGTTATATATCTCTTTGCAGACAAACTTAAAAATTTAAATTATGTAAATTTACACATGTTTATTTTTCATCCGTCATAAAATATTTGGGATATGAAAAGCTTAGAAAATATACAGTTTCTAGATGCAATATTTAACACAGGGCCTGAAATGTTAGTTTAAAAGCAAAACTACTATTTTTCTATCATACAGTAGGTGTAACAAAAATAGATAATACAATGGTAAAATACCTTTCAAGGACCCTAAAGGCAATACTATGAGAACAGCTTGTTAAAAATGACAACAGGATATAAAACAAAAGTCTGAATCTGTTCATAATAACTGCATACATTAATTATAGCTAAATCACATATTTTTTAAAATAAAGGTATTTAAAACTGTTATATCAATATATATCAAACATGCTGTAAGCATTGATATAGTTATCAATGCTTACAGTGAAATGATAGAGTCTATTCACTCCTCCCCTAACCTGACTGTAGGAATGATATGGCCTACTTAAACTTATATATATATATATATATATATATATATATATATATATATATATATATATATATATATATATATAAAACTATCCTATATAACAGTATCCTTCAGCGATATACATGCACCTTGGGTCAGACAGTGTTTTAAAAACAACAGTTAGTCTCTATGGTATTCCCTGCTTCTGTACAGGGAGTGAATTAGGTAAGACCATAGAGACTGTCCGTTTTAAAACACTGTCTGACCCAAGATTCATGTATATGGCTGAAGGATCCTGTGAAATACAGTTGTGATCAAAATTATTCAATCCCCATTGAAAATTAGGGTTATTGTCAATATTTACAGACTTTAAGCTGTTTGCAATAAACAAACCAAACAAAAGCAATTGAAATAATTAATCAACACTTCAAGTGGTTTCCCCATATTCAACTGAAAATGCAACGTATAATGACTTCTCCAGTCTCAACATTATTCAAACCTCTGAATAGAATCTCGCACACATATGCAAACAGGTGTTATCTTAAGCACAACTAATCAAGAGATTCATTAATTGCACCAGGTGTGCTTGAGCTGGAACACTTGAAATACCTGAATGGGCTAGAGGTTTGTTGAGTGTCAAGTTTGACTACATGTTAGAGATATGGCTACGTCAAAAGAATGGTCCACAAGGAACAGGATACAAAAAGATAGCAAAGCCACTGAATGTTCCTAGAGACACCATTGGAAGCATAGCTTGCAAGTTCAAAGTTGAAGGAACAGTGGTTACATTACATAAATTGAAAGGGAAGCTATCAATGGCTGCAACCAGATTTTTGAGACAGCAGGTTGTGAACTTTCAAATGACACACAGCAAGACTTGGTGGCAACAGGCACTGAAGTTTCAGTGGGCACAGTAAAAAGCATACTAAACACAGAAGGCTTCCATTGCAGAACTCAAAGACGTACACTACTACTGACCCAAAAGCACAGGAAAAGTTGGCTCCAATATGCTTAAAATCATATAAATAAACCACAGACGTTTTGGGATTCTGTTTTGTGGAACGATGAAAAAAACCTGGAACTTTTTGGACAAATGGATTAGCTGTATGTCTGGAGGAAGAAGAATGAGGCATATGCTGAAAAGAACACTCTGCATACAGTTAAGAATGGTGATGGCTCTGTGAGGCTCAGGGGCTGCTTTGCCTTGTCTGGCACTGGAAACCTGCAGCATGTGGAAGGCAAGATGGATTAATTGAAGTAGCAGGAAATCCTAGGAGAAACATCATGCTGTCTGCGAGGAAGCTAAAGCTAGAGCATCATTGGACCATCCAACAAGACAATGATCCCAAGCATACCTCAAATTCTACCAAGGCTTGGTTGCAGAAGAAGTCCTGGAAAATTCTACAGTGGCAATCACAGTCACCTGACTTGAACCCAATAGAAAATTTCTGGTGGGATTTAAGGAAGGTGGTTACAGCGTGCAAACCCAAGAATATTACTGAACTGGAGGTCATTGCTCATGAGCAATGTGCTAAGATTCCTCAGGAACGCTGCCAAAAGCTGGTGTCAGAGCAAAATGGTGGTCAGTCATAACAGCAAAATGGTGCTCTACTAAGTACTAAAGAGACTTGCCATGAGGGGGGTTGAAAAAGGTGGATATCCCCACTCAGGTATCCACTGGGGAAAGCGCTCTCCTGGGCAGCCACAAGCCTAGCCTCGTAGCTCCCAGGTAGGGGAAAGGGATGAGTGATTATAGCTCAGTTGGGGAGCAGGTAGGATGATCCTTGACACCGGGATTGAAGACAGTGTACGCAGGCTGGTTCGGGAGTCGAATGCTCCCCCTGGTGGGCGTTCGGTGATACGAATCGGCGGCCACCCAGGGGAAGCATGCGCCACTCGTTCACTTGCGGTCTGCAGTTTTTCACACCTCATTAGCGAGTTGTGAACATCCTAAGTAAACATTCTAAGTGAAGTGCCAGGGTGGTCCGGTGCACGGGGCTCCGTGCACC
The DNA here is from genome assembly GCF_036172605.1 of Pelobates fuscus. Classification (NCBI taxonomy): domain Eukaryota; kingdom Metazoa; phylum Chordata; class Amphibia; order Anura; family Pelobatidae; genus Pelobates; species Pelobates fuscus. The sequence goes on along the minus strand of NC_086320.1, from coordinate 290,345,943 downwards.
GGAGTGCCCCCGGGTAATCAAAAAGTATTTTGCAGGGTTTTTCGGTCAAAACTACAGAAAGGGGAAGGTTAAACAGGGGAAACACACATTCTAGGAGGGCACAACCACACATGTAAAACAAGGCAATTCACAGTTTAGGCAGCAATCCCGCCACATTTGATACAGTTCTACACAATAGATTAGTGTTCAAACTCAAGGAAATCGGTCTAGATGAAAATGCTTGTTCTTGGGTAGAACATTGGCTTAAAAACAGAGTACAAAGAGTTGTCATTAATGGTAAATTTTCAAGCTCGACAGAGGTGGCAAGTGGTGTCCCTCAGGGGTCTGTTCTGGGGCCCCTTTTATTTAACATGTTTATAAATGATCTTGAAGACAGCATTGAAAGTCATGTTTCAGTGTTTGCAGATGACACAAAACTCTGTAAAATAATGAGCAAAATATTACTTTGCTGCAGAGAGATTTAGATAGACTGGGGGACTGGCACTCAAATGGCAGATGAAATTTAATGTTGAAAAATGCAAAGTTATGCACTTCGGCGTAAAGAATACACAAACAATGTATACCCTTAAGGCGGGCTACAAAATTAATAAAAGGAATGGAACTTATCAGCTGAAGAAAGGTTAACAAATTTAAACCTATTTAGTTTAAAAAAACGTCGCCTGAGAGGGGATATGATAACATTATACAAATATATTCGGGGCCAATACAAACCATTGTGTGGAAATCTATTCACAAACCAGACTTTACATAGGACACGAGGTCATGCGTTAAGACTGGAAGAAAGAAGATTTTGTCTAAGGCAAAGGAAAGGTTTTGTTTTACTGTAAGAACAATAAGGATGTGGAATTCTCTGCCTGAAGAAGTGGTTTTATCAGAGTCCATACAGAGGATCAAACAGCTACTAGATGCATACTTGCAAAAACAGAATATTCAAGGATATAATGTTTCAATGTAGGGTAATAACTGCTTCATCCAAGGATAAATCTGACTGCCATTCTGGGGTCAAGAAGGATTTTTTTTCCTAGCTTGTTGCAAAATTGTGCTTCAAACTGGGTTTTTTGCCTTCTTTTGGATTAACAGCAAAAAACAAATGTGAGGAAGGCTGAACTTGATGGACGCAAGTCTCTTTTCAGCTATGTAACTATGTAACTATGTAACATGCTTCATTAAAAAAAGTGTTTTCTTTCAATACTTAATGCTTTTAAAATTAATTCTAAAATATGTTACATATTCTTAACATACTGTACATAGTACTTAAAACACTGTAAAAATATTACTTAAAATACTGTACATGAATAATCACGATTTCATTGTTTTATTCATTCTCTCAGGCTTAGAATAAATATTGGGAAGGGAGATTAAAATATTTTACAAATGGCATAATATCCTTTACCTTTTCCGCACCCTGACTATTTCTTTACCTAATTTCCTCCTTTAGAAATATTAGCTCCTTCAGAATGTGTTTATTTTGGAAGTGTAGCATTCCTCCCCCCTCAACCCACACATACCTGGTGTAATTTGTGAAAGTGAGGGACTAGCTAGTCTTCTTCCATGCAGTTGCAAAAAAGCTTGGTGCTGAAACTAATGGCAATCAGCTAATAGGAACTGGGGTGCAATTTTGGAGGCATTAGGAGAAACAGACAAGTGGAGGGGGATATTTAGTAGCCGCGAGTATCTAAAGAAAACAATAGATTGGACACTCTTTCTTCATAAAAACCTGGATTTCAATTCATGTCTACCAAATATGTAACGTATTGCCCTCATGCTCTCCACATCTCCAGCATTTGGTCAAATTCGGCAGAGTATTAAGGACTTGTGTCCATTTCTGGTTCGAGAGAGTCAAGTAACATTCTTCCTCCGATTGTCATCTATAGACAAGTGACTTCACAGGCAAAAGCTCCATTAATTCTCTATAGCACAATGAGAGAGCCGTGGACTTTATAGGAGCTGTCTAGCATCCATGCATTACCAACTGGGAAGGAACCATAAAGGATCCCAGGGATACACTCTGGTTCAACACTCTGGACAAGGTTTTATTTGCAAATATCAAATAAAAAAATAAAAAAATAAATTGTGGACAGAACTGGAACTCCTGTTGAAGTTTAGGAAAAATACATAAGGGAGCCTTGTCATATAGTTGTATATGTATTATATTTGTAAATCCAAGATGAAATTGCTTGCATAACTGCCAGTGGGGCTTTAGGATGAAAGTATGATTGACAGCCCAAGGAGGATTTGAACTGGTTCCACATCTGGATAGTCACATCTGTAGTTGGAAACAGAGATATATATTTACTTGTAGAAGGTGCGAGGGGTCCACAGATGATGTATTACAGCATTATTTGGGTGCTGTCTATGCTCTGTGTCAACCCATTGTGGCGTGTCCGCAGGAGCATTATAATACTCAGGGGAAGCAACATAATTTTCAGAAAATTAATTTTGCCCAACCAGTAGAGTTTGACATTTCTACACTTTTGGAGCACCAATTTATAAATATTCAAACTTGGTGTATAATTGTATTTCATTATAGCATTAGTCCTCAAGGGTATTTTAACTCCTAAGCATGTGAGATAGGCTGTTCTCCAGTCAAAGTGGTAATTTACTTTTAGGGTTTGAATTACTGTGGTCGGCATGTTTGAGGGCTGTATGTTAGATTGGTTTAGTTTATAATAGAACATCTTCCTGTACTCTTCCAAGGGGGAGAACAAATGGGGTAATAAGTTGTTTGGGTTTGTCAATGAAAGAAACATGTTTTATGTAAATAAGATTGGAGGTGATCACAGGAAAGCATAAATTGAGGAGTAACCTTTCCACAAAGCAAACTTGGTTATCATGGGGGCCGTATACATTCACCAATGTGTAAGGGTTTTTAATGATGTAGCATTGTAGAATGACCATTTTTGTCACCAATTTTGCAAGGTAACGAAAAAGATACATCTTTCCAATTAAAATTGAGATCCTCCCCTTTTTCGTCTTAAGCCAAGAATGGAAATCCTACAGACAAGCTGGGGTGTTAATAAAACAGCGATAGTCGCTTTGGCCTTTTAGCCTCAGCAAGAGCCAGTCGGTACTTATTTGGGAAGTGGAGCCCTTTAAAATTTAAGAAAGAATAGTGAGGAAAATGTTTTAAATAATTACATAATTACATACTGTACTGGGGGCTGGAGCTAAGATGTTATACCCATCCTGTGAATGACACTTTTGTATATAAGTTCCATAGCACATGAGACCAAAGGTAGCACATGAGACCAAAGGTAAAACAAATAAAAGGTAAAAGCAGCAGTGATACCCAATAACCATGAGCGATGTCTCTCCATATTTTCCCTAAGACTTTAGCCCAACTAGGAAAACCATGGAATGTTAATACAATAAGTCCACTGATCTGATAACAGCTTGCAGTTTAGCTAGACATCTTATTATAAAATTAAAGAAAATAATGCTATCAAATGCAGGAACACAGAGCTCGGGGTGAGTGGTGGGCACTGAGACCGAGATTTAGTATCCAATCAGTAACATCAATATCTCAAATAAGGTTCCAAACAAACACATCATGGTGAGGTGTGCAGAAAATATTGTCTAGGGGCAACTAGATTTGTCCAAGATGGTCCCCTTGGGATAATTTCTGGGGGTAAGATGGAATCAACATTGACTTTAGGCATTGATATAGGATAATAGCTTAGCTATAAGTACTGTGTTCCTATCACTATCTACCTTCCTTGGGGACCACTGAAGAAATCCACTAGGAGGTCCCTTCTGACCCAAATCAATTTTCCATTAATGAGGGAATCTTCTGCTTTCCTCTGGAGTGTAGACTTGTTGGTCAAAAAATGATTTTTAACCTTTTTCATCAATTTAGCAGGAAAGTCCAATTTGTAGATGATTTTCACCTCTCTCATGGCAATGGTAATAGGGGAAAAAGTATTTCACTTCATCGTGGCTGCAGATGACAGGTTAATAAATAGCTGAATGTTGTCAAACTTTCCAGGTAGGCCTTGTTGTAGGTGTGAGACCTGCATGATCGTTCTTTCATACTGTTTCATGATGATATCCCAAGGCACTACAGCAGGGAGACTCTTCAGTTTTGGAAGGCTATGAGTGTGAACTAGCAGCAGATCTTGGTCTCTTAGCTCATGCATTAAACTCTGAAAAAGTAAAATCCCATAACCCTCTTATTCATGTGACTTCACTTTTCCTGGGACTCCGCATATTCTAATATTATCACTCTGTCTTCGTGGTCGGCGACCTTGTCTTCTAGTCACTGCAGTTTTTATCTCAAGGCTGTATCGGCATCAGCTAGGGAATTGTGTGCCTCAGTTATCTCCTTCACCTTCTCCTCGAGCTGAGCAGTATGTTCACCTATCGCTTGTATGTCCACCTGGACATCTGAGGCCAGCTTGGCAAACTCCACTTGAAGCATGATTTTCAGCTCATTCAACATTCTTTGAGCAGAAGAGTCCGTCACTGGAAAAAGTAAGAGCACCGATATTGAAGTGATGTCACTCTTGTCAGAGCATAAGGCCGAGCATGCTGGCTTTTCGGCACCATCTTGGGAGTCCTCTGTGAAGCACATGGCCTTTCACCAGGTAAAATCAGTTGGGTTGTTGATAAACTGCTCCTCCATTCCCTCTAGTGCAATCCCCCTTCCCCCAGGAGGCACTCTGGTTCTGTTACATCCTAAGGAATTGACTGAGAAAGGTGTGTCAGGCAGAAGGAGGTACTAACCTGTTTAAAGCCCTGTGAATAGCACATTTTCTGTCTATTTGAATTACCTCTCTTCACCTTCTCTCTCTCTATCCCCTCTCCCCACTATACACACCCTCTCTCTCTTACTCTCAGCTGCTGATTGATGGAGTGGTAACTGTATCACGTGTCTATGCCTGTTTTACTATGTTAATTTAGCCTACTTTCCATTCAGTCAATGACTAGTTTTAGTAACAACATATACTAGCCTATTTCAAATGTATATGTATTGTTTATTTGTTTAAATTAGCCACTCTTAATGAATATTATTGAATTGCCGAAAGCAAGGAGTGTGGACTCTGACTTTACACTCGGTTTTTAAGTTATTATTTTAAGTTATTATTTTTAGTTATTAATGTTATTATTAATTCCAAGGTTAGCCCAACTTGCGAGTTAAACGTTTATTACAATTGTCCACTTATAAATAAGTCAAAGCAAAATGTAATCATTTAAAAAAATGTAAATATTTTGATATTAAAGTGTCAAAACAACAATAAATCATATTTTTTTTAAATATCATTAAATTGTTAATGTATATAATAGTCTATATTATATATTTCATTATGATCTTCAGATAATTTCTGACTTAATGGGTAAAATTAAAGAGAGAATTGTATAATTTTAATTACCATCAATTATCCCCATGTTTGTGTTTCAAGTTTATAATGATTGCTTCTTATTCAGATAATACACTTTTCATTTGCATCTTAAATTAAACTATCTAGAAGTAAAAAAAATCAATTTAAGATTAATGGAGATAATAGTAATATCATCTAAAAAATGATAGAACCGCAAATTAATCCTTTCATTCCATTATTAGTCTGTAGATACTGTTGATCAATATGCATACACGTGTGGATTTATCTGCATAACAGTGAATTGTGGTGAATTGAAAGCTGCATTGTAAAATTCAGATTAAGATAGTCAAACTGAGACTCTAATGGGAGATGAAAAGAAAATAGCAATTTTTCTCTAAGCCCTGCAATTAAGTTTTCAATGAATAAACCTTAAAATTTCTCATTTCATTGTTCTATAAGTGTATATACACAATTATTAAAAATATATATATATATATTATAAAACTTGTTTTTTTTTGCATCTATAATGGAGTAAATCCCCAGATCCAAAACTAGGTTCCCAGATTCTGTAGAATTTCACCTCCAAAGATGGTTTGGCAGTCTTAGGTTAGTAAATTATCATGTGAAGTATGGTTCGAAAATAGTTTGATATATGCCAGTAAATGCTACAGATTTACAGTAGTGGTGTTAGCATTGAGCATGATAGCTTACTTTTATAAATATACAAGTACCTTAAATAAATCACATTTTGTGGGTCCAGGAAAGAAGGCAATATGATAACATTTTAAAAGCCGTAAATCATTCTAATCAATTCTGACTCGGAAATTAGAATTTGAGTGTCTCCATTATAACTTCGATTTCAGCTAATGATGTGCGATCAGATATCAGCTTCCATAGTAACAATGCTCACATCTTGGCAGTAAATTTCTATGATTCTCCTTTTTTGCTTCAAGGAAACAAATTTACCTTAGTACATATTAACAATGTGTATAGATTACTGCTTAGAAATAACTAAAATAGTTTTAAAAAAAATAATTTTGCACACCTTTATTGTTTTATGTATTAAATTAATTATTTTCATAAATAATGATCGAGCATTTTAGAGATTACACTATATTCATTATCTTGCAATATTTTAGACAGACTTCCTCTGAAATGTATACAAACTTAACTACCACGTACAGTAACAAACAAAAAATAGATTTAAAAAAATTGCAAAAAATAAGATTTTAGGGGGGAATTTTTATGGATCCTGATGCCATTTTTGGAAATGCAACTTCCTAATAATACCTCGACCATGTAAATAAAATGTCTATAAATGAGCATTATACTAACATAGAGGACAATGACTAGAAGCAAGTCCAACCAGGAGAATGAGGATTTGGATTTCCATCTACTACTGAAGCAAATGTTGGACTCAGAATGTAGTTGTATTATTGGGTTCATATTTTTTAAAGAGTTGCTGGAAATCCTGTTTTTTTTATGCTGCAGCTACCTCTATGTGTATCTACCGCTCTACATGTGTGTCTAGCTGTATGTCCCTGTTTGCTACTCTTTGTATGTGTCAAAATATTAAGGGAGCATGAAAAACATTTGTTAAAAATTATAAATACAAGTGGAGCAGTGTTAAAGTTAATTCAAAAAGCAGTGATAACAGTGTTTAGGTGATAAATCCAAAGGAGTCAAGACCAAAACCTCAGAATTAAAAGTTCTGAGATATACTTATTGACCAGCAAATGCAATCACAATGACCGTTTCATTGCATGTATAGAAAGAGACAAATACAAATAATAGTGCAGATAGTTTAGACATATATCTTATATACTGTATATGCTACAACGTGATATTGTCTTTATGTAGACAGACTTAATAAAGTGCCGGTATTGTGCATAGGTAGTAGATTAGTATAGATTCATATTTTCTAGAAAATACTATTATACTTTAACCCCTTAAGGACACATGACATGTATGACATGTCATGATTCCCTTTTATTCCAGAAGTTTGGTCCTTAAAGGGTTAAAGTGCAGATCCATTTTATTATACATAAAATCAGTGGGAAAAAAATAAACACACTGTCTCTCACGAGTACTGTAAGTAAATACGGTATATACAGCTACTCACTGCCAGGCTTTGTAACTTTAAAACTACATTCGATGGGGCTGTTACCAATAGCTCAAAGTCTCTGTGCAGTCCGTGGTGTGATGAGTCAGCCACAATTTAACAGATTAAAAAAAGATTAATATTTTTAGCAACAAAGGGATTTCAGGAGGGCATTATTAATTAAATGGAAAAGGAGCATATAGAACGAAAACATGGTAGGATACCAGTTTTTTTTTTTTTTTTTTGCCCAAGGTGCACAAAACATGTCAAAACCCCCAGGGAGACCTATCTTTTTGAGCATCAATTCTGTCTCATGCAGGCTGTCGGAGTATGTGGATCATATATTACAGCCAGTGGTCCAGCAGTGTCCATCCTATTTGAGGCACACTACTAATATACTCCAAGCCTTAACCCCTTAAGGACCAAGCTTGTGGAATAAAAGGGAATCATGGCATGTCACACATGTCATGTGTCCTTAAGGGGTTAAAGGGGATAGAATGTCAGGAGAGTTTTTTTTTATTAGTCTCAGCAGATGTTTCTTTTCTTCTGTACTTCTCTACAAGTATTCAGCTTGATCTGGGAACAAAAGCCACCAGATATGTTTTCAGAAACATCTTCATCCTTCCCTCAATGCCAGATAGAATTTGTCTTGGAGTCAATTCAATTTATTCTGGAGAACAACTACTTTTGGTTTCAAGGGGATTTTAATCTCCAGAAACGTGGCACAGCAATGGGCACCAAGTACATTAACTCCAACAACTCCAATAATTGGGGAATAAAATTAACATTTTCATACAGTAGAAAATAAATTAACTTCTTGGACCTTACATCTATATAGAAAACAATATGATCGAAACAAAAACCTTTTTTTAAAACCGTAGACGTCAACAGTTACATACAGAATATATGTTGCCACTATAACCCATGGCTGAGTAATGTGCTTAAAAGTCAGTTGTTAAGAATTAAAAGAAATAGCACGGATAACAGTGTTTTTATACAATAGAGCAGAAAAGTCATTCAATATTTGACAGGGACTATAACAAAGATATTTTAATTACTGCTACTAAAAAAGCACAAACATTAGAACGTTCACAACTGTTAAAAAACAAAAACAGAGACAATATAGGATGCAACAATGAAATACATTTTATCTGTCAATTCTCTGGAGGTCACAATAACAATGTAAGGAGAATAATAAATAATTACTGGCACATATTATTAAATGATCCAATCCTGAAATACAATTTACCATCAAAACCATCAAAATTTTAATGGATAATATTTTAGAGGCTCTCAAAGACACTATAAAAAATATTTTTTTTGTTCATACGAGGAATAAAATATATAGGATGCACTACTAGGCAGCTACACACAAGGATATGTGAGCATGAATACACAATAAAGATAATATTTGCACATCAGGTGTCACTTGATTTTAAAGACCACCATAATGCAGATTTTACCCTGTTGGATTTTTTAGAAATACAGAAAATTAAAAGTAACTGGGCTGGTGTTTTTTTTTTTTTTTTTTACTAAATAATAGTGCAGGCTGAGATAAGGCAGATATTTGAACAGCACACTCTAGTACCAAGTGGACTAAACAATGATTTCGACATTTACCATTTTTTAAATTGATACATGAAGATTAAGATATAGATTTTATTACATTGATATTTTTTAATATTTTTTAATTTTTATTAGAAATTTGTATTAGATATTTTTATCCAACAAGTGGTGACAAATATCGATACATCTACACTGTCTGCCCTGGCACCTAAATGTTTTTTGATATATATGTCTGTTAAGTTTAATACAACTTTGAAAATATACTTTTTAAATGTGGCTATTCTGATTATGTGCAATTGATCAATATTCTTCTTTCTTTTAAGCTCGGTGGTTCCAACATTTGAACAAGAGTAACTGGGTTTCATTCATAATGAAAGTAAGGTATGAATTGTAAGATGTAAAACTACAATAACATAGGCTAGGTTCTTCTTAGTTTAACTTTTTTCTCAGTTTAACTTATTTCATTAGGTCCAATAAAAGTGCACATTTTCAGGCCGTATTCTGTAAAATTATGGATTATTCTGTACAAATTTTAATATGATTTATAGCCATTTGTGGTTGCGGACTAAATATAACATATCACAACATGCAAATGAGGGACTCAAAGATACACCAATCAAGGCAATTACATTATGTTCAAATGCTTCCTTAAGCATGCTTCTCCAAGATGGACAAAGACGCATTACGTCATGATGAAACCGGAAGCAACTGTGGAAATCTATTACCTATTCATCATACTGGCACTTTATTAAGTCTGCCTACATAAAGACAATATCAAGTTGTGGCATATACAGCATATAAGATATATGTCCAAACGATCTGCACTATTATCTGTATTTGTTTCTTACTATATATGCAAAGAAACGATCATTGTGATGGCATTTGCTGATCATTAAGTATATCTCAGCACCTTTAATTCTGAGGTTCTAACTAAATAGGTTTAAATCTGTTAACCTTTCTTCATAACTGATATGTTCCATTCCTTTTATTTGGTAGCCCTCCTCTGCACTTTTTCTAGTGCCATAATAGCCTTCTTTAGAACAGGTGCCCAAAATTGCACAGCATATTAAATATGTGGTCTTACCAATGATTTATAAAGAGGCAAATTGATATTCTCATCCCGAGAATGAATGCCCTTTTTCATGCATGACAATTACTGACCTTAGCCACTGCTGATTGACATTGCACATTGTTGCATAGTTTGTTGTCTATAACAATTCCCAAGTCCTTTTCGAGTGTTGTTATCCCTCACTTCCATTAAGGGTATACATTGCTTGTGCATTCGTTACGCTGAAGTGCATAACTTTACATTTTTCAACATTAAATTTCATCTGCCATTTGAGTGACCAGTCCCTCAGTCTATCTAAATCCATCTGCAGCAAAGTAATATCTTACTCACATTGTATTATTTTACAGAGTTTTGTGTCATCTGCAAACATTGAAACATGACTTTCAATGTTTTTTTCAAGAACATTTATAAACATGGTAAATAGAAGGTCCCAGAACAGAACCCTGACGGACACCACTTGTCCCCTCTGTACCATTAATGACAACTCTTTGTGCTCTATTTTTAAGCCAATGTTCTACCCAAGAACAAGCATTTTCATCTAGACCGATTTCCTTGAGTTTGAACACTAATCTATTGTGTGGAACTGTATCAAATGCCTTGGCAAAATCCAAATAGGTCACATCCACTGCAACACCCTGATCTATTCTTCTACTTACTTCTTCGTAGAACGGAATTTAAGTTAGTTTGACATGACCTGTGCTTCATAAAACCATGCTGATTTTTGCTGATAACCATGTTCTTCTCAAAGAATTCTTGAATATTATCCCTTAATAACCTTTCAAATATTTTCCCAGCCACAGAAGTTAAGCTCACAGGTCTATAATTTCCAGACAAGGTTTTTGAACCTTTTTTGAATATAGGAACTACATCTGCCTTCCTCCAATCCTGAAAGAAAATAATCTTGAAAGATTAAAAACAGTGGTTCACTTATTTCTACACTTAGTTCCTTAAGTACTCGTGGATGGATACCATTCAGGCCCTGGAGCTTTGTTTATATTAACTTTCTTTAGTTGCTGCAGAACCTTGTCTTGAGTTAACCAATTACAATTAAATGTACGTAGTGTTGATGTTTGAATGCAGTGGTGCATTTGTGTGTAGTGTAGGTGTTTGAATGCTGAGATGTATGCACATATATGTATACACTGTCACATACAGATATACATATCAACACAGACACACATGCAGATACAGACACACATTGACACACATTCATATGCATACACACAGATATACGTGCATACACACATACACACACTGACACACATACAGATACAGACACTGACACACTGTCAGGACCTACTCTGTCCTGTAAAGAGGTCTGGCCTTGGCTTCTGGTATCCAGTACTCTTTTTACAATTCTTGTTTTGTTTTCCTTGGCTTTTCTGGTTTTCTATTCTGTGTATGGTTTTCTTTATGCGGGGTTTTCTGGGTTCATTCCTGTATTTTGTCCCTGGAATTCCCAGTCTCTTGGATTCCTTTAAATGTTTGTTTTATGTTGCCACACCTGTTCCTTTTCCATGAATCCTTTTGTTACAGTTGGTTCCTGCAGGCAGTTGCTACAAGTCCTCTGCCATTTTCTTGCAGGTAAGTGCTGTGTGTGTTTTAATATTGTTTATTTAGTCATGCATTTATAGGTAGATAGGACCCACCTTAATTGGAGGAATTTGACGCAGTTGGTGGGCTGCATACATCTTGGCCATTTATGTATGTATAAATCTCCCATGTTTATTGCATGTATAGTACTTAGTTTTGTCTCCTCTTGTTTTGCCTATTATATCTTGTCTTGTTTTATTTTGTGTTCCCAGTCCATGTACAGTCCTGTCCTGCCCTTGTTCTGTTAATGTTTTCCTTACGTATTGTGTACATGTTCTGGGTTTAGCTTTCTAACCTTCTCTGGTTCTGGGTTCTATTAGTTTTGTCTTGTTTTCTTGTTTGGTGTCTATCCTAGCCTTGCCTTGTTTCTAGTACTGGATACAGCATACTTCTGCTCTGACAACCGCTAAGCTGCAACAGGGTCTTGGTAAATGCTGGTGCTCAACACCAGGGGGCGTGCGGTTACCTCGCACCAGGCCCTACGTATCCACTACCACGCTGAAGACTCCTAATCAACTACATGAGTCAGTTCGGACTGCCTCCCATGACACACACATACCAATACACACATATACAGGTACATCAGATACACATACACACAGGTGCAGACACTGTCACACATGCAGATACACACTGACATACATGCAGACACACACACACTGATACAATGCAGATACAAGACACACACACTGACACACATACAAATACACAGACACACACATTGACATACATGCAGATACACAAGCACACTGATACACACAATGACACTCATACAGATACAAACACTGACACACACACAGATACACATACAGACACACTGATAGATACACAGTCACACAGATACACATACAGACACACAGATAGATACAAAGACACACAGATACACATAGACAGACACACATATATACATATAGACACACATGCAAATACACAGGTACACAAGACACACAGATACACATACATCCATGCATGTAGATACACCAACACACAGATACAAAAACACACTCACATGCAGACATACAGATACACATACAGACACCAGAAAAGATACAGAAACACACAGATACACATACAGACACATAGACTTACATACTAATACACGGACACAAATGCAAAATGTAACCACCCTCCTGTTTCCTACATTTTGGGTGCAGAAGGGTAGATTCAGTCTGCTAGTTGAGGCTGTTGGGAGTCAGAGGCTCTCCCAACAGTCAGTGTACCCTCTTTATCTTCTCCCTCTCATGTGGCTCAGTGTCATCTGGGAGGAAGTGACAGTCTTTCACTTCCTTTCATGCTGCCATTATTAAAGGGGCCCTGTCTTGTTGTTAAAGGGCTGCAGCTCAGGACTGTGCCCATGAGGATACATTTTCATTGTGTGGCCCTAAGTGCATTTACCCCCCCCCCTCCCCCCCCCCGATGGGCCCCCCTCAGTGCACAGGCCCAGTGCAGTCGCACCGGCTGCACCTGTGTTTGTTCTCCCGATGACAAGCACGATTTAGCAAATACAGTACTTTAAGAAACTGATAGATGTCACTTACTATTTCATGAGCCTCTTTCTCATCATGGTCACCCAGTCCTTCATCTTACGATCTCCATTTAAATTTGTTGATTTGTCTTTAAAAATGTTTGGTAATAGACTGAAACAATAATCTGTATTTGTCTTTAATTGCACAATAAAGCAGAATTACTAATACATTTACTGAGTCCTCTGAGTGTACTGTATCATCATATATACAGTATATATATGTATTTTAACTGGAGAAACATAGCACCGAGGCAAGTAAAGACCAGGAGACCTTGAGTGCCGGGCCCAAGTAACTATATTTATATATATATATATATATATATATATATATAATGCCTGGTATGGTTTTATAACACTAGACGTACAATGGTTTAACAAGAAATGCTCAGGAAATGAAAAAAAAATCTGAGAAATGGAGAACAAATAAAGCAGGAGCAGCATGTATCTTTGTTCAGATGTTTATTAATAAAAAGGCATGGAACTCGCATTACTATTGTTACATAGAGCATGTGAAGGGCTCATTGGAAATTGCTCCCCTTAAAGGCATGGAATCTTTCTGAGGGATGCAGACAACAGAACTAGGGACTCACTTCTGTAACTTTAGTTGTGTGTTCTGTGACATAAGACACTGGTGACTTTCTCTAGAAGCACTTTAAGGACAATGTACTGACACTGTGCCAAAGCCAGATTTTTTTTATGGCAAATTTCATAATACAGGAGAATAAAAGGATACACTATAAAGGTTCTAGCCACATACTTGAGCATATTTGTAAATCTGCTATGTAAAGGAAGCCACACACCTAAACCTCTTGGTCAAAACTATTGTATTCATTAACAAATATTTAAATGAAGACCTCCCTCGGTTAAACCCAACCCTCTTCTTCCAGCTGAAGAAAGATTGAAATTTCCAGTCCACTCAGCCATCATGGTTCCCAGGTATGTTAATGAATAATTTAATATGTAGGAACAGCGAACACATACGACTTGTGCCAATTTGGTTATAAATTATGACACTTACGTATTTTGTCCCTTGGCATTTTTACTGAAGTGTGTTTTTGCTCAGCTGGATTTAAATTTATACATAGCTTACAATGATGATCAATGCTTTTTTCTTTTAAGTCGTATTTAGAAACATGTCTCAGCAACCATTTCATGTGACCTCATGCAGAAAAACAGTAACAAAAATATGAAATACATTCATTTTAACCATGTCACGACAAGTGACATAATAAGACAGGCTTTACCTAACCGTTGTCATGAATGATTTAATTGCCATAATTGACATAATTATTAGACTTGTGCATAGCAGAAAAATTTGGTTGTCAAAACATTTTTTCAGTAAATTAAATTTCGTTTTGGACGCTCATTCATTTGATGGTTTGGCTGGTTTGAATATCATCCTTAAAAAAAAATCCAGAGAACAATTCAGAAAAACAGAAAAATGGAGCAAAAATTAGCCAATCATTGTACTGTAAAATAAATACATAGAAACATAGAATGTGACGGCAGGAAAGAACCATTCGGCTCATCTAGCCTGCCCAATTTTCAAAATATTTTCATTTGTCCATGTTTAAATTCCCTCACTGTGTTAACCACTACCATTTCAGCTGGAAGGCTATTCGATGCATCCACTACCCTCTCAGTGAATGAATACTACTGCTATTATTTTTTAAACCCTTGCCCCTCTAAATTAAGACTATGTCCTCTTGTTGTTGTAGATTTTTTTTTTTTAAATATAGTCTCCTCCTTTACTATGTTGATTCTGTTTATGTATTTAAATTCTTCTTTCATATGCCCCCTGTCTCATCTTTACTCTAAGCTATACATATGAAAAAACCTTTAACCTTTTCTAGTAAGTTTTACCCTGCAATTCATAAACTAGTTTTGTAGTCTATCTCTGAAATCTTCTAGAGATACGGTCTCCAGTACTGCGTACAATACTCCAAGTGAGGTCTCACCAGTGTTCTGTACAATGGCATGAGCACTTCTCTCTTTCTACTGCTAATACCTCTCCCTATACAACCAAGCATTCTGCTAGCATTTCCTGCTGCTCTATTACATTGTCTGCCTACCATTAAGTCATCAGAAATAATCACCCCTAAATCCCTTTCCTCAGATGTTGAGGTTAGGACTCTATCAAATATTCTGTACTCTGCCCTTGGGTTTTTACATCCAAGATGCATTATCTTGCACTTATCCACATTAAATGTCAGCTGCCACAACTCTGACCATTTTTCTAGTTTACCTAAATCATTTGCCATTTGGCTTATCCCTCCTGGAACATCAACACTGTTGCAAATCTTTGTATATAATATAATTATGTATATAGTTCTCAATGTACTGATAGTCGCACAATCTGGGCTTTGGTTCACAGATCAAGTGAGAAAAATGTAACCAATAAAGAGAAAAGGAGCAAGAGAAGTAAAAAAAAATCCATGTCTTTATACTATATATTTTTTCTGCTCCTTTTTTCCCCTCTATTAGTCAATTCTTACTTGATCTGTGACTATAACCTACATTTAAAGTCTGTCTCCTAGACATTAATCTTTTTTTTTTCTCATCAATCATCTCTTTTTTTTTGGGGGGTGACACAGGTAGACCTCTGATTTCTAAATTAAACGAACATGCTGGTCTATTGCACTAGTTGTGTGTTCATGCATCTGCCAGGTTCTTCATAGATGAGGAATTCGGCCAAACAGCTACTAGCTACTAGCTGCTTGAATATCAATTCGACCGAAACTAAATGCACAAGTCTAATATGTATAGTTATTTAAATACTGAACATTGTAGTTACAAAAATTAACAAATGTAAAACCTTAAAAGAAACAGTCTGTGCATTTTTGTATTTTGTAACTCTATTGAATTACTTTGGATGCATCGTGGATTTGTTCCAACCTTCCACAGTTTTTCAATGTCAATACCCCTTTTGGTCACCATGTGAGTCAATGAAGGTGTCTCAGTGTTCTCTGTGTGTGTATACATTTCTGTTTATCTCTTTTCAGTGCAACAAACCTATGGAGAACAGGGAGGTAGTGTTGACAATGCCCCAGGGAAGACTTAAAAACCTGCAATGTTTCTTTACCTTGTAATCTTTTGGGGAGAAGAAGAAATGTGTACTGTGTTTTTTACTATTTTATCATGTATTTAACATGCCTATATAGAGCTGATCTGCTCTCAGTGAGCTTATCTTGCCCTCACTTCAGTACCACAGGGTTAATTTGACACCTTGACACCTGGTCTCATTAAGCGTAGCATTTACCCCAGAAAATTGGCTTTTTTGAAACAGAGACTCCATTTATTGAATAGGAAATGTCATTGAGGTTCCTAAGGTTTCGTGTGGTCACTCATAAGGTATCAGCATGTAGGAATGTAGACCAATCCAATGGGCCTTAAACTTGCCTCACTGATGATGCCCCAATGGGCTGTTTCACTGTTGCACGTTAGGATTACAGACAGCCTCAAGTCATCCCTCAACAGAGAAGGCCATGCAAATAGTGCCTCTAAAGTGCTCTATGCATGTCTCTAGCACCCTTAGAACAGTACAAGCATCTGTGCTGGTTGAAGATAGTGTCCTGGTGCACCCAGATGCAGGACAGTATGAAATATATTCAGCTTGGCAGGACAGGGCCCTAAAACAATGGCTGCCATGCAAAATCAGTAAGTTTTCATATGTTAAACCTTAATAATTCAGTAGCCTGGTAGATGCAATTTACATTTAGCATATGTGACAGTCTAGGAGGCAGGATAAAGACAACATTAACATATTAAGCTGCCGAATAAAGGTCATGCTCATTAAACCAACAGCATACCAAGGCACAGAGTTCATTGGTTTTGATAGAGCCTGGCCTTAACACCTTGATATTAAATCTGACATTAGGCAACACCTCTTTGTACAAAGTGTAAACACAACAGAGTTTCAGTTTAGAGTTAAAGGAACACTATTGCATTAGGTAATCCAAATCTATATTCCTAATACTATAGACCCCTAGCTGCAGATTAATTTAAGGTCGCCCCTAAAGGCTTTTACTTACCATTTCTCTGAGACTCCTTCAGCACTGCCAGCCACTTTATCGTCAACAACATAATTTGGTTCTCAAACAGTCAGCCAATCCAATGCTCCTCATAGATGTAGAATTAAATGTTTCTAATAGGTAGATGAGTGTTTAACTGTACAATGTACACATTGCAGGTTCTACAAAACTGCATTTGTTTTACATTGCAGGGTTAAAAGGACAGGGACACTGAACCCCGACCACTTCATTGAGATAAAGTGGTCTGGATGACTTTAGTGGTTCTTTAAGAGTGTCAACTTTACTTTTCAGCTAATACTTAACCCCTTAAGGACACAGCTTCAGAAGTAAAAGGCCAGCGTGATAGAACATGTTAATCATGTGTCCCCAAGAAGTTAAACAATCGAACAACTCTAACTAAATACAAAAGCAGACAGACCATATGAGAATGGAATAGAGCAATAGGAAGAGCTTGTAAGAGTTGATAAGAGAACCAATAGCAGGTGAACTGTACTGAATTTAATAGGAAACATGCTGAATGTAATAATGGAAACTAGAAAAAAATGAATAATAAAGGGCGGTGGTCTGGTAAGGTAAATATGAAATGATATCATACTTGTACCTGTGAACCAAGGTTTCACACAGTAGCTCAACCTGGGTATACATAGGCCTCAATTTATTAAGCTTTTCAAATTATTTCAGTACTGTTAGAAAAACTTTCCAAGAGATATATCCACAGATGTCACTGTTAACGTCTAGAGCAGGGATAGGCAACCTTCGGCTCTCCAGATGTTTTGGACTACACCTCCCATGATGCTTTGCCAGCATTATGTGTGTAAGAGCATTATGGGGGATGTAGTCCACAACATCTGGAGAGCCGAAGGTTGCCTATCCTTAGTCTAGAGGAATTTTTATAAATAAATAATTTGGAAATGTTTCTAACATTATTGAATCATTTGGAAAGTATTTGAAATTGAGGCCATAATCAATCATTTATTGTTATAGGGAGACATCACAGATTTTTTTCTTTTTTCTTACACAGAGTAATCATAGATTAACCATATTGTCCATTTTAACCACGAATGCAAATTCGTATTAAATTAACTGCTGCACAAACGTATTCCTCTTTTTATTAACAATTACCTGGTCCTACTATAGATGATTCCATCAAAAGATTTTTTTTTTTTTTAAATATACAAATGGAAATTCTATGCTGGCACAGTGACAGTACAATGTAGCTTTGTAGATCAGAGAAGATAACAAAATTAACAGTTTTCACAGAACATCACATTTCATTTTTCTCTTTCAGCTTATTTTTGTGTTAAAACGATACGAATTTTGCATAATGGTTTCTAACCTATAAAAATAAATCAATTAACCCAACTTGCTTACCATGTTTCAAAGAATAATAGATTACTACTAGTTTTACATGGCTTAAAGGTAAGCCATTATTTATTGTTATAAATTAAAAAAATAAATATTTCATTATTAAATAGTGAAATGCATTCTAAGTTATGATTACATACTAGTTAACTCGATTGGAATACCATCAAAGAGACGACAGCGTACCGTCAAACAAAATTTATCTTGTATTGTTTGTCAACAGTGGCACAATTTTGCCACCGTAATGTTTTTGTTTTTTTAAAAAGGCAAAAAGGTTTACAACAAGCATTAGAACTAAACTCGGTTTGTTCTAATGACATTCCAAGGTATTATCCATTTCCTATTTTAGTCTCTTGTCTCCAATACTATACCACAGTGCTAATGTCGTCAGCTTCATCAGGTTTTTTTTGCCTGCTTGGCAGGGATTTCAAGTATTCAAGATGCCTCCTCGCATCCTCCTGGTTTTGCCGTACATAGTATACCACATAAGATATCACCATGGTGAACCAGCCAAACATAGTGACCAACATGGCATAATCCGTAGTCTTTTTCGCAATATTACAAAGGTCTGCATCATTTGCATTAGTCAGCAAAGCCCTCCCGGTATGTTCATCCAGGTCAGATGTTTTGCAAATTACATTGCTGGTAGTCTCGTGAATTGATGCCATGCTCCTCAGAGCCTGCTGTAGAGTACAGTCGCAGTGCCATGGGTTATTAGCAATTCTGGCCCTTCCCTTTAAATTACTAAAAGCATTCTTGTGGACGCTTGTAATCTGGTTGTCTGACAAGTCTAAAATCTGCAATGTTTCTGCCACACCTTTAAATGAGTTTTCATCTATAAACGCAATGCTGTTTTTGGATAAGTTGAGAACCTTCAGCTGATGGAGGTCTTTAAAAATATCGTTAGGGATGGATGTTATTTGATTGGAATCTAGGTAGAGTAGAACAGTTTCCGGGGGAATGTCTCTAGGTATCTCCTTGAGGTTTGCATTACTACAGCTGACATTTAAGCCTCCTGAATGAGAGCAAAGGCAGCCTTTGGGACACATACTGGCAGAATGAAAGCACAGTATCATTAGAACAAAGCTTTGTAAGAGCAGACACATGGAGAGGGAGCGTGTTATCCACAGGTCTACCAAATTCATGCTTAGTTGTCAGCATAATAACATGACGACTTCTCATTTATCCAAAGGAAGTAATAAAGGATGCTCCGGAACATATCCACAGCATCATTTTCCGTGGCTACAAAATATATGGTCAACATCAGTTAGACGTAGACATCTGAAAGAGAAAGAGAACCCAGTTATTTATATTTGAATACACAGCAATAAAATAGTATTTGCACTTAGATTTTTTTAAAATATACCTGTAAGAGCTAAACAACAACTTCAATGATACAAAATGAAAAGCCTTTTTGTTAAGCCACATTTTATAAAAAAAATCTAATAGTATGCTAGTATTTTTTTTTTCATTGGGATTGTTCCTTTTGGCATTGTTTATTTCAAAATTATAATACAATGAAAACTAAAAAGACAGTGTGAGTCCAGCAGGAGTACACATTAATATGTGGTTTTAAAGAACTAGCATATTAGGGTGCTTGAGTTTAATTGTTCATATGAATCATTTTTTGGAACAGTAAAGTGAATGAACTTAATTTATTATTTTATTTTTTAAAAAGCAAATGCCCTTGAATCCTGTTCTTCATGAAAAATTTGGAAAGTGACAATGGAAAGTGCATATTTAAAACCCAATATGCATACAGTGGAAATGTTTAGAGAGCACGAACAAACAAAATTAAATAGAAACGTTGAAATCAAAAAGTTGAAATCAATTCTTGGTAAACAATATTGTTCACGTCTTGCATGGTTTCGACAGTGAATACATATTAGCAGAACCTGTGTAAGACATCAATATTTCAATGGTACATTCTTTGGAAAAATAATCAAATAAATCAAATTATTTAACCCAGAAAGTTGCATTCTGTTTGTGCTGGTTTCTGTTTATGTCCTGGGGTATTGATGTGATTTTGTGGATTATTCCTTTTTAATAATTCATATATAAACATAGAAATGTACGATTTTAAGGAAAAAGGCAAAAGTTTGGACATTACTAACTAAATAATGTTTTGTGATTTTCTAAGTTGAAACAAGTTGACACTTGCTCTTCACTGGAAAAAAATGTAAAGTCTGAACTTTTCTACATACTTTAATTAAATAAATGAATTAACGGGGGCGTGTCCAGCTTCCGGTGTGAGCAGTCGCATGGCATAGGAGCTCCGCCGTCTTCCCGACCAAAAAAGCGACTTTTACACAGCGACTACCAACGAAACTGCCCTAAATACGAGATATACCTATACCGGACGGTACAGAGTCACTCAATGTCTCCTTCGAAGCAGATGAAGCTGTCAGAGACAGCTAAACAGAAAAAATCTGGTCGGCGCAGAGAAATCCAAGATGGCGACGAGGCCTCTAACTTCTCAGATGGCCAGTCCGACTATGAGACCAGCTCCTCTAAATACTCTGAGGCTCCTATAACAGAACGCAGTTTGCATAGGATGCTACAAGAACTCAGAGCTACAATCACTGCGGACTTCCACCGCATTAATGGAGATCTGAGGAAGGAAATCACCAACATTGGCGACAGAACTAGCCACCTGGAAAATAAAACCGACGAACTGTGTGGGGCCCACAATGAGGTAGTAGACAAACTACAGAAATTATCGGAAGAAAATACACTTCTTAAAACCAAGCTTGCAGATATGGAGGATAGGTCGAGGAGGCAAAATGTACGATTCCGCGGCATTCCGGATGATGTCTCCCAAGATGCTCTTCCAGCCCATATCCTTTCTATCTGTCAAACTCTAGTCCCAAGCCTGCCTGACTCCGCATGGGCATACGACCGCATGCACAGGCTTCCGAGGCCCGCACGTCTGCCTGCCGATGTCCCGAGGAACGTTATAGTAAGATTCCATTACTATGCGCACAAGGAATCTTTATTAATGGCGGCAAGAAAACTTCAAACGCTTCCTGAGCCACATCAGCAGGTTGCATTATTTGCAGATCTATCGGCGGCCACGATGGAAAAAAGAAAAGAATTTATTACAGTCACTAAGACTCTTCGAAATAACAAGGTGATGTACAGATGGGGGTACCCCACTAAATTAATCATTTAGAGACAAGGCAAGAACTTTATTGCGCACAACTCAATGGAAGGCATGAAGCTGATCACCACGTGGGGTCTTTGGAAAGGCTCACCTACCCATCAAGCCGCGGCTGAACCAGCGTCTCCACGACGACTCCAAGAGGATTGGCAGATGGCAAGATCCCCAGCTAAGATCCCTTGAACTTTCTCGATGATCGTATTTGCTTGAAGGTCGCTCTGGTATACAATTCAATACTGTGACCGTTACGCTTTATATGTAATTGTTTGTATATGTATCTTGCCACATGTCACGTATACTTTGGGCTGTGTCCTCCCTAAAGGTTTACGTCCAGACATTTATATACCCATATATATGCCAATTTCTGGCAGTCTGTCTATTAGCGAACCTTTTACCTTCTATCCACATCCCAAACCATTTGCTACAAGTTTATTTCCAGCCTCAAGCACTAGGGCCCTTATCAGGCCACAACTGGTATGGAGTCATCAGTAGCGATAAATATTCGCTGCCGCATACTCTCACAATGTTTACTGTTCAATGTCTACTGTGTTTGCGTTACAACTCTGTGTAGTCGGAGCAATGTTGTCGTATAGCATGTCTCACACATGATAATCAATATAAAACGGTCTGTAGGATGCGAGAAGAAGATGCTCTTTCGAATCTTGAGATCCGTGTGGCCTGATAATATAAAGTTCTGATATGTTTGTTTGCCACCTAACTGTGTTCGATTGCCTACCTACCATTTGCCAGCTCAGATCATTGCTACACCCAGCGATAATTTTGTGAGTAAATGTGCACTAAGCTATTAACGCCTAGCCCGCCATATGTAACAATGAATAGCGCGATTAACCGCCTTCCCCTTATAGGCTACCATACTTTCCCCTTTCCCCATAGCTCAAGGGCATAGCTAATGCGCCGCCTAAAGACTATATCCTTTTTCGACGGCGAAGTGCTTAACACTAATGCTACGGTCGTTATAGATACACGCCGTAAGAAGAAGTAGAAAATGAAAAATTAGAAATATGGTTAATAATAACTAATTACAAAAATAAACGATAAATCGTTGTTATGCAAATAAAACGACTGCAAGGTACAATGACGAAGACATATAAACCCATTACTGTATTCATACTTTGCAATGATAGTCTGCAAACTTGGGCTAAATTCACCAGTGGACGTAACTGCGGGACCTCTGAAAATGGTTGCGCGTCCAAGTTAAGTTTCACATGTCTTATGCCCCTAACATGGAATGTGCCACTTAGTTAAAGTATATTGACGGTTTAGCTGGTTATACCATACTACCGCATTCTACCCTAAACCGTTTGTGTAAGGTCACCAGACATGCACCCTGACTCTTCTGCTGTTATTACTGTTCGATGTTGTTTAATTATCTCATTTAGGTATAATTCTCGTGTATAATGTATTATGCAATGTTAACATGTTCTTATTTCAGGTCGGGAGGTGCTCCCAGCCTCCTTTTGTCACCCTTGGAGGAGATATTAGTTCTCACCCAGGGATGATTATTGTGTTTCTTCCGGCCCAGGAAGATGTGTGTAAATACTTTTGTTCGTACTATTCCCCTTTTTTTTCTCTTACCCGTACATCCCCCCTTCCCGTAGGTCCAGACACCAAAAATGCACAAATCACACTCTATTGGAGATGGGTCCAAGCTGCCTCTAGGCTAGCTTGTACATCACTGATACGGTTTTTTTTTTTTTTTTTGAATTCTTTATTTTTGTGTGCAACAGGGGTCAAACGGCTCGCAGAGCCACATTTTACACATCAACAGATAAAAAGGATAAGAAGAAATTAAAACTTCGGCATGTGAGACTTATGCACATTTTTGTTGGATTATGGGTCTAAGGAACTTACACAGGTGTCTCTCTATTGTAGGTTAACAATCGCTGGACTACATAGGAAAAACTAACAGTAATGGGTTAGCAACGTGATATTTTTGAGTAACTAATCTAGTGTTTCTCCTGCTTATTAGGTGTGGGTGCACCATCAGATGGCCACAGGATTGTGGTCCTAATAGCAGGTACACCTAGGGACTAAAGTTACACCTCCAGACTTCTAGATTTGCTAGGTTCGCTTGTCAATGGCAGGGGAGGTGGGGGGGGAGGGAGGTAGGCGCCCCTGTAAGGGTCATGGCATGAAAATTAGTA
This sequence comes from Pelobates fuscus, assembly GCF_036172605.1. Lineage (NCBI taxonomy): Eukaryota > Metazoa > Chordata > Amphibia > Anura > Pelobatidae > Pelobates > Pelobates fuscus. Next base: position 290,322,053 of record NC_086320.1, on the reverse strand, counting down.
AAGGGTGGCAATGCTCTAGGGGGGGGGGGGTTAGGTGGTAAATCATATCAAATTAGCTGACAGTCCACAAATACGTAGTGTAGTGGTTCCACTACAGTATGAACAGTCCTCAGGTCTTCGTTGCGGCCGATGTTGTGGGTTCTTTCCCTTTTGGGTAGAATGGCGCTATGGTCTTCGGATTCCAGCGTTGGGTTGGTGGCGAGGTGGTTTGGGTGCCAGGTACTTGCAGCGAATCCTCGGATATGGAGAGTTTAGTGAGGAGTGCAGGTGCCTCAGAGATATCTGAGATGAAGTATGTTGCTTCTCCGTGCTTGACCCGCAGCGTTCGCGGGGACCTCCAGTTATATTCCACATTGTGGCTACGGAGCAGTGCTGTGAGGGGTTGTAGCGTTTTGCGCCAGTGAAGTGTCTCCCCGGTGAGGTCTGAGAAGAACGAGAGGGTCATGCCTTCGAAGGTAAGTGGGGCAACCCCCTTTAGTGCAGCTTGTACCAGAGCCTTGTCGGACCCAGAGCGGAAACGGACAATCAGGTCCCTAGAGGCCTTTTCTGGTGCCCGGTTGGGTTTTGGGATTCTGAAGCACCCCTCGAGGGTGATGTTCCTCGCCTGTTTGGGCTCGAGGAGGTGGGCCAGGAGCCTCCGAAGGAGGTGTGGGAGCTCAGATGGGGGCATATTGTCCGGTATTCCCCGGATTTTCAGATGGTTGCGGCGCCTTGAATCCTCTAATGCGGCAAATCGGAGATCGGTTGCCGTCCGATGCTTGGTAAGTGCCTGCACTTCTAATTGAAGTTGGGCCACTGTTTGGGTCAGTTGTTCCGTGTTGGATTCCACTGCGCCTATGCGGCCTACCAGGCCTGTAATGTCCGTGCGGAGTAAGGCCACATCCGCCTGTATAGTTTTCTGCAAGGCCCCCAACATGGTCTCCAGCATGGATGCTGTCACCTGGTCATTAGTTGTTGTCCTCTGTGGGATTTGTCTCGGCTGAATTAGCCCCTCTCCCTCTTCATCTGGGGATAGCTCCTCGGAGTCATAAAAGTCCCCCATGGCGGCGGCCATCTTGGGACCATGCGTTCCGTAAGCTTGGCGGAACAAATCGCCTATGCTGGCGCCCGGTTTGGGCTTTTCGGGCTTTAGTTTCTTGGACTTCCTGCCCATGTTCGTGAGGGGTGTTTTGGTTGCCGTTTTGCGGTCGTAGTGGCCGATTATTGCCGGGTTTCGGGTGTTTTTTCCCGGAGCTCGTCGCTCGTGCGGCTGTTCAGCTCAGTAGCTTGGCTCCCTGATACGGTTTTTTGAGGCAAATGCTTGGAGAACAAATAGACTACCAATATGGGTTCAATGGTATCCTTATACTAATGCCCTTCACAACTCTCACTCATGACGCAACATGTTATGAAAGTCCTCTCAATTAATGCTAGAGGATTAAACAGCCCCTTTAAAAGAAGACAACTCATAAACACCATGCATGACACTGATGCAGCAATAGTTTGTGTCCAAGAAACCCATTTTAGCTTAAAAAAGCCATTCCAAATCCGATCCACAAAATACCCCACAGCCTACTATGCCAATGCCCCGAACAAATCTAAAGGAGTAGCGATAATTTTCCATAAAGACTGGATATTCACAGTACACAAACAATTTGCAGACAAGACCGGTAGAGCGCTCATCCTTGTAGGTGATCTAAATGGCATATCACTGACCGTAGCCTCTATTTATGCCCCTAACGAGGCGCAGTTTTCTTTCCTGAATAAAACAATTAAAAAAATAACACGCATGTCACAAGGTCACGTTTTTATATGTGGCGACTGTAACTGCACCCTTGACCCTTCACTTGATATAAAACGTAAAGATAATAAGTCACCAAATAAACTGACCAACCACAATGCAAAGCTTTTCTCTAATTTAATACATTGTCAGGATTTATATGACACATGGAGGACTCTTTTCCCCTCGGTGTCTGACTTCACATATTTCTCGCAAGTGCATCTGACATACTCACGGATCGATATTTGCCTTGTAGATAAAGCAACTCTCCCTCACCTAATAGATCAATCAATGGGACAAAGAACTTGGTCAGACCATGCCCCTATTACCATCACGTTCAAAGTGCCTTACCCCACGAAAGGTCGAGGAAAATGGAGACTAAACGAATCCTTATTAGACGACCCCATAAACTTGCAGAAAATAACTTCCACACTATCCCAATACTTCTCACTCAATACCACCGATGATACATCCGTTGAAACCCAATGGTTAGCCCATAAGGCAGTGATTTGAAGGGGAATTTATTAAATTAGGCTTCGCCACCAAAAAGCGACGTCAGGACATGGACACGGCGCTACGGCAGGAACTCGACAATTTAGAACAATCTAATAAACGAGCCCCTTCTAAAGCTGTATCGACTCAAATCACCAAAATACAAAACAACATTCAGAAAATTCAAACTCAAATGTATACTAAACAGGTGATGAAAACCAAGCAAAAATTCTACCATATGGGCAATAAGGCAGGTAAACTACTAGCCAACCAACTAAAATCCAATTATTTACAAACCAAAATACCTTATATCACCTCCAAAAACAGCGTTAAAATATACAATCCCCACAATATAGTAGACGAACTGGCTCTCTTCTATGAAGAGCTGTATAATCTTAAAGACGACCATACAACTCACATCCCCAACAAATTGGAGATATCTGAATATCTCTCGCACATCAAACTACCGCAAACCACACAGGAACAAAATGAAATCTTAGACGCCCCGTTCACAGAAGATGAAATAACTCAGGCCATAAAATCTATCCCCAAACACAAAGCTCCGGGTCCGGATGGACTCTCTAATTACTATTATATAAAACTGGTGTCCCAAATTGCTACTCACATAACTAAGTTGTTTAATACGATCAAACAATCTGGCATATTCCCTCGGGAAATGCTGGAAGCCTACATTATAACGTTGCCGAAACCGAACAAGTCCCCAACAATCTGCAGCAATCTAAGACCCATTTCTCTGCTCAATGCAGATGTGAAACTATATGCAAAGTTAATTGCAAACAGGCTCAAACCCCTTTTGCCCAACCTAGTCTCAGAGGAACAAGCGGGCTTTGTACAAGGAAAACAGGTGGGCGACAACACCAGATATTGTATGGATCTGGTGGATTGGGCAAATGATAGCAAACAGAGTGGTGTTCTCATGGCCTTGGATGCCGAAAAGGCATTTGATCGCCTAAATTGGGATTATATGGCGGCAACATTAACAGCCTTTGGATTCTCAATAGCTTTCATAAAGACTATCTTAGCCCTTTATTCCTCACCCTCTGCTAAGGTTTTCAATACCGGGTTCACATCCAGAGGTTTTTGCATAACTAACGGTACGAGGCAAGGGTGTCCCCTGTCGCCCCTGATCTTCATTCTATGTTTGGAACCTCTGGTGAAACATATAAAAATGGACCCTTCACTTCCCGGCTTGCACACTCCTGCAGGGGAAAAGAAAATCGCATTGTTTGCAGATGATATTATAGTTTTTCTGGCCAACCCTAATGCCACTATCCCACGGTTAATCCAGGCCCTGTCATCCTTCGGATCTATATCCTATTACAAGAACAATATTAGTAAGACCCAAATACTTCCTATTAATCTACCCTCACAACTAGTAGGCACCTTGAAAAACAACTACCCGTTCGACTGGAAATCCACGTCAATATCCTATCTCGGCGTTAAAATTACCCTCTCCAACTCACTTATTATCAAAGAAAACCATGAAACGGTATTATCCGCGCTGACTAAACAGATGAGTTCTTGGGATAAACTTCATATGTCATGGCTTGGGAAAATCAATTCTGTGAAAATGATGATCCTACCCCATATTTTATATCTCTTCAGAACACTTCCAATTGCTCTCCCTAATAAACTTATAAAACGTTTCCAATCTGCTATCAATGCCCATATTTGGAAAAAAAAGCCCCCAAGGGTATCCTTGCAATCAATGTGGCGCCCATTAACTAAGGGAGGCCTTAGTATACCAAATATCCAACACTATTATAGAGCAACGATACTGGCACAATGCATAGATATATTGACAGGCAGAACGAACCCTCTATGGCTCAACCTTGAGTCAGCGTGCAGCTAAACCCCTTCCCTGGCTAATATGTTATGGATATCATCCACCCCCCCACGGTCTGCTACGTTACCAGCTACAAACTTCCTTCTAAACTCTTGGCAGACCTGGAATAAAGCAGTATGGCCTCCTGAGGAACTTTTATACCTTGCACCTTTCTCCGCCCTCTCGCTGCTCTCTCCTGATCTGTCCACACAAAGGTGGACTGATCTGGGTATCACACATGTCCATTATATGTTCAATAAAAATGGCATTCGTTCCTTTCCAGAGTTGCAGGCTTCGTTCCAATTACCCTCTCGTGATCTATTCTTATACCTAAGAGTCAAACATATTTTGATCTCCAAATCGATATCTTTCATACACCCCCTATCATTCAGCAAGCTAGGCCAAAAATGGTACACAGCAAAGAAATTCCACACATCGTGGAAATTTCTCTCACCCTGCTACACAGCACAGGCAGGCCCTAAGGCTACAAACAAATTGCCATATATGCTTAAATGGGAAATCAATTTAGGAATGGAATATACTTTGGAGGAGTGGGAAATGGCTATTAAGTACACTAAACAATCTTCGAACTGTGTTACACTATGGGAAGCCTATTTTAAGATTCTCATGCGCTGGTACATGGTCCCGTCAAGACTACACAAAATATATACTAATTTATCCCCACTATGTTGGAGATGCAACAAGGAATCAGGATCTCTAGAACACATCTTTTGGGAGTGTACACACTTACAAGCATTTTGGCATTCTGTACAGAGTTCGATATTTTTGCTATGTAAGCTCTCACTCCCTCTTACACCGGGAAACTATATCCTGCACATCATACCCAACCTGAATGATATTCCAGCTAGGGATGCGGTACTCAATATTTTGGTGGTTGCTAAGACCCGCATCGCAGCACACTGGAAAAGCACCCATTGTCCCGATATATTAGAAGTGCTTTCTAAAGTTGATTCCACATACAACCACGAAAAGGAATGGGCAAAAAAGGGTAGCGTACCTAAATTCCTTACTAACTGGCACAACTGGGAATCTTTTTATGAATCCTACTCTAAATGAGCAAACAGAGAGGTTGCATATCCCATAGGTCTAATTAGAAGATGTAGTAGTATACCCATACGTCCACATACATTAATGGTCTGGACCAATCACCTCTACGGTCTCCTTCATTGCAGGTTTCCCCCCTTTTTTTTTTTTTTTTTTTTTTTTCTTCATACGAATCATGGATAGAGGCTACAAACCAATACAATAAGTGTACATCCAATAGTTTGTAATCATTCATAGTATTCAGGTAAACTGTTTCCTCGCAAATCTGTACAACTACAGCGTAGTTTTTCCTTTTGAGCCTTATGCTGAATCGATCATATTTACTACTAGGTACACGATTAGAGCAAGCTCGCTCACTTACACGCAACTTGTAACATGGGAGGTCAGAGGGTGATTTGTATGTAGCATTGTTGATATATTAATATATACACTGTGGCTTGTTAAAGCCAATGTAAATGGCATGTTACATACCGTGAATGTTTGTGCTTTATGCTGACTTACGCAATGATGTTTAATTCATGTCGCAACTTCATGTATCTAAAAAAATCTGGATGTACTCCTATGTTCTATCCTTTTTTTCTTTTTTCTGTTATTTCCTGTTTTTTTTACTTAACAAAATCAATAAAAAAGTATACATTGAAAAAAAAAAAAAAATGAATTAACTAAATAAAACTGATTGAAAACATAAACCAGTAAATATGTCATGTACAGACGTTTGGGTACTCTTTCAGTCAGTACTTAGTAACCCTGAGTTTGGAAGAAATAACAGTTCCTGTTGCTACCTGTATTCTTGCTCTGGGTAGGTTCCCCATTCTTTCTTATAAGATATGTAGTTCAGATACATTCGTAGGCTCTGTATCTTGCACTGTATGAATTACCACAATATTTAAGGCTACGGACTAAAAGGATCATTCCAAAACAATAATCTTTTGTTTCTTGAAGTAGTTCATGGATGAGTTATGTGTGGGTTTTAGATTACTGCTTTTTCTTCAGTTTTTTTTTTTTAAACTGACTACAGAATATTACCTTCCATGATATGTTAATATTTAGTAGAATCCATTACTTCCTCTTGTTTTACAATAGTTACTGTACCTCTGGCAGTCAGTCACGTGATCACAAATTATAATTGATCCATCGAATTCTCAACAGTTAGCAATGTGTTCTACAAATGCTTCCCTCTTTTTTTTTTCTCCCAATATAACTTTGGTGTTTGCATCCAAAGAATAATTATTTTATCAGACAACAGTACTTGGTTCCCAAATGTTTCTGTATTATCTATCAGGGTTATTTATAAAATTGATAATTTAAAGTAAACTCAAAGTGAATTTTAAATTTAAGGGCACTGTAGCTGGCCTGAAATCAAAGCATAGCTGACTTAGAGAATATTTCCAATTCCACTATTTTAACCTTAAATGTGAAATTCGTTTTGAATTCTCACTTTAGTAAATAACCCTGCTAATATGGCATACAATTAAGGTTTCCATCAGCTGACTTTTTCTTTAAAATTATACATGTGCAAGCATCTGTGCACAACTACTTCAGTGCCAACTTGGTCATTCTGCAGATCCTTTGCAAGGATACAGGGTTTTGTTTTGCTTTTCTGACCAGTCTATGACCATTGGACGTTTGCATTCAGTTCCAAACCAATCATGATTCAGCTGAACTTTGGGTAATTGGTGAATTGTCCAAATTCCGTAACTCCAAATCACGAAACAAATGAAACAAGCAATGTTTGTGATACAGGAATGTGATATATGAATGTAATACATGAATGTATGAGATGAATAAAAGAAAAAAAAAAAGATTGATGGTTAGGGAACGGTCACTTAATGTTTATTTTATTCACTGATCAAGTGGACAGTAGAGGAAAAAAAAGGATGAGCTGTTAATAAATCTATACATTTTTCACTCTTTGCTTAATTTTTGTACTTAATCTGTTACCAAAACGGGTGCAAATCCAAACAAGGAAAATTGTTTTCTTTGAGGTCGAAAAAGCAAAATTAAGAAATTTATTATTGCCATTTATATAGCGCCAACAGATTCCGTAGCGCTTTACAATATTATGAGAGGGGGATTTAACTATAAATAGGACAATTACAAATAAACTTACAGGAACAATAGGTTGAAGAGGACCCTGCTCGATCGAGCTTACATTCTATAGGAGGTGGGGTGTAAAACACATTAGGACAGGAATTTACAATCAAATAAGGTGGGCTGCCCTTTAGGAGAGGGCAAGAGACAGGTATGTGAGGTAAGGGTTAGTCTTGGAGACCATAAGCTTTCCTAAAGAGATGGGTTTTAAGGCACTTCTTAAAAGATGCAAGACTAGGGGTGAGTCTGATGGCGGTAGGCAGGCTATTCCATAGGAAGGGAGCCGCCCGTGAGAAGTCCTGCAAGCGCGAGGACCAAACTTCTGGAATAAAAGGGAATCATGACATGTCACACATGTCATGTGTCCTTGAAGGGTTAAAGGGACTCTCCAGGCAGAGTCTTTTACTCACCTCGTTCCAGCGCCGGGAGAATGACGAAATAGGCGGGAGCGAGCAGGGAGCAATCAGACGCTTTCATTTGGAAGCGTCATTGCTCCCTTGTGCGCATACTTCAGAGGGCGGCATTCATGCCGCCCTCTGAAGTCCTGAGCACACTACCGCGCATGCGCGCGTTTTTCGCGGCCGCGAGCTGAGCTGACTGACAGCTCAGCTCGCGGTCTTTGCCCGCCCCCCTCCTCTGCTGACAGGCTGGAGTGATAAGGCGCGCACACAGTGCCTTCTCTCTCCTGCACACGTATACAGGGCCTTTTTAGGGCCCTGCATGATAGGAAGTCCCTCTGGTGGCCGTCTGAGTGACGGCCACTGGAGGTATTCCTATCAATCAATGTTTTCTCTGAAAATACAGTGTTTACATTAGATTGCCTGCAGGGAGCTATAGATCATACCTGAACAACTACATTAAGCTGTAGTTGTTCAGGTGACTATAGTGTCCCTTTAATGAACTCTGCAGAGCAAAGTGCTTAAGGTATTGTCAGGAAACAAAGCAAGGCACTCTTTTTATTCATCTACAAGTTCTAAGTGCTTCAAGTGTATGCCTCCAGAAGGCTTCCCTACAGAGTAATTGCTGGACTATGTCCCCTTCTTGACCAGATTCAGTGATATGCTTAATTCCTATCAAACTCTGTGAAGGTAATTGGTGATCAGCTTGCAAAGAACATTAACTACAGGCTACCCATCACATGCAGTGGAAAATATAATCTTATGTTAAATTTTATACACTTTGCCACTGTAGGGTAAGTGAATGTTTTTACTGGTGCTGTGTGTCAGCATAACACAAATCTCAAACATTGCACAGTCTGTGTTGGAATATGAAGCTGTAGATGAATAACCATGAATAGGATGTCCACCCAGCAGTAAATCCCAGAGGATAGTACTCATTTCATGTGTATATCAGAGGTTGTTAAAAGATTGTGGACATTCCTTATCTCTATTTCCCATCTAACGGTTGCCAACATTTGATCATTTGATAGCATCACGTGCTAGGTTACACATTCATATATGTATACCTCCCGTATGAATTTAATGACACATCAATTAATTATTGTGACTTCAGATCATTTGGTGTGTCTTTCTCCTTTTCTCCAGCCTCTCTGTGTGTCTCTTTTTCTCCCGATCCTCTTTTTTTGTCTCTTTCTTACCTTCCACATCCCCTTTTATGTATTGTTTATTCTATCAGTTACATTTAGCACATATAAGACTGTGCAATACAATTTGCAGAACAATATGTATCTGTTGGCCATTGCAAAGGTAGTGTTGACTTCTGCACACAACGGTGCATACATCTTCATTGACTGATTTAAGTATGTATGATTTTATGTATGTGTAAGTGTGAAGGTAGCAAGGCTTTGTCAACCTATAAATCATCTTTCCAGACTGAGGAACCATGGCAGAGGCCAGCAGACCATAAACATATGAAGACATGTGACAATCCACTAACATCAATAGGTTACTGCCTGATATTTTTCTAGATTGATAGTTGCTTAATATGCTAAAAGCACAGTTCCCCAGTGGCAATATTTAATAGCAATCTTATTGAGCCAATGTTGGAGTTAAGGAGCCGTGGTATAAGAGTGATAGAGAAGAAGTGTTGAGCGGAATGAATGAAGAGACAGCCTGTAGGATTCCTGCAAATGATAATATTGTTTGAGCATAACACTCATTTAAAATAACACCCATTTCGGGGGGCGGGGCCTGAACCTCATGGCGACCGGTCGTGTTTAACATGGGCTCCGGGCTCAACTACCTATTTTAGCTGAATTTGTGCCCACCAGCCTGTGGAAACCCCTCATACAGAGACCCACCTGACCCAAGAGCAGGTAGGGGGGCTCCGTGTGACCGACCGGGAACCAACTTGTGCCAGTAAGTGCAATCGCGACCGGGCCTGGTGGAATCGTATGGCGGGAGAGGCGGCCGCTCTCCTGTCCTGGGAATCGCCGTGCCTGAACTGTGCAGCCCTGTTCCCCCCCCCTCTGGACCGGGGGGGTTATCCCGGCCCACACAAGCAGACCATGCATAAGGACCAGCCACAATAGGTGTAGCAACATCTAAGCAGTCGATCGACTAGGAGTGCTGAAACTCATTTAAAGATGGCTGCCGAAATTGCCCAGCAGCCACACATAAGCGTGAATGCGATCCTCGCAACCTTTGACCGCATATGCCAGCAATTCTGGGAAAAACTGGGCGCACAAAGACCTACCTCCCCTCCAGCCAAACGAGCAGCAGCTCCCCGGTGCCAATCCGCCCTTAGACACCAACTAATGAAGCTCCCCCAATGCTCTCCCAAGGGAACAAGGCATAAAAGGCGGCAACGCAAGGGGCAGTGGCAAACTTCGCACCGCAAAAACCTCCACGGTAGCAGGGAAGCCCAACACACACAGCGCTGCCAGCAGGGATCCAAGAGCCTAGCACTACAGCCACCTGCCTGCCTGAGAGTGCACCGCCAGCAGTGGAAACACCTTGGAGCTCGAGCCCCCCTTAAGGCCGGGAGCCAAAGATATAGAGGCAGAGCATACAACCAACACCCTTGCAACAAAGCACAGGACACTGACCAACCCCTGCCAACCAGCATGGAAGAGTGTGGGAGAGCCGCACCCTACAACATCCTACTGCAGGACTGTATGCTGACCAAAGGCAACCAAAATTCACGCCACGGCCAGACGGCAACCCACAAATGAGGACTAAACACCCCCCATCACCAGACATACCAACAAGGCACCTTTATACCGGGACTTATCTTCCTGAGCCGATTGCCTGGCACCACAAGATGGGACTTAGAACTGCCGCCCGCCCCAGCCATGGCACACCAACACAAGCGGGGCACTGGCTGAGACTGCCATGCCACAGACGCACCAGCCCTCTACCAGGAGGCACAGGCTGGCCCGGGTGACCAGCGCATGAACCTAATATTGGGTCGTATACACTAACACACTGAGACTCTCTTTAGAGGTTAATGTTCCTCTGGTATAGCTTACCATGTACCACTAACAGGCTTCTGGGATACACCTTAAAAATGCAGTACATACCTGAGATGTGATAGCTAACTCAGCATACTCACCTTCATACTACCTAGCCTATCGCTTTAGGGTCTGGGGGCACATGTTATTTTCAAGATGCATACCACTGTTTAGATAGACATATCAGCCTAGTATGCTTCACTATTGCTAACCGCCATGTCAAGACTTCAACTTCACCTAGCGGAAGATTATAGGGAACACTAGCATGATCACGAGGGCGGGTTGTGAAGTTGCTTAATATGAGGACACTTAATATGCCCCTGACTACAACCTACTACTGAATATTGAGTATGTCCATAGCTCCCATCTAAGTCTTTCGCCCCAACATACATGGGCCACTGAGCCCCATTACTCCTCTCTTATGCTTGTCGCCATACTGCATGCTACTAAACCTATATCAGTCACATTACTTAATTTCTTGTAACCACAACTCATGCCATTGTGACTCGCATTTGTTAATCTGTTGACCTACTTAGCATTACTCTAATGTTAAAAAAAAAGTGCTGATAATTTCAATGCTCCAACTGTTATGCTTGTTAATATGCTCGAGGAATGCTATTGGGGCACCACGAGCCTGTATGTTTTTTCACTTAAAGCACAATAAAAATAAAGAATTAAAAAAAAAAAAAATAACACCCATTTCTTAAAAGTATCCACATTCAAACACAAAGGAATAGGCATTCTTTGAATCTCATCTTTAAACTATGCAAGCTACCCACCAGTAACCGAATAGCATTTTTTTTTTTTTTACTATGTGAAATATTATTATTATTATTAATAATAATTTTTTGGGGAGGGGGCATTTATATAGTGTTAACGTATTCCACAGTGCTTCATAGTATCATAAAGGGGTAAATTTAACAATAAGACAATTACAAAATGTTACAGTTAAAATAGGTTTAGGACCCTGCTGAAACAAGCTTACAGTCTAGAGGAGGTGGGATATAAAAACACAATAGGAAGGGCAAATATTAATCAGACTATTCCTGCACAGAAATATATTTATGTTGACAAATTTCCTTAGCCAAAAAAGTTGGCGTAGCAATATGCAGTAGAGCTAAGTTCCTGCTTAGGAGTTTTTCGCACTCTTACATTAGTAGTAAAGGCAGGGAGTGGCACCCAGTGGACCCTAGGTTACAAGAGATGGTTTGATTCCTAATAACGGTGGGTGGTGTGCCCAGGGCACTCATGGCACCATAACCACTTCAGCAAGCTACAGTGGTAAGGGTGCTTGAAATGTCCCTTTAATTGTATTGATTAAATTGTGGTGTATGAAGGAGAGTTTGGGCCAATTTGGATACACTCTATAGGAGTGATTGTTTTCACTGAAATGGAAGGGGCCCTGGTATGCTTGTTGAGAGGACAATCAAACAGCATAAGAAGTAAATAAACTAGGAGTCACAAATGGTAAATGGCAATGTGCATAGATTAATGGTAGAACTCAGATTTGGCAAGTGTGTGTTACAGATAGGGAAGTGCTGGTGTTTGCTGGAATTTATTTTTTTCATATAAAGTACTAAAGGCTGAGTTAACAGTAATATGATGAAACACTAAAGTAAGAATTCAAAGTGAATTTCAAATTTAAGCTCAAAATAGATGAACTGGAAACATTCTCTAAGGCAGCTATGCTTTCAGTTTGGCTACACTGGCTTTACATTTGAAATTCTCTTTTAATTCACTTTGAATTCTCATGTCAGTAAATATCGGCTCGCTAATGCAAGAGGCACAAGTAACACAATTTATGGGAGGGGACAAAACATTAGCATGTAATAAACTGTTTGAAATTGGTATACTGAAAATAGTGGGATAAAACACATAGACATCGATTTAATACTGTTAGATAAGCTTTTCACATGATTTTGGAAACACTTTTGAGATGATTTTATATTACGAAAAATATTTCAATTTTGTAATAATTTGATATTTTCTGATATATTGATACATTTATTTATATATCATTTATATATATATTTAAAATTGTATTATTTAAAAAAAATACATTTTTAAATTTTATCCAAAAACAATAAATCATTTGACAAACATATCCACAAATATTAAATGGATGCCGTAGCTAGCCATTCATTTAAAAATATGTAACTGTTTTGAAAGGATCAACAAACAGGAAAGGGAAGATACGTTTAACCCCTAAGGACCAAACTTCTGGAATAAAAGAGAATCATGACATGTCACACATGTCATGTGTCCTTAAGGGGTTAAAGGTTAAGCTTAGTTTTAAAGACAGAATATATGACAATGCGATATACATTTGCATTTAAGATAACTGGGGCAATAGAATAGTTGTGGTTAACGTACTACAAACCCCCATAAATTAACAACAGTGATGATCATCTGCTGTTATCACAAGCTGAAAAACTGTACATGTATTAATTAATTAATTAATTAATGATTTTAATTATCCAGACACTGACTGGCATAGAAGGAGTAGTAGTTCAGCTAGGGGGAAACAAATTTTCAAACCTTTTAAATGCAATCTAAAATAGGTGATTATATGTACCTAGTATCTAATAAGGTTATTGTTCCCCCAGGACATTACAACAGTGTCATAAATAACATTGTAGCCATTGTGTTCATTCCATAAATAGAGGTACATATGTTGATCTGTGAAACAGTTATCAAGTTTTGTTAAAATTGACATATACTTCAATTGAATGAAGATATCTATGATAAAAATGCATATAAATAAAAGAAAATATACAATGTAAGTCTGAGTACACAATAAAACCCAATTGTATATTATTGTGCATAACTAGATGGAACCTTTGAAATTTATTGAAACGTCAATAACTGGCATTTAATATTTACATTCTGACAATGGCACCTAGTAAAAAAAAAATGGCACCTAGCAAAAATATCTTGGCCTTGTGCAAGTGAAATATTGTTGATGTGCCTGTATCAGCCATACCTAGTCTGCTATGCCAGCATTTTCAATGTAGTTTATAATCTTGTAATAACTGATGTTATGGATTGCATACTAACACAGAATTATTGTGTGATGATTGTGACACAACCGACATTTAAAATGATATTTTTGCTGCCAAACATTTCAAATCTGCCGTCTGAATCTAAGAAACAGCATAAAAGTAACATAACCAGTGCATAATTTCTGTTGCAGTAAATATTCGGCCCACATAACACAAAACAAGCAGCTGGAGACCACAGGTCTATCAGACAGTTCACACTGCTACATAAAGCTTCCAAATTCAATTTAAAGGATTGGGAAAAGTGTTGAGCGATCACATAATGAAAATATGGCTTCAATCTACATTAGTGCAATCAGATTTTAAATGTTTCCCAGCAGTGAATGGATAGAGACTCCGATGGAATGAAACAAAATGGTCAATATAATATAACTGTTTACATTACAAAATTTGAAATGCCTTTGTGTCCGTATTGTTGAAAAATTTGAATATTTTACATGTGCTTGCAGCCCAGAAAATCTCATTGGTATATTTTATTATGTGCATATTAATATTCCATCCTTGTACATTTTTGAAGCTGTAAATCTAGAAGTGAATTTCAATCGGCTGTCTGACAGACAGGTTAAAAAAAAATAAAAAAAAGTTCAGTTGATGTGTATTGCATTCTAGAATACTGGCGGTTTCCTGGTTGCTATTAACAGTTTGTTTTCAGGCCTCTAGGTTATCACCCTGGCCTTAAAATCTGTCTAATCCCTATCTAGCACTGACAACAAATTCAAGGTTTCTTGAATAGCTGAATATATGTGTGTAGTGGACAACGGGTAACCTGACTAGTTACCTCCGCTAATACCTTCACTCAGCAACTCTGGAACCATTAAAATAAATGGACATCCATTCCCCCATTAACCAGATGAAACATAGTCCTGGGAGTCAACTGAGGTTTATTGGAACACACACGACTTTTATGCCCAGTCTCCTACATGGGGTTTGCAATACCTGAAAACAGGGGTTTCAATCCCAGGATCCTCTGTGCCTGAGAGATAATTGCATGAGAAATGTCTCTAATCTCATTATCTCTCAGGTACACAAAATGCAACAAAATATACAGTACCCCAAAAGTGCCCCCACCATACTCAGGAACCCCACAAAAAGTACATTCCCCGACAGCCCCGATCTGAGTGTACAACATATCCAAGAATCACTCAGATTGGTTTGATGAAATGTGAATGCCATCGCGGTAAAGTTTTGACTGGTCAGGCAGGAGGAAATAGCCCAAAACAGTTTCAGGAAAATAGGTGCTCTGGCCGTTCTCCATTCGTGAGGTTCCTGTGCAAACACCAAGCAAATGAATCATTTCATTTCAGGATACGAATGCTCCCCCTGTTTGGTTGTTAATATCTCCCAAACGTCGTTCATGTAGGTGGTCCGGAAATAGAACGAGCAGCGGTCTAAGTTTAACCGGGGTTAGCTCAAGTGCCTAGTCAAAAAAGAGTTCCAGGCACTCGACGAGCATGTCCCGCTGCCCACATTTGGGAGACAAGATGGCCACCATTCTTTTGTCTGCCACGTGTTTGGTTATACAAAATGGCGGCCACCCAGGGGAGAATTCATTAATTACTTTCCTTGCGGTTTTGCACTTAAGTTACGGGTGTGAACATTCTAATGGGGTACAGGGGTGGTCCCGTTCGGGAGATAAATAGACTTGGTTTGTATGAAGTACTCCTGAATGGAAAAAGGGTAAAACACACAAAATACAGGAACAAATAGATGAATGAGTAGTAGTGTTGCAACAATGTGTGTGCGTGTGTGTGTGTTTGCGTGCATGTTTAATGAGGGCATATTTTGGATGGCATATTTAAAATTCTGGCAATATATTTGTCTAAAAATAAACTATTTTCTGTTGGTCATTGATGGTGACCAGAGAAATCAAAAAGTGAATCATAAATTAGAGAGTCTTATCTTACACTCTTATAGCCTGATTTCCACTGTAGTGGTTATGGTTCTTCGAGTGTTCCTTTAGGATGGAACACCAGTCTAGGTTAGCTTTCTAGGAACATGATTAAGATAATATCCACCAATGCTGGCATGCTTTAAATCTATTTCTGGGCTATATTTCAACTTTGGCGTGTTTATGGAGTACCTGGAGTGAGAACACTCATTATGATTCTACATATTGTACAAGTTGACATTGACATTTTTCAACAGAAAACTGAAATGTTGACCAATAGAGGTTAAGTTTTATTTTTACAAAGACCCAGGAGTTCTATCTTCTTTGTTAATTTGTATTTTAGCTTGATTTAGCACTGGGCATTTGTTAAACCCTAACTTGCAGAACTACATGTACGTTTTATATATTTATGTTAGTATATATATATATATATATATAAACTAACGTCAGCTTTGCACTCTCCTGACCTCTTCTACAGTAAACTGTGCCTTGGTGCTACCCACTTTCCATATGTATCCAAATAATATTAAGTGTGCTGTCATAGGACTTGTAAATATCAATGGTGATTTTAATTTAAAAAAAGCAAACAATTACACCTGTAAATCGATCTTGAGAAAGACCCTTAGCGTTGAAACGTTTATCGTTTTACAGATGTAATTGTTTGCTTTTTTATTAAAATCACCATTGATATTTACAAGTCCTTTGATTGCACTCTTAATAATATATATATATATATATATATATATATATACTGCAATTGTAAGGGAAAAAACAAGCATGTACATGCATATGTACATGCATAAATATATATACACATATATATACACACATGTACATGCTTGTTTTGTTCCTTAAAATTGCAGTTTTTCTTTTAGTAAGAGGATGACCATGACCTCAGAATTGCCAATGTTCCAAAGTATGATAACAAGAAAGAGTCAGAAAAATATTGGTTCCTCCATATCTCTCCTTGAGGATTTAAGCTTGTTCTCTGAACTTTAACACTGTTTTGTAAGTTCAGAAACCAGGCCTACTGTACTATAAAATATATCACATTGTGTTGCTTGTTTTAATTTAAATTAATAGCATTCTGTAGAAATGAGGTCATGAAAGTCTGTCTCTGACCTTTTTGGAGGAATTCATAATAGGTAGATTCAATATATCTAAAACCCTTCTGTTGATGCAGTAAAACAGGCAGACAGAGCTATAAAAGTTCTTAGCAGAGAAAACAAATGGAGATTGCCATAAATTATTAGTATGTAATAAATGCAAAACATTTTTGAAGTACTCCTTGCCAACAACATAACTGCTTACTATAATATGATTTTTCTATGATTTTGTTCCTGTTCGACACATTAGATGATAGAAATTCACAGAGAGCTCCAAACATCTAATTGTATCACACAGATTAATTTAGGTAAAAGTAATTGGATTCCGAAAACTTGCAGCTGATACTATGCCCAGAATGTCAGGGTCCACTGTTTTTCAGTAGTGATCCACTAGTGGTCTAGTGTGAAGAAGTTGGTAGAACGCACTAGCTGTGCTCCACAACCCATCTCAATATTTCCTTACACTGCTTTGTCGGTTTTTAAGATGCCTTTATATTCATCTTTCAAACCCAGGTATTTATGCAATTGGATTGCTAAGCATATGTGGCCAGGTTATGTGATGCAAATTATCACTCATTGCACAACATTTGTTTTATATTTTTTAAATGTATAATTTTCTAAACATTTTTTAGCCCACCAACATTGCCACCAAAATATCTCCCAAATAACGAAGCAAGACAAAACCATAAACAATTTATATTTCAAGTATTCCAGACATCCGTTTCATGAGTCATGAAGAATACACATCTTGATAGCTAGCAGGTAAAGGTCGGAATAAATATTTACTTAAGAAATGGTTGTTTTTCTCTTTTACGAACCTGGTAGCAATATTCGAACACATTTAGAAAAAGAATGTAGGTAGTAAATAAAAGGAAAGACATATGTAACCAGAATACACTACAAACAAACACATAATGAGAGTCTTGTAGTTAAACCAGCCAACCAGAGAGTTTGTGATGGTTTCTTTGCAATATTGTTTGTTCTGCCTTGTAGAGTATAATTCACATAACAAACAGATTAGCATGAGCTAATTAAATATACGTGGATTAATTTACCTGAATCCTGATTGACATAAAATCAGCACTAATTATAACATATCATTATAAAGGTTATTTCCCATTACATATATTATTAAACCAGAGAAATTATAAATTACATTAACCCCTTAAGGACCAAACTTCTGGAATAAAAGGGAATCGAGACATGTCACACATGTCATGTGTCCTTAAGGGGTTAAAAGGGTGATGGGCTAATGCCACCGGGTTATGGACTGTTGCCAAGAAACAATAATGTGCAATATGCTACAGCCTAAATGTTATCACGGTGCAAATATATCACTGCATAGAATATGCTACATAAATGTAGACAAATGCAAAGTTATGGAACAAAAACAAATAATTGATGTATATATTCAAAATGGGGTTAGATCAAAAAATCCTTGAAACACAATGAGCTTGGTAAAAAAATGTAATCAACAATATGAACAGTACACAATCACGTTCAGCTGCTGCCAAGGCCACTAAGATATTGTCATGTACACAAAGGATCAGTGACTCATATAATGAAAATATCATTTTACCTGTTCATCAATAAAAGATAAGTCCATGCACTTGAATATGCAGTTCGGTTTTAGACCCATCCTATTTAGTAAATTAGGTAAATTAAGTAAATTAGGAAACTGCAAAAAATGGCTTACATAATATATTTTTAGACAGACAAAGTTGTATTTTATGCTACCAGAATTTTACTTAAAGTGGATATAACATTATTACAAACATACCAGGTGAATGCAAACTACATTAGTCAAGGTTATCCATTCATACGAAAATATAATAGGCATAATAAGACCTGCAAGGAATGGGAAATATATTTTGATAACTTGTTTGAATAAATCATTGATAAACTCCAATATCATTTAAGCATTTTAAGCTGTTATTCCTTTCTCATCTGAGAATATCAGTGGAGAGACCAAAGCAAGTGACATGTACAATATGTGTCATAATGTTAAATGGTTGCCATTTATCTTTTACGATACAGCAAATATGCACAGTAACTGTGTATCATGGTTTAAATTTTGCATAAAACACCTTCTTTTTGTTAGAGGCAGAATATCCTTTCATTAAGGACCTTGCATCTCGCTAGTCTTATAAGATGGACCAAACATCTGGTAAGGGGGGGGGGGGGGGTTGGCCACAAAAATCACCTTATAATACAGGAATAATACAGAAAAGAAGATCCCCAGATGTTTTAAAACTACAGATTCAATTATGCTTTGTCATTCTAAAGACATGAAAAGCATCATAGGAGTTGTAGTTCTACAACATCTGGGGATCTACTTTTTTGGCACCCATGTAATAGCTCATGATGTGTTTTTTTTTTTTTTATTAAAGTCAGTGCCTTTTTATTTAACTAAAGATAGAAGAAGATATGGCTAAGGTTAACTATTGCAAATTAAAGTTTTTAACACTGAAAAAAAAGCATTATTATCATCCCGAACTAAGTCATATTAAAATTTGAAATTTGCAGTTTGGATGTGCAGTTGTATTTTTAAAAGGACACTATAGTCACCCAAGACCACTTCAGCTCAATGAAGTGGTCTGGGTGCCAGGTCCCTCAGGTTGAGGACCCTGAGGGTGGGGGCACCCTCAGGGCACTAAAGTGTCAGGAAAACCGCTTTTTTTTTTCCCTGACACTATAGTGATCCTTTAAGAAAAAGAAAACTGTGATTGCAACCACACTAGGAACTTTGGATGCAGATTAATTATTGCTAGGCTTAATATTGTTAGTAGTATTCAATCTTCAGCTTAATGAGTTAATAACGTGAGAAAAGACATCTTTCATATGAATAATTATTCAACTATTAAATTATTTCATTGAGCAACAAATTTTAATTTAATGTGCACCTGTGATTATCAATATACAAAGCTACTAACAAAAAATGCATATATACGATTCTCGTATATTTCATTCATTTGCAGTCTGCTGGAACTGAAGTCTGAGTACCAAAGAACTCTGCCTATTAATAATTAATACCACGCTAGTTAATTAATTCATGTAGTTCTCTACAGCAGCAGCGCTTTTAAGACAGAAATATGCTAAAACATGTCCAGATCAATATTATGCTACACAGCCTCAATATTAAGATAATGTATATAGTCCATGACCATTTCCAAGGCGATTTTTATTTCACATTTATTCCAAGTTTCACCTCTCGTAGTAAACTCATTGCTAAATACCAGGGCTAAATGACTAATTATTGTGGATAATTGTCACTTTAAAACAACACTATAGCACTAGAAATACATACATGATCAGGTGGATGACGGGGTGCGTGTGTGTCGTTTACCTGGAAAAGAGATGGCATCAGGATGCATTATGGGAAGAAGTCAGGCTGTAAAGGCAGTGTTATGCTCTGGGCAATGTTCTGCTAGGAAACTTTGATTCCTGGCATTCATTATGATGTTACTTTGATAAGTACCACCTACCTAGAGATTGCTGCAGATTATGTACACCCTTTTATGGCAATGTTTTTCCTGATTGCAGTGGCCTTATTCAGTGGCCTCTTTTAGCACCCTGCTGAAAATAAATGTTCAGAAATGCTTTGAGGAACATGACAAATAGTTCAAGATGTTGCCTTGGCCTTCAAAATCCTCAGATCTCAATATGATTGAGTATCTTTCTTAAGGATGTGCTGGAACAACATATCCTATTCAGCTTGCAACTTGCAGGACTTAAAGTATCTGTTGCTATAGTCTTAGTGCCAAATACCACAAGACATGTGCAGAGGTCTAGTGGAGTCCATGCATCAATGCATCAGAGCTGTTTTGGCAGTAGGAGGGGGACCTACATGATATTAGGCAGGTAATTTTAATGGTTCATCAGTGTATATATAATGTGTATAGCATGTATAGCATGTGGTGAAAGAAAAAAGATGACTTAAAAGTGAGTTTAAAATGCTTTCCTTGTTTTCATAGCTAAACTTAAAGAGTAATAACTAACCAATTATACTGAAAAATGGGGTCGATAAAACTGATTCTAAAGCAACAAGTTTTGTACCAACCAGAGTAAAATGTGTTACTTTTATTTGTTATTGTTTATTGTTTTGATGAATCCATATCCAATTTATTATTCTAATACTTGGAAATTAAAATATCAAATACATAAGATTGTGTAATGTCAATTGCACATTTCAGTTCTGTATTACAAAATATTCAATACAAAGTCATAAAATGTTTAGTGGATGATCTCCAATAGATTACGCACAATTAATATTTGTGTAACTAATGTATAATCAGGGACATTTTGAAGAATGGAAACGTAACATAGTTTTCAGCAATGTACAGTTGCAAGAAAAAGTATGTGAACCCTTTGGAATGATATGTATTTCTGCACAAATTGGTCATAAAATGTGATCTGATCATCATCTAAGTCACAACAATAAACAATCACAGTCTGCTTAAACTAATAACACACAAAGAATGAAATGTTGCCATGTTTGTATTGAATACACCATGTAAACATTCACAGTGCAGGTGGAAAAAGTATGTGAACCCTTGGATTTAATAACTGGTTGAACCTCTTCTGGCAGCAATAACTTCAACCAAACGTTTCCTGTAGTTGCAGATCAGACGTGCACAACAGTCAGGAGTAATTCTTGACCATTCCTCTTTACAGAACTGTTTCAGTTCAACAATACTCTTGGGATGTCTGGTGTGAATCGCTTTCTTGAGGTCATGCCACAGCATCTCAATCGGGTTGAGGTCAGGACTCTGACTGGGCCACTTCAGACGGCGTATTTTCTTCTGTTTAAGCCATTCTGTTGTTGATTTACTTCTATGCTTTGGGTCATTGTCCTGTTGCAACACCCATCTTCTGTTGAGCTTCAGCTGGTAGACAGATGGCCTTAAGTTCTCCTGCAAAATGTCTTGATATACTTGGGAATTCATTTTTCCTTCGATGATAGCAATCCGTCCAGGCATTCATTATAGCAATCCTGACACAGCAAAGCAGCCCAAAACCATGATGCCCCCACCACCATACTTCACAATGAGGTTTTGATATTGGTGTGCTGTGTCTCTTTTTCGCCACACATAGTCTTGTGTGTTTCTTCAAAACAACTAAATTTTGGTTTTATCTGTCCACAGAATATTTTGCCAGTACTGCTGTGGAACATCCAGGTGCTCTTGTGCAAACTGTAAACGTGCAGCAATGTTTTGATTGGACAGCAGTGTCTTCCTCTGTGGTATCCTCCCATGAAATCCATTTTTGTTTAGTGTTTTACGTATTGTAGATTCGCTAACAGGGATGTAAGCATTTGCCAGTGACTTTTGTAAGTCTTTAGCTGACACTCTAGGATTCTTCTTCACCTCATTGAGCAGTCTGCGCGGTGCTCTTGCAGTCATCTTTACAGGACGGCCACTCCTAGGGAGAGTAGCAGCAGTGCTGAACTTTCTCCATTTATAGACAATTTGTCTTACCGTGGACTGATGAACAGCAAGACTTTTGGAGATACTTTTATAACCCTTTCCAGCTTTATGCAAGTCAACAATTCTTAATCATAGGTCTTCTGAGAGCTCTTTTGTGCGAGGCATCATTCACATCAGACAATGCTTCTTGTGAAAAGCAAACCCAGAACTGGTGTGTGTTTTTTATAGGGCAGGGCAGCTGTAACCAACACCTCCAATCTCATCTCATTGATTGGACTCCAGTTGGCTGACATCTCACTCCACTTAGCTCTTGGAGATGTCATTAGTCTAGGGGTTCACATACTTTTTCCACCTGCACTGTGAATGTTTACATGGTGTGTTCAATAAAAACATGGCAACATTTCATTCTTTGTGTGTTATTAGTTTAAGCAGACTGTGATTGTCTATTGCTGTGACTTAGATGATGATCAGATCACATTTAATGACCAATTTGTGCAGAAATCCATATCTTTCCAAAGGGTTCACATACTTTTCCTTGCAACTGTAAATACACACATCACATACACAGTACAGCTGATGACATCACATGATTCCACAGTCAGTTTGTTACATCATAAACAATGTCTAGGTAGATGTAACCTTAGTAGGACATCTCAATGAGCAGCTTAGACTGGTTATACTGAGTATACTTTGAGAGAGCAAATAAATAATGATTTTTATACCGGAAATCTCCAAGGCAAAGTCCAGTGTAGCATATTTTTACATTAATTGTCCTAACCTACATACCATTAGGGCAAATGTAATTTATTTTTTTACAGCAAGTAAAAGACATTTAGCCCTTCTGTTCCTGTGTAAAAGCACAAGATTTATTTTAAACTTGTTTTAAGTAGGCGTTAAAGCCACTCCCAAATGAGTAATTAAAGGGTGTGCAACATAAAGATCAGACCGCATGAAACAGAATGGCTGGATATGTAGGAAGCAAAATGAGTGCAAATAAATTAATTTCTAATAATCAAATAATGAAAACACTTGGGGAATATGCACATTTGCTGGAAACGTTCAGAGCGTTTTTCACCTAAAGCGGCACTGTCATGCCGAACTTACCTTTCTTTAATCGATTCCTTTTCTCTCCCTCTGTCAGGATCTGTTCTTTGTTTCTTCCTGTCTGCTCTAGTTTTCTTTAAAACATAAGACAAAGTAGGGACTACTTTGTCTTATGGAGGTTTCCTATGCTTGACCAGCTTCGACCAGCGGAGGAACAAAGTGTGCTCCATTTCCTGTGGTCAGAGAAATTTTCCCACAATTCTTACCTTTCCTCCATGATCTCGCGATGCTTTCTGTCAGTATTCCCGAACGTCCTGTCATTTAGACAGAACGCCGGCTAAACTACCAAATTTTGTCCTAACAGAATGAGAACAGTTTGTTCATTCATGTCAGGATGCAATTCGGGACTTTGTTCTGATCGGAATTTCATTCTAATAAATAAAATTCCGATCCGATTCAGTCGCGGCTGCATCTTGCAGCCGCTTAGTAGATAACTTTCTAATTCCCACGGTATCACGGAGCTATCTACCAAAAGGCTGAAAGACCTAAATTGGTCTTTCAGCCAAATTTACTAATACTAAGTAAACATTACTTAGTATTAGTAAATTCTGTCCCTACTCACTATAGGGGTGGGGGCCAGGGGGGAGGACACTAGGTCCACCCCCACATTTTCATTGAAAGCCCACACCTGCCGCTCATGGGTGGGACAATTAGATGTGAACAACAATATACAGAAGCAGGATCAGCGCTACTCTTCTTGTGGACAATTAGATGTAGTGGAGTCAGGAGGGGGGTAAAAAAAAAACAGGATTCGGCCATAACAGGGCCGCTTTAACTTTACATTTTAGAGAAAGAAAACCATAATTTAAAATTTAGACTAAAATAGTCGCGCTGTAACAATAGCTTTGCCATACAACAATAGTATGGTAAAACTAGCGGAAATACAATTTGGAAAACAATTGACCACTTATTTATAGGTACAGCTAGACTATTTTAACCTAATTATGTTAGATTTTACTTCTCTTCAAATTGAAGTTTATTATTATTATTATTATTAATATTATTTATTAATAAGGACACAACGTCTGGAAATAAAGGGAATCATGATGGAATATTTCCATCATTTGTCCTTAAGGGGTAACGTGTCAACAATAGGTGGACTAAAACGCAATGCACCGTTCCCTGGTGTCCCCAAAAGCAGGATACCAGGGAAAAAAACTCAGGATAATGGGACAGGACTCTGAAATCGGGCTGTCCCACCAAGGGAAGGCTGGAAGGCCTGATCTTAGGCTCATGGTTACTCTATCATGCTTTGCAATATAGTTTTCAATGGTTCAAAGCTGAAAATTAGGAAACTCATATTTCAGTCATGACCTAATTAACTAAATATATAATCACATAATATCTGCATGCACTACTGATGGGCATGCCAGTGTTCAGGCTTGTCTGTCTGCCAACTCAATTAGCTCATTGCATCACTGGCACACAACCTCTTCCCACTGACTCTGCTCCTCCCAGATGTTCTAATACTAGCATTGATCCCAATATCAGAATGTCTTTGAGTTACCAACCATTTAATCCAACAGGTGCCTTTTTAAAGCAAATGTTACAGGAACTCTTCAAATGCATAACATACTTCAGCTTACTGAAGTATTTTATGTATGAAGAGTGTGTCCTCTTTCTCTTTCCTTTTTATAAAAGTGCAGATGTCAGTAGAAATATAAAATAACCTTGTTATAACTCCCGGCTCTCAATGAGACGGGGGTCCTGTTACTTTCTGTTTGTTTAGCTGAGTAAAGTTACACTTAAAAGGCAGGCAATTTCCCTGAACACCTGTCTTGCAAAGGCTCCTCAATGAGCTGTGTTGACTGGTGAGCAAATTCTCAATTCACTTCTTGCATCGTGTTATACGGCATGTTGTGCAAGGAATACGTATTTAAAGAAAGAGTGACGAAAAACAGTTTTTAATGGGTCTGATATACCCATTACAATATCAGCACATTATATATTATTTTGCTCTCTTTTAGTATAATATGGTTTTAAAATCCTTTGACTAGATCAGATATAGGCAACTTTTGGAACTATTGGACTGTGTGTACCCTGATGCTTTGCCAGCATTATGGGGATGTAGTTCACAACATCTGAAGTGTCAAAGGTTACCTATCCATGGACTGGAATCTAGATAATATGCAATTACCACATGATCAATCGCTGCTCTAGGCCTAGGGCATGCAATCTTCGGCACATCAGATGTTATAGACCACATCTCACCTGATGGTTCGTCAGCATTATGGCTGTAAGAGCATCATGGGAGATGTAGTCAACAACATCTCGAGAACCGAAAGCTGCCTACCCCTGCAACTACACACCATAGCCACTTAATCTCATTGCAGTGACTATAGTTCTGATGCTACATTTAGGTGTTGAACTATTTCAGAGTAGTAAAAAACTGAAAAAGGTTCCTGCAGGTCTACGGCTCAGCCACACTGAGAGTTCCTAGATTTTCCTTTTAATCCAAGCAGATGCTGGTGTCTGATATTAAGTTTCACTTGGAATCTATTAAGTAGCACATTGCAAATCACAAGAAAATTGCTTCAGGTTATCTATTTTTAAGTTAACAAACTTAAATTGATCTTTTTGCAGCTTACTCATCCTGCCAAATCAGATAAACAGAAAAAAGATAACTAAAGTATAGAAACAAGATAGCTTAAAAAAGTATTATTTAAGTCAAGGCGATTATTCAAGTCAAACATTTTTTATTAGAACTTCTTAAAGGATCACTATAGTGTCAGGAAAACAAAGTGGTTTTCCTGACACTATAGTGCCCTGAGGGTGCACACACCCTCAGGGTTCCCCTCCCGTGGCACTGAAGGGGTTAAAACCCCTTCAGCCACTTACCTTAATCCAGCACCATGCTCCCTCGGCGCTGGTGACCTCTCCTCCCCGTCCAACGTCAGCTCCCCCGTCCGACATCACTGGAGCCGAATGCGCTGGCATGTTTGCATCTGAAGGGTTAAAACCTTAAGGACCAGGCACCCAGACCACTTCATTTAGCTGAAGTGGTCTGGGTGACTATAGTGTCCCTTTATTGTCAATATTTTAAGATAGCATGTGTATGGGCCTGCTTCAGTTACCCATTTTGAGTAGACATAATAAACATTTATTTGTAGTTTTTTTTTAAAAAAACTTAGTAGATCATCCTCATAGTTAACTTCCAGAACCATAATATTCTCTTTATTAAGCATGTCTATCATTCCCCAAACATATATCTCTTATGATCAAAGCACTATTTTCATTCCTGAAGTGTGGCTACATACATATATTTATAAGATGCTGTGATAGCTTTTATAGCACTGAAGTAGATAATTTAGAAGCTCATTTCTTTTGACAGAAATGCTATAAAGCCCTCTTTCTATGAATTCAAGGGACACTTCTGACAGAATTTGACATCTATTTTTTTTTTAAACCAGAGAAATAACACTTTAATTGTATAAAAAAAGAGAGATACTTTCAAAGTATCAGCAAGGAACAGAAGGTGGATTATTGTATAAAAAAGACAGATACTTTCAAAGTATCACCAAGGAACACAAGGTAGATTATAGGATAGCATGGTATCTGTAATTTAACAGATGAAAGAGAACATACCCAAGGCTATTTACTAAAGTGAGAATTCAAGGTGAGTTTAAAGTGAATTTCAAATGTAAGGAACATTAAGACTGAATTGCACTACACCCTGGCATGAACCTCCCGGCATTCTATTGTGAGGGGACCTTTAATCCCTTCTCCCGCTGTTTATTTCAAACTTAAGGTCAAAATGGCCAAAATTGGAAAATTGTCTAAGTCAACTATGTATAAATGGCTACTCTGTCTTTACATTTCAAATTCACTTTTAATTCTCACTTTAGTACATAACCCTATAAGTCTAATAGCAAGGAGACATATGTTTTAAAAACTACAGCTGAGACCTGATACTAGTGGCTAGTAGACATGTTGTAAAGCTTCAAACTGCAGGACTGTGACTATGACTCTGAGGACTGATCTGAAGGTAATAAGGACTCTATAAGTAGCATACTGCTTTAACCCTGTGTATGTACGCTGTGAGCTGAGAGTTAATAATGAGTCTGGTGTAGCTTAAATGGTTGGAGTCTTTCAGAATCCTGATGCTTTAACCATGTGCACACTGTCCGCTGAGAGCTAATGGTGGAGCTGACGTATTTCCCGACAGTGGCAATTTACTAGAAAGCTAAAGTTATCATAGCAGGAGCACTACTGAAGATATACAAAGAGTGAGAAAGAGATGGAGCAGAGACTTGTACTGTGAGGGGATCTGTATATTGCAGATTCATGTAATCTATCACAGTGATCCTGACTGTATGGGATGGTTATGTTATCTCCTTATTGTGCCCAGCTCTGTTGGATCTATACCTATTGTATGGATATCTCTGTTTTCTACCCAGCTCTGTATACTTTACAGATATATTTGTATTGTGCCCAGCTCTTTGTATTATATATATTTTTTCTCTATTCTGTTTGTGGCATGGTTACCTCTGTATTGTATTCAGCTCAATTTATTTTAGAGATATCTTTATGTTGAGCCCAGCTTGTTTTATTTTATGAGCATCTCTGTATTATGCTCAGCTCTCTGTATTGTATGAGTATCTCTGTACTGTTTAGGGAGGAGACTGGAGGAGGAGCCTGGAGCTCTATCTTAAACATCACCATTGATTATCATGACTGCAAATTAACCATAAGTGTGGAAAATGGTTGTGCCAGATGTGTCCAAGCACATCCTAATACTAGGCCACGTTATACTCTGTATCTCCGTGCACATATTTATGGGCGCGTTTGCATATATTTCAGTTACCTTGTTGTCTTTTTTAATTTGCACCCCCATTTTTATTAATTAATCTTCTAAATCAGGCTTCCTCAAACTCCAGTCCTCCAGATGTTGCTGAACTACAACTCCCATGATTCTCAGCCTATCTATTTCATTCATAGAATCATGGGAGTTGTCGTTCAGCAACATCTGGAGGGCCGGAGTTTGGGGAAGCCTGTTCTAAATAATGGTTTTATGATAAAGGGTTACTCCAACCACCACTGACCACTTCCGTGGTCATGGTGGTGGGAATCTGGATTTTCAGTGTCTCTGTTTGAAGTGTTACATAGCCAGAGATATTTGAGCTTGTAAGCCACAAGCTAGTTACACCCTCAGTATTTATGACTAATATATAAAAAAAAAATGCAGACTTAATCACTAAAATGTAAATAGCTGGCAATTCTAAATTATTAAAGGTGAAATTAATATTTTAGGTCAAAGTAGTTACAAACATAGCTAACAAACGATTTGAGTATTTTACAAGAACAACAAAAAGAGGGGAGTGGCCCCAACTAAGGAGACACTCAGTGCTGGTATTGATATTAACCCCTTGAGGACGCAAGACGGTTCAGGACCGTCATCGGCATTTTTCCCTTGCCGACCGACGACGGTCCTGAACCGTCCTAAATTTAAAATGTACTTACCCGATTGCCGTCGTTCCCCCGGCAGCGATCGGCGGTGCTCCCGTTGTGGGGAGACTGCCTGCAGCCCAGACAGTCTCCCCATGGCGGATTAGGACCCCTGGGGCCATGTGATCGCCCAACAGGGCGACCACATGGTCACAATAGGTGTCCTAGTGTCTGCCTGCAGGGGGACTGTCTGTGCTGACAGGCAGTCTCCCTGCATGTGTAAAATCAGAAAAATAAAATAAAGTTAATGTTAATAAAAAAAATATTATTATATATGTGTATATATATATATGATATATAGACATATATTATACCTATATAATATATGTCTATATATCATATATATATATAATGTCATGCTAAGTGTATTTTTAAATTAATATGTACATATATTAATATAAAAATACACTTATAATTAAATTACACACGTATATATATAATATATATATAATAACTATATATATTGTATATATATATATATATATTATTATAAAATACAAATAATAAGTAATTTAAATTAAATTAAACATGTAAAAATAATAATAAACATTTAAAAAAAATTATATATCTATACGAAATGTTATTCTAACTGTATTTTGATATTAATATATATATATTTATATCAAAATACACTTAGAATGAAATTGTATATATCTATGTATATATAAATAAATAAAAAGAATACGAACTATTCATATGTCCATATACAAAATTACATAAATAATTATATAAATATACACGTAGACTTCAAATATATAAATATGCACATATATTTAAATTCTACGTGCGTATTTATGTAATATTTTTACATAATTAAGTTATTTTATTGATTGCAATTTAAGGGACCTGCCTGCCAACCCAGGCCGAAAGTCCAGAGAATTTAATTTGCTAGCACTGTATTTTACCCTGTAACGTTCTACGACACCCTAAAACCTGTACATGGGGGGTACTGTTTTACTCGGGAGACTTTGCTGAACACAAATATTAGTGATTCAAAACAGTAAACCATATCACAGCGATGATATTGTCAGTGAAAGTGACTTTTTTTCCATTTTTCACACACAAACAGCATGTTTACTGATGATATAATTGTTGTGATACATTTTCCAGTTTTGAAACACTAATAATTGTGTTCAGCAAAGTCTCCTGAGTATAACAGTACCCCCCATGTACAGGTTTTATAGCGTTTTTGAAAGTTACAGGGTCAAATATATGGGTCAAATATTTTTACATTGAAAATGGCCAGGTTGGTTACTTTGCCTTTGAGAGCGTATGGTAGCCCAGGAATGAGAATTACCCCCATGATGGCATACCATTTGCGAAAGAAGACAACCCAAGGTATTGCAAATGGGGTATGTCCAGTCTTTTTTAGTAGCCACTTAGTCACAAACACTTGCCAAAATTAGCGTTCAATTTAGTTTTTTACTTTTTTCACACACAAACAAATATGAACGCTAACTTTGGCCAGTGTTTGCGACTAAGTGGCTACTAAAAATGTCTGGACATACCCCATATTGAATACCCTGGGTTGTCTACTTTAAAAAAAATATGTACATGTGGGGTGTTATTCAGCGATTTATGACAGATAATAGTGTTACAATGTCACTATTGATACATTTTAAAAATGTATGTTTTGAAACCGCAATATCCTACTTGTACTTATAGCCCTATAACATGCAAAAAAATAGCAAAAAGCATGTAAACACTGGGTATTTTTAAACTCAGGACACAATTTTGAATCTATTTAGCAGTTTTTTTCATTCGCTTTTGTAGATGAGTAAAAGATTTTTCACATAAAAGTCAAAAAACGTGTATTTTTTTCAATTTTTCATCATATTTTTTCATTTTTTTAAAATTAAATTACATGAGATTATATAAATAATGGTATGTAAAGAAAGCCCCTTTTGTCCTGAAAAAAACAATATATAATTTGTATATGAACAGTAAATGAGAGAGCGGAAAATTACAGCTAAACACAAACACCACAAAAGTGTAAAAAGATGCCTGGTCGCAAATGTACAACATCGCAAAAACAGTCCGGTCCTTAAGGGGTTAAAAGCACATAAGTTATTTACACAATGTTAAACCTAAATGACTTACTTGGAGGTAGTTGGTATGAAAATAGTGAAAAATAGTACAATTGTGAACAATTTCAAATAACATCTATGCATGGAATATCGTAGATATTAATTGCTACTTTCAGACCATCAGTCATTTAGGTGTAACACTGTGTAAATAACTTATGTGCTTTTAATATCAATACAATACATATTAGCACTGAGTGTCTCGTTAGTTGGGGCCACTGCCCTCTTTTTGCTGTTCTTGTATCAATTACGAATACAAGCCCTACGGTGGAACTGGTACCACCATTCTGACCGCACTTCCCAGCTTCTGTTCCAGGAGGAAACAATTTTGTCCTCTTGGATACAGAGACAGGGAACTATCTATTATTTTATCTTCACATTTGAGTATGTTAGCCTAAAATATGTAATTTATACAAAAACGCCAGCTCCATAACCACAACAGCTCACTTTTGAAAAGTTTATCCAAACATATTAAATTGAGGTCGATGTTGCCCTTTTCTACCACTGCCCTTTAAGAAAAATTCCCTATTTTCAAATTAAGGTCTTATTGAATAAGCTTAAAAAATACAAAATGGTATGTGAGCGCTCCAAAAGTAAAATACAATAAAATAGTGACCTCCAATGCACTGTACCTCAATTAATATATCGATAAAAATAAAATAGGACCTAGTAGTAAAGCAGGGTTAATATAAATTAATAAGTAAGTGGCATTAATAATCTTGCCATATGTCAAAAGTATAAAGCATATTTATTAGACATAATAAATAATGTAATAGCATCAAATTCATACCACAAAAATATATATACCGGCAACATAAAAGTCCAGAGCAGATGTTAGGAAAAAAGTTAGGCACCGTGTGGGGCCCCCTAAACACTGGCAAATAGGCTACTGGTGAAAAATGTGCACATATAAGAAAATATAGAAAATATAGAAAAAAATGAGAAGAAGGATAAATAGTCCCCCAGCTCCAGCACTATCCCTGTCGGGGGGAGCTCATAAACCAACCAGGCTACCAGGTCTGGGCTAAGGGGGTAGCAATGGTGAAAACCCAGAGTACAAAATATATAGATACCCTGTGGATCAGCCAGAGCAACTTAACAATGTTCGCCCGACCTCCGAGCGAGGTAAGGGAGCACGCCAACCCCTTGACACGAGATGTAAACGGGTAAGTGATCTGATCACGACAGCTACCACAAGTCACAGCCGGACCGCAAATGAAGGACCGGAACGGAGGTACAGCACAGAGAAACAGATGGAAGACTGTCTACGCGTTTCGTCCTTGCTAGAGGACTTTCTCAAGACAACGTCCAACTATCACCAAAATGGGTATATATACCCTCTCTTAAAGTGGTCACAATTCATTAATTACCTAAGCTTTTCAAATGATTCAATACTATTAGAAATAACTTTCCAAATGATTTATCTACAAAAATTCCCATAGACTATGATGACTTACATAGTTACATAGTTACATAGCTGAAAAGAGACTTGCGTCCATCAAGTTCAGCCTTCCTCACATATGTTGTTGCTGTTGATCCAAAAGAAGGCAAAAAACCTAGTCTGAAGCGCTTCCAATTTTGCCACAAACTAGGAAAAAATTCCTTCTTGACCCCAAAATAGCAGTCAGATGTCTCCTTGGATCAAGCAGCTATTACCCCACTAATTAGAAATTATATCCCTGTATGTTATGTTTTTGTAAGTATTTATCCAATTGCAGTTTAAACATCTGTAGTAAAAACCACAGAAAAGAAAATGTTACTTGCTCTTTCTCCTTAATCCCTATGTATATTTAGACAAATGGAGGTCATTTAGTTGCTGCCAACGTCAAGGCAGACCCCCCTAAGCGGGTCCTAACACTGACCCTTCACCTTGCTTCCTTGAGCTTCTGGCAAAGATATCTCTAATGAGACAGAAAGGGGTATTTTTTATATACACCCCTATACTTATTAACCCTTAATAGGGAACACATGGGATGGGCAGCAGCATTGTAACCAGGCTGTGTGATACAAAGTAAATAGAAATACAAAAAGAGAAGTCCTGCGCTTAGTCCCAATACTGCTGGGCCAGCAGCAACGACTACAATACACATCAGCCCCAATATATAGTAAAAACCACAGAAAAGAAAATGTTACTTGCGCTTTCTCCTTAATCCCTATGTATATTTAGACAAATGGAGGTCATATATAAAAAATACCCCTTTCTGTCTCATTAGAGATATCTTTGCCAGAAGCTCAAGGAAGCAAGGTGAAGGTTCAGTGTTAGGACCCGCTTAGGGGGGTCTGCCTTGACGTTGGCAGGCGGGCATTCCCTCCAATGGCCATTGGAGAAACTAAATGACCTCCATTTGTCTAAATATACATAGGGATTAAGGAGAAAGCGCAAGTAACATTTTCTTTTCTGTGGTTTTTACTATATATTGGGGCTGATGTGTATTGTAGTCGTTGCTGCTGGCCCAGCAGTATTGGGACTAAGCGCAGGACTTCTCTTTTTGTATTTCTATTTACTTTGTATCACACAGCCTGGTTACAATGCTGCTGCCCATCCCATGTGTTCCCTATTAAGGGTTAATAAGTATAGGGGTGTATATAAAAAATACCCCTTTCTGTCTCATTAGAGATATCTTTACCAGAAGCTCAAGGAAGCAAGGTGAAGGGTCAGTGTTAGGACCCGCTTAGGGGGGTCTGCCTTGACGTTGGCAGGCGGGCATTCCCTCCAATGGCCATTGGAGCAAATAAATGACCTCCATTTGTCTAAATATACATAGGGATTAAGGAGAAAGTGCAAGTAACATTTTCTTTTCTGTGGTTTTTACTATATATTGGGGCTGATGTGTATTGTAGTCATTGCTGCTGGCCCAGCAGTATTGGGACTAAGCGCAGGACTTCTCTTTTTGTATTTCTAAACATCTGTAGTGACTGACAAAACCACCTCTTCATGCATAGAATTCCATATCCTTATTGTTCTTACTGTAAAAAAAATATTTTCTTTGCCTTAGATGAAATCTCCTTTCTTCCAGTCTAAATATGTGACCTCGTGTCCTATGTATAGCCCTGTTTATGAATAGATTTCCAGATAAAGGTTTGTACTGGCCCCAAATATATTTGTATAATGTTATCATATCCCCTCTCATGCGCCGTTTTTCCAAACTAAACAGATTAAATTATTTTATCCTTTCTTCATAACTAAAATGCTCCACTTCTCTAGATAAGTAATTTGGAAAGTTTTTCTAAGAGTATTGAATCATTTTGGAAGACTGTTAAGTCTTGGCATAAGTGTGGAAGAACAGCAAGCTCAATTTGCACTGTGTGCCCTGAATGTGCCTAGGCTAAGCTGTTAACCCCTT
The DNA here is from genome assembly GCF_036172605.1 of Pelobates fuscus. Classification (NCBI taxonomy): domain Eukaryota; kingdom Metazoa; phylum Chordata; class Amphibia; order Anura; family Pelobatidae; genus Pelobates; species Pelobates fuscus. Next base: position 290,287,932 of record NC_086320.1, on the reverse strand, counting down.
AACGCCGTTACGGCGTTCCATGCCGTCGCGCTTTAAATGGGCTTTAAAGCCGTTGCGGCGGCATGGAACACCGTAACGGCTTAAGCCCCCAGGAGCCAGCAACTACTCACCTCCGCCGCGATCCTCTTCTGGGGGGCTGCCTGACAGCCCAGGCAGCCCCCCTCCGGCAAATGAGGCCCCCGGGGGCCATGTGATCGCTCTCAAAGAGCGATCACATGGCCCCCTATAGCTGGCTATGGATCTGCCAGCAGGGGGACTGTCTAAAATATCAGACAGTCCCCCTGCTGGTAGGTAGTGTAAAAAAAAAAATATTAAACATATTATAAAATAAATTAAATGCATTTTTATATATATAATATATGTATATATATTATATATATATATATAATATATATACATATTATATATATGTAACGTCATACAAAGTGTATTTTAATACTAATATAAGTATATATATTAGTATTAAAATACACTTAGAATGACGTTACATATATATATAATATGTATATATATATTATATATATAATAGATCTACATATATATATTATATATATATATACGTATAATTAAAATAATAAATAAATAAAATAATAAAATAAATAAATAAAATATTGAAACAAAATTTAATATAAATTATATATCCATATGTAATTTCATTCTAACTGTATTTTGTTATTAATATATATATATATATATATATATATAGGTAACAAAATACACTTAGAATGACATTCTATATATATCTATCTATATATAAAATACAAATAACCGCAAATATATATATATAGATAAATACACATAATTACATAAAAGATTACATTAGTATACACGTAGAATTTAAATACATATATATGTATATATATTAAAATTCTACATGTATATTTAAGTAATCTTTTAACATAATTTTGTGATTTGATTAATTAAAATTTGATTGACATACCTGACAACACAGGGAGAAAGTGCAGAGAATTTAATTTGCAAGCACTATATTTGACCCTATAACTCTCCAAGACACCATAAAACCTGTACATAGGGGGTACTGTTTTACTCGGGAGACTTCGCTGAACTCAAATATTAGTGTTTAAAACTGGTAAATTGTATTACAACGATGATATTTTAAGTAAAAGTGAAGTTTTTTGCATTTTTTACAAATGAACGGCACTTTTATGGACTATATTATTGTTGTAATATGTTTTACTGTTTTAAAACACTAATATTTGTGTTTAGTGAAGTCTCCCGAGAATAACAGTACCCCCAATGTACAGGTTTTATGGTGTTTTGGAAAGTTAGAGAGTCACATATAAGGCTTGCATTTCATTTTTTTCACATTGAAATTTGCCAGATTAGTTATGTTGCCTTTGAGAGCATATGGTAGCCCAGGAATGAGAATTACCCCCATGATGGCATACCATTTGCAAAAGTAGACAACCCGAGGTATTGCAAGTGGGGTATGTTCAGTCTTTCTTAGTAGCCACTTAGTCACAAACACTGGCCAAATATCCATTTTCTGCTTTTTTCACACAAAAACAAATATTAACGTTAACTTCGGCCAGTGTTTGTGACTAAGTGGCTACTAAAAAAGACTAAACATACCCCACTTTCAATACCTTGGCTAAACATAGACTAAACATACCCCACTTTCAATACTTTTTCAAATGGTATGCTATTATGGGGGTAATTCTCTTTCCTGGGCTACCACACCGTCTCAAAGGTAACATTACTAATCTGGCAAATTTCAATTTAAAAAATGAACGTTCTATATTTGACCCTGTAACTTTCCAAAACACCATAAAACCTGTTAATGGGGGGTACTGTTGTACTCGTGAGACATCGCTGATTACAAATATGTGCATTTGTTTGCAGTAAAACCTAACAGTATTATGACATTCACAGCTAAAATGGCAGACGGAAATACAAATTTAAAAAAAAAATCTTATTTTCTCAAATTTTTTTAACTTTTATTCATAATAAATTATGTTCCATATGTGAATAGTTATTGATAAATTAAAGCCCTGTTTCTCCTGAACAAAATGATATATAATAAGTGTGGGTGCACTTAATGTGACAGCGGTGAATTACGGTTGAACAGACATATAGCGCAAATTCCAGTTTTTGTTTACGTTTTGTTTTGATCAGAACGTGCACTATTGACTCCGTCCTGAAGGGGTTAAACAACTTCTAAACATTTACTATAATTTTTAAAGAAAATGATTAACATAAGTTATAGGATATTTCCAGTGTTTTACAGTCAGTTTAGTTTTAAGATACTGGAACCAGCTATTATCATCTGAATAGCAGGAATGGACACAAAAAGATAAACTTGCCAAGATGTGTTAGGCTTTAGGTAGCAATCTCTTTTTGAAACAAATGCCAGATAGATTATATATTATACTCATTTATTGATTTGTTTGTTGAGGTTTAATAATTCCACATTTTATTATATAGCAGATGTATTGATTTACTGCTTTACACACTAAGAGCTGCAATATTCTAGTTTGATTTCATTTCAATATCATTTATTAAGCTACTTGATATAATCTTACTTCCAGGAATATCTATTTCACACTCTAACTGGTTTGTCATAGCCACAGTATTTTATGGAATAAATAAAAGTAACCATTGCAGTTGTATAGTTCTCTGTTATTTCACAGTGTAATTTGTTTTGGAAATGGCAATTCAAAGGATAACTAGCAATGTTCTAAATTATTTTAAGTGTGTATTTTTGTCTATGACACCCTCTGGAGTGAAATGTCATTGTACACAAATTATCGTTTTTCTTTAAAATAACTAATAAGTATTATGTTTTGTTTAAGGTTTTGAGACAACAAGTTATCATAACAAATGCATTATCAATCAGATGTTTAAATAGAAACCATTGGGCCCCGGTGCGAAAATTGCCCAGTCCCCCCTAGCACCTCCATTTGTCTCAATCCCTCCCTCAGGCCCCTCATGTGTCTCATTCCTTCTGCCCCGGCAGCTTCATGTATCCAATCCTCCCCCCCCCCCCCCCCCCGTCCCTCCATGTGTTAAATTTCTCCACCCAAGAGGTTCATTTTCCCCCAAAGACCCTGCATGTGTCTAATTTCCCCCCCAAAGCCTCTCCATGTTTCTCATTTTCCCCCCAAAGCCCTTCCAGGTGTATCTTGCCTCCCCCAAAGCCCTTCCATGTGTCTCATTGCCCCATCCAAGAGTCTCATTCCCCCCAAAGTCCCTCCATGTGTCTCATTTCCTCCTCCAAAGCCCCTTCATGTGTCTCATTTCTGCCCAAAGCTCCTCCTTCTGTCTTATTTCCCCCCAAAGGCTCTCCTTGTGTCTCATTTCTCCCAGCCCCTCCATGTGTCTAATATCCTCCCCCAAAGCCCCCTCTTGTGTCTCATTTTCCCTCAGTCCCTCCATTTGTCTCATTTCCCCACTCACGTGTCTCATTGCCCCCAAAGCCCCTTCATGTGTCTCTTTCCCCCCCAAAGCCCCTCCTTACGTCATATTTGTATTACATAGCCGATGTATTTATTTACTGCTTTACACACTAACAGTTACAATATTCTATTTCAATGAATCATGAGTTTGATTTCATTTCATATATTATTTATTAAGCTACTTGATATATTCTTACTTCCAGGAATATCTATTTCACATTCTAACTCGTTTGTAATAGTCACAGTATTTTGTGGAATAACTAAAAGTAACCATTTCAGTTGTATAGTTCTCTGTTATTTCACACTGTCATTTGTTTTGGAAATGGTCAGTCAAAGAATGAATAGCAATGTTCTTATTATTTTTAAGTGTGTATTTTTTGTCAATTATACCCTCTGTAGTGTAATGTCATTGCACACACATTATCAGTTTTCTATCAAATAGATAATAAGTATTATGTTTTATTTAAGGTTTTGAGACAAGTTAACATAACCAATGTTGAATCAAAGGCGTAAATAAAAACTACTGGCCCCGGTGCGAAAATTGCCATGTCCCCCGACAGCCCCTCAATGTGTCTCATCCAACTCAGCCCCTCCATGTGTCTCATTCCTTCTGCCCCAGCCCCTCCATGTGTCTAATTCCCCCCCAGCCCCTCCATGTGTCACATTTCCCCACCCATGTGTCTTATTTCCCCCCAAAGCCCATACATGTGTCTCATTTCCCCCCAGAGCCTCTCCTTGTGTCTCATTTCCCCCCAGCCCCTCCATGTGTCTCATTTCCTCCTCCAAAGCCCCTTCATGTCTCTCATTTCTGCCCAAAGCTCCTCCTTCTGTCTTATTTCCCCCCCAAAGGCTTTCCTTGTGTCTCATTTCTCCCAGCCCCTCCATGTGTCTCATTTCCTCCCCAAAGCTCCCTCATGTGTCTCATTTCCCCCAGACCCTCCATGTGTCTCATTTCCCCACCCAAGTGTCTCATCCCCCCCCCCAAAGCACCTCCATGTGTCTCATTTCCCCACCTAAGTGTCTAATTCCCCCCCCCCAGCCCCTCCATGTGTCCCATTCCCTCCTCTTCCACAGCCCCTCCATGTGCTCTCTTCTCTTCCTCTTAGCCCCTCCATTTGTCTCTATACACTCCCCTCCTGTACTTGCTCCTCGCCTGGAGTGACGGGCCCGGTCGCAGTGATATTTACGCCACTGGTACCAATGTACTCTAAATAATATCTAACATGGAGCAACAGCAAAAAACAAATGTGAGTAAGGCTGAACTTGATGGACTCAAGTCTCTTTTCAGCTATCTAACTATGTAACTAACTATGTAACTATGTAACATATACACTTTGACCCCTTAAGCACGGAGGCAATTGTATATGTTCTGATCAAAACAAAATCAAAACAAAACTGGAATGTGAATATGTCTGTTCTATCATAGTTTACCTCTTTCATATTATATATCATTTTGTTCAGGAGAAACAGGGCTTTCATTTCACATCAAATATTTATATATGGAACTCAACAATAATATGCATAATTTAATTTTTTTAAAGTGAGAAATTAGGAAAAAAATAATTGTTTTTGTTCTAACTGGCATTTTAACTGTAAATGTTATAATACTGTTTGGTTTTACTTCCCTAAAATACTCATATTTGTATTCACAATGTCTCACAAGTACAATAGTACCCCTTTATGTACAGGTTTTATGGGGTTTTGGAAAGCTACAGGGTCAAATATAGCATATTCCCTTTTTCAGTTTATATACATTGAAATTTGCCAGATTGCGCCCAGGAATGAAAATTAACCCCATCATGGCATACCATTTGCAAAAGTAGACAACCCAGTGCATTGCAAATGGGGCTAAGTCCAGCCTTTTTTAGTAGCCACTTAGTCACATACACTGGTCAAACTTAATGTTCATATTTTTTTTTTTTGCATATTTCACACTTTTAAAAAAACAAAAATTAATTAACTTTTTTTTATATATTTATATATATTATTATTATTATTATTATTATTATTATTATTATTATTATTATTATTATTATTATCATTATTTATATAGAACCAACAAATTCCGCAGCACTTTACAGTGGGTGGAAGAACAAACATGTAATTGTAGCCAGACAAGTTGGATGTACAGGAACAGAGGGATTGAGGGCCCTGCTCAATAAGCTTATATGCTAGAGGGAGTGGGGTAAAGTGACACAAAAGATAAGGATAGTATTAGAGAAAAATGATAATTGCAGGAGAGTAATCAGTTGGGAGCTATTAACAGTTTAACCTCTATATTCCGTCATGATTCCCTTATATTCCAGAAGTTGTGTCCTTAAGGGGTTAATTGATACGTTTTTGTGAAGAATTTAGTTTTTTATGATTTTTTGAAGGAGTGGAAACTGGGTGAGCGTCTAACAGAGAAGGGAAGGGAAACCAATGCAGGTACTGACAGAGGGGTGAAGCGTTAGAGGTGCGGATGGACAGGAAGATGAGCCTTGCCACTGCATTCATTATAGACTGTAACGGTGCAAATTGGGGCACATAAGACCACTGAGAAGCGAATTGCAGTAGTCAAGGAGAGAGAGGACAGTGGCATGGACCAGCACCTTAGCCGCATCCGGTGTTAAGTAGGGGTGTATACGTGCAATGTTTTTGAAATGGAAGCGGCAGGATTTGGCAACAGACTGAACATGAGGGGTGAAGAAGAGGTCGGAGTCAAAGAGAACACCTAGACAGCGAGCCTGCGTGGTGTAGCTGATGGTAGCACCGTTGACTTGGAGACAGACAGACACAAGAGTAGCAACACTTGTGGGAGGAAAGCCTAGAAGTTTTGGACAAGCTGAGTTTAAGGAGGTTGCAACACTTAAAATGCACTTGGAAATATAATGTGTGTATATAAAAGTACTTAGATCATATATATATAAAAAAAAATCAGCACTCCCATGTAGCTTTCTTAGGAACTTATTTTACTAAAAAGTGTAACAGTCAACGTTTCAGTTCCATTCAGGAACTTTCATCAGGACAACAACTTTAATGTTTTTTAATATATATATATATATATATATATATCCTTTGCGGCAGTAACATCACTGCAAATTTGTGATTTCTGTGGGTAAAGCAAGTCTATAGTATAGTTAATACAGTGTTAAACAAAAATCTGCATACCAGTCAAGCCATAAGACTTGCTTTACCCACAGAAATCACATATTTGCAGTGATGTTACTACCGCAAAGGATTCTGGGTGAGCATATGCAAATTTGTTTAACAAAGAATCAACATTTTTGTCTCATTCCATTTCAAACATGGATATATACAATTTTTTGTATTTCTGGCACTCACCCTATATGTTGAAAAATGTAGATATATATATAAGGTGCAGCACAGCGCTGAAAATATATCCAAAATTAGTGCACTCACTGGATTCCGAAAAAAATCTAATTAGTGTAATAAATATTGACAAACAGATCAACGTCAAGATGAGTGCGCTCATTTTTTTGTATTGGATATATATATATATATATATATATATATATAGATAGATAGAGAGAGAGAGAGAGAGAGGACCTAATTACTTTTATTTGTGTTAATAAACTGTTTTAAACATTATTAAAGCCATTAGGGGGACTTCCTGACATCCCAGGCAGTCTCCCTGCAGGCACTGTACAAGCCTGCTATTCCAGCCATGTGATCGTAAAGTCCTGGCCTGGGAGGGGTGGATCAGCCGCAGGGGGACAGCCTGGGATGTTAGTTGTCCCCCCACATTACGATTGTCGGCAGTGGAATGGCAGGAAACAGGTAAATGCTCAGGACGGAGGGGACACATTCTATGCCGCCCACCGGCATTATGGACCAGCTCCTTAAGGACGGCATAGCACGTCTGCTGTCCTTAAGGGGTTAATTTTGTTTTATTTTGCTTTTAATGACAGACTTTACTTTTGCGCACAAACTATTTTGTTTTATTTTGTATGTTTTTTTCATTAAATCAGCTATAATAAGGAGTGATTAAGTTCCTTTTTGTCACTTTATTGTGAGATTTTTATAGTATGTTTTGGTATTTTGTAGGTAAAAAACTATTGCTGATTATTAAATTATGTTAGGATTTAGGTACTAATAAAATGTGTTTAAGCTCTTCTGGAGATTTGTATACTCTGTTTAGCCAGTTAATTTTCAATGCCACATCAGACACGCCACAGAAAACCTATATATTTGATAAATGTTAAAATGATTACTGTTTTTATGATGACACATTGTATCTGTACCCTACCTAAAATTTTCATGCATATGATATTTATCAGGGAGAATCACATGATTGTGTTAAAATAGTTACATAGAAATCTACACCGAAAAAAGACTCAAGTCCATCAAGTTCAACCTTTAAATATCTTTTTATGCTGTTGAGTTAAAAGACGGTAAAAAAAACACAACAACAATTTGAAGATTTTCTTGAATCTGAAAGTCTACAAACCATTGAGATAGTGGCCAACTCTAACTAAAGCATATCAACTACCTCAGCCAAAATGTCCTTTGTGTATGGCCAAATCAGCATACAATTAGTGCCCAATTGTCAGCTGGTGCATCAATAAAATAATGAGATATAATAGCACTTCAATACCACTATACACAATATAGTAAAAAGCTTCCATTAAACTGAGTGAGAAAACTGTGGTACAACAATCATCCTAACTCTTTCAAACAAAAGAGAGGTGTGATGCTTGTTTTGGTGCTATATAAAGCACCTTCATCAGGGACACCTCATTAACTGAACAACTCAGCAGTGGATGATGGGTCTCTGACGAGAGTGCTGTTTTTTGGTTGTTGTTTTTTTTTAGTTATCTACTAGTGGAGAACAAATGGCTGAATTAAACAAGCAATGGTTGAATAACATTGCAAGGTAATTTGCCATAAGTCATTTCCATTCCAAAGGTCTATAAGACAGAAAATTGCAATGATATAAACCACTGACATGTAGGATATTATTCTCTACATGCTTATCTTTCACCCATTATAATCTAATGATGAAATGAAAATAACCAATACTTCATTGAATCTAGAATTTCATAGAATACATAGAATTGTCTCAGCATGATTGTTAGTGTGGACTTGTATTCTAATGTTTGACTTTTCAAATAGAAAGAAGGACGGCAAATATTATATTTTGAAAGATTTCTAGTGCAACAATACATCAAAAAGGAATAACATATTAGTATAATGACCAGCTGAGCGCACCCGACTGCTGATTTGCAATTGCATAACACAGAGTGTGAGTGGTAACTGTGTGAAAGCCTCAGAGTTCCCAATTACTTCTCTGGCCACCTTAAGGTTGATGTGTACCACAATGAATGTTCACTTTATAGAGAGATCATCCAGTGCATGTGCATTATACATGATTGGACAAGGCTTCTCTCAATATAACTGGGGGAAAAAACCCTGTATAGCCGGAGATAATAAAATAACATGCTAAATTGTATAGCACAGCAAAATGTAGCTGAATCCTAGGAGAGACTTGCACGTTCTGCAACTGCAAAGAAACACCATCTCCCCATCATGAAGACAAAAACAACTCAATCGTATTGGTAAGGAAAAATGTTCTTTTTTGCAAAGGGGACATACATTTAGGATACACAGGGTGGAGAATGAAGATCAATACGGCCGCATTTAGTACCTCACCGACACTTTCTTGAAGATTGAGGAGATCCAGAATCCATTTAAGTTTGGCGTTTGTTTCGATAAAAATCATGGCAGTGGATTATATTCTTCTCTAGGCTAGTTGTGCGTCAGTCGTACAATTATTCAAATATTCAGAACTACTATAACATATAGACGCGAAAAAATGAGTTTAGTCCATAAACAAATCAATTTGCACAAATCAAAATCCTTGGAATGCACCCCACCCCCCCCCCCCCAAAAAAAAAAAAAAAAAAAACCGATTTAATATATATTAAAAGAATTTAGATTTGTATGAATCAATCTGTTTGTAGACAAAATATATTTTTGGACACTTAAGAACCTATAGTAGCCTTTGCTGTTTTAGTTCAGGTGGTCTTTTTCTTTTTCTTTTTCTGTTGTTTTTATATATATATATATATAGTAGATAGGAGAGTGCGCTGGATCTTGTGTATTATATATATATATATATATATATATATATATAATCCCTTTTTGACAGCTCATTTTCAGTGATCTTCTATTGTGTTCTTCTATTTTAAATTCCACAATATGCAAATACTCATTTTTTTGTACAAAGTACAAACAAGAAATACTGTAAATAGACACCAGATCGCAAACACAATGGTCAAAGAAAGCAATAGAACAAATAACAAACAATTTTCCACTAGTTTTTTGTCTTTTGCGTCTGAAAGAGGTAGCATTCACCTCTTGTACCAGCTATACTCAGGATAATGGAGCTGCACAAATGTGCTAAAGCTTTGTGGAATAAGGCTTAACAAGACTTAGTAAGGGAAGCAAATTCTGCCGAACTAAGAAATCACAGTGGGGGTGATAATAATAGAGCCCTTGTCTCCCAAATATTAGAAAGTAAAGACAATATATGGAGGAGCTGTCTTGTACTGCATTTGTCCATCACAACAGTCAAGCCCCCCCAATAATTGGTCATTCTTAATCTTTTTAAAATACCTACTTTTATTATTTATTTTATTTATTATTGGTATTTATATAGTGATAACCAATTCTGTAACGATTTACAATATTATTAGACTGGGAGATTTAACAATAAAAAAGACAAATACAAAACAAAAAAACTTACAGTAACAATAGGTTAAAGAGGACCCTGCTCAAACAAGCTTACAGACTATCATTTTTGTTTCTGAGCTTATATTTCAAAACCAGTGTGCAGTAATGCAGGATTTAGAATACTATATATTGTAGAGAAAGGATTTATCCATCAATTTTCTGGTATATAACAATCCTTAAGAATCAGGTTCAATATCACCAAACTTTTAAAAATACACATTAATCCTTTTCTTGGATAATAAAAAGTAGCAACACGGTAAAATCAAACACATTGCACATCACCCTTTATCATGGTTAAATACAGAGTGTACGATAAGCCATGGAGGCAATGAAGTCATCAATCTCCACACCATGGGAAATGGATATAAAGAAAATAATATATATGTGCATTGGTTTCCAAAGAAGAATCCATCAAAACATGTGCAATGTCACCGTTAAATCTGTTTCCATGCCAGAAATAGGGAACACACACATTTTGCTATTACTTGCTATGAGTAAGATTGAAATAAAATGTTTCAAACCCATGTCTGAGCCAGGAGAAAATACCTTTCTGTGGATGTCTGAACCAATGTATTAATTCTCCTGCTTTAATCTGCCACATTACATGTCTTTAGGCCTTTACATAATGTATCTAGCAATGTAGAATTAATGATGGCAAATATATAAATGCCGATAGATCCAGTGATATCAGTGAGGGGAAAAATGTTAAGGTAGGATAGGTTTTGGCTGAAGTTCAGGAATACTGTTGCAATAACACAGAAATTGACAAAAAATGATCCTTAATGTGCTACGTTATATTAAATAAAGTGTAGCTCACTGTATGTATCTGGGTGCAATGAATCGCTGTTAAAAAAGAAAAAAACGATTAGATTTGGATGGTCTACATTTGTAGGTTTATTTTAGAGGAAATACTATATATAAATCTATTCATTATTGTTAATTTATTACCAATGATACAGGGATGCTTGTGTAAAAAATAAAGAGTTCAGTATATTGACGATAAAGACATAATCAAATTTCGACACTATTGAAATGCTCTCGGTTTTTGTATTTATTGATTTTATGTTTGTGAGAGATAGTGCTGATTAATCTGACTTGGTGACCCTTGACAGATGGCAAGCATTGTATTGTATTTGAAATTATTTTGATTTTGTGGAGGTAGGAGGGTTCATGTACATATACATACAAACCTTAGCTGCCTGACTTAAAATTGTTATTTCAAATTTGATCAATATGATGATTTCCATAGCCTGTGGAATATCTAAAGCAGCCTAGAAGTGTTAGAAGAATATATAAGGCAAAAAGATTTGATATAAGTTCCTGCACATAGCATTGTACTGAAAACCATCTGGTCATTCCCCATTTACCCACACTGGTAGGCATAGAGCCTTCAACTATTGCAACTCCAGCCATTGCTAAATTAGGTTCTACTGCATCAGAAATAGAGAGCTCTTTGTTAGTAGGCAGAGCGGTTGCAGTCACCTTTCTGGATCAACAATGTGGGATATAGTAGCGATATCACAGTCTAACAAGATTCTGGCTACTGACACCCTACTCTTCAGGATGACTGGTAGGGACTGGTAGTGAATAATCCACAGCTCATTCAAGAAGACCCATTTTGTATTTACGCACACTCTATTGCCCTTTAGTCCACAAATTTAGAACTATTCTCTCACATACGCATGCACACTGTCGAGATCTAGCTACCCTCTCTGTAAGGCTCATTGTTCCACTGACATCTACACTGACTCACCTTAGGGAGCACCATTTGGCTAAAACATGTCACATCCTGCATATTTCATAACTTCTATTCATAAAGAATTCAGAGATGTAGCACACATAAGAATAGGCAACACATAGCCAAAAGCAAAGGTAGTTACTGGTGAGTCAAACCTAGAAAGCAATACATAATATTATTTCAAGGCCTGGGCTCAGTGCTTGAGAATTGGCATCAGGTGGTAAACAACAAAACATACACTCACTGAGCTATCCCTTCCAGTTTTTATTTAAATTTCAGTGAGATGGGGCATTCCCTCCTCTATGCTGTGGACATTTTAGGGCAGTAACAATGGAGTAGGTATTCCCTGATGTAGTTGTATTGCAAGCTACACAGCTATATTTTAAGAAACAAGAATAATGACTGCCTCCACGTAACACTCCACTCCTGTGACACTCTACCGTTCCAAAACCGACATCCATGGTTTCCTACAAGATTTTTATATAAGGTTACATCAGGTGTAAATCATGAGACAATGAGACAAATTAGTCTTAATTCCAACCTTAGTCTTAACCTTAGCCCTAACACACCTAGCCCTAACCTTACCCATAATGCTATATTCCCCTGCATGCATCTAAATGTATTGTTCTAATTGGCTGCCCAAAGGAAGGTTATATAAAATCTCATATATATCAATGTACAGTGCTGAGTATTTTGCTGGTTGCTAAGATATAATGTCAGGGGTACTCCAGATGAAAGATAAGGTGCGCAAAGATGAGAGAGATTTACCTCTCTTGCCTGCTCTCAAGCTGCCTTCTTTTATGGCCAAAGTAGCGTAGATCATAGTGGAGCCAAATGCCCAAACGTCCCCTTTCTACACTGCAATTTTATGCTTTTTTTTTATTTAAATTGATATCGTTATACTTTAAGGATGTTAATGCTGCCTTCATCATTTTGAGCAATTACTCTTCTACTATGTCTCCTTAGTCTAATGATAAAATGCCAGAAAGTATTTTATGGGAAGACACATGAAAGAGATGCTGAAATAAGAAGAATAAACCGGTGGTAAAGTGGGACACTCTAGCATGCACCTCTGCTCGGTGCAGACTGAATGCATGCCTCCTGCAAGATCTGTCACTGTGTAATATTGGTGCGTTGTCATGATAAAACACAGCTCTGAACTTGTGGAAGGTATATACTCAGTCTGCACCCAGCAGAGATATAGGTCTCCCAAGGTATTTCCACCACAGTGTTAGGGTACACAGCGCCAGTGAGGGAGAGGCTTGATATCCCCACCAGCCTGTGAAACTATATAACATTCCATGGGTCACATGAGAGACTACTTTATCTCCCTTGTCGGCACTGGCTCTTGGCCATCATGGCCCACTGGGCAATGGCCAGCTTTACCAGATGTCCAGTCCACCACAGTGTTAGGGTACACAGCGCCAGTGAGGCCTAATAGAAAGCAGTTGTTGTTGGGGGATTCCATCATAAGAGGTGTGGAGATGGACAATGGTGGTCTTGTGAGGTGTCTTCCTGGAGCTACAGCTCACAGAGACAGGAGACGTATCTGTAATATTGTTAAGCAAGCAAAGCAGGAAGGGGAATTGGATGTACTTGTCCATTTAGGGACAAATGACTTGGCTTGCAATGAGGTTTCAGAGGTTAAGGAAGTTTTTAGTGTTTTTGCCAATGATATACGGCAGGTTGCTTCCACACTGTCATTCTCTGAAGTTCTGCCTGTGCATAACACTCAGAACGACACGCGGATGCGTATTAGGGACTTTAACTTGTGGCTTGGTGAATGGTGTCGGGAGCAAGGATTTGGCTTTATTGCTCATGGTAGCTCTGTTTGGAATGGAAATAAACTGTACAAAAAAGATGGTTTGCATCTTTCTCAAAAGGGAACAAATGTTCTCAGTGAGCAGTTCAGAGGTTTTGCTAGGATGTATTTAAACTAGGAGGGGGGGGCAAAAGGGTGATAAAACATCAATCCAATTGTCCCCCAAAACAAGGACAGAAGGGGCCTGTAGCAAGTGTGTTAAAAAATGATAAGCTTAGAGTCATGTCTACAAATGCTCGCAGTTTAGGGAATAAGATCCATGAACTTGTGGCAATAATGGCAACTGATAGTGTAGATTTAGTCGCTGTTACTGAGACATGGTATAATGAGAAAAATGACTGGGACATAGCAATACCAGGGTACTCTTTATATAGAAAAGACAGGGAAGGCAAGAAAGGGGGAGGGGTGGCCCTGTATGTAAAGGATAGCATAAAATCTAGCCTAATAAAGGTTAGTGAGGCGAACATAGAGTCCGTTTGGGTTACGTTAGAATTTGGTAATCACACAGTAACTCGTGTAGGTGTGATTTATAGGCCCCCAGGACAAATTGAAGAGTTAGATAATCTACTAGTTGAAGAAATAGCTAAAATGACAATGAAGGGGGAGGTTATCATCATGGGTGACTTTAATCTTCCTGATGTGAATTGGAAAACAAAAATAGGTACTTGTGCCAGGAGCACACATATTCTAAACTCCCTACTGGGATTGTCTCTAAAACAAGTCGTTGAGGAGCCAACTCGTAAAGAGGCTATACTAGATTTAGTGTTAACAAATGGAGATTTGGTATCAGATATTACTGTAGGTGAAAGTTTAGGATCCAGTGATCATCAGTCAGTGTGGTTTAATATAAGAACAGTGACTGAGTCACACCACACAAAAACAAAAGTTTTAGACTTTAGAAAAACAGACTTTTCTAAAATTAGAATATGTGTAAAGGAGTCATTATCAGACTGGAGCAATTTAAATGGAGTCCAAAAGAAATGGGATTATTTAAAAGTTGCACTACTGAAGGCAACAGAAAATTGCATTAGGCTTGTCAGTAAAAGCAAAAAATTCAAGAAACCACTGTGGTACTCAGCAGATGTGGCCAAAATAGTAAAAAACAAAAAGTTAGCATTTTATAATTTATAGTTATAAGAGCTTCCAAATCACACACAGAAGAGAAAATAGCACAGTCAGTAAAAAAGGGGGACAAAACTTTTTTAGATACATAAATGAGAAAAGAAAAGTAAAACAAGGATTAGTCAGATTAAAAACAAAAGAAGGAAGGTATGTAGATGAGGATAAAGGTCTAGCTGACTGCCTCAATGAATATTTTTGTTCGGTATTTACAGATGAAAATGAAGGAAAGGGACCTCAGTTAAGAAAAAGGATAAATGAGTCATTTATTACACGTGAGTTTACAGAGGAAGAGGTTCTATTTCAACTGTCAAAAGTAAAGACAAATAAGTCAATGGGACCTGATGGAATACACCCAAAGCTATTAAAAGAGCTTAGTGGTGTACTAGCAAAACCATTAACAGATTTATTTAACCAATCATTGATAACAGGAGTAGTCCCAGAAGATTGGAAGTTAGCGAATGTTGTGCCCATTCTCAAGAAAGGTAATAGGGAGGAGTCGGGCAACTATAGGCCAGTAAGCCTTACTTCAGTAGTGGGGAAAGTGATGGAAACCATGTTAAAGGATAGGATTGTTGAACATCTAAAAACACATGGATTTCAAGATCAGAGACAACATGGGTTTACTTCAGGGAGATCATGCCAAACTAATCTTATTGATTTTTTTGATTGGGTAACTAAAATTATAGATCAGGGTGGTGCAGTAGACATTGCTTACCTAGATTTCAGTAAGGCTTTTGACACTGTTGCACATAGAAGGCTTATCAATAAACTACAATCTTTGAGTTTGGATTCCAATATTGTTGAATGGGTAAGGCAGTGGCTGAGTGACAGGCAACAGAGGGTTGTAGTCAATGGAGTATATTCGAAGCTTGGGCTTGTCACCAGTGGGGTACCTCAGGGATCTGTACTTGGACCCATTCTCTTTAATATTTTTATTAGTGATATTGCAGAAGGTCTTGATGGTAAGGTGTGTCTTTTTGCGGATGATACTAAGATATGTAACAGGGTTGATGTTCCAGGAGGGATAAGCCAAATGGAAACTGATTTAGGTAAACTAGAAAAATGGTCAGAGTTGTGGCAACTGACATTTAATTTGGATAAGTGCAAGATAATGCATCTTGGACGTAAAAACCCAAGGGCAGAGTACAGAATATTTGATAGAGTCCTAACCTCAACATCTGAGGAAAGGGATTTAGGGGTGATTATTTCTGATGACTTAAAGGTAGGCAGGCAATGTAATAGAGCAGCAGGAAATGCTAGCAGAATGCTTGGTTGTATAGGGAGAGGTATTAGCAGTAGAAAGAGGGAAGTGCTCATGCCATTGTACAGAACACTGGTGAGACCTCACTTGGAGTACTGTACACAGTACTGGAGACCCTATCTTCAAAAGGATATTGATACCTTAGAGAGAGTTCAAAGAAGGGCTACTAAACTGGTTCATGGATTGCAGGATAAAACTTACCAGGAAAGGTTAAAGGATCTTAACATGTATAGCTTGGAGGAAAGACGAGACAGGTGGGATATGATAGAAACATTTAAATACATAAAGGGAATCAACACAGTAAAGGAGGAGACTATATTTAAAAGAAGAAAAACTACCACAATAAGAGGACATAGTCTTAAATTAGAGGGACAAAGGTTTAAAAATAATATCAGGAAGTATTACTTTACTGAGAGGGTAGTGGATGCATGGAATAGCCTTCCAGCTGAAGTGGTAGATGTTAACACAGTAAAGGAGTTTAAGCATGCGTGGGATAGGCATAAGGCTATCCTAACTATAAGATAAGCCCAGGGACTAATGAAAGTATTTAGAAAACTGGGCAGACTAGATGGGCCGAATGGTTCTTATCTGCCGTCACATTCTATGTTTCTATGTTTCTATGTTTCTATGTTTCTATGCTAGCTTACAGAAGGCCTTGTTCTTTTTTTATGCTTAAGATAGTTGTTAATGACTTTGGCCATAAATGTGGTTTATTGTGCTGCAAAATACATTTGGGGCCAGTCAGATGCTTCTCTGATGGTATTTTATGATGGATAAGTATCTGCCTGATCTTCCAGCATTGAGGAGGCCATTCATTGTGACAAAATCCCCAACTCTATGTGCTGAAATGCAGCCCCACATGTGCAAAGAACTTCTACCATGGTTCACTGTCGCCTGCAGACACTCATTCATGTTCTGAAGCCCAACAAACTCCCTTCTTCTACAGCCAGATATTTAAACATTTGACACCTGCTGCCATTTTTTCTGCACCCTAGTTTCTGTGTTTTCATGCATAGTTGCTTACCTTGTTTCTACTTATGAAGTATGACTTATTGGCCATAAGTCTTCTTTGAAGACCACCACTAACCAGTCATCTCTGAACAGTAAATGGGTATACCATGGTCCACTGATTTCTGACAATTCGGAACTGATGGCACTGCTGGACATCTTCCAGTTGCAAAGGTAAGTAAGCATGATGTGTCCTTCATCTGCTGTACTAAATATGGTTGGTCGCCTTCTACATCTGTAATCCCCACCATTGCGCCTTTCTTTCTGCTTTCTTTGGCCTGCACAATGCCTGTCTGCCTAACAATTTCTTCCACGGAGAGACCCTTCTGATGCTGTGTTACTACCTTGTTAGCAGATTGTGGCTGTTCCTCACCTAATTTTATTTCTCATACATAGCTGTTTATTTTACTTAATGATTGTGTTTCAAACTACATATTAAATTTATGATCTTTAGCACATGTTTGGTATAATTGTCTAATCATGCACCTGGCTATATGCATACAAAATCCCTGACTTTGTGCTAGTGTACCCACATTGATGCTGTTTGAAGACAAAGGGTGGTAGCGTCAAACATTGATTTGATTTAGATATATATTTATATTTGATTCACTCACTTTGCAATTTGTTAAGTGACTAAATAAAATATTAGCATTTCTAATTTTAAAATAACTATATATGTTTAACATATTTACACTACAGCCAAGTCAAGAACCTGTTACTGCAGCCTTTCTTTTTAAAAATGCTATACTCTGGAGATGATAAAAAAAATTCTATCTATAGTACCGCCTCTCTGAGTTGTCAGTCTGCTGGAATTCACTCCTCCTGGTTTGCAGTTAAGCAGCACATTAGCATGCTAGCCCCAAACACCTTGAACAGGCTGCCCAAGGTTGAGTGAGTTACTCATGCCTTTTGGCTCATGTCCAAGCTCTTGCTTTCTAACAGTTTAGCTCTCTAACCTTGCTGATAAAAAAAACAAACAAACAAACAAACAAACCACTCACCTCTGCCTTTCTTAGTAGCAGAAGAAAAAAAGTAAATAAATAAAAGCCACTCTGTCGGGAATTTACATCCCTGTTAAATTATACATCTGATGTAATGTAGTGAGAAGGCACAAGGGGAACCTACATAATATTAGGCAGGGCAGGTGGTTTAAATGTTGTGGCCGATCAGGGTATATGGATATATACAATGGTTGGCTGTGACTTATAAGATTTTAACAGGTTTATATAGGAAGTTACCATGTTAATGGCTGCAGAAAATGTAAGATTTAAAAATGGCAAATTAACTAATGCAGCCCTGAATTTGTATTTTATATATATATATATATATATATATATATATATATATATATATATATATAGACATAGCAGAAATGACCGCACTCCAAGGACTTATGTTTTGTCCTGATGAAATCTCCAAGTGGGAGCTGAAACGTTGACTTACACCAAGAGTGCTAGCCCTCGCTATATATATATATATATATATATATATATATATATATATATATATATATATATATATATATATATATATATATCTCAATTATTAAAACACAATAAAAACACTAATCTTTGTGATAGAATTTGACTAGAAATTTGTCTTCAGAGCTTCATTATGAGAATCATTTGGATAAAGCAGAGCACTAACAAGGAAATGAGTCCAGGGCAAACATAAGGTGGATTTCCATATTTATTCAGCTAATGAAAGGTACATGTTTAGGTCTTAGACAATATTTATGTACATTTTAATATATATATATTTTTTTTTTGTACATAGTTTTACCCGATATGTCTACTATGTCAAAGAAGAAAATGCTATCAATTTTTACCTACATGGTATTACACATGATGCAAGTGCAATTAACTTCAACACCTTGGGGATATTCTCCAGTAAAATTGATAGCTTCAAATTCAAATTGATCTGCAGTGAAGCATTCCACGAAACTGAACAAGTCATAACATTTAGAGATATCAAACACATTATTGCTTTGGTTTGCAAAATAAAATGACTACCCTGCGATGATATCATTTTATATTTTATCAGCTACTTAAAATGGGAAATTAAAAGTTTGTAATGATAGTAAAAATTAAGTGGTAAGTTTATAGCTTGCATAGAGGATTTATTTGAACTTGAAACTGTTTAGGTTCCCTAGTGATGATCCAGAAAAGCATAAGACAATACAACATGCACCTGTACATCAGTATTTAGAAACAAAAATATCACTTTTGATATTTGCTCCTCCCTAAACCCCAGTAAACACTACTTTAGTGTTTACGAGGGTAAGACGTATAGTGGAGGTGAGTAAAAGGAAAAAGTGTTGCCATACAAGTCTTTGTATCTGCTGATACATTGATACATGCTTGGACATCTGCTGTGAAAAGTTAGCTATAGGGTTGTAAAAAAAAAAAAAAAAATGGAAAAATATAAAAGGATTGGACACAGGTAAGAATAAAAAAAATCAATGCGGTCTTGTAAATTTGATGCAGAATTGAAAAAAGAAAAAGAAAATCAAAATGTATTTCTTTGTAGTATCTTTAATAACCAGTGAGGATGTAGTAAATTGTGCTTTCAGAGCACTTAGGGTGATTTTTAACAACTCATTTTGGGACTTTAATTTAATATATACTTAAAATCCATTTACTTTATTTTCAAGAACTGTATTTGTATTTTAAAAAATGCATTTTTAATTTTCTAGTCATTCCAACCAGTTAAATGTTTTAATACACTTGTTAGAGACTGCCAGGATAAACTGCATTAGTTAAATATCATGTCTGACATAAGACAACCAGCAAATCAAAGCCAATATGGCCTGATAAAGATCACAGATGGTGACCAAAATATTGCCCTGTGTAAGGTTTCAATAAAAAAGCTCTTAAATTCACTTCACTGAGTACCTGGACCTTCGTTGATTTGCTTGAATCCTAACACTAGGGGTTGGGGCCAACCCCAGGACTGGAGCACCATGACTCTACTTATGTATTTGCTTTATGGAGTTTTATTCCTTTGGCCTCAGACAACCAACAGCACATCAAAACTCTCACACGCACTGCATTATTATCAGACGTGTTTCCCTGAGTTTCTTTGAGTCACTCATTTCAGTTTTCTATCTTCTAGTTTCTTAACAAATTATCTAGAAGTATATAAGATTTTAGATCATCTATTGATTTTTTAAAGAAAAATAATAACGCTTATGTTATCCAATCTTCATTGAGGAAAGGGCTTAAAAGTCTCATGCTACTAGACAGACCTCAAAGTTACTTGCCACTACAAGCTTTGAGGGTACATGGCATACGAATCAGGTTTCAATTTCTATTCATCATGGCTGAATTTTCACCCACCAAATGTGAATTTTCACTCACCACTCACAAAAAATTATATCAATAGTACTGCCTTTCTGAGTTGTCAGTCTGCTGAAATTCACTCCTCCTGGTTTGCAGTTAAGCAGCACATTAGCATGTGAATTTCACTCACCAAATGTGAATTTTCACTTACCAAATGGGAATTTCACTCATAAATGTGAATTTTCACTCACCACTCACAACAAATTCTACCTACAGTACCGCCTAGTGGAAATTGAGTACTGATATAGAATTTAAAGATAACACCAGGAACCAACACTGTTGGTCTTATGTCGTTTTGCTTTTTAGTGTGTGGCCTAAATAATCAGCTTTGCGTGCAGCATTGTTTTTTGCAAAGAAGAAAATATATAAAATCCATGGACCAAAAATTACTTATTTTATTCAAAATACTTTTTTCTTGATGGAAAACACAATACTTCCCTTGAAGTTCCATCCTTCTAACCGACAGTGTCCTATAACACAGTTCTACTTTTTATCAGTAAGTACATCGGAGCCGCCCGCGAGAAGTCCTGCAAGCGTGAGTTGGCCGTACGGGTGCGAGCAGAGCGGAGAGACCGAGAAGGGACAAACCTATGGATCTATGAAGATATATAAGAGGGGCTAGAATTGTTCAGGGCTTTATAGGTTAGCACTGGGTTAGCACTTTGAATTGATTCCTATAGGATACAGGAAGCCAATGTAAGGACTGACAGAGAGGTGAGGTGTGAGAGGACCGACTAGAAAGGAAAAATATATATGGGTGTCATCAGCGTACAGGTGGCAGTGGAATCCAAAAGAGGTAATATGTTTGCCAAGAGAGGCAGTATAAAGAGAAAACAGAAGGGAACCAAGGACAGAGCCTTGGGGGACTCCAACCAAGACAGGACAGGGGAAGAGGTATAATTAGAAAAGGAGACGCTGAATGAGCTTTGGGAGAGATAAGGAGAAAAACTTGAGAAGACAGAGACCGAGTGATTGAAGAGTTTGAAGAAGGAGAGCATGATCAACGGTGTCAAAGGCAGCAGAGAAGTGAAGAAGAATTAGTATGGAGTAGTGGCCTTTGCATTTAGCTGCCATTAGGTCATTAGTAACTCTGATAAGAGCAGTCTCAGTAGAGTGGAGAGGGCAGACGCCATATTGAAGAGGGTCAAGGAGAGAGTTGGAATTTATGAATAAATATATATATTTTTTCATATTAGGGCCTCTTTATATTAAACCAACTTTTTCTTAAGTATAACTAAAAAACTAAGGTGAATTAAAAAAAACCTATACAAAACAAATAAAAACAGGGAATAACAGACAGACAAAATGTAATTAATTTTAAAACAAAGCCTGCTTTAAATGTTGCAATCTTCATCATAAATATTAATTTCCTGACCTAAATCATTTAAATGATTAGCAATCCCCCAAACCCATGCCTACTGCTGTTTGCTCAATTTTGCAATATGCAATGCACAGCTCTGATATTGATTGCATGCTGGGAAATGCCAGAAAAAGGACTGATTCTAACTACTCCATCCCACTAGACCAGGGGTGGGGAACCTTCGGCCCTCCAGATGTTTTGGACTACATCTCCCATAATGCTCTTACAGCCATAATGCTGGCAAAACATCAAGGGAGATGTAGTCCAACACATCTAAAGGGCCGAAGGTTCCCCATCCCTGCACTAGACTAATTCTTTGTGACATATAATTAGTAATTGAATTGCATAAAGTGACTTCATGGTGACTTTATTCATGCAATTATTCCCTGTACTGATTGTGGATCATCTCCGGACAAACTTGGGCCTGGCCCCCCTTGATATGCAGTTTAATACATTTAAAAATACACACTGGTTTATTCTGTGACTGTAATTGAAATATTAACTGGATAAATACAGCCAAGAAAACTGGTTTGGAAGAAATTCCTAATTCCACTTTTGTCACAGCTTGGTTATCTTAGTCTGGATTTTGCAATTTGGGCTAACGTTTTAGCTGTTACTCCCAAGCAGTACATGCTGACATTTTAACTATGTCAGTAGAAATAGATACCATCCAGGATCTTAGCTCCCACTAACAATAAAATCCTTCTCTTAACTGGACTAAACTTCAGTGACGGCTGGTGAAATTTTAAGATGGTGGGGCACCAGACTCTTAACCTAGAATTTTACTCCTCCCTACACAGTACAGAAATGCTCATACAATACAGAGAGCTGTGCATAATACAGAGATGTTCCTACAATAAAGCAAGCTGGGTACAACATAAAGATATCTATAAAATACATAGAGCTGACTACAATACTGAGATAACCATATCACAAACAGAGCTGAGAAAAAAAATAGAACAACAACAGAAATATACCTATACAATGTGCAGAGCTGGGTAGACTACCCCTTGTAGTAACCATTGTTGTACCTATACAAAAGATAAAGCTGAGTAAAATACAGGGATCCAACAGAGCCTAGCACAATAAGGAGCTAACATAAATATCCAACACACCCAATTTCACTGTGATGGATACCCAGAGATACCTAGTACCTGTCTCTGTATAATGCTCTTTGGTTAAAGCATCAAGATACTAATAGACTCACTATTTCCCTTGCAGCTAGCAATATAATTAATCTGCAGTGGTAATATGGAGCCAAAAAGTAGTTTACATGGTTAAGATAATCAACAATCAGATTAAAACAGATTGAAATCAGAAGCAGATCAGTCCTCACAGTCACAGCCCCAGTTCTGCAGTTTGTTTCACAACTTTTCAATTAGCTACAGCATGAGTATCTTTTGGGGTGAGAGAAAAATATGTTACACATTTACATTGTGCAGGGGCCAAGATCTGCTATTGCTATGCCCTCCCTGTGCTGCTTCCAAGATGGCTTCTTGCTTCTCTCTCCTGTGGGCACTAAAATCACACACCTGAATGCTATGAGCCAATGATGGACCCTGAATAGAGAGGCCAATATCATGCCTCCACTGATGGGAAGCAGGCTCTACTGCCCAAATGGCATCTCAATGGAAATCGCTAAAAGATTTTCCTTAACCCCTTAAGGACCAAGCTTCTAGAATAAAAGGGAATCATGACATGTCACACATGTCATGTGTCCTTAAGGGGTTAAAGGAGACTAGGCATCTGCAAAACCTGCTGGAACAGGATAGATTTCAAACCTGCCCCATTTTTTATATGCCACAATACTCTCAAGTAAGCCTCTCCAAACTGCTACCAACGAGGGGGGAGAATTAAAGAAAAACTTTTTTCCCCCATATTTTTTGGCTTACCACCATCCCCTCCAGAAAAAGGATATGTGTTACTAAACTACAAATACATTTTCCCCAAATAAAAACTGGTGAGATGCTGCCCCAAGTGCCCCTATGGATGAACCACCACTAGTAAACTTTAACCATTACACTACACTAACACTAAACATTAATATCTACACTACACTAAATTAAACATGAATTCTACACTATACTAATCATTAATCCTTACACTACGTTAACAATAACTATAATCTAAACATAATATGTAATATAAAAGTTATATAACGGCAAAGCATACATTAGGAAACATTTACAAACCAGCTTCATTCTCAGCATTTACTATGGTCTCTCTAGAACCCCTTAATTGCACTGTTTTTTCCCCATAATAACATCATGGGGCAAATGTAGGGGTTTTCCCCATCTTATTTTTTATTAAAAAAGGCGTCAGTTATCAATTAAGAACAAATCAATGTTTACCAATGTAGACCTCACTTTAATATTTTGGCTAAGCCTTTCAAATGATTTAATATATATGAACAAACTTTTAAAACAATTTCAAATATTGAAAAACAGATCTTTCATGTAGTCTTTAAAACAATCCTTACATTATTTAGGAAGCTCATCCAAAAACATTAGAGGACCAAATTCCGTAAAACATAAAAAAAATCAAATTTTCAGTAGAGTCTTTTTTAATTATATACAATATTTTGCTCAGGCACACCACCTTATAAAGCATTGCAACAAACTCTGAGCAAAGACAAGACAATTAACCTGTCACTTTAGAACTTTACAATCAGTAATGCTCTTCAAAGTCCAGAAACGGTTTCACACTTTAGGCGCACTTGCTAAAAATTTAGAAACATTTAATCAACACAATAAAAGTGTAAAGGGATATGAAATATTAAAATGTTATTAAGTACAAGTTTACCACTTTCAGTGCCAGGAAATGTTTCAATGCAGAATCACCCTGCAGACCTTGGCAATTCTATGCACGATTTAATCTGTTAATTTACATAAAATTTTAACACCTTTACTTACATAAAAAGTCAGGCTCTGCTTTTCACAGATGCCAAACTTAATTTAAATTGTGCATCTTGTGTAACAAAATATATTGTAGAAACAAATATATCAGAAAAACATGCATATTTGATTTATATTTCAAAACAGAAACCTTTGACTTCAAGTCATAGTCCTACAAAAACTTAGATACTGCTTTTTATAATACAGATGGACTTTTTTGGGGGTATAATATACATACATATAAGTAATCATTTAGTATAAATAATATATAAAAAATAGAGAAATTAAAAAAAAATCTCCAGATTTGCCAATGCTTATTTATATGGTATGTCATGGACTCAAAGCAGGGTTAACTTTACAGGTGTTACGGTAGTACAGAGTTTAGGGATGGGTTTAAAGGCTTATAGAAATTAGAGGGTTTTTTTTATCTAGGTATTTTTATTATGATTACTATTTTTTTTTTAATGCTTACTGTTCGAATAGAGAAATGCAAATTATATAAAAATCCAAATTGGGCTTCTTTCAGATGGATTCGCTGAGAATATTTGCTGATGACATCACCACAGTGTCTCCCACATAAGGTACAATGCACAGCACTAGCATCACTGTACACTGGCTGATCTCTGCATAAGGAGAATAAGCACTTGTATTTACCACTGTAGCAGTCTTCATACTGCTCTGATCATACTCAGTAATGAGGCTGGAGGTCTTCATACAGAAACCTCAGACTGATTACATTCACATTGTGAACAGAGAAAGGCTCTGCTACTTTTACACCCTGTCACCTGGTTGCTATCCCCAGTGCTACCTTTCCTAAAGTGGTTACATACCCCACCTCCTTTAGATTGTAAGCCTGTAAGCAGGGGTCTCATGATCCTATTGCTCCAGTCAAATGTTGCACCTTTATAAGATTGTAAAGTGCTGTGGAATGCGTCAGTGCTACATAAATGCCAATAATATTAACAATTAGAAGACTCCATCAGATATTGATTTGCAAATATCTGTGTAGTAGTGGTGTGTACAAGAAAAAAAACAGCAGGGAAAGATAGGGAACTGGACAAGAAAACAATACACCTATCTTCAATAGATATATCAGTTAGTGGACAAAATTATTGATTTTATTTTTTTTTGGCATGCTTCTAAAAGGCATAAGCAGCATTTATCTTGAAATTACATGCTTGGCAGATTCTACTATCTAAAAGCTTGTTAATATAGATCTAAAGTCTGGAGCCTATTGTGATCCATTGAAGGTGGTTGTCCACCACACTAATTTTTACTCTATTCGTCTCTCCAAAAGTGGGTTTTAAATACCCAGTGGAGAATTTTTGTTCAATATTTCATAAAAATACAATCTAGCTCATTGTAATTCTATATCTTTGAATGTTCTGTGATGTACTGATTCTTACACTGGGGACAACGGTGCACACCTGACACCATAACCACTACATTGCAGTTTCCACTTTTTGGTCAGTTTCCAAGAATGTCTGGTATAACTCTTTTACTAATTTTGTTCTACCATACCAGTCCAAAGGGACTAATGACACTCTACCAGATATGCTGTCAATTATTGCTCTAGCCTTAAAATCATAAACTTAATAAAAATATAAAATCTATCTGAATGTATAAGGCTATCTATTTTGGTGTTTTGTAATTTATTAGAGCCCTGCCTGTGATACTCTAGTACCTGATCAAACGCGTGCGGGTTTGATTCCCATCATACATTAAACTTAGCACTTTTATTCTATCCAAAGTTAATTCAAAAATACATTATAAAGTTTGACATTTAAAATAGCTATAACCCAGGACATGCCCAAAAGCCTCATAAAATGCTCAAAACATGCTTTATGTCAAATTATTCTGATATTATTGTATTCAGACTGTATACAGTAGAGTAATTCTTTTATTACAGCCTTAAGAAACTTAAACTTGGAACTTAGGTAATCAAGGTAATCAAGATAATTATATTGAATTATATTGAAGACACTATGTGAACTATGGGTGTTTTTTCAACAGCAGTGTCTAACATGATTATCAAAGTATTCACATTTGCTATACTGAAAATTACAACATAACGCAGCGCAGGTGTTAATAGGTGGCGACTGGCCTGTGCTTGCTAGTTAACCATATGCTCCCACTTGTCATAGTTCACACAGTTTAACAATGTCCACATTGTGTAATTCTATTTCCAAACAAGACAGATTTGGGTTTAGATTTCAGTCAGATTAAAGTTGCTTGGCCCAAATTGTAAATGTCCTTGCTGTGGTTAAGACGACTCACAGTGACACGTGGGCTAAACTGTGGCGACTGACCAGTGCTTGCTAGTTATCCATATGCCCCAACCTGCCATTCTGTGGGTGGGGGCTCCTTTTTCCTATTTTTATTGAAAGTGAAAAGCCATCCCCCAACCGTGCAACCACCCACGGGCAGTGGGTGAGTTTTCTATATTATTAACCACAGGGATGCTAATTGGGGGTTGCTAAGATGCTAAATTACTTTTTAGTAGAGGGTATTAATTAGATATGGGTGGATATTTTTATTATTTTATTATTTATACAGTGCCAGCAAATTCCGTAGTGCTGTACAATGGGTGGAATAACAGACACGTGATTGTAACCAGACAAGTTTGACCGAAAGGAACAGAGGGGTTGAGGGCCCTGCTCAATGAGCTTACATGCTAGAGGGAATGGGACATACTATTGTCTTCCCCAATCCATATCTCTTGGTGGTGTGGTATTAAATAATCAAGGGACAGGGTTGATATGCTATTGTCCATCCCCCTACTCCCTCACCTATGGACTTCAGGTAGGGGTTTATTAATCTAATAGAAGGTAGACTTTTCAGTAGTTCATCCCACAAATGTCACATTTTAACTTATATCCTTTACTAGGGGGCCCAAG
Source organism: Pelobates fuscus (assembly GCF_036172605.1). Taxonomy (NCBI): domain Eukaryota; kingdom Metazoa; phylum Chordata; class Amphibia; order Anura; family Pelobatidae; genus Pelobates; species Pelobates fuscus. Next base: position 290,260,338 of record NC_086320.1, on the reverse strand, counting down.
CCCTTAGCTCCCCAATTTTAAAATTCCTTACCTCCCCTCGCCCTCATTATAATTAATTGAACTTAATATACCTAATTTCTGAAAAAAGAAAAATACATACTTACTACATTTTCTATTTTCTAAAATTTTATTTTTCTCAGGCCCCCAAAAAAAACAAATAAAAAAATGTTTTTTTTTTGTAAATGTGAAAAACACTTATTTTACTGTAGACACCGAAAGTATCTGGACACTTGGTGCAGATTTGATTAGGCTGAGTGAATTCTGACCAGAACTGGCTGGCTATAGTAAATAATAGAATTATTCTGCAAAAGGAAACACAACATAGGGTAATATAGCCAATGTAAACAGAGTCAATATCTATGGATCTCAAATACACACAAACATGGAGCCAAATAAATTCAGGCTTTCAACTCTCATGAGTTGCGCTGAGGGACTCTTAGTAGGATGTCCCCAGTCCTTCTTCCAGTAGGTTTGCAATACTAATAAAATAGGAGATCCTTCTTAGGTATAAAAAACATTTTATTGGGTCAGTGAGAACATTCAACTATGTGCAAAAATAATAAAAGATGGGTGTTGGGACATAAAAGATAAGTCAAGGATAAAATCCAAAAACCAATGGTACAAATCCACTTGATAAGTCCAGATATATACCTTGATCTATACCAGGGCTGTCCAACCTGCGGCCCCCCAGCTGTTGCTGAACTACAACTCCCATGATTCCCAGGCTATCTGTTTCATTGAAAGAATCATGGCAGTTGTAGTTCAGCAACATCTGGGGGGCCGCAGGTTGGACAGCCCTGATCTATACCATTAATTCCGCCACTACATAGCTACATCTCCAGTGGGTGTCCAGGAACCCAACATTTCACTGCTTGAAAGTAATTTAACACTGAATAAGATTAAAATAATTGATAATAGTGCCTACAGTGTTCTTTTTACTATTGTGTGGCCTAATGGTTTGAATTATAAGCTGGTCCTATAATCATTTTGTAAGATCCTTTCTCTTGGAACGAGTGTTGTTGAGCTTTATTATTATTGTCTTCATTGAACCTGGAGCAATGAACCCTGCCCTACATTATGCCTTCCTTGTTTTGTATACGTTTATTTTCATTTTTATAATGGCAGCTTTGCTTCCTGATTCATGGAAGGAAGAATCACAATCTATAGGGGTGATATTGCAGACTACGCTACGCATGCAGTATGAATGTAGCACCACATGGTGGCATTATATCTTTTGCTCGTGGTGGGTTTTCAAACAAAAAAAACTTTTTTATTCTAGCAGTTCATTATTCAGTAATGCAAATAATGTGGATAACTAACCAAAGATTTTCACTATTTTCAACTTTAGAATTCTCAAAAAAAAAATTCCAGGCTATTATGGCTTACAAATTGTTACTTTACGAAGGTCTAAACAGCATATATCCTCTGATTATTTCCTTTTCTTTTTCCATGTTTTTATCTTTTTTTATTTTGTTAATTTGTTTTCTATGAGTTTATGAATTATTTGAAATATTTGAACACATACAATAAAAACACCTATTTTCTTATACATTCCATGTGTCTATGCCCAAGTTACCTGGACTCATCCGTTTATATCTCATACGTGGAAAGAAAATGTTCTAACATGAGTCACCAGTCTTTTAATACTCTATCAATATGAAACTCTTCAACGGTATATAAATTGAAAAATTATAACAATTACTTCTTGCACTTGTACAATTTTAGCTTCAGTCACTTTTCTATTCCTATTCTTTTCTACTTCGTATTGTTTAGTTCTTGGAATTTTGGTTGAGCTTGTATACACAAACAGATTTTATATTCTCTTTGTTAATAATTATTATACACATATGGTTTATAATTATTTTATATTCTTTCTTCCACTTGCCTGGTTTTCACTTTACCTTCTGTGATACAGAATAATACGTATTCTGTGATTATTAGCAAAGCTGACATAACATTCTATATAAGCAATGTCTTGTATCAAGAGACAAACATTTTACCACTTCTTGACATATTCATTAACACCTGAATTGTAGGATTTCAAATAGAAACTGAAACTCAAAATCAGCTAAATGTGTCATAAATCTGACTCCAATGGATACTGTACATGCCCAGGCAAAAGATATACGCTATTTCATTGTTTACATTTCCTTGAGTTAAGTTGAGTTAAGAGAAATATCCTTTGAAATACATTGCTGGTATATTTCTGGTTACAGGCTACAACGTATTTACCACTAGGGAAACCAGGAGTATCGATAGAAACAAAATTCCGAAAGAGCAAAGCTATGATCTATGATGACACTGTCAGTGGCACAAATAGTTGGCAAAGTGACTGGGGCTTTAGCTAAAGGATACATTTTATGGTCCCACCTGCATATATGCTCCTAAAACAAGTCCTCTGCTCAACTCTATACCTTGATGTTGTTTATAAGTCCCATTGTAACACCAAATCTTTGACTGAATTCAAAGCATTACATTAACCTATATTTATAAACTCCATAGCTGCTGTATTAATCCTAGGGCTTGCTGTGTTAGCCCTTCTCCTGCCTGCATTACAAACCTACACCCATAGTGAAATTCTAATTAATTCCAAATATGGTGCCTTATATTGGCACGGTTGCAAATTATATAATTGGAGGTGTTATTTCTCTGTCACCATTGCCGGAGGCTACGGGCTAACAATAAAATTGTTCCATTATTAGACTTGGGCTTTTCAGGACCCTACATCGGGCTCAAGCCCCATCATCCCCACTAGCAAGACTTCTGCTGTTACCCTTCAAATATAGTTACGTGAAATGAACAGCAAGAAGCATGCACATGGAGAAGGTGAACAACAACTGTAGTTCAGGAAGGATGGTAATATGCTTGCTGGAACTAGGACAACAGAAATTTTAACCATATTACTCTAAACAAGGCATTGGGAATGCACATAGACCAGTCCAATCTAACCCTTGAGTTACCAGAGATGGAGCTCAAGAATTTTTTAGATTAATTACACATGCGGTCTACACTTACACTTATTAAAATCTCTAGTAAAAATTATTAGTCTTAATAATTTACTTATTTACGATGAAACAAGGTTCTTCTGATGTTTCTGGCCTATATTTCTCATGATGCTAAGCCAAACAAAAGCCTGAATGTGGTGATAGATAAGATCAATGAACACCGATCCCACAAACCTATAGGAAATGTAGTCCACAGATACTGGCTAATATACTCAAGGTATTAGTAGATTAAATTTCCCACTTTGTTGATTTTGTGAATAAAATCCTACGGTGATCCTCAAACTTCCATTATTCCTATCGGAGATAGTAATTCCTTGCTCCTCTCCTAATGACATAGAGTAAACACTCCAAGCACGAACACCAATACAGGTAATTTCAGATGATCGTTCTCAACCAATTAGCTAAACATTATACTGCCATGGTTAGCTTGGACAGACAGCTTCACGCTCTCTTTCAGAAGTAGTAATGTAGAAAACGGCACTTGGCAGACCCCAAGTAAGATATCTAACCATTACTTAAGGTTTGATGGTAATGGTTTAACCACTTAAAATGGAATGCAGTTGAAATTAATTACTATATTACGGTAAATTACATTGTATTATAGTTGCAATTTCTCTAAGCACTCATGTAGTGCTTATAAAGCTTGGAATGTTCCTTTAATAGAGAAATGACATGTTTTAATGTGGCTTTACCAACATCCGATTTGATGTTTTATATTATAGTTGATATAGTAATATGTTTAAAATAAATAGATGATACCGCACTCAATAATTTAGAAAATGTAATGCTCTATTTAATAATTCGTAAATTTCATAAGTATATACAGAATTTCTTTTTTGAAAATGTAATACTCTATTTGATAATTCATATATTTCATAAGTATATACAAAAAAAAGAGAAGAAAAAAGTGATAATTTCATAAGGATAATGTATCCTGTAGCAAGTAATATGACTTCATGTAAAAAAGATCCCTACAAGAGCGTATTACTCATATACAATATACTGGCAAGGAAGAATATACAATAGTGAGAAAAAGGTGAAAAAATGTAAAAAAAAATGTAAAAAAAGAAAAAAAAATTGTGTCGACAAAAAATAGAAAAAAAAGAAAAAAGAAAAAATAGAAAAAAAAAAGAAAAAAAAAAATATATATATATACATATATATATATATATATATATATATATATACACACAGTCCCAGTGTGTACACACTATTGTATTTGGGTGGATCTCACCAAAGCTTCCTATTGAGGGGAGTCATATTCCAGGAAAGTCCTATTCCAGGTAAAGTGTCCAGGTGAAGTGTCCACAATATCACTGTTCTTCCTTGCTGAGTGAGAAACTGAACATCTTTGTATGTCTTTGTCAGAGTCTGTGAAGCGTTGAGCTCTTGGGATAAGGCGGGCTGCGCGCTCAGGACCACAATAGCCCCTTCAATGGCCCTGTGCAAAAGGAGGAAGAAGATGTCTGCATTTATATCATAGTATGGCGCGCCCGCTTATTCGCCCAAATAACGTCATGTAGCACATGACGTGTCCGGTTCTTAGAGTGCACATGCACATCAATCTTTTACTGCGCATGCGTCTCTCATTGAATGCGCTTGCATGCGCTTCTCCAGAAACACTGGAGGTCAGAACCAGGATATAAAGGGGTACTTGTCCAACCCTTTATGCTGCATAATTATATGAATGCCAATGGAACCGTACCTTAATTTTTCTAAAGTTATAATGCACAAAAATACATACAGATATGTGCAAATCATGCTAATTCATCCTTAATATCTATAAAATCAAAAGTAATAAACATGAAGTAATAAAACCACCCTGCTAATGTAGCAGGATATGCAAGGAGGTTTAATGAGATATGGAACACTAACTCCTGTACCTATCCCAATATATCTAAGGTACAGGGATAAATCAGAAAGCCATCTAGAGTCTCAGTTTTGATGTTTGTATAGCGTGGGGGCACTGTCCCAAAAAAATATTCATGTAAAAAATAGAATATGTTAATAATAAAGATAGGTGCTAATACATATTAAATATATTTTGTATTTCTCAAGAGCAAAAATTGTTATAATCATGTATTATGTTTATTCCAAAAAATGAATGAGTAGTGCTGCAACAGATAGTAATGTGTTTAATATGATAACAGCTAGGGCAAAAAAAATATGACTAGGACATTTTATCTAAGTGTTTACTATATAGGATAAGAAACAAGCACTAGTTAAAACACATTAGCTATAAGTACAGCACAAATACGCATACGTATGTCATAATGATAAATATCCAAACTGAACTAAATTGTTACTCATGCAGAACATTCACATTAGATAAATCATACCTTGAAAAAAAGCATGCCATCAAATCATATCAAATTAGTCAACAGTTAGCAATTTACCAATTGCAGATATACATTTTAGGACAATTAGTGTCTGAAAATGTGTGTATGTATATGTGTATGTGTTTATATATGTATATATGTGTATGTGTTTATATATGTATATATGTGTATGTGTATATATATGTATATATGTGTATGTGTATATATATGTATGTGTGTATGTGTATATATGTATGTATGTGTATATATGTATGTATGTATGTATGTATGTATACAGTTAGGTTTGGATATTTTTGGACACTGATACCATTTTCATACACAACCACAATGGATTTGAAATGAAGCAGCCAAGATAAAATTGAAGTTCAGCCTTTCAGCCTTAATTGATATGAAATGTTTAGGAATTGCAACCATTTTCATACACAGTCCCCTTATTGCAGGAGCCCAAATGTAATTGGAAAAATCAATACAATCATAAATAAAATGTTAATGTTTAATACATTGTTGAGAATCCTTTACAGGCAATGACTGCTTGAAGTCTGAAACACATAGACATCACCAAATGCTGGGTTTCCTCCTTTGTGATGCTTTGCCAGGCCTATACTGCCGCTGTTTGCAGCTGCTATTTTTTCGTGGGTCTTTCTGCCTTAAGTTTTGTCTTCAGCAAGTGAAGTGCATGGTGGGTTGAGATCAGGTGATTGACTCGCCCATTGCAGAATATTACACTTCTTTGCCTTAAAAAACTCCTGGGTTGTCTTTGGAGTATGTTTTTGGTCATTGTCCATCAGTAAAGTTAAGTGCCATCCAATAAACTTTATTGAATTTGGCTGTATCTAAGCATACAATATCACCCTATACACTTAACCCCTTAACGACCGCTGACGGTTCAGGACCGTCAGCGGTAAAACGTGCGTTTGGACCGCTGACGGTCCTGAACCGTCATAACGGTTTTGGGCTACTTACCTGATCGCCGTCGGTCCCACGGCGGCGATCAGCTCTCCTCCCGGTCCAGGGGGGTTGCCTGTCTGCCCGGGCAGTCCCCCCTCGGCAGATCAGGACCCCACGGCCATGTGATCACTCGATCACATGACCGCAATAGGTGTCCATGTGTCTGCCTGCAGGGGGACTGTCTGTGCTGACAGGCAGTCTCCCTGCAAGTGAAAAATCCAAAATAAAGTGTAAAAAAAAAAATCTGTGTAAAAAAAAAAATAATATGTGTATATATATGCTATATATACATGTATTATATCTATATATACCTATATATAATATATGTATATATATCATATATATAATGTCACACTAAGTGTATTTTTATATTTATATATACGTATATAATTATAAAAATACACTTATATTTAAATTACACACGAATATATACAATATATATAATAACTATATATATGGTATATATATATTATTATAAAATACAAATAATATGTTAATAAAAATAAATAACAAAAAATAAAAATAATTTTTAATAATTAAAAAAAAATTATATATATATATTCAGTTTTATTCTAACAGTATTTTGATATTGATATATATATATTTATATCAAAATACACTTAGAATGTAATGATATATATATCTATGTATAAATAAATAAATAAAAATAATACGAAATATACATATGTCCACATACATAATTACATAAATAATTTCATAAATATACACGTAGACGTCAAATATATAAATATGTATATATATTAAAATTCTACGTGCATATTTATGTAATATTTTTACCTAATTAAGTAATTTTAATGATTGCAATTTGAGGGACCTGCCTGCCAACCCAGGCCAAAAGTCCAGATAATTTAATTTGCTAGCACTGTGTTTAACCCTGTAACTTTCTATGACACCCTAAATCCTGTACATGGGGGTACTGTTTTACTCGGGAGACTTCGCTGAACACAAATATTAGTGTTTCAAAACAGTAAAACATATCACAGCGATGATATTGTCAGTGAAAGTGAAGTTTTTTGCATTTTTCACACACAAACAGCTCTTTCGCTGAGGATATTATTGCTGTGATATATTTTACTGTTCTGATACACTAATATTTGTGTTCAGCGAAGTCTCCTGAGTATAACAGTACCCCACATGTAGAGGTTTTATAGTGTTTGTGAAAGTTACAGGGTCAAATATAAGGCTTGATTTTACTTTTTTTTTTTTTATTGAAATTTGTCAGATTGGTTAGGTTGCCTTTGAGAGCGTATGGTAGCCAAGGAATGAGAATTAGCCCCATGATGGCATACCATTTGCAAAAGAAGACAACCCAAGGTATTGCAAATGGGGTATGTTCAGCTTTTTTTAGTAGCCACTTAGTCACAAACACCGGCCAAAGTTAGCGTTTTTTGCATTTTTAACACACAAACAAATATAAATGCTAACTTTGGCCAGTGTTTGTGACTAGGTGGCTACTAAAAAAAACTGGACATACCCCATTTTGAATACCCTGGGTTGTCTACTTTAAAAAATATGTACATGTTAGGTGTGTTTCAGGGATTTATGACAGATAACGGTGTAACAATGTCACTATTGATACATTTAAAATATATATATATTGAAACAGCAATTTCCTACTTGTATTTATAGGCCTATAACTTGCAAAAAAAAGCAATAAAGCATGTAAACACTGGGTGTTTTTAAACTCGGGACAAAATTTTGAATCTATTTAGCAGTTTTTTTCATTAGCTTTTGTAGATAAGTAAAAGATTTTTCAAGTAAAAGTCCAAAAACATGTTTTTTTTTTTTTTTTCACCATATTTTATTATTTTTTTTAAATACAATATATGACATAATATATATACTGGTATGTAAAGAAAGCCCTTCTTGTCGTGAAAAAAACAGTATATAACTTGTATGGGAACCGTAAATGAGAGAGCGGAAAATTACAGCTAAACACAAACACCACAAAAGTGTTAAAACTGCTCTGGTCCTTAACGTACAAACATCGCAAAAACAGGCCGGTCCTGAAGGGGTTAAGAACTCATCTGGCTGCTTCTGTCTTCTGACATCATCGACAGTCACTAGTGACTGTGTGCCAATGGAAGATATGCATGCCCATGCAATCACACTGCCTTTACTGTGTTTTACAGATCACGTGGTATGCTTCGGATCATGAGCCGTTACAACCAGTCTCTATACTTTTTCTTCCCATCATTCTAGTACAGGTTGATCTTAGTTTCATCTGTCCAAAGAATGCTGTTCCAGAACCAGAGTGGCTTTTTAGCTGTTTTTTGTCGAATTTGGCCTTTCTATTCTTGATGCTAAGGATGAGTTGTAGTGAACCCTGTATTTGATCTCATGATGTCTTCCCTTTATGGTAGACTTGGATAATGATATGTCTACCTCCTGTTCCTCACATAACTGAATGTTGTGAAGGGGTTTTTATTTACTATGGAAAGCACCCTACGATCATCCACCTCTGTTGTTTTCTGTGGATGTCCACGCCTTTTTGTATTGCAGTGCTCACCAGTGGGTTTTTTTTATTTCTCAGAATGTACCAAACTGTTGATTTGGCCACTCCTAATGTTCATGCTATCTCTCTGAAGGATCAACTCCAGATCTTTTACCTGCTTAATTGATGAAAAAATAAAGTAATAGCCCACACCTGTCCATGAAACAGCTTTTGTGTCAATTGTCCAATTACTTTTGGTCCCTTGAAAGAGAGGGGGTTCCATATTAAAGAGCTGTAAATCCTAAACGCTTTCTCCAAATTTGATATGAATACCTTCAAATTCAAGCTGCACTTTATGCCTATTTTCATTATTTAATTGAAACTTGAAATTATTTTGTAAACAACCAAAATAACAAAATTTGTGTCAGTGTCCAGATATTTCCGAACCTAACTGTGTATACATATATAGAGTTGTGCTCAAAGGCTTGCATACCCTTGGAGAATTGATAATAATACATGTACCATTTTTTTTTTTTTTTTTTTTAAACATGAATGAGCAGGCAAAACAAATGTCTTATTTTTTTTATGGAATTCATATTCAACTGTAGGTTATAACAGAATAGCACAATCATAAAACAAAACATGGCAACAAAGAAAACATTAAATGACCCCTGTTCAAAATTCTGCTTACCCTTAGTACTTAAAGGAACACTATAGGGTCAGGAACACAAACATGTATTCCTGACCCTATAGTGTTAAAAAACAACACGCCCTCCCTAAATATAGTAAAATCTTACCTTTATCCCAGTCTGCTTGTGCTGGCTCTGCCCCTGATCTTCCTTCTTGACTGACATAATCAGTAGTGATGAACTGAGCCAATGACAATGCTTTCCCATAGGAATGCATAGGATTGACTGAGCTTGTCAAAGAGGCCAATCAGGGGCAGAGCCAGCACAAGGCAAACACAGCCCTGGTCAATCAGAGTCAATGCATCTCTATGAGGAAAGTTCAATGTCTCCATGCAGAGGGTGAAAACACTGACTGTCACGCCATGCAGCACTGCCCCAGGAAGCCCCTCTAGCAGCCATCTGAGGAGTGGCCAGTAGAGTTTTGCCTAGGCTGTAATGTTAAAACTGCATTTTCTCTGAAAAGATAGTGTTTACTGCAAAAAGCCTGAAGGGAATAATTATACTCACCAGAACAAATACAATAAGCTGTGTATTGCCCCCTTTAGCATCAATGACAGCGTGAGTCTTTTGTAATAGTTGCTATGAGGCCCCTAATTCTTCCAGGTGGTATAGCTGCCCATTCATCTTGTCAAAATGCCTTCAGGTCATACAAAGTCTTTGGTCGTCTTGCATGAACCGCACGTTTGGGATCTCCCCGATGTGGCTCGATAATATTAAAGTCAGGAGACTGTGATGGCCACTCCAGAACCATCACGTTTTTCTGCTGTAACTACTGGCGGGCCAACTTGGCCTTGTGCTTAGTGTCATTGTCATGCTGGAAAGTTCAAAAGCGTCCCATGCGCAACCTTCGTGCAGAAGAATGCAAAATGTCTGCCAGTATTTTCTGATAACATGTTGCAAACATTACTGAGCCACCACCATGCTTCCCATTATGGATGGCATTATTTTCACTATAGGCCTTGTTGACCCCTCTCCACACATAGTGCTTATGGTTGTGACCATAAAGCTCTATTTTGGTCTTGTCACTCCAAATTACAGTGTGCCAGAAGCTGTGAGGCATGTCAAGGTGTTGTCGGGTATATTGTATCCAAGCTTTTTTGTGGCGCATTAAAGGCTTTTTTCTGGCAACTCAACAATGCAGCTGATTTTTGTTCAAATATTGTTTTATTTTGCTCATTGAAACAACCACACCGACTTTTTCCAGAGCTGTCTGTATTACTCCTGAGGTTACCTGTGGCCTTTTCTTTGTATCCTGAACAATTCTTCTGGCAGTTGTGACTGAAATCTTTCTTGGTTTAGCTGACCTTGTCTTGGTATCAAGAGATCCCCAAATTTTCCACTTATTATTATTTATTATTTATACAATATTTTACCAGGAAAGATACATTGAGATTTCTCTTGTTTTCAAGTATGTCCTGGGTCCATAAATCATTGCATTGTTACATTAGGGTACAATAAAATACAAAAACAATATTAATACACAATAAATGCAAAATTTAACATAGAACAGTTAGGAGATATATAATCAACCATGACAGGTGCATTCTGTTTTGAGGTATGTAGAGAGGGATCTCTTAAAGGTCTTTAGGCTTGGGGAAGATTTTAAATTGTGCGGGAGGTTACTTCTTAATAAGTTATTGAACATTACTGACTGGCATTTTCAAGGCTTTGGATATCTGTTTATATCCTTTTCCACCTTTATAAAGTTCCATTACCTTGTTAAGCAGATCGTTTAACTGTTCTTTTCTGCTCCCTATAGCTCATTATCTCAGTATCTCCCCATGGCTCAGTGCATCCATGTGAGAGCTAACAAACTCATAGACTATTTATACAGACACTAATTGCAATTTAAAAACATGTATGGTAAATTAACCTTTAATTGCAATTATAACCTCTGTGTGTCACCTTGTGTGTCTGTGACAAGGCCAAACATCCAAGGGTATGTAAACTTTTGATCAGGGCCATTTGGGTGAATTCTGTTATCATTATGATTTAGAAAGGAGCCAAACAACTATGTGATAATACATGGCTCCATATGATCACTATCAATTATTTTGCATGATCAGTCATATTTTCAAAATCAATGCCAAAATTTCACAATTCCTGCCAAGGTATGCAAACTTTTAAGCACAATTGTATATATACAGACAAATGTATGTTTATAGACGTGGGTAAGACATGCATAAGCCATTCCATATTTCTCTATCCCATGTGTGGCATAGTGAAGGTTAGTAATTCTTCCTGAGTGGGCCCATTTTTCTTACTTCTTCTCTCACACCACCGCCTGTGGGATGGACATATTTTTTTTATAATTTGGATGCCTTTAATGTGATGTGATGAAGTTATAATTGAAAAGTGCTGTGATTTACTGCACACTCTGTTCATTGGAGCAACTTCTATCCCAATACTAATAGGTGTGCCCCCAATCTTGGTCTTGTGTCCATGGTGGCTAGATGGGGAAGGTAAATTATGGGCTCAGCTTCTGGCCCATTATAAATGCCAGTTTTTACCATGGAGTTTTAAATTTAAATAAATGCCCAATATGTTTGGCTATAAGAGCTATGTAATTGACTCCCAGTTTTAGGTGGAACCCTGTGGGCCTTGAATTCATTTTCACATTTATTTATTGATCCTATTTCAGTGTTTGCCTTCTGACAGCTCAATTCTGCCCACGTCAGGATTTTTTTTTTATACAGTACATCTATTTGAATAATCACTTTGGCTAGGCTTGAGAAGGTGTCTCTGTTAACATTCTGTAAATGCATAACAAGACTTTATGGGGAGAATTATCAAATGGCTGTGTTTTAAAAAAGTGGTCTAAACTACATATATTATCATGGAAATCAGTAGAATCAGCAGGCACATTTTATTGGTGCCGCCTCTACTTTTACATTTTTGCCCACCTTTTTAGAACAGCATACTTTGATAAATCTCACTTTTGTTTTAATTATTAGACCTCATTTCCAAACATCTGTGGTGGTGTAGTTGCAATCAACTGACTGTTCGCAATTCACTCTTCTGAAACCTCCGAAAAATAATTTGTTGTTGTTTACTATATGTACCGTTTCAGATATAAACAGGCACAATTTTAAGGAATACATATTTATATTTATTTGGCTATAGAGCTTGTACTTGTGCTAATATTTTGAAAGAAAATATTCACTTCTAAATTAAGATCAGCCAAAAAACAAACAAAAAAAAATGAAAAACAACCACTAGATCGCTGTAAACAACAGAGATACACTGTATATACATGAGTAGTTTTCAGAGTGAGTATTATAGGGAGAGACAGGGTGTGCTTCACACCTGCTCTGTAGCTGTCAATGTTGGTAATAATTCCGTAGGCTATTTCTAGAGAACAACATTACTAAAACGTCACATCAACTCAGAACATAAATTCAGCCACAACTAAAATGATATGATTTTGTTTCACATATTTTTATTGGTAATATTTTCCCTTAAATCATTTTTAGCACTGTAGATCAATTGAATACACACATGTAATTGTTTTACTGATGAGTTGAGGGATTTCTGGGTCCCTAACTAGTTGAGAAACATTTACTTGTTTGTCACAAAGCAGAACAATTTATTTTATTAATGAAAGTTTCAACAGAGTAAAAAAAAAATGAATAAAAAAAAAGTCTTAAAAGAAATTCCTTGCCTATCTTTCACTCTTATCTGACAGTCTTCCCAATGTACTTTGTTTTAGATTGTCAGCTGACCCATTACTCACTATTTTTAAATATCCATTGTTTTTCAAAATCACTCAACAGAAAATGCTGCAGGCTGAAAGTGCACACAATTCGGAAAAGCATTCGATGCTTTAAAAATAATAAGCATGGCGGTCATATAACTGACAATCGAGCCAAGGAAAAATTTCATTAAAAAACGTAAAATACATAAAAAAAATGTAAAATGTGACGCCATATTATAACATGAAATATTGTTTTAAGATATTAAAAAACATGATGAGTGTCTTCCTTTAACACACATTAATCTAAAAAAATGGGGTTTATTGATTAAAGTGGGATTTATTTTAAGTCGACAAGAGAATAGCAAATTTTAAGCCATAATTTTTCTACTGCAAACATTTTGGCCTAAAATTTGTAGTATCATAGTCAATTCTACACAATTCAGAGATTAGTAAATTAACCCCTTTATACCAAAATACTAAGCTCTTCCAGGCTTTGACAGCTTTATATATATATATATATATATATATATATATATATATATATATATAAAATTATTGTTATTTATATATGAATAAATGGTACATTTTGAATGTTATATATGCATTATTTATAAATTAATAATCTGAATAAAAAGTAACACTGTATTTAAAAACACAGTAATGATACTAATGGATGGTAATGCATCGGACTCGGAACTAACTAGGATGAGAAAGGCATTCCATTTATTAAAAATAATACATATTTAATTAACTATATTAATCTTCTTGATATTCATAAAAATAACATGAACCTAAAGATTTGTAACAGTAATATATCCTGTTCCACTTTTTATGTTCCCTTGTGTACTATCTTTCATGTATTTTCATTCCTAGTACTCTTTCAAATATAGTCATTTTTTCTTCAAGCTAAACAGTACAAGTCTGACATTTCAATTAATTTTACACTATCCCAGGCTTCCTTCCTCGTGTTCATACCATGTAATTCAGACATATCTCTACTTATCTCAAAGGCAGCTTAAACTCCTGCATCTTTTATCTTCATAGTGTGTCTAACGGTTTGCAATTCTGACATTCTATGCGGTATATTAATTAAAATAATATTAATCTAAATTTCTTAATAATTAATAATTATTTCATTAAGGGCATCTCCACATTAATTAAGAGATCTCCTTACTGGTATTCCTAAATGCAAATGAGCTGTACTCATGTTTCATGGGATTTTATTATATGTTGTCTGTGTCACTCAATCTCTGCTTAGCTTTTGGTATTCTCGTTCCTCTTTGAGAGTATCAAGGATATGGGTACATGAACATTTGTGGTTTGGCCATATTAAGAGATGTGAAAACCAACTGCACAAGTGGAGCTAGGTTATCCATATGATTTGGCACATACTCAACACAAAATTGTCAAAGCACTATGAAGTAACAAATATGCTTGGTTTTAATCTAGATTGTTCCGAGTTGAAACTAGGCTGTTTATTCTAATATATACTGAAGCTATTCAGTGGTAAACAAGACTGTATACTTAACTTGCCCACAAAATTTACAACGGATGTTTACACTTCTGCTTTCGCCACAAGTGACCTCTGTTCATCCTCAACTGCCCGCCTAGGAAATGTGTCAAGTAAAACTAGGAGGCTAGTCCCTCAGCTACCTTCCCGTATCCTTAGGTACCCTCACAAAATATAAGCCACAAAGTAGCAAATCTTAGGTAGAAAGCTCAAAGACTCCGGAGCACTCTCTATTTGTATGTTAAAACAGACAATAATAAAACTTTCAAAAGTAAAGTAGAGGTTTGTTTCTTAAAGAGTTGATTAATAGGCATACTACAGGCATAGCTTACCATTGCATACCTTACATGTGTAAACTTTAGTATACAGATATATTCTTTCTGAAGGGCCAGCTAAGATTCAGTGAGGATATCAATTACCTTCAGGTACTTAAAGATAATATTCAGCATATTACTTTCAGCATCCCATCAGTTACAACGCATGGGCAACCACTTAGAATTCTGATAACAGGAAAATATCCACACCAAGTAGTAAACATATAATAGCAGCAACATATCCTCAACAATAGAGCAAGTGTAATTGAAACCTAGCTGCCCTAGAGAAGACAGTTTTAAACCCACATAGAATGAGTAGGTAAGTTTTGTTAAAAACAGAGATATCACCAAATAGTCCAAAGATGACACTAAGCTTAATGTGATATTGAACTTCGAAAAGGGATTACCTAGGTATGTATACACGGCTGTGAAACCAAATGACACTATATTGCTTATGCCACTTTAATCTAAACATATTTGTTCAGCACAAAGTCATGTTCATCCTCAAGTATTTATAACCACAGTACTTTGACTTGAACTCAGAAAGCAGGAAATACAAAACTGTAGAATATTAAGAGATATGGAAAGGCGATACTGAAACAGAACGCAGGAATCAAAGGTGCCAGAACATAACTAGCACAGTCTTTAGAATAAGTTTGACCATTGTCTGCTTATGTACCGTTACAAAAATAAAATTACATAAAAATAGTCTTGCTGACCACAAATTTTATTTTTTTACTAAAAATTTCATTAAATTCCTTCATGCTCCTAAACAACTGTGAACATTCTTTCATTTTCCGTAGACTTTTCCTACTTAAAACAAAAACCATGCAAAATATTAAAAGAAACTCTTCCAGTGCTTAAAATACATAGCAATGGCAACCAATAAGCCCATTATCTTCAATTTATACTTGCCGAAGAAGGCATCCTTGAAATAAAAACTAATAGAAAATACAATTTTATTAAAGTCACGGAGGCTCCTATTAAGCTTCTCTTTCTTTAATTTTTCCTCAGCAGCGAACAGAAAAAATGTATGTAAAAGAGAAAAACAACATAACATTGGCATATTCAACAGTGCTACTAATCAGTATCCACCCCCTTCAGTATATAAGGTGTAGCACTCTCTTCCTCTTCCTCTTTCTTCGCTGCTCCCTCAGACCAGCTAAGTACATTATTCTCCTCTTGCTTTGTGATATAATTACTGTCGGACTTTATATGTTATCCCTATTCACTTAGGGGCTTATGTTTTGCTCCCACTAGTTTGCTTTCACTATTATCAGGAGTCATAGACAGTAATATCTCTTATTATATATATATATATATATATATATATATATATATATATATATATATATTATTGTGTTACTTGTGTTTTATTGCATTACTGTGTTTGTGTCCCCTGTGTCCTGTGGTGTTATTCAAGTTTGCCTTATCTGGCAAGTCAGGGTCTTTTCCCCCTCTGGATGGGTACTCTGTGCCCTGGCCCCTCTCCCGACCGGGAACCGTTCCGAGGTTTCCCTTCCCCACCTCGCCCCGTTCTCGGCTCCCTTTTACAGTACCCGCTGGCTCCCGCACGGCGGTTAGTTTTACTTTAGTTTTCGCCACACGCGAACGCCGTGCATGCGCACGATGCCCCCGGCGGCCATCTTTTTGTTTTTTTGTCGCTGCCCTGTGCTGGCGGCCATTTTATCACTCGTGCTGCAGATTTAATTGGTTCTTGATGCTGCACACGACGCTGCTCCATTAAAATCACCCAGGACCCTGGTATGTTTCTGTATATTACTGCTTACCTCCTTATTAACCCTACCCTCTGCTTGGATTAAGCAATCCTGCACCTTTGTACTCTATTTAGTTATTTATTTATTTTCTTTCTTGCACTCACTTACTGTAGTCATGCAGTCTGCTGGAGAGGACCTACCTGGCCACCCCAATCCCTCTATGGGTGCCCCTGGCCCTGACCCCCAGGCTGACCCTAGCCTCATAGGCTCAGAAGATTTTCAGAGCCTCCTGGATGCCACTATGCCCAGTTATATTAGTAAGGCCATTTCCTCAGCCATGGGGGTTATGTCCTTCAGCATCTCACAGTCCATTACCCAAGCCCTTAGGCAGGCCCTCCCTGCTCAGGCTGATACTGTGCAGACGCATACCACCCCTGAAAGGGCACCAACAAGACGCAAAGCGCTAGGCAAGTGCAAACATGCTCAAGACCCCACCCCCCCACACCCAGGTAAAGCCTGGCTTGATTGACATGCCTCAGGCTGTCTGTGATGGCGCGCAACAACCGCGCAATAGAGCTACTGGCCGGGCTACAGCGGCCATAGATTGGAAATGGGCACAGGCCCATGATTTACTGTCTGAGTCAGACGATGATAGGGATGAGGGGTCGGATGACCATTACTCAGATCCCTATGGGGACGAGACCTCAGGAGGTGAGGACCTCCCGGGAACACAATTCCCTTCTAGACCGACTCATGCCAAGGCACAGTCGGAGAAACCTGGGTCAGAGACAGCCCGTGACGCAAAGGAAACACTTGCGTTCAACCCGGACAATCTGAGACACCCTCGCTCCGCTGAATGGGTGCCCTCTGAGCACATCGCTCAATACCTAGCTCTCAGAGTACATAAATCCCTCTCCCCGGAGGGTCGTAATAAGCTGAGAGTGGAATGCCCCCGACCTATCATAGCAGATGCAGTGGCAAAAAACCCTGAAGTCGACCCACAAATTGTCCAATTTTTGGCTAAGACCGGTTGGAAGCCCAAGAAGGGCCTAGATTACTCACTACAAAACTGTCAGGATAAGTTCCTAGACACTCTGGGTCCAGTCACTAAGTTATATGAACTGCTTTAGGCAGCTCAGTCGGGCGAGGCAAAACTAGATTTCGATGTGGCGTTTGGATGGCTTCAACGCTTGGTTTGTATGATCGGCAATGCCAACACGGCCATGTCTACCGAACGCAGGAAGGCCATCCTGCTCAAGATCTTGCCCAAGCTAGCTAGCATGGCTCCCAATGAACCGGGTGCCTCCGCAAAAGGCTTGTTGTTCGGAGAGTCCTTCGTAAAGGACCTTGGCTCCTACGTAAAGATCTTTACGGCCTTGGACAAAACCCAATCTTCCATAAAATGAGTCTTCAACCAAAAGGTTTTTGGTGGGGCCAGTAGAGGTAGGAGCCGTCTATCCGGCCGTAACCCCCGGGCTTTTTCCAGACCAGGCAGAGGCTCCTTCAACCCCCAGAAACCAAACCAAGAACGTTCCTACACTCCGTTCTTCCCTTTACGAGGAAGACTTTGGAATGCCCGCGGCAGTCGAGGAGCATCCACAGGACAACGCCCTTATGGTGAGTACACTTTTCCCCATTTTTCCCATATAAATGTGGGGGGCAGATTGGCCCTGTTCTGTCAGGCTTGGGCTATGATCACGTCTGACAGTTGGGTGTTACAGACTATAAAGGGTTACCACCTAGAATTGACGGCCTTTCCTGTTCAGGGCACCCCTACACGGGTAATCCCCATGTCAGAATCACACCACGATCTCATCTCTTCAGAGATCAGGGAACTGCGGGCCAAGAAGGCTACAGAGGAAATCCTTCTTGATACTCCAGGTTTTGTGAGCAACCGGTTCTTAGTGCCAAAAAAGGGAGGAGGCCTTCGTCCGGTTATAAACCTGCGGCCCTTGAATGCCTTCGTCAAATATCGACACTTCAAGATGGAGGGCATACATTGCCTCAAAGACCTACTCCTCCCCGGAGACTGGATGGTCAAATTAGATTTGCAGGACTCTTATCTGACAGTCCCGATAGCGGCAGAACACAGAGATCTGCTTCAAATCCGGTGGGGGACAAAGAAATGGTGTTTCACATGCCTTCCCTTTGGTCTGTCCTCCGCCCCCTGGTGCTTCTCAAAGGTACTGAAACCAGTGGTTACCTGTCTCAGACTACACGGGGTCCGACTTATTATTTATCTGGACGATATCCTCCTGCTCTCCGGGACGCGTTCCCTACTGTTAGTTCATTTAACATGGACCCTGCATCTTATTTAGAACCTCGGCTTCCTGGTGAACTAGAAGAAATCGGTTCTAATACCTTCACAACAAATGGAATTCCTGGGATTCTGAGTCGACTCCGTTCGACAGATTCTATGCCTCCCGGCAGAAAATATGTCCAACATCAAAAAAGAAATCAGAGGTCATTGGACTGTTGGCGGCCTCCATCCAGGCGATCTTTCCGGGACCGCTTCACTACCGGACACTACAGCGTCTGAAAGCTACCTGCTTACGAAGTGGCCACTCATACGTATCCCACGTTACTCTGGACGTGGAATCCAGGGAAGAACTGAACTGGTGGTTGACCCACATGGAAGCATGGAACGGAAGAGCGATCTTCGGTTCCACCCCGGACCTAGTGATAGAGTCGGACGCCAGCTTACATGGCTGGGGCGCGCGCTGCGGCTCCATATCCACAGGAGGCAGATGGTCCATGGACGAATCGTTTCCACACATAAACTCTCTGGAACTGCTAGCGGCCTCATTCGCCATTCGCAGTCTCTCACCCAGGGGCATCTCATGCTCGATTCTACTCAAATTGGACAATGTCTCAGCAGTACGGTATATAAACCATCTGGGAGGCACCAAGTCCCGCATCTTAGCGGTCTTGGCTCGAGACTTTTGGCATTACCGTTTACAGAACAGTGTTTCAGTTACCGCGGAACGCATCCCAGGCCTGGACAATTACACCGCGGATTGGAACTCCCGTTACCTGAGGGACTCAGGGGATTGGAGACTTCAACCGAGTGTGATCCAGTTAGATCGCTAACTTATGGGGACCTTTGAGTGTGGACCTGTTTGCGTCCAGACTGAACACACAACTGCCTCAGTTCTTCAGCTGGCGACCGGACCCGGAAGCCATGGCAACCGATGCATTCCTCCAAGATTGGACCAAAGGCCGGGCATATGCCTTCCCTCCATTCAACCTGATTGCTCATTGCCTGGCGTACCTCCGACGTTTCAAGAGCTCGATGGTCCTGATAACCCCATGTTGGAGGTCCCAACCTTGGTTTCCCCACCTATTGGAAATGGCGATCGATCGCCCACGGTTGTTACCAGATCACACATCTCTCCTAACCAATCCGGACAGGGAGAGTCACACTCTGATAGAACAGGGGCTCCTCCGTCTCATGGCATGGCTCCTTTCCGGGGACCCTGGGAAATCACAGAGGTTTCGAGCACAACTACACAACTCCTGGCAAACACATGGGCACCGGGAACACGACATGCCTATACTGCGGCCAGGAGACAGGAGGCCAATTGGTGCTTGGAGCAATCGTTGGATCCTGTATCAGCCTCTGTGAAATCGGTGTTGGACTTCCTGACACATCTGTTCGAATCAGGCAAAGCCTTTCGCACCGTCAACCTGTACCGTTCTGCAATCTCGGCAGGCCATGATAACGTGGAAGGGCTCCCACTTGGACAGAACCCCTTGGTCTGTCGTCTGCCTAAGGGTGTTCGTTTCTCACGTCCCCTTCTACACCTAGATATGGATCCTTTTGGGATGTCAACGTGGTATTCAAGCTCCTAGACGGATGCCCCCCTAACACAGAATTGTCATTAAAACAATTGTCGGCAAAATTGCTTATGCTGTTTTGTCTTCTATCCTGTAAGCGAGTGTCTGACGTAAGAGCTTTGGATTGGCAGGCTCGCATGTTCAATCCGGAAGGAGTGTCATTCGATATCTCGCGGAGAACGAAATCAGCAAGAATCACAAATCTACCCAATCTATGCCCGATGCTGTGCCTAAAAGAATACGAATCTCGCACTTCTGCTCTACGCCCATCTAATGACGGACCTCTGTTCATCTCACTGAAGAAACCACATCTTCCTGTATCTACTCCTACGCTCGCGCGTTGGGTCAAATGGTTATTGGCTTTGGCCGGGATGGATGTCTTGGTTTTCTCATCCCACTCCATCAGGGGCGCTATGGCCTCTAAGGCATCGGCGATAGGATGTCGGTTGGAAGACATCTTGAAGGCCGCAGATTGGTCTATGGAATTCACATTCCGGAATTTTAAACCTAACATTTTTCAGATAAGATTATAGCTCAGCTTTAAAAGAGCATAATAGGAGCCTCCGTGTCTTTAATAAAATTCCAAGATTTTACTATTAACATGACGTCAAGTCATGATTTTATTAATGACACAGAGGCGAGTATTATTCCCTCCCTCCCTCCCTCCATGGGTGGAGTTTGTGGGATTCACATGCCTGTCAGGATTAGATTGGGTCTGCCTCTATCCTCATACCTTACATGTTGGAATTTTCCTGTTTCTTATCAGATAACTGACTATAAAGCTTAGATTATCACGCTAATTTTACAATATGTTTCATGTCTGATAATGCTATGACTATGCTTTCTCCAGACCTAGGTAACCATATATATACTGTGGTATGTTACAACCAGATGTCAATCGAGATATTACCATATGTCTCCTCTCTTTTAGCCTGAATACTTATATCGGGGTGATAAAGAAGATTTAAAGGACGGCTCTACCGTTCCCATAAGGAAGGGATGTATGACTGCTATCCGATGTGACAGTTCCGGTTCAAGTTTATCGTTCGGTTATTGGCTGGTCTTCGGATCGCTACAGAAAGAGGAAGAGGAAGAGAGTGCTACACCTTATATACTGAAGGAGGTGGATACTGATTAGTAGCACTGTTGAATATGCTAATGTTATGTTGTTTTTCTCTTTTACATACATTTTTTGTCTTCGCTGCTGAGGGAAAATTAAAGAAAGAGAAGCATAATACTCGCCTCTGTGTCATTAATAAAATCATGACTTTACGTCATGTTAATAGTAAAATCTTGGAATTTTTTAAGAAAGAGAAAACAGCAGCAAAGAAAGATAATTGTAATTCAGAAACACATTCTAAGCATAGTAAGTTTACTTATAACTGGTGTATAAATGTTGGCTACACAAAGGTACCCTCTGTAGTTTCTTCAGAAAGTCTAATTCTGCTTGTGCAGGAATCAGTCCGTTGATCCTAAGACTTATTTTTAGCTGACTTTTTTTTATGTGATTTAATGTTGATGCTTAATTTTGGGGCTGGTAGCCCCAGTAACAGTGCCTGGGGCTTTATAAGAAACTCAATTTTAATTTAATATTTGAACACGAATAACTAGAACAGTAATACATCTTGCTTTCGTTCTTTCACGTGTTAATACTAAAAATCCTTCATCTGTTTCATTGGTAATGGCATAATAAATAACATTGTGATATTTCTATGAGTTACCTTGTTGAGAACATGAAATAACAAAAACTCCAAACAAGCCATACGCATTGCTGTGGAGGTGCTTTGGGGGCTGAAGCCCAAGATGTGGGACTCTTTAGCTGTAAAATCTCAACAGTTGATGCAGGAGTCAGAAGAAGATTGCTATTTTTTTATTCTCATTTTTTACATTAGGCAGCTGCTTCCTAAAGAAAGACCATCTTAGTGGTCCATCAGGCTCCTCAGATGAAGAAGTTGGTGCTAGCCCAGCCAACAGTCAAGGGGGGTGCTGGGGAACATAACTTTGTTACACCCCCCTCTTTTAGTCAGGCAGCGTGACAAAATCACATTAAATACCTGAAAAGGCTGCATGCGCTTGTTTTGTGCTATGGTATCATTAAGATTCCAGATATCATCATCAGCAGGCTGTTCATGGGTAGAGAGGAGGGGACATAACATAAATAGGCAGTGAAATGCAACGGCACATCTCCACCTCTCTTTAAGAATAGGGGTTATCAAGTGTTCCTTTGGTCCAAGCCCCATTTGTTTCTGTAAGCAAGGAATATCTATGCAAAAGCTGTTCGAAAAGGAATGAAACATTCCCATGATATATATTCTCTAAATTCTACATGTATAACCACAGCTCTCTCTCCCATAAATATGATCTTGCTTTGAATTTTCAAATTATCTTTGTAAAAAATCTAGAAGTACTATATGAAGAGCTACATAAATTGTTAGCACTATGTGGATCAATGTTAATAGTAATCTTAATATAACCTCTGTCTTTCTTCATCTTTAGGCAAGCTCCATACATAAGTGCTACCTAATGATATCCCTTCTCATCTGGGAATCTCAGTCGAAATCCAGAAGGCACGGATCAATAGAGAACATTCTCAATATTATTAGCTAACTGTTTTTAGAGCACTCTCATTTAATACACATTATAGTGAGGTTAATATGAAGCATTGTGCTTTGCTGGGAAGAGTGAAATTGCAAACTGAAAACTGTGATATGTCTGGTATGTGCAAAGAATATTAAGTATTGTTTGTATAATATCTAGACTACAATGTTGTCTTTCTTAAGGAGTATAGTATATCAGACATAACACACCAATATATATCAATATATATATAAATTAACACAGCCTCTTCAAGACTGATGTGGTACATCCAATAGTTTGTGTAACTTTAGGTCAGTAAACTATATATAGTTTGGTCATTTTGAAATTGCATTACCATGTTTTAGGTTTCAGACTATTATCTATTAACAAAAAAGGATGCAGAACATTAGAGAGGTAACATGATGAAGACTTTATATTTGACTATATAAAGGAGATACTGTGCAGGGATTGACATGTCGGATTATGCACTACAACCACAAGAAAACCAAACACCAGAAAAACACTTTTCTCCAGGCAGAATAACATTAACATTCCGACAATACTTAACACAAAACAACAGCTACAAGTTCAAATTTCCACAGGCCCTTATAAACATGTATCCATTAACCAATGGAGGTCCCAAAGGGCACTTTTCTTTAGATTTACAGTGAACTTTTTTCGTGTCAATCTTGTAAATTATGCATAGGTTTGTTATTTTAGCTATGAGCCTTACCTCTTGTGGGATCCTACCTATCTTAGACCTTAAAGTAAAACGATCAATGTTATTTTTATCTGGATAATGAATTAACAGGATGCACTTCTTCAAAACAACAGCAGTTTTGTATAATACACACTGTATGCTCAGATGCAGTGCTATGCTTGAAAACAATAGACCAACTTAAAAAAAAACATATGTCTATCTTATTTCTAATTACTGTTTCTTACATTTTGATGTAACAAAGTGTCTGAACTTCAAAGTGTTTGACATTTTTAAAAAAAAATTATATCAAAAGAAACTGACAAAAGACTTGAAGAGTTCTCATTGTCTTAAATATATCATTTGCACATGGCTTCATAAAGAATGGTGGAATGTCCTTGCATTGTTAGCTTGCCTTTTTTATAACACATTTCTCATTGTGTTGTAAAACTGAAGCCAGCAGCTGTCATCAGTTTTGGTCCATTAAAGGGACATTCCAGACCCCTAAACAACTTTAGCTTTCTGAAAAGCTTTATGTGTGAAGAGTGTGTCCTCTTCTTTTTATTTTGCAAAAAGTGCAGATCTCATTAGAAAATTACACTTTATTTATATTAACCTGGTTACATCCCTTTGGCTTTCAAGCAGACAACCAGTCATGCTACTTCCTGGTTTGGTAAGCTCAGTGGAGTGAAACTCAAAAGGCAGCAACTGCTCAGAGCATCTGCCTTGTAAAGACTTCTAAATGAGCTTAATCGGGAAATATGTGATTGGACAGCCACAGGAAGTCTGGGTGGGGCTAAAAGTGGAGGGTATGCAAAGGCAACAGACAAAACAATAAAGCAGTTTTTGCAAGCTGTTTTTAGATTTACACCAAAGGGAAAAAAAGTATAAATAAATGCATGCCAGTTGGGGTACATCTACTAAACAGTAATTTGTGTTTATTTTGTATTGGGTAGTAGAGTGTCTCATTAACATTTTCTATCAATTACCATCATTGCTCACTACTATTCTTGGCAGGGTAATAAGGTGTACTCTCAATTCTATTAATTGACTAACACGTGCTGCCTGGCTGGTGCACTCATATGAGCATCTCCAAGTTATTTGTATGAACAAATAGCCATGCTTTTCAAAATAGCATAAATAGGTATGATTAATACAACTTGTTTTTCACTATTGAAAGTGACACGCAAGTGGTGGAGTTATGATATAGATTTTTTGCAAAAACATGTGTCTGTCACAATCCAACACAGTATCTGGATTAGTATTCATATGATAATAGCATTGAGGTTAACAGAAGGCTATCGTACACATGATTTCAACATATTCCATTCCTTGTTCCCATGTGGGTTATTTCAATTATTAGTATCCTTTCATGTACAGCATGTTTCTTCTCTCCCAAGTATCTAAACATTCCCATTAATCTTCCACTACCCAGTTACTAAGCATCCGTCCCCGTGTTCCTATTGTGTAATATGAACATTTAGTTCACTTAGATGCTGCCGTGCACGTCTCTTTAGAATTAATCATATATCTGACAAATGATATTTCGTAGACCCAGACCACCTTTGTTTAACCCCTTTATGACATATAATATGTCAAACCGTCATGAATTCCTTAACTCTTTTTTATAAATCCTTTTTTCTTTAATAAAAAAGTGTTCAAACACTTTATAAATGGGGTTAAAAATCTTTTATTTAGAAAAAAAAAGATTTACAATCATAACATATTTAATCTATTGTTAAAACCAGCAAAATATAGATTGATTAAACAAACAAAATAGAATAGGTCACTTGAGAAAATGGCCACTAAATATTGAAATATTACAGGTATGTCAGTTTCACCAGTTTTTGTTCCATGTTTTTGTAACAATTCATCAAGAAGAGTTCCTGTAAGGATGTAATTATAAGAATATGGTTTAATATATAAATTATTTCAAATAATGAACCAAAGCCATTACAGGGAGTTACAAGTCATAAAGTAATGTCTTATTTAGTATCTCCAAGAAATTAAAATTATTATTTACTGGAAAAATGTTCAAACAACTTACTTTGCATTTTGATACGAACATGAATTTGTTACATTAAGGGATTAAATGTGATGCAATGTATAGCTTAAATGTAACTCTATTGGAACTGGATCAATATGATCAAAGTGATCTGATTATGCACAAATGTTATTCTTAGAGTCCATTTTAATTCTTGTTGTAGTTATAGAAGATGCGTATTTGTAAAAACAAATATTTTAGTGCTATTTTTAAGCTTAGACCTTTCCCAAGTCTTTGTGTAAAGCTCAGAAGAAAAAAATACCATCTTGTTTTTTGTTTTTGTTTTTTGGGGGGGGGGGGGGGGTTTGTTTTCCATGCCATTGATATCACAGAGTAATTTTTTTTTTTTTTAAATCTAGTTTGGTATGTTTCCATTATGTGTGTTTATAAAAGCTTGCGTGCCTGGATATTTGGGTAGATTGGTAGCAGTATGTGACTGAGTGGATATGAAAATATGAATCTTGGTGTGATTGTAACAGCCTGGGTGGCTGAGGATGAGGGCGAGTGGTTTGATATGTGATGAAAGGGGTGGTTGAGTGGGAGTCTGTTACTGGGTGATGGTAGTAGGTAACTTTGTAAGTAACTAATGTGGTGGGTGAATGTGACTTAGCAAGTGAATGTATGTAGTTAATTAAGTAGCTGGGTAAATATGACTGGGGTGGGGGGCAAGAGCATGTGGCTAGATTTTAATTGTCTGTGACTAGGTGGGATGATGTGACAGTTTAGGTACTGTCACATAAACCCACCTTGTTTTATAAAATTGCATGTGTAACAGAGATTGTGTGACATGGTGTGTGGCTGGGTGAACATGAAAGAATAAGAAGAGGTGAGTAACTAAATGGGTGTCTGAAAGACACTATGTGAGTTAGTGAGGAGCTGGAAGATGGAGGGTATGTAACAAGGCGTGTGTCTGGAAGAGGTAGTGTAGAAGAATGTTTGATACGGAGGGGAGTGGGCTGTGTGGGAGTATGCCTTTGGATGGTTGATTGTGTGGGAGTGTGTGACTGAATGGGTAGGTAGTCTTGATTTCTAGTGTGTGAATGGCAACAGACAGTTACATATTCTATTCACTTAGTCAGTGAAGTGAGGGAGGAGAATCAACGGTCCATTAGGACCAAATATCTGCAGTGTGAGGGACGTGGATCTTTAATCTACCATGCCTTTGTAGATTGAGATATGCATTCAATGAGGATACTAGCAGACACAGTGTAGCAACTGTGACCTGGTGCTCAATTTCTGGCTAGGGTGCTTCATAGGGCAACAGCCCATCTCCCTGGTTTGAACCAGTTGACCAGGAGACAACAATGAGATTACTCGTATAAGAGCTATTAATATATCACTCTTACAGTATGTAGATATATACATTGTTTTTAATTATTATTATTCATTAAACAGCCCAAAAAGTATATCAATATATAGATACAGAAATGTGGAGTTAATAAGTACAATAGTTTAATTAGGGTTTAATTATCGGTAGTCTTTAACTATAGAAGAATATTTGTCTCCAATTAGCATTAATGCAGTTTTCATATTGAAGTATCTAATAAACGACTTTCCCTTCAATTCTTGCATGGCATATACCGGTAGCTATATCTCCACGTAATGCCAGTGTTCTATATTCAGAATTTTGCTAAAGAAGATATAACAGTAAGAGCCCTGTAAGAGACTCAGAATGAAACTTTACTTTAGAATAAAGTGCAAGACTAGGAAGTCAGATTCACCTGCAGTCAGCTGAATAGACATGAATAATTTAAAGCTGAGCTATTCTTAACAGATGGATTTGCTTTTGAACTTTGGAACTGATTAGATTATATTAACAGTGATAGGGCAGATGTACTGACATAAATCAGATGCTAATGTACATGTCAAAAAATGTCACTAAAGCTATGAAATAAAGATATTTTGCAGCCTAATATTGTGATTTATTAAGAGGTTTACTACAGAATGCTTTTCTTTTCATTAAATCAGATGGATGGATGGATGAATGAATGTATACATATAGTGTTCTTTTCACTAAAGGTATTGTTAATAGAGGTTTTATTCCAAAACAAGTAGATAAAATAGAGGCCATCCCCCTCTAACAAATTCAACTAGCAATGTTTAAAAATAAATTCGACTATAAGAAACCCATTACTGGTACTGACAAGCCACCCTTATTCTAAGATGACAAATAGAAAGTGAACAGAAGATAATGATTACTAAGTAATATTTACAAGCAACATCTCTAGATTTTAAGTTTGTGTGTATTTAAATATTTAAATGATGTGGTTATTATAGCAACAGGACAAATCCAGGTTAATTTAAATCCTCTTTTTCAATCTCGTGAAAAAATATTGAATATATTTTAACATTATCAACTCAACACAAGGTAGTTTTTAAGTACTATATGGTCATACCCCACTTACTTTTTTCTCTACTTCAGCACTGCTTTTCACCCTGCACAGTGTCTGTGTAGAGTCCATTCTGATCCTCTGCATCTATGCAGAGTGACTGTAAATACAAATCTGTCTACCTTCTACCTCACTGTATAGCTACCTTTTTTTCACATGTGCTACAGCATCCTTTGTAGACAGGAGCCAGGATGTGTGATGAGAGAAGGGAGTCTCTTAGTGTTCAGCTACTACTTTTACATTTTGTGGTATTTTAGGAAGCTGTCATGCATCTAACAACATTGTATTTATGTACACAGAACTGCTGTTTTATCCTGTTATGTACAAAATATATTTTATATTCTGCAAAAATTATTTGGTAGGAAAATGTCCTAGGTTTGTGTGCATTTAAATTGTAATGTGATTGTTAAAGCATCAGGCACCCATAATTGAATATACCAGGTTAATTGACATTCTATTATTCAAATAAAAAAATATTACATATATTTTAAAATGATCAACTCAACACAAGGTAGTTGTTAAATTATTTTACAGGTATGGCAATTCAAGGACATTTGCTGATGTGAGATTATACAAAGGAGGAAATGCAGAGAAACTAAAAAAATAAGTCTACAATTCATGGATTAGCTATTTTTACTTTAATTGCACCAAAAAAAAATCTGTATTCTGTTCTCGACTGCACATGTCCTAGTTTTAAAAACACCAAGCAAGCCATTAGAACATAGCTCTATATATCAGAATTTTCACCTCTCGGTGCTCTCAATACAAAGCAAGACCTAAAACAGTAGGAGAAAACAAGTTGCAAAGTTTTACATACATATGAAATAGACGTATGCACAACAAATTGTACCTAATTTATTTTATCTTTATTGTATTGTTCATTTGAATTTGTGAGAGTATTCTGAAAGAAAAAAAACTGTATAAATAATTATTTTTGTTTTTTAGTTCATCACATAATGTTGCATTTGGCTATTATGTTTTGCTGTTTAATATTCAATGCATCACAGTTCATTATTTAGTGAATAGATTGAGGCATCAGATGATTTATAATATGTGTTGATGTAATCCATCAGTAACAAATGTGGAAAAATATGCAGACACTGATTAACTGATAAAATTAAACCATAAAAACCCTAAATTGAAAGATGAGTGGAGTGGGTCAACATTGCCTCTTTTATGCATTTAGTAATTTTTAAAGTAGCTCTGCTATTGGACATTCTTTGCACACATCGTATTGTATTGAAGGCTGTATATATTCTGTAAATTAAACATTATTATATTATTTATATAATTATTATTTAAATCTGTATGGTATCTAAAAAATATGTAAATACACGATTTCTAAGTAACATGAACAACACTTTGCATTATCATCATCATATCCAAGTGTTTCTCTTTTCCAACATAATCATATGAGATAGTCAACTCAACCAATGAAATTCAAGGTTCCAATTGGCTGCTGAAACCTCATATTTTTTTTTTTTTTTTAAATCGGTAATTTAAATGGTCATATTACCAAGGGGTAATTGCAGACCTTTGTTCAAGCATTAGGTTACAAAGCTGTACTATTAATTAGCTGGGAATAATGTTTTGACGTTTCAATGCTGCTTTAATCGATCTTTGGTGGAATAAACAATCAATGCACAAAACAAATGAAACATTACGAGACCAATGTTCGTGGTAAACTATTTTCGTTCCTGTTTTATAGCCTTAAGAAAATCTGTAAAGATTTTAAAGCTAATGCTTCCAGAGGGAAGACGTATTGCTGTTTACTGCATCATTAGCTTGCTCTATAGCTGATAGAAAGAGTAGCAAAGATTTCCATTTTATATAGGTCACTGAAGATCAACTTGTTGCAAGATTCAATAAGTATTTTTTTTCGCTATTTCACCTTTTATCTACGATAAACAAAACCACAGAACATACAAAAGTAGAATTGTACAGCAGATAGCAGCTATGGTCCCCTGCCTATCTATGGAACAAGTCAGATTTAATTATTTTACGCTTCCTGTCTACAAATGGTTATAGAGGCAGTGGGTGCCATTATTACATAATTTTTTTTTTTTTTTTTTTTTAAATTCTTTATTTTAGGTGTGCACAGAATAAACAGATAGCCGATATGCGCCACAACAGCGATATGCAGTAAAATAGGTAGACATAGTACAAGTCATGGCATACGTTGTACAGGCACATTTTTAAAGTTTTTATAGTAGAACAATAGTTTAGGTTGACGTTTAGTTTTCAATATGTTAACATAATGCACATGCCATGTAGAAATAGGTAGAGGAGGGACAAAGGAGGAAAAACATGGCTCGTGCAGAGAACGTACATACAAGAGCAGTCTATCAATCGGCATATGAGTGTTAAATCTCGCTTGCTTGCCAATGCAGTAAGAAAATGGGAATGCGTACATTTCTTATAATTTTAACTAGCTTAGACAATTATATTGTTAAAGTAAAAGCAAACAAAACAAAACAAGGGAAAACACCCGATGGACAACAGCTGTAGACTAGACACCCCGTGACATATAAGGCTGCACACTTTCACAGCAAATTAAACAATGCTTATGGTCGACCAAGATCACAATAGCTGTGTTTACAGGTTAAGCTATGCTTCAGTAGATGTGCTAGGCTAATTACAGGGTGTTTGTCAGGTGTCACATGTGAGTGCCTAACCGTCTATGGCATGAGATATGCTGGGTGTACATGTGGTGGTGTAGCATTGCTCACAGGTGCATATACAATAAGTGTGGTGTTTCACTAGGGTAATAAACATGCATGAGTTGTTAAACTAATTGTGTTAATGTGGCCCTTGCTAGAGAGGCAAGGCTGGATAAGGATGGTGTGAGTCAGAGTCCTCTTCGGCTGCGTGGGCTTGGTGGTGTGGTGGCAGCCCTAGCCGTATGATGGCAGTTGAAGTCAGCCTACTCCTGTCGTCGGTGCCAGCAAAGCACACAGAGAGACCAACTGGGTTTCGGCATCGCAGGTCAAGTAGGCTGGAGGGATTCCGCCGCTGCTTCCTGGTCTTCCGTGAGTACCTTGGGTGATGGGGGTATTTCTCTGGTGGTGCAGCCATTTCTCTGCTCCCCTCATGGTTTTGCAGGTCGGAGTCCCTGTGTGTCCCTGTAGTATGGGAGCGTAACCCTTCTGGGTGATGCGCCGGCAGGCCTTGGTTGTGCTTGGAGCTGGACTTTGTCGGGGGTCCGCTCCAGTTGTGACCCAGCATGTGTGCAGCCTCTCAGCTACTCGAGGTGCAGCGTGGACTGTATCGGGTAGGGCCGTGCTGTCTCGTGTACCTCTAGTCAGGCCTGGTGCGGCGCTTGTATGTCTTCTGTGTATTCCTATCGGTGTCGATGCACCACCATCGGGTAAGTGGACTGTCCGACCAGCATGCTTTTGCATCTTTACTTGCCGGCTCCAGAAGCCTGCCGCCTTGCTTGTTTTGGCGCTTTTCGGGTCTCCGGTTGCCTTGTGTCTGTTAGCTTCTCGCAGCCTCTGTCCCGCTGGGCGATTCAGTGCTTGCGGTGACTGTGCCGTCTTCCGTGTGGATCTGCTTGAGTGAGTGTGCTTTCGGGTGTTGGGCGCCATCACTGGGGACAGTAGAGCTTCCAGTTTCTCCCAGAATGTTTGGAAGGCCCTGTCTATGCGGCTCTCCCCCTCTGGCTTCTCGCTTAGGATGCTGATGGAGCTCGTTACCTCCGCCATTTTGGGAGCTTCTTCCGGCGAGTTTCTCAGTTGCTTTGTAGGCTTATGCCTGTGAGCCTGTGCTGTGTTGTCCCCGTTATCCAGGGGGGACCGGGATGACCCCCACCGGTCCACAGGGGGGGGGGGTTGTGCTACCAGCTTACTTTTAGCCGTTTGAGCCTGGCGGGAAAGCGGCCGCCTTTCTCCGCCACCTCCCTCTGTAGGCCCCAGTCTGCCGTTGCGGTGTCCGTTTACCCCGGACATCGATTGAGGTGTCCCTGGGTTCGGATCGGTTTCCCGAGTCTAGTGGGCCCACTTGTAGGAGGGTGAGTGCAGTGTAGCTTGTGATATTCGCCGTTGTTGTGCTCGGTGCACAGGAGCTGCTTCAGAGCACGTCTGCCCTGTTCGCTAGTCAGGCTCCGCCCCCCTATTACATAATTTTAAAGCCATTAAATCAGGAGAAATTGGAAAACATCTATTTTCATTTTTCTTGGCAATTCTAGTTAAATTAAACCACTGGTTACTTTGATATGAACAAAACATTCATTAAATGAATTAAAACTTATTTTTACATTCAATATAAATTCCTGTTACTTGCAATCACATTATGTAGAAAGATAACATAGGGGATACCTGTGTTAGACTTTAAAGATCATGCATAATATATGTGACAGACCGCCTGGCACCCCAAGTGGGTGCCTCCGCCAATCACTGCTTCCTAGTAACTCTGAGTACTTCCAAACACTCCACCAGACACCATCAGCACTGTAGACCCTTAGCCACCACAGTTTGGCTGGGGTCTCACTGTCCTCCACCCAGCCTGCATCCAAGTCAGGGATTTAGCTTCCCGTGGGTAGACCTCTCATACTCCGAAGAGTATAGCAGGATAGCTCTTACAAGAGCTAGTGATATAGCTGGTATAGCTGTTCCCTACAATCACGAGATGAGGCTCTGTGTTGAGGGTGAAGTTAAACTGTTAAATGGCAGTCACAACTGGCCTTATATGCAAGTCCCCATGCAAGGTTTTTTTTATAACATATTCCAGGGGCATTCCTCACTGGACCTGAGAGGGGACTGTGACAAAGTACACACTGTAATTACATTCCCTCTCAGGTCCAGGACACTCCCACACAACACAGGATAATCCCTCCCCTGTGCCTGAGAGATTATTGAGTTAGGAACTGTACTAGACTTAATTATCTCCAGGCACAGAAAACATATTTTACAATAACCTGGAAGTACCCCCAAAACACATGGAAACCCCACAAAAGTCATATGCCCTGATAGCCCCGATCTTGGGGACCAACATATCCAAGAACCACCCAGATCGATTCAGGGGTTCGGAATTTCCATGAAAGTCATAATTTTGACCAACCATGGTCTCTCTTTCTGGAGTACATAATTCACATGTGTTTTTAACCCCTTAAGGACCAAACTTTTGGAATAAAAGGGAATCATGACATGTCACACATGTCATGTGTCCTTAAGGGGTTAAAGGGCCCATAGTCTTTTGGCAAAAGGCTAGCAAGCAGGCCCCTCAAAGAACACGTGGCAGAGGCATTTCTGCCACACATCTTACCCCCCAAGGGAAGACTAACCAGGTACCTGACCTGCTGCTGGAGTTAGTTGGGCAACCCAACCAAAAACAATTTGATGGCTGGGTAGCCTCCAGTGCCAGGCTCTGTCCTACAGACCCAAGGCTGCTGAATGGGTGTCCATCATCCCTGGTCTCTCTAGTACTCCCAGGTATAGCACTGTGGTTACTTGGTGGGCAGAGGCCAGCGGTGCTCTGCCCCATAGCAAGCGTTACAGTAGGGCAGTGGGTCATCCGGTCCCAGAACACATGGACCGGTAGAGCAAAGGCCAGTGCTGCTATGTCCTGTAGGTATTGCTTCTGCTGCAGGATCCTGCTTGGTGTCAGGCTCGACCATACAGGGACAGGTAGGGCAGAGGTCAGCTGCACTTTGCCCTGATGCCAGCTCTTCTGCTGGGATGGCCTGTGTAATATCAGGCCCTGAACAAAGGAAAAGGGGAGGGCAGAGGCCAACTGCACTCTGCCTGGATGGCAGCGCTTCTGCTGGGGGGACCTGGGGACAGTCCGGCGCTGTGACAATGGGACCAGTAGAGCAGAGGCCAGCTGCGCTCTGCTCTAATGCCAGTTCTTTCACTGGAAGGGGGTTATTGGAGACGGCCGCCGCCTCCACTACACCCAGGACCCGGTTTAGAATATGCTGCTGAAAGGAGAAATTGCCTACCTCCTCCCCTTTGCATTACTGCGGGGGTGGTTGGAGATCTGGACCAGCTGTCCAGCATCCCTGTAGGTCTGGTGCAGACACCTCTGTCCCATCTGCACCATCTATTTTAGGTGTCCTGTCTAGGACCAACAGGCCGTGCTGCTGGGGAGTGGGACCGGTTGTCTCCACTCCCAGTATCTCTGGCTGCCGCGGGGGAGGGGGACCGATTATCCTTTCTCCCTGTACTGTATGCTGACCCTGATAGCCCCGATCTCGGGGACCAACATATCCAAAAATCATCCAGATCGGTTCACGGGTTCAGGATTTCCATGGAAGTCATAATTTTGACCGACCATGCACATGGTCCTATGCCCAAAACAGTTCCAGGGAATTAGGGCCAACGGTTGGTCTCTCTTTCTGGAGTACAAAAGTACATAAATCTAATATGTTTTTGAAGGGCCCATTGTATTTTGGCAGGAGGTTGGCAAGCAGGCCCCTCCAAGAACACATGGAAAGGCATTTCTGCCACAATATATACTTATTATGAGTATTGACAGAAGCTGTAGGAAAGTGTTATGGAACAAAACAGTATATTTGCTTTTTTTTTTTTGTATTCTAAATACTTTTTTCTGTTCTCACTCTCTAATAGTTTGCTGAGTAATTAAATTTTAATAGTAAAGTTTGATGCCCAGCATTCATTTGAATCCCAGTAAAACATTTAATATTTTGTGTGAATATGAAAATGAAAATTATCTGATTAAACATTTCCAATAATGTATTCCTTTTAAGGAAAATATTCTCTGTGTATTTAAAATCTGTGTCTGCAGAGCAGATAGAAATATACAATAACTCTGAAGGTATAAATACTGTAATTATTGATAAATTAATTTATTGAAATTCAGATATGAATTAAAACCTATTATTTCATAAATATCTGTAAAATTTGCTCAGTGCCGATACAGATATTTCAGAAGTCTTATTTTAAATGACAAGGACCTACACCTATAAGTGGAGCGCTCAAACACAGATAAATCTTACCAAAACGTAGTCTCATTCAATGGTAAAATATGGGGTACATGTCAAAGTAAAATACAGAAAATACAATATAGTGTAGATGGTACTGAAAAATGGCTTCACAGTGATTATAATGATATCGTGCTGAATATTACACTCACATTTCAAGGAGCCTGTATATAGAAAACACTGGCTCCGTATAAAGGCTTGTGTGCTGTTATGGTAGCACCACCCTCCTACTTCGGCTTGAAGAATTTCTCAGGAACACGAAAAAAAGGGAAGAAAGCAGACCAATGTGTAGACTTATGGTGATAAATGACACAGGTATGTGTTCAATAAATGGGGTGCTCACCTGGTCCTGAGCCTACGAATCCCGGCTCTAGGTGTGTAGGTTTTTTGCCAATTTGAATGGGGATGGCACTTCCCTTGTGAGGATTCCTTGGAGGCTCCAAAAAGGACTTGTATGAGGTTTTGAATGAAAATGGTGAATTTATTGGTTTAAAATAAACATAAAAACAAAGATGATAAAAGTTCTCAACTAAAAGTCCTTTAAAAATGGCCAATACGTGTTTCACTCTCAAATAGAGCTTCTTCAGTCAGCTGTAATGTTAGTCCTCTGAATCCTCCATTTTAAATGTCATCTGGGTCTTCCCCTTTAATGAGTTAAGTTCATTCTGTCCAATCAGATTCAATTTCACATAATGTGTGTGTGTGTGTGTACCTTTAATAGGTTAATGATGTTAACGCCTTTATTTGTCTATTTTTTCATTGGTGGGCAGCGTTGGTTGGCGGAAGTGCTTGTTTTCAACCGGGTGGGCGATTTTACGATCTCATAACCAAGGGTTTACAAAAGGAGATTTTAAACAAAAAAGAATTTGAGTATCTAAATGTAACACACCCTAAGATCCCTGTGTTCTATTACCTCCCCAAGGTGCATAAAAACCCCTTAGTTCCACCTGGAAGACCTATCGTCTCAGGCATCAACTCCATATCATGTAGATTTTCGGAGTATGTGGACAGATGCCTCCAGCCTATAGTGCAAGGCATCCCTAGTTACCTTAAAGATACAGGGAGCATTCTGAGACATTTACAGACCATCAAATGGGAACATGACTACTATCTAGTAACTGCTGATGTCAGCTCTTTATACACCATTATCACACATCAAAAGGGCTGTGCAGCAGTACAATTCTTTTTAGAACAATCTCAGAAATTTGAGTCAAATCAAATTGATTTTATCATTGAAGGGATACAATTAATTTTAACCAGTAATTATTTTTGGTACGATGACACTTTTTATTTACAGGCATGTGGGACGGCGATGGGCACCAGGTTCGCACCCAGCTACGCTAACCTGTTCATGGCAGACTGGGAGCGCCAACATTTACAACTTAATGAGGGCTGGGTGGAGGGCCTGGTGACCTATCGCCGTTACATAGATGACCTGTTTTTTATTTGGAAGGGCACAGAAAACACGCTACAAAGTTTTTTAAATCAATTAAACAATAATGAATGGGGCATTATTTTATCAACGAATTTTAGTAAACACACGGTCACATTTTTAGATTTGGATATTTTTATTGATAATGAAAAGATCAAGACCAAGACACATTTTAAAGATGTGGATGTGAACAGCTTTATCCACACCTCAAGCTGTCACTTTTCCCCTTGGCTAAATAGTGTACCTAAATCACAACTTATACGTATAAAAAGAAATTGCACGGACAATGACACCTTCAAGGAACAAGCAGACAAATTAATGACCGACCTGTTAGATAAGGGCTATAAAAAGGAGACACTCAACGACACTTATACACAAGTTTTAAAAATTCCACAGAGCACTTTATTACAAGAAAAAAACAAAACGCAAAATGAATGTGAGGTCAATTTACCTATTGTATGTAATTACAGCCATAACAATAAGGCATTAAGGAAAATCCTAAATAAACATTGGCCTATTTTACTTCAGGACCATGCCCTATCTCAGATTCTACCACCAAAACCCAAGATAATATTTAGGGGTGCAGCCAATTTAAACAGACTTTTGGTAAAGAACCACATTAAAAAAACTAAAACCACTACCTTCCTAAATAAAGGAAAGGGTTTTTACGGGTGTGGTACTTGTCTTGCATGTAGGAACACCAATAATAAAAAGAGACATATTAAGACTTTTAAGAACTGCAATAACGATGAGGAATTCCCTATTAAAGAACTTATAACTTGCCACTCAAACAGTGTAATATATTTATTGGAATGTCCTTGCGGTTTAAAATATGTGGGACGCACTAAACGGAATTTACACACTAGGATTGAGGAACACACTAGAAATATTAAGAAAAAATTTGAAGGACACAGTGTATCACACCACTTCACCCTAGCCCACAACAGTGATCCCACCCAATTACTCTTTATGGGTATACAAAAGGTTAAGGGGAATTGGCGGGGAGGCGACCTCAATAAATTATTGGGACAGAGTGAGATGAGGTGGATATTCAACCTCGGAACTTTAAAGCCCCGGGGTTTGAATATAGACTTTGAACTCTGCCATTTCATTTAAATGGGTATACCCCCTTTTTTGGGTTCAATGGAATTTATCCATTGTAATCCATTCTACCCTTTTTTATACCCCTTGCTTTTCTTTCATACATTTTTCTTATTCATATTCAACCAGTGGCATATTATGTATGCCCGAACACTATAAACACTGTGAATACCACTTAAAGAATATTGATTTAAATACCCAATAAGGATATCTATTCTAGCACATATGTATGTAATATCCCCTTTTTAATGTTTAAAAATATATGTACCACCAGCACAGTATGCACCTTTAACAATGTGAATGTATTAGTCTATATGCACCACTATTTACATTATATCAATATTTGACATTATGCAATTTTACTGTCATTTCAATTCTGCAGCTCTATTTACTTTTTTCAGCTGCCTTTTTTTTTTTTTGGAATGGCTGGATGGCGATCACATGATTACGTGATGTCACTTCCGCCAACCACCCGGTTGAAAACAAGCACTTCCGCCAACCAACGCTGCCCACCAATGAAAAAATAGACAAATAAAGGCGTTAACATCATTAACCTATTAAAGGTACACACACACACACACATTATGTGAAATTTAATCTGATTGGACAGAATGAACTTAACTCATTAAAGGGGAAGACCCAGATGACATTTAAAATGGAGGATTCAGAGGACTAACATTACAGCTGACTGAAGAAGCTCTATTGGAGAGTGAAACGCGTATTGGCAATTTTTAAAGGACTTTTAGTTGAGAACTTTTATCATCTTTGTTTTTATGTTTATTTTAAACCAATAAATTCACCATTTTCATTCAAAACCTCATCCAAGTCCTTTTTGGAGCCTCCAAGGAATCCTCACAGGGGAAGTGCCATCCCCATTCAAATTGGCACAAAACCTACACACCTAGAGCCGGGATTCATAGGCTCAGGACCAGGTGAGCACCCCATTTATTGAACACATACCTGTGTCATTTATCACCATAAGTCTACACATTGGTCTGCTTTCTTCCCTTTTTTTCGTGTTCCTGAGAAATTCTTCAAGCCGAAGTAGGAGGGTGGTGCTACCATAACAGCACACAAGCCTTTATACGGAGCCAGTGTTTTCTATATACAGGCTCCTTGAAATGTGAGTGTAATATTCAGCACGATATCATTATAATCACTGTGAAGCCATTTTTCAGTACCATCTACACTATATTGTATTTTCTGTATTTTACTTTGACATGTACCCCATATTTTACCATTGAATGAGACTACGTTTTGGTAAGATTTATCTGTGTTTGAGCACTCCACTTATAGGTGTAGGTCCTTGTCACTTACACCGCACCAATATCTACTAAATTTATTCAGTGGAATAGAGGATATTTCCACACCAGTGTATTGAGCTGCCTGTAAATCACTTTCTGACTTTTTTGAGCACTTTTGTTATACACACTCCTTTGTAAAAAGAGGCAACCTTTGATTGGTATTCATAGATTCTATATATCCTCGTGTGTAAACATAGCCATTATGTCATTATTTGAACAAAGAAAAAAACAATGTACTAACATTGATGAATTATTTGGGGAAGAAGAATTTGTCTTCAACCAAATTGATAGAATGGAAGAAAAATCTATATTTGACTGCCAGAGAATACTTGAAAAAACATTAAGTAAGGAGACCAGAATTAAATGGGAAATTGCTACTCTGGAAAAATACATTCGTGAAAAAATCACCCCAAGGGGACTCAGGTTTTTTAAATTCCCTTCATTTGATCAGGAAGATAAAGCATTTATGGACGACTGGGCCACTATGCTTGATTCCTTCTCCTTTGTTATGATGCAAAAAATCATAACTAGGAGGAAATTTACACTAGACAAATTAGATACGGAAATTAATAAAGAACAAAATTTTCTTATCAATCACACTAACACAGAAGAATACAAAAAGATCACGGATAAAATCCAATGTGTTATAGACAAAGTAGAACAAGAGACTATACAAATCAAAAAGAGTAAATATACACGTGATAAGAATGACTACAGACGCAATGAAGTTAGGACATTTGGGAAAAATCGAAAACCAGAAAATCATAATACATATGACCAACACAACCACAATTCTTACAATTCACATCACGCACGCACAAATTATCAACCAAGGGCAAACCCATTTAGGGACCATTACAATAAGAGACCCAGAGAGAGAATAGAACCTAAACCTTCCACAAGACCCCATGGGAGAACCCACACACCCAACATGAGAACTCCCATCCAGATGGAAAAAATAGCAAAATCAGATGAATTCTTAACAGCACAAAGCAAATTTAGACACAATCCTAGGAGAATATCAGATATTTCCACCAACAATAGATTTGAACCACTTGAAAAAATCACAAAGGAAGAGGATTTTTGGAGTCTGAGGAACAAAGACAAACACAAATTCCTCTCACGCCAAAAATCACCAAACAAAAGACAAAGGAGCACGGAAGAAGGGGAAATAGAGGAGGAGTGGACACACAGAGGAGGAAAGAGGGACAAACGCAACCTATAAAAAATCAAAAGGAGATGGAAAAAGAAGCAGGTATATTTAACCTCACCTGCACTACATTGAACCATACACAAATCAAATTACTACAGAAGGGCTTAAAATTTGCACCCACTAGAAATCTTAACAAATTTGAGACGTATGTAGATCTAAATAAATGTAAACGCACCTTATGCTTGAAAATGTTTTTTCAAAAAAATCCTATAACCAATAGCCTAATTAATACAGAAAAGTATACACACACGACATTAAAAGAAAAGTCCACCTTTTTTCCAAAACACTTAATCTCAGGAGAAATGACCACCTATGAGAAAATGGTGATGTCAGACATCAATAAATTAAAAAAAGCGAATCGTTACCAACAAAACCTTCAAAAAGATGAGTACAAAGTACAGAAAGATAATGACATCATCATTAAACCCGCGGATAAGGGGGGGGGGGATAGTCATTTTAAATGTCAAAGACTATCACACAGAATGTATTAGGTTACTTAACGACCACACAACCTATACACAATTAAAAGGAGATCCAACTATTGAAATTAAAAATAAATTTTACGATCTCATAACCAAGGGTTTACAAAAGGAGATTTTAAACAAAAAAGAATTTGAGTATCTAAATGTAACACACCCTAAGATCCCTGTGTTCTATTACCTCCCCAAGGTGCATAAAAACCCCTTAGTTCCACCTGGAAGACCTATCGTCTCAGGCATCAACTCCATATCATGTAGATTTTCGGAGTATGTGGACAGATGCCTCCAGCCTATAGTGCAAGGCATCCCTAGTTACCTTAAAGATACAGGGAGCATTCTGAGACATTTACAGACCATCAAATGGGAACATGACTACTATCTAGTAACTGCTGATGTCAGCTCTTTATACACCATTATCACACATCAAAAGGGCTGTGCAGCAGTACAATTCTTTTTAGAACAATCTCAGAAATTTGAGTCAGATCAAATTGATTTTATCATTGAAGGGATACAATTAATTTTAACCAGTAATTATTTTTGGTACGATGACACTTTTTATTTACAGGCATGTGGGACGGCGATGGGCACCAGGTTCGCACCCAGCTACGCTAACCTGTTCATGGCAGACTGGGAGCGCCAACATTTACAACTTAATGAGGGCTGGGTGGAGGGCCTGGTGACCTATCGCCGTTACATAGATGACCTGTTTTTTATTTGGAAGGGCACAGAAAACACGCTACAAAGTTTTTAAAATCAATTAAACAATAATGAATGGGGCATTATTTTATCAACGAATTTTAGTAAACACACGGTCACATTTTTAGATTTGGATATTTTTATTGATAATGAAAAGATCAAGACCAAGACACATTTTAAAGATGTGGATGTGAACAGCTTTATCCACACCTCAAGCTGTCACTTTTCCCCTTGGCTAAATAGTGTACCTAAATCACAACTTATACGTATAAAAAGAAATTGCACGGACAATGACACCTTCAAGGAACAAGCAGACAAATTAATGACCGACCTGTTAGATAAGGGCTATAAAAAGGAGACACTCAACGACACTTAT
Organism: Pelobates fuscus; assembly: GCF_036172605.1. NCBI lineage: Eukaryota > Metazoa > Chordata > Amphibia > Anura > Pelobatidae > Pelobates > Pelobates fuscus. The sequence goes on along the minus strand of NC_086320.1, from coordinate 290,218,580 downwards.
ACACAAGTTTTAAAAATTCCACAGAGCACTTTATTACAAGAAAAAAACAAAACGCAAAATGAATGTGAGGTCAATTTACCTATTGTATGTAATTACAGCCATAACAATAAGGCATTAAGGAAAATCCTAAATAAACATTGGCCTATTTTACTTCAGGACCATGCCCTATCTCAGATTCTACCACCAAAACCCAAGATAATATTTAGGGGTGCAGCCAATTTAAACAGACTTTTGGTAAAGAACCACATTAAAAAAACTAAAACCACTACCTTCCTAAATAAAGGAAAGGGTTTTTACGGGTGTGGTACTTGTCTTGCATGTAGGAACACCAATAATAAAAAGAGACATATTAAGACTTTTAAGAACTGCAATAACGATGAGGAATTCCCTATTAAAGAACTTATAACTTGCCACTCAAACAGCGTAATATATTTATTGGAATGTCCTTGCGGTTTAAAATATGTGGGACGCACTAAACGGAATTTACACACTAGGATTGAGGAACACACTAGAAATATTAAGAAAAAATTTGAAGGACACAGTGTATCACACCACTTCACCCTAGCCCACAACAGTGATCCCACCCAATTACTCTTTATGGGTATACAAAAGGTTAAGGGGAATTGGCGGGGAGGCGACCTCAATAAATTATTGGGACAGAGTGAGATGAGGTGGATATTCAACCTCGGGACTTTAAAGCCCCGGGGTTTGAATATAGACTTTGAACTCTGCCATTTCATTTAAATGGGTATCCCCCCTTTTTTGGGTTCAATGGAATTTATCCATTGTAATCCATTCTACCCTTTTTTATACCCCTTGTTTTTCTTTCATACATTTTTCTTATTCATATTCAACCAGTGGCATATTATGTATGCCCGAACACTATAAACACTGTGAATACCACTTAAAGAATATTGATTTAAATACCCAATAAGGATATCTATTCTAGCACATATGTATGTAATATCCCCTTTTTAATGTTTAAAAATATATGTACCACCAGCACAGTATGCACCTTTAACAATGTGAATGTATTAGTCTATATGCACCACTATTTACATTATATCAATATTTGACATTATGCAATTTTACTGTTATTTCAATTCTGCAGCTCTATTTACTTTTTTCAGCTGCCTTTTTTTTTTTTTTTTTTGGAATGGCTGGATGGCGATCACATGATTACGTGATGTCACTTCCGCCAACCACCCGGTCGAAAACAAGCACTTCCGCCAACCAACGCTGCCCACCAATGAAAAAATAGACAAATAAAGGCGTTAACATCATTAACCTATTAAAGGTACACACACACACACACATTATGTGAAATTGAATCTGATTGGACAGAATGAACTTAACTCATTAAAGGGGAAGACCCAGATGACATTTAAAATGGAGGATTCAGAGGACTAACATTACAGCTGACTGAAGAAGCTCTATTTGAGAGTGAAACGCGTATTGGCCATTTTTAAAGGACTTTTATTTGAGGACTTTTATCATCTTTGTTTTTATGTTTATTTTAAACCAATAAATTCACCATTTTCATTCAAAACCTCATCCAAGTCCTTTTTGGAGCCTCCAAGGAATCCTCACAGGGGAAGTACCATCCCCATTCAAATTGGCACAAAACCTACACACCTAGAGCCGGGATTCGTAGGCTCAGGACCAGGTGAGCACCCCATTTATTGAACACATACCTGTGTCATTTATCACCATAAGTCTACACATTGGTCTGCTTTCTTCCCTTTTTTTCGTGTTCCTGAGAAATTCTTCAAGCCGAAGTAGGAGGGTGGTGCTACCATAACAGCACACAAGCCTTTATACGGAGCCAGTGTTTTCTATATACAGGCTCCTTGAAATGTGAGTGTAATATTCAGCACGATATCATTATAATCACTGTGAAGCCATTTTTCAGTACCATCTACACTATATTGTATTTTCTGTATTTTACTTTGACATGTACCCCATATTTTACCATTGAATGAGACTACGTTTTGGTAAGATTTATCTGTGTTTGAGCGCTCCACTTATAGGTGTAGGTCCTTGTCACTTACACCGCACCAATATCTACTAAATTTATTCAGTGGAATAGAGGATATTTCCACACCAGTGTATTGAGCTGCCTGTAAATCACTTTCTGACTTTTTTGAGCACTTTTGTTATACACACTCCTCTGTAAAATGAGGCAACCTTTGATTCTTATTTTAAATATTTGTGGATATTATTTTTATTGGTTTGTTCCATGTAATATTATGGCATACCAATATAGCGAGATATAGTTGTTTTATTACCATTTTACAGGGAGTGCAGAATTATTAGGCAAATGAGTATTTTGACCACCTCCTCTTTATGCATGTTGTCTTACTCCAAGCTGTATAGGCTCGAAAACCACTACCAATTAAGCATATTAGGTGATGTGCATCTCTGTAATGAGAAGGGGTGTGGTCTAATGACATCAACACCCTATATCAGGTGTGCATAATTATTAGGCAACTTCCTTTCCTTTGGCAAAATGGGTCAAAAGAAGGACTTGACAGGCTCAGAAAAGTCAAAAATAGTGAGATATCTTGCAGAGGGATGCAGCACTCTTAAAATTGCAAAGCTTCTGAAGCGTGATCATCGAACAATCAAGCGTTTCATTAAAAATAGTCAACAGGGTAGCAAGAAGCGTGTGGAGAAACCAAGGCGCAAAATAACTGCCCATGAACTGAGAAAAGTCAAGCGTGCAGCTGCCAAGATGCCACTTGCCACCAGTTTGGCCATATTTCAGAGCTGCAACATCACTGGAGTGCCCAAAAGCACAAGGTGTGCAATACTCAGAGACATGGCCAAGGTAAGAAAGGCTGAAAGACGACCACCACTGAACAAGACACACAAGCTGATTTTTCTAAGGTTTTATGGACTGATGAAATGAGAGTGAGTCTTGATGGGCCAGATGGATGGGCCCGTGGCTGGATTGGTAAAGGGCAGAGAGCTCCAGTCCGACTCAGACGCCAGCAAGGTGGAGGTGGAGTACTGGTTTGGGCTGGTATCATCAAAGTCCTACTGCCAGTTTCTGGAAGACACCTTCTTCAAGCAGTGGTACAGGAAGAAGTCTGCATCCTTCAAGAAAAACATGATTTTCATGCAGGACAATGCTCCACCACAAGCAGCATTCCCACAAACACTAGAAGCAGCATGTACGCACCCTCTCACAGCCCTGTCCACATATCACCCAACCAACTAAATTTTATTTACTGGGGGGATTAATTTTCCCTTATGGGGTTACGCTTTTAATTTTTTTTAGTTACAAAGTGAAATATGCTAGTTTTCATATAGTTACAAGTATACAAATGTCATGCTTTGGGACATTGTGTTCATTTGTATGGGAACACAAGAAGCAGATTTTTCAGGGAAAGGTTTTGGCAGCATTTCTGTGGGAAAAATGCTAATTTTTATCTCCACATTAGGATCATTTTGACAATAAAAAAATATATAGAGCTACATCAAATTTTTTATTCAAGGTACAGTCTGGTCACATACCTAATCATTTTGTGGAAGAATGTTGCAATTTGCAGTAAAATACAAGTACTTTCAATAATTCAGGTAGGTTCTATTTGTCTTAGCATATATCTGGCAAATAAACTTGTTTCTATCTTCATAAAATATTTTTTTTCTACTTAAAAGACATGTTGGAACATTACATTTTCAATACACACATTGCCATAGCACTGCTGTCTTTGACCTTAGAAAGGGCATCTGCTTTTTTTGTTTATAGAAACTTTTCCACCTAGATCCATAATCCATTTCTGATTGCTATGCTGAGCAGGTATCTATTTTTCTAAAAGGTCCTACTTAAGCTGCCCTTGAGGATGCTGTGCCTTAGGCATGTTGTTCAAATTCTTATATCTTGACATGGTTAATATCTGTATCATCCTTATATGGAGTAAAAGGAACACCATAGTGTCAGGAATACAAATATTATTAACACTGTTTAGGTATCTAGCCCTCCTTAGATCACATGGGAAAGGTGAGTTTACTTACCTTTTCCCACACTGTGCCGGTCTCTACCACAGGAAAGCATTGGAAGGCTATTGCACATGCAGAAAAATGCCACACTGCGCCAATTAGCCTCTCCTCATAGAGATGCATTGAATTAATGCATTTATAAGAGGAATGTTTAGCGCCACCATGCAGTGTGTGGAGACGCTGTGTTATGGGCAAATGCAAATATTACAAGTTTTAGAATGAAATGTTGTATTTCTTAAACTGTGTACTTTGTCTTTAAGAGATATTGCAAATTGACAAGGTGTTAGAAATGGAACATATTGTTTTTCATAGATGTTTGCGCCATTTTGTCCCAGACGAATTACAATAACAATAATGCATAAACAAGCTTCAAGGCTATGCTATGACTCTTTCAGTACACAATATATTGTGGTAACCCCAAGTTAATGGAACTTCCCCAAATCCGGGAATCTCCCACAACTGTGCACTTATGTCTTAGTATAAACAACAGATAAGCTATTCAGACTTTAAGATGCCATCTTGAACTAAGTCAGGAAAATGTCCATGACATGTGCACTTGCTTTTAGTTATGGCCTTGTATCTTTGCCAATTTAAAGGAGGTCCTAAATTGATTTAAAGTAGACAAGTTACTTTTTCATATATGAACTATGGTGACCCTAGAATGACGACACCTAAGGTATAAACAGGTGTACTTTTAAAATGTTAAGAAACAGAGGAGAGACTTGGAGACAGACGCTGCTCCATCTTAAAATGACAGAGAGGCTGACATCATGACATGTTCAGAAGGGTATGTTAACCTATTAATGATATTTGCAAGCATTTAGTTTCATCTTATAAACTCTGCTATAATGGATTTTATATGTCTATATTTATATTTTTATATAATAAATATAAAAAAGACAAAACTACTGCTTCCAAGACAATCCTTATTTTATATTGTATTCTCAATTATTTATATATGTTAAATAGAGGATCTCTTACTAACTATATAAAATTATGGCTAAGATATCTGTATGGTTAGCCCTACTAAGTTCTATGCTTTAAGACATTATAGAGGTAAATAAGGGAACCGCCTGCAGTTACAATTGGCGACCATGAAGGGACTTGTACTTGGAAGCGTTAAATAAAAAATAATAAATACCTAGGTAACCTCTTATACGTAAGAGAAGACACAATACTTTGTCATGGCACAAGTCTTGAAATATCAAGAATCTAAGGAGCTATTTGTAGCCCAGACTCAGAGAGAGATCTTCATCATTAGAGATTTTAATGTGAACTTGAACAAGGCACTTTGAGTTCAGGTGCCAGGTACATCGTAATTAGCATACAATGCTGAAATTGTGGATCTTAATTAATATCATAAGAGAACAAATATATATATTTGGTAAACTCCCTGATATGCCTAATACACCAGCACAGCATTGCCCTTCAGTTCCAGGACAGTGGATTGCAGGCAGGGGGATATGTTATCTTTGTAGCTGCTTAGTATGCATGTGCAGGAAAAATATTAATGCAAAATGTTGTCAAAAGAAAAGTGATAAGACAGAGCAATAGAATTCGAAGTCTAATTCCAAGAATGCAAAGAAAATTGCATTATGGCTTAATGAAAACATTCATGCCACATAAGCAACAGACAGACAGGATTTTAACATCCACTATTTAAGAAAAGTTTTATAAAACAGTGATAATTTCTATATTGTCAGTTATGCTAGCTGTTGATTGAAAATCAGGAATTATAACAGCCTAACTATTTTTGGAGTCTGGAGTTTCCAGCCAAGGTTGCGGAGATAGAGACATGTAAACATTCCAAGGAATTGAGAAGTCGTTGTTTTATATTCCAGATTATGAACAACTTTATTACATACAGCCATAAAGAGAAAGACATGGCTTTTAAATACATTCAGTGCAGTACAATGCAGTACACTGCAGCATATATTTTATATAATATATGATAACTAGCTCATATTTTTTCCTAAACAGAGTTGAAATTATACTACCCTCCTAGAAAAAAGGCAACAGGTGGTTAGGTGGTTATACATCCTTTGGGTCTCTAAATGCTCTGCAAAAATAAATAGTTATAAAATGATTTAAAATAATATATATGTAAGATAAATCAGGGCAAACTAAAATTGTAAATATATAGGATCTCTGATAACTTTTAAACTGTAATTATTAAAGGCTTATTTAAATAAAATGTTAAATACATTTACAGCTTTAAATGTGACCAAAATATACTAAATGATGTGTTACGCAGCCAGCCCAATTCACTAGAATTGCATAAGTATTCTACTATTTAAAGTGCGCAATTCCTACACATAATGACTTTGCTTACTCCACCAATTTTAAAAAGGGAAAGCTTACTTAAATAAGTGGTACTATCCCACTGTACCTGTATTGCTAGCAGTAAGGAAATTAGAACAATGATATTGTACTACTGACTGTAATCAGATCAGACACATGTAATCTCAGTGAATTTCATAAACTAGGTTTTCATAAAATAATATAAAATATGATTAAATATCAAAGTTGTTTATATATAAATATATCAATGTTGTTTATAACTAAAAGTATATAGACTAGGCAATAACAGCATTTACATGCATTCAGCAGCCTGTTCTTTCAGAGCCAGAAACGGATTTAAAAAAAATAAAAAGTAGGTTTTTAAAAAGTCCACAGTCAACCACACATGAAGGGTGAAATAGTTGCTTCTTTAAAAGCTATATGCTGCCGCAGTTATGTATTTAAATACTGATTAGGGCACAGCGTAGAAATAAAAATACAGTTTTCAAATCTCATATATGGGGATTCAGTTCCACCACATATTCTACAGTACCCCAAATAATGGTGTATCTTACACTAATTCCAGTGGGAGATAGTGCTAATGCTTAAAGAGGCTAATTTTAATAACAATAATATGTTGTAAGAGCATTGTGAATATATATACTGCAAAATTAATTTGATATTGCAAAGCCTGCAATATTCTAAACAGAAATAAAAATTTAAGAAAAGGGGGCGGGGCCGGACCGCCGAGCCGAGCAGTCGCAGGGAAGAGCAGCTCCTGCATACCATGGCCTATACACGTTCTAAACCATGTATTCCTCGGACCCAAGTGACCAACCACCGTGCCTGGCGACACAGGCGGGCTACCAGAGCCGGGGAGAGGCTTGCTCCCGGAGTTCTAGTCCCCCGGGGGAGGTTTCCCTGCAACGTCCAAAGGGATCCAGCCTGGCGGTGAGTGGAGTGGACGGCCGCCGCTCCACTATCCTGCCCCACGGAGCCCGTCATACACGCGGCATAACGGCGGGCCCGGCCCCGAACCCCCCCCCTACGGACCGGGGGGGCGATCCCGGTCCACACATCAAACTACTTTCAGAGGCATTACCGGTGCACCATGCGGGCCCAGGGCCAAGATGGCGGAGGCCACGTGTGCGATGGCCGACCTGTAGAACCCGAGCTGGAGAGCAGCTACCCCCTGGCATGGCACACAAGGCTGCAACACACATCATAACGAGGTGCCCAAGCCCAGAGACCCACCGGGCGCAAAACCCTGCAGACCCTGCTCGATGTCCTGCTCACGTGGATGGGGCTGCTCTTGAGCCGCTCGCCCTTCTTCTGGGCTGGGCGCTCACCGAGAGGAACCCCTCTGCAGCCTGCCATACACCCTGGGAGAAGATTGGGATCGGAACCCAGGGCCCACGATCCTGCTGAAGGGATCAATGGCACAAGGGCACGAGCGCCCACAAAGGCCCCAGGCCGAAGGCTGGTGGCGTCCGGACGCAGTACCACCACAACACCGGGGAAACCTGGGGAAAAGCGACATCCAACCTGAGCCGCAACAATACCCGGTGGAGTGTGCAGACGAGCAGGGGGAAACTAACACGTAACCTGGACTTGGGCCAGAAGCCTGTGCAACATCAATTCCTCCACGTTACAGCCGCAAAGCAAGGAGCCGCAAAGCTGCAATCTAATGTACGCGGGGGGAGCTGAATCCCGATCCAGAGGTGCCCCCGGGACAATCACCGCAGGCAAGAACCAGCCACCGCAACGGACATTAACTAGAGAGACTGTCCCTATGCCCCATGAGCGAACATGTCCCAATGGGGACAGCCAACAGCCACATGTCTATCCTGACAACCCCCATCCTGATGGACTTATACTTGCTCTGCAGTTATATCAAACGTTCCTAACTACAGGCAATATAATTTAACCATATCTGTTCTCAAGCATAGTTGTGACCAATCATATTCGGTACCGTGCCTGTTTAGTAACGTAATTGCATACTGTAAACCACTTGTCAACTTTCGTAACCCAATACTAAACTAGACAACCCTTAGGCTTGTATAGATTGGCGCGTCTAAATTCATATGCCATTGTCATAGAGCCGGATATTTGCATGTTTTAAAAGAAAAAAGAAAAAAAAAAAGTGCTGGTAAGAGTCTCTAAAACATTTGTCAGTATTTGCAAGCAGCTAATCGCTTATTGGGTTAGCGTGTTCTAACTATTTGAGTTAAACTATACTGTATTTCACTAAGCATGCTTAACTACATTACCTACTTTTAGTTTAATTAATCTATGCTAATGTATTGCCTTACTGAGACTACGCTTGTTATTCTACAAAAAAAAAAAAATTGTGCAGCACTTCTTGACCTTATCTGTATACCATTAACTGTATAACTCCTGTCATAAGTCATAAAGTCAATGAGAAAGCTTGTAACCTAACACTGCACGCAAAAATAAAGATTTACAAAAATTTAAGAAAAAAAGAAAAATAATAATGCATAAAGAATAATGTATAAAAAAAATGCAGTGTCAATTAAAGTGATAATACTCTGATATATTAAATCAAATTGCATATCACATATCTGCTATATGAAAAGTATAATTAAGGTGTCCCTCACATCTATTTTATAGAATCTTTACTTTTCTGTGGTCACCTCCAAAGAAACCTCTGAAACTGGGGTTCTCATCTCAAAAGTAATCAGATTCCAGACTTAAGAAAAATAAATAAATAAATAAAAAAAATTATAATAATAGAAGAGGTATTGTGGGAACATCCAGAACATGCATTTTTGTATATAATCTTAATTTGCAGATATTTTAAAGACATATAAAGGATATTTAATTAAATATGCAGGTATATTTAAAAAATTAAGCAATGTTAAAAAATAAAATAAATAATAATAATAAAATATATATATTTTTACCACAATATAAACAGCTTTGTTAAAAAGATTTAAGTACAAGTACTTATGTCAACAAATATACAGAATACGTTTACAATGGGCAGGTTTAGCATAAATGCAAAGTTGTTGTTTTGGGGGGATTTATTATTGCCCAAGAAATCTCTGAACATATTCAGAATTTTTGAGAGCAGCAAGTATAGATAGCAGATTGCAATGGACACCATTACAATATCGCTTTGCCGATTGAGGTCAGAGCTTTAAAGAATAAATAAATAAATAAATAAATGTTCTATAGCTCGCTAGACCACTGGCTTTTTTTTTTTTTTTATTCTTTATTTTTGTTGTGCGGGTGGGTACATGGCCTCAACAGACGCCACAGCGGCGTAATGCAAAAATTGTACAGTGAAGACAGTGACATAGATATTCGCACATTTTTTTTAAAAAAACAATATGGCTGTACGTTTTCTTAACCAAAGTAATAGTAGATAATGACATTAGAAACAGGTTATGCGTAAATTAATAACAAATGATGTTCAACTATGCTAGTGTAGCTGTGGTAACATATCGGCATCTATATGCTGGGTTGCAAGCTAGGTGAATCAGTTTGTTAGTCGCTTGCGTAAGTATTGTGTGGTAGCCCAGTTAGCTTTTCTCAGCTGTACCTATTAAAGTGTGGTTGGTGGGCGTTCAGTTACCCGCTATTCGGACAGACCTCGGTCTGAATACCTAACATTAACATATTATCTTCCATCCCAGGTGTAGATAACATTAGTGTATAACAATTGCATAAAGCGTGTGCGCCTAACAGTTGCGTATAACGATTGTATATAACGTTTGCACATATTGGTTGCAGGGAACGATTGCAGGGAATGTATGCTTAAAAGTAGGTGCGCATTTTGGTTGCACAGAGTAAGTGCGTATAATAATTGCGCGGACCATGTGTGCACAGTATGAAAATATATGCATATGACAGTTGTATAAAGTATTGCCTATGGCAAATGCGTGTATCGATGGCGCAGGATGTTTGTAGAATACAGTGGTTCAGGTTGTGTGCAGTGCGTAGTGGCATAGAGTATTCGCTTATACTAATTGCATAGGTCGTGTGCACCCACCATTTGCATAATACCTTTGCATAGAGTGTGTGCACACCTTATGTGCAAGTATCGGATGCACAGAGCTGTTGCTTACGGTGTTTGCATATAATATCTGCAGAAATAGTTGGCTCCTAGCATTTGCATCTACGAATAACATTTGCAAGTATTATCTGATTATTAGACCGTCTGCGAGTGTTATCTGCTCATCTGTGAATACCATGACGGTCTAGTATCGCTAGGGTAGGCTGAATTGGATGTACCTATATTAAAGTAGGGGCATACTGCCTGTGTGTAACCAAACATGAACATAGAGTATAGAGACAAATACAGTAGTAGTTAGCATCTGGTGTAGTCCCACAGGGTGTCTATGTTTTGAATGAGAAGAACTCATTGCGGTGTACCCTGCGTTGTCAAGTCCGATGGGGGTTGTGCTGGAATGGAGGTGTGGGTCCCTATTGGCCGTATGGGATTCAGGTTGTTGCTGCTGCGTAGGCCTCCGCGGTTCTCTGTCTGGGCTTGAATTCCGCTGCATGTATGGGGTCCAGGCCTCGAGAGCGTGCAGGTGCTTCTTGTCCGAGGGAGTCTGAGGGAAGGCCTAGGCCTCTTAACGCTGCTGCAGCTTCTTGGAGGTCGTGAATCACATGTGTTGTGTCCCCTTTAGCAAAGCGCAATGTATTGGCTGGGCCCCATCGGTATTGAAGTTGGTGCGAGCGTAGGAGGGAGGTGAATGGTCTCAGCGACCTCCTCCATGCTAACGTTCCCCCAGAGAGGTCTGCATAGAAGGAGAGCTCCATCTCCTCAAAGTGGTAGGTTGGCTGATCTCTGGTGGCTGCTTGTACCGCAATTTTGTCCCTGCGATTTAAAAATTGTATCACCAGGTCTCCTGAAGCTGAAGCCGGTGCTGTGGTTGGTGTTTGCATGCGGAATACGCCCGTTTGGTGGATCGCTTTGGCCGTTTTGGGGGTCAGAAGTGCTGTGAGAAGCCGCCTGGTGAAGTGCGGAATTTCAGCCTCTGTAATGCTTACTGCTACTCCCCTGATTTTTAAATTGTTTTGGCGCCGCTTATCTTCCTGGGCGTCGAGTTTGCGTTCTGTGAGGGTGTTGTGCTGTTTAAGTTCCACAATTGCCCGTTGCAGTTCTTTAATCTGATCTGCCTGGGTATTGGAAGTGCTTTCCACGACTCCTAGCCTGCTTGTCAGGCCGTGCAGGTCGTCCCGGATTGTGGCCACTTCTGCTGAGATTTTCTGATGGTGGTCCGCCATCAGCTTGCTGATTGCTTCCATTGTGACTGGTGTGGAAGATGCTGCAGGCGGTGGGGGTACCTGTCTTGTCGGCGATTGCCTCTGCAGTACTGGTAAGTATTCCCCCTCCTCTTCGTCCGACGTCCCGTCGGTGAAGTCTGAGCAGCCACCGTGTAAAGCCGCCATATTGGGCTAGACCACTCGCTTTTAATGAACAGTTGGCACAACACTTCTGAATAGTTTGTAATACTACACATTACAGCTAAAAGGGTACAGGGTAAAAATGCTATTTCACTGTTTAATAGACTTGCCCAGTATTTAAGGACAACATGTTTCTTGCAAAGTCATCGGGACTTTGAGGGAGGTTCTAACTACGTTTAATTAATTAATTAATTTACTAAAGAAAAAAAAAAGAAAAAAAGGTTTTGTTTTTTTCCCCCCTGCAAGTGAAATTTCAGCGCAAGGTCATTTTGTGTTCACAGACTATTCGGTTTTTAAAAAAGCTGTTCTTTATCTCACATTATGAACGACCTTGTAGCCCCATGTAGCCAAAGCACAGCTTAAGCGGAACAGGGCCTTGACAGGGGTTAGGAGGCTGGCTTAGGAGGAACAGACAGGACTGGTGGGTTGTGGGATGTGGGGGTTTGGCTATTTAAATAAGTAGCCATTTTTCAATGTGCACTTTTAATTCCTACCTGGTGTAGTTTGTCCCGCCCACCCTCCCTGTATTTATGTTCTATGGGGGTTATCCCGTTTTGTCACAGCGGCGGGAAAAGGGAGCTGAGAGAGAGGACATAGGCTCCCTATGAGGAACGTGAGGAACATGGAGAATTGTGGTCACTGGTGGTTGGTAGGTTTCGAGACCTGGAGGTGGCTCAGAACCTGGTGGGGTAGGGGTATCTGGGTATACCCCTGCCATGGTTACTTATGGTTGGCACTTATTTGGTTCAAGTTGGAGAGGTTGGAAACTGTTATTTATATATATGTATTAGTTATGTTGGGGTCATTTCCCTTTATTAAAAAGAAGGATACGGATGCGAGGGGTGGAAGGTGGGGGCAATGACCCATGTTTATATGTTAATTTATTGCTATCATTATTATGATTATTATTGTCAGGGTACCTGTAGTCTCTACCTCAGAGGAGGTGAGAGACTTAGACGTTTATCCTCCCAGAGGGGTTGTTTCTTCCGTTCCTCGCGGTCCTCTCGGCCATTTACAAGCCGACCGCGAGGGATCCACTTCCTTATATGACGCGACGCTCAGTAGTCGACGTCATGACGCCAACCCGGGTCGACCTGTCAGTCAAGTCCCGAGCACTAATCAGGACTCGTCGGGGGCGTGATTACCCTCTAGAATCAAGGTATAAAGTAAGGCTTTCGGCATCTGCTCATTGCCCTGTCGTGGTTCTAGCCTGTCTAGTCACTCAGTGCTCTTGTATTCTAGTTGTCTCTTTGGTTCTGACCCGGCTTGTTTGTACTACTCTGTTTATCTCTGTTACCCTTTGACTCGGCTTGTCTCTCGCTTACCTGTCCTCTCGTTCCCTCGACCTCGGCTTGTCCCTAGACCATTCTCTACTTACTCCGTACGTTAAGTCCGGCCATTCTAAGGTCCGGTATATGTACCTACCACCTGTTTGTACTCTGCGTGTTGGATCCCTGTCCCGATCCTGACATTACGACAGGGCCAATGGATCCTGCAGGTACAAACACTCAGGTTGGTCCTTCTGACTCTAGGTTCGACGCCATGGATCACAGAATGGACCAGATGGCTCTAGCACTACAGGCGTTACTATCTCGTTCTAGTAATCAACCAGAAGAGATGCATAATACTTCTATCTCCCCTGTGAGTTCAGGTCTAGAGGTAGCCACTGTAGGTGCTTCTTCCCGTATTACTCCACCTGTACGTTATGGTGGTTCTCCAGAGAAGTGTCGTGGTTTCTTAAACCAAATAGGTATCCATTTCGAATTACAACCCCGCTCCTATCCTACAGATAGGGCGAAGGTTGGATTTATTATCACATTACTTGTTGAGAAAGCTCTGAGATGGGCCAATCCATTGTGGGAAAATGATAATCCGTTAGTATATAATTATAATGCCTTTGTAGCTGCTTTCAGAAGAACTTTTGACCCTCCAGGTAGAAAGGTCAATGCAGCTAGATTACTGTTGCGCCTTAGACAAGATAACCGAACACTTGTGGATTATGCACTAGAGTTCAGGTCCTTGGCGGCAGAAGTTAAGTGGAATGAACAGGCTTATATAGATGTATTTTTAAACGGGTTATCAGACGTAATCCTTGACGAGGTTGCTACTAGAGAGCTCCCTGAAAATTTGGAGGATTTAATTTCTTTTATTTCTCGCATTGATGAACGTTTAAGAGAGAGGCAGAACACTCGAGAGAGAAACCGTAGACCTTTCTTTAAACTAGCTCCTTCATTTCAAAGTTCTGAATCCACAACCTCACTTTATCCAGAACCTATGCAGATAGGCAATACTCGCCTCTCAGAAGAGGAGAGACAGTACAGGAGAAGGGAGGGGTTGTGTATGTACTGTGGAGTCAGAGGTCATTTACGCCTAAATTGTCCTAATCGTTCGGGAAACGCTTGCACCTAAGTTTCTCTAGAGGACAGGCCTTGGGTGTTTCTATTTTGTCCTCTAATCATAATTATAAAGATCACAGGCTTCTGCTACCCGTTTCTTTAACTTGGGAGAAGGGAGTACTAGAAACTATGGCATTGATAGATTCCGGAGCTGCTGAGAGCTTTATCGACCAAGTTTTTGTTACCAAACACGCTATCCCATCCCAGTTAAGGGAAACACCCTTGGCCGTTGAGGCCATAGATGGTAGACCTTTAGTTGAGCCTGTTATTTTTCGTGAAACCATACCCGTTAAAGTAACTGTTGGTATCTTACACGAGGAGGACATATCTTTATTGCTTATTTCGTCTCCTTCTGTTCCCATAGTCCTGGGGTATCCTTGGTTAAAAAAAAATAACCCTATTATTGATTGGGAACTAGGGGAGATAGTCTCATGGGGTCAGGGTTGTCAGGACAGGTGCTTACGGACAGTGTCACCGCTTTGCGCAGTTAACACACCGATTAATTCTACCTACTCTACAGAGGTACAAATACCGCCCCTGTACCTGGATTTAAAGGCAGTATTTGACAAAAAGAATGCTGATACTTTACCTCCACACAGGTCTTTTGATTGTAAGATTAATCTACTACCTGGTACTATGCCTCCCAGGGGTAATGTATATCCTTTGTCCACTAAGGAGAACTTAGCCTTAGAGGAGTATATTCGTGAGAACCTTGAAAAAGGATTCATTAGGAGATCCTCCTCTCCTGCCGGGGCTGGGTTTTTTTTTTGTTAAGAAGAAGGATGGTACACTAAGACCTTGCATTGATTATCGAGGTTTGAACAAAATAACCATTAGAAATGCCTACCCAATTCCTTTGATTACCGAGCTCTTTGATCGTCTAAAAGGCTCCAAGATTTTCACCAAGTTAGATCTCAGAGGGGCGTATAACTTGGTGAGAATTCAGCAGGGACACGAGTGGATGACGGCGTTCAATACCCGTTATGGGCACTATGAATACACAGTAATGCCTTTTGGTCTCTGTAATGCACCGGCAGTATTTCAGGACCTGATCAATGAAGTTCTTAGGGAATTTCAATATGACTGCGTTATTGTATATCTGGATGATATACTTATACACTCTAGAGAGATTGAGACTCACCACAGACAAGTCAGAAGGGTATTGCGCAAGCTTCTTCAACATGGCCTGTACTGCAAATTGGAGAAATGCAGCTTTGACCAATCCCAGATAAACTTTCTTGGTTATGTGATTTCTAGGGAAGGGTTTAAGATGGACCCGGATAAGCTCCAGTCCATTTTAGACTGGCCTTTACCCAGGGGCCTCAAGGCCATTCAGAGGTTTATTGGATTCTCCAACTATTATAGGCGCTTCATTAAGGGATACTCTTCAATTATAGCTCCTATTACCAATATGACCAGACAGGGGGCTGACACTAAGAACTGGTCTACTGAAGCCCTTCTTGCCTTCAAAACACTCAAGGAACTGTTTGCTTCTGCACCAATTTTAGTTCACCCTGATACGACTCTGCCTTTCCTACTCGAGGTAGACGCCTCAGAGACAGGTATAGGTGCTATCCTATCCCAAAGGTTAGGTGTGGATAAGCCCTTACATCCATGTGTTTTTTTTTCCAAGAAACTATCAGGTCCTGAGAGCAGATATGACATTGGTGACAGGGAACTACTAGCAGTTATCATGGCTTTAAAGGAGTGGAGACATTTATTGGAGGGCACCTTACATCCTGTTACTATTTTGACAGACCACAAGAACTTGTCCTATATTGGGGAGGCCAAGCGCTTGTCCTCCAGGCAAGCTCGTTGGTCTTTATTCCTCACGCATTTCAATTACGTGCTCACTTATAGACCTGGTTCTAAGAATTCTAAAGCCGATGCTTTGTCTCGCCAATATGAACCTTCTGCGATATCTGAGCCGGTTTTGTCTTCTATAGTACCCAGGTGCAATATTATCGCCAACACGAGTCTCAAGATTCACTCTCCGTTGCTTGGTCAGATCATGAAGTTGCAGCATCTGGCGCCTAGACAGACTCCTGGGGCAAGGCATTTCCCCCTGAACTCCAACTGGAACTCTTACAGTGTTTTCACAACAGTAAGGCGGCTGGGCATCCGGGTATTCGCAAGACATGTTCCTTGATCTCTAAAGATTTCTGGTGGCCTTCTTTACGGAAGGATATTAGGGATTTCATCGGAGCATGTGAGGTCTGTATGAAGACTAAGCAACCTCATACGCTTCCATGTGGTTTGTTACATCCCTTGAACATTCCAGAGAGACCATGGTCCTGTTTGGCTATGGACTTCATTGTAGATTTGCCTGTTTCTAAAAAACAGACTGTTATCCTCACGGTGGTTGATAGGTTTACTAAGATGGCTCATTTCGTGCCCTTAACTAAACTCCCGACTTCTCCTGAATTGGCGGAGATATTCGCGAGAGAGATTTTTCGCTTACATGGGATACCTTCAGAAATTGTTTCCGATAGAGGTTCCCAATTTGTTTCACGTTTTTGGAGATCCTTCTGTTCTCAACTAGGCATCAAATTGAATTTTTCTTCTGCCTATCACCCTCAGTCTAACGGAGCTGCTGAACGTACCAATCAAAAGATTGAACAATATTTGCGTTGTTTTGTTTCTGAACACCAGGACGATTGGGTCGGTTTGATTCCTTGGGCGGAGTTTGCACACAATAATCTCGTTTGTGATTCTACTCGTTCCAGCCCCTTTTTCATGAATTATGGCTTTCATCCTTCCATTCTTCCCTCGGTCTCTCCTTCCCAAGGGGTACCGTCGGTTGATGTTCATGTTGCCAATTTGAGGAAGTTGTGGGATCAGACTCGACAAATCCTCCTACATAATTCCTTGTTGTTCAAGAAACACGCTGATAAGCACAGAAGGGCGGCTCCGGTTTTTGTTCCAGGTGATAGGGTATGGTTGAGTACAAGAAACATTTGTTTAAAGGTTCCTTCTATGAAATTCGCTCCTCGTTACATTGGCCCTTACAGGGTTCTGACTCGAATTAACCCAGTTGCGTATCGCCTAGCTCTTCCAGCTGCCTTACGCATCCCTAACTCCTTTCATGTTTCCTTACTGAAAGCGCTAGTCTGTAACAGATTTTCCTCCACTATATCCTCTCCTCGCTCTGTTCAGGTTGAGGGTCAGGAGGAGTATGAAATCAACTCCATCATCGATTCTCGAATCTCCCGGGGGAAGTTACAATATCTTATTGACTGGAAGGGATATGGTCCTGAGGAGAGGACTTGGGTACCTCAGGAGGATGTACATGCTCCTCGCCTCCGCAGGGCTTTTCACTCCCGTTTTCCATCTCGTCCCGGTTCCTTCCGCCCGGTGGGCGTTTCTGAGAGGGGGGGTACTGTCAGGGTACCTGTAGTCTCTACCTCAGAGGAGATGAGAGACTTAGACATTTATCCTCCCAGAGGGGTTGTTTCTTCCGTTCCTCGCGGTCCTCTCGGCCATTTACAAGCCGACCGCGAGGGATCCACTTCCTTATATGACGCGACGCTCAGTAGTCGACGTCATGACGCCAACCCGGGTCGACCTGTCAGTCAAGTCCCGAGCACTAATCAGGACTCGTCGGGGGCGTGATTACCCTCTAGAATCAAGGTATAAAGTAAGGCTTTCGGCATCTGCTCATTGCCCTGTCGTGGTTCTAGCCTGTCTAGTCACTCAGTGCTCTTGTATTCTAGTTGTCTCTTTGGTTCTGACCCGGCTTGTTTGTACTACTCTGTTTATCTCTGTTACCCTTTGACTCGGCTTGTCTCTCCCTTACCTGTCCTCTCGTTCCCTCGACCTCGGCTTGTCCCTAGACCATTCTCTACTTACTCCGTACGTTAAGTCCGGCCATTCTAAGGTCCGGTATACGTACCTACCACCTGTTTGTACTCTGCGTGTTGGATCCCTGTCCCGATCCTGACAATTATTAAGCATTACTATCGTTATATTATCATATTTGTTTAATAAAGCTGTGGACAATTTTTCCCATATACCATAGTGTCAGCGTGTTTGGGTTAGGTGTGTGGGGGGTTTTGTCCAGGGTTCCGATAGCCCATATGGCGACTATACACCGGTCATGTAATTCCTATGCACACTAAAAGTTGGTTTTTAAATGTTATTGTTTTAACTTTAATATTTCATAGTTAATACAGAGGATAAAGTAATTTAAAGAAAGTATATTGAAAGTATATTAATTGATAGGATTTCATTTATCTATTTTGGTCCACTGTTCACTGATCTCGAATCTCAGTCTGGTGTTCAAACAGTTTTTCTTACGATACATCGTGAGTTTATCTCCACAACTGCATTTTGCTTTGTGGAAACAAATTGAAAGCCTGGCATTGTACGTGTATGGACATGCTTATAACAAAGCATGGTCCCTCTCCTCATGTAGTTGGTCATTAACAGGCACTTTGATGCAATGTGTCTACCAACGCTTTTCTGTGGTCACTGGATCACAAAAGCATACCCTATCTCTCAGTCATGATGCAGAGTTTATGCTTGCAAGGATATCCAGACCTTATCCACCTGGTATCCACATAAATACTCCTATCGTTTAGAGGGGTTAATTACATAATAACCATTGAAGGTAATATGTTGGTTGTTCTTCCTATAGAGGAAAGATAGACTTGCCCAAAAGCTTTTTCATGGCTAGGACAAGCTCCTATAGAGAGAGGTAATCTACTACTAACTCCTGAAAAGGAATATTGGTGGTCCAATATGGGAAATACTGTAATTCATGTGTTTAGTAATCATAAGCATTTGCTTATTGCCACATTACTGATATACTGTTTATTGAAATATTAATATCTAACGTACTTTTTAAATTACTATACATTGGAAGTTTGCCAACATCTCATGGTTATAAATATGTTTTTGTATGTGTTGATGCATGTACCAGGTTTACTTGGATATATCCTGTGCGAAGTGCAACCTCTGATGCCACGTTTTCTAGTCTCACTTCCTTAGTATGCATTTGATAATCCCAGGACCATCCATTTGGATGGTGGTCCTGCAGTTACTGCAAAGGAAACCTAAAACTGGGCAACCACATTTGGGTTACTTTGGGATTTCAGTGCCCCAACCACCCCCAAAGTAGTGGGGTTGTGGTCTGGGAAAATGCTGAGGTTAAATGATTATTAACCAAGTTACTAGTTGCTTGCCCCACACAGTGGTATCTATTTATTCCTATGGTACAGATGAGCATTCACAACATACCTGATGATACAAATGGTGAGACACCATATGTAATGTTACATGTTTTTCACTGATAAACATATTTCTGCACCAGGGAGAGCTTAGAAACATTGGTTCTATTAGAGAAATTGGGGAATTTTCTTTTCCAGCCCACCTCACCATGCACCACCACCTATTTCCTACTGTTGGCCAGCTTGTCCTGGAGAGGGTGACTGCGAGAACTTTTACTACAGAGAACAATCAGAGCCAACAGAGACCATTAAGTTTTGATATTGTACAACCTGCTAAATACTTCCAGGACAGAACCACTGACTGATACAATGGATGCTGTTAAAGATGACAAGATAAAACAAATAGAGGACGACAGAAATGCCACCAGAACACAGCCACCACAATCATAGCCAAGTAACAGACTGAATCATGATCTGACATCTGAACCTGCAAATGTGAAGGAGAAGGATGAACAGACAGACGTGATACATTCACAGTTAACATGGAATGTATGAAAAATGAATCATCAACATCATTATAAGAAAGACTCTGGAGAAAACTGACTGAACCTGAATTATCTTATACAGTAAGAAAGAAATGCAAAGATGGAAGCAAAAGGATGCTAGAAAATTGGTTATGGTGTATCCTTCTCACAATCTTCAGCATTATCATAACATCAACCCTAGCTGTCGTTTTAAAACTGCATTGGGATTATGTTAACAAGCAGGAAGCACCTGAACTGAATTGGACTGCACATAATACAAGTCCTTTGATCGTGAGGACTACCTCCAAGAAATATCTCAAAAGAAGAGACACAGCTCACATTGAAATGATTGCTAATGTGACCTACACTGGTATTTCACAAGGAACCTTTTGAGATCATTCCAAAAACTGATTATACATGAGAAAGATGTGATTGGACTATTACAAATCCTAATAATTTACTCAACAATGATGGCAAAGCATGCTGAAATCAGAAAAAGACGGGACAGATGCTGGTGAAGACTTTGGCTGCACCTATGAAGGTGATGCAAGAAAAGACTTTGCCATATAGTTTATCATTGAATGACTACCGCAAACAGCCTTCTTATGCTGAAAAGAAGTGCTATGCTAATTCTGGACATTACTATTATGCTTCCAGACAGAAGATGACCGGGAAAATAAATAAAAGCTATTTCTCAAGATGGAACATGGTACTGAGAAAACCTGATTGACTATCAAAGCACCTCAAAGTACAAGACACAGATTGTTGCCTACAACTCAGAAAAAGTGGTTAATAGGAAGGAGCAGAATAAGAGGAACATAGATTTCCTACTGGAGTGAAAAACCATCCTGGAACAATATTCTGTAACAATGAACTTTACAATGACATTTGGTGGCATATGAATTTGAATTCGGCAGAAACACATCAATTAACAAAAGAAACCTTGATGCAATTAATAAATAATAACAAGACCGGCCTACTAAGAGCAGATGCCCTGCCAAGAGAATGGAATATGAAAGGCCAGCAAAATCTTTCAGAAACCTGACATCACGGGACATTTGCAGCTTTTCTTAAACTCTACATATTATGTACATACCTGCAAAGCAAGGAACTCCTGTAAACATAAACACAGAGACATTGATACAACAAGGAATCTGTAATGGTTCTGTTGCAGACGTGATCTACCGATGTACTCCTTGCTCTTTTGGTATAACTATACCCATCAAAACGTTAAAGGGCTCCCTAGGACCATAGACAAAGGATTCTTGCTATATTCTGGACTTCCAGTAATGTGGTGCATGGACAGAAAAATTATAATTACGAAAGCAATCATGCTATTTTTTTCCCTGTATCAGAAATGTGTCAGTGACAATGTGTAATACAATACAGATACTATAATTAATGGTATAAAATAAACACATAATGTGTTAATTACAAAGGTGGATAGACTTTGTGAATAACTGAAACGCAATTGAAGATTATTGCTAAAATGCCATATGCAGCTGCAGTCTGGCCTACAAACAAATATATTAGACATAAAGTTTAAGAGCATAACAGCTAATTACCCAGATGAATAATTGAATCATGATAGTTAAAGATCGTATGATTACAATAACAACTGCAATAATGAATAATGTTTAAACTTTAGAAGAAAGTGTAAAATGTTTTTATTAAATCAAAAACTACTTGATATTCGTTTAAGTTTGCAAAGTGGTATAATCAATATATAATCTAATTAATATAAGTGAAGTACTTCAGCAGTTAAAATTTAACTGAAAGACAGGCAGAAACTTTACTTCACTTATCACAAACCTATATTTACAATGATAAAAATATTCAGTCGGCCAGAGCGAAGGCCAGTCAATGGAAAGTCAAAGAGTATTATGGATTAACGGTCCTGGTAATATACATGATGATTTTGGAAATTGATCATTTAGGTCACCTATTGCAAACTGGTGAAAAGATGTCAAAGATATAAATTCAACATCCATACCACTCTATGTATATATATATTAAAATACACGTACAAATATTTTATCTATCGGTTTTTCAAATACCAAGGAAATGTTATTTGGTTTGTGATGGTTAAAGGTACATAAAACCACCTATACAAAGGTAGAGTTAAAATATAAATACCTTCAATAGTGTATCTGAGTGCTTTCTTAACTCACTTTTAGAAATAATAAACATTCAAATCATCTTAAGCTACACCCAACAGCCACTGAAAAATATACTTAAACAATTAAGATTCACATTGTCAAGCATCCAATCTCACGAACGTAACTTTCCACAATGGCTGTCAGATCTTGGTAAAAAAATGTTTTTAAGACAATTTGTGGGTGTTTCTGGTATTTTAAGCCACTAATAACTGTAGTTATTATATTTACTAATTGTAACTCAGGGAATAAGTTGTCTCCTACCTAACAGGACAATGAAAGATAATTAACGTCATATTTCCAATTAGCAACTATTCTAAATAGATTGAGAGATTTTGAATAAAGGAGTATTTTTAACATTTAAAGAGAATTTTTGTAATTTTACATACCATTGTGAACAAAGGCGGTAAATACTTTGCTGCTTCAAATTATCCTTATATATCTAAATCATATACAAGGGTTTTTATATTTAATACAAAACACTAGAAAGATTAACTATGTTACTATTTCATCTATCATTATTATACAAAGTATAACAAATGTAAAGATTTTTCCACAGATTTTACCTGTTAACATTTTTAGCACAACAGCACCTGATGTCATTGAGATGTCTATCACTGAGATGTTACAAAGATTCCAATACAGCAAAAAGAGGCGTTCTTGAGAATCCACTTCGATTGCTGTATCAACATAACATTTACTATAATGGGATCCATGTCACCTAAGACAATGTCTTGGAAATGCTGTCAATTAATTTATTCCGTAAAAGAATATCGGAGAGTATCCAATCTATACACATCATAAACGGTGTAAAAATGTTTCATAAAAAAAACAAAATAAAAAAACACACCAAAAGACAAAGACAAATACCAACACCATCACCACAGTGATAACAGATAATGATTGATTTAATATCTGCAACCAATTCTAGCCAAATATTTGGAAAGCTGGACTCTACAATCTATACTCTACAACAAATACCCGGGTATTCTACAAACACAACCTCCAGCAATGTATCTAAGGAATGTAAACTTCTACAGGCCTTTAAAGACTTTGGATTACAAATACAATTAGTACTTTTAACTTTGGATTACAATCTGCATCGGGATGCATCCAAGAATATCTTACTCTGGAACTTGGTGTTCTTTCCCAGACAAAAGCTTTGCTCATTTTAATCAACCACTTTTACAGGCAAAGATCACACTACGGATGTTTTACTGTTACAACAATGATCAAAGATGCTGGGAGCAAAAAAAAACCTAGACTATTGGAGAACTTTGGTTTACTAATTTAAGGAAGAAATGGTCTACAATGCCCACAGTTTAATGGAGAGGGTGTTATGGGCAAATGCAAATATTACAAGTTTTAGAATGAAATGTTGTATTTCTTAAACTGTGTACTTTGTCTTTAAGAGATATTGCAAATTGACAAGGTGTTAGAAATGGAACATATTGTTTTGCATAGATGTTTGCGCCATTTTGTCCCAGACAAATTACAATAACAATAATGCATAAACAAGCTTCAAGGCTATGCTACGACTCTTTCAGTACACATTATACTGTGGTAACCACAAGTTAATGGAACTTCCCCAAATCCGGGAATCTCCCACGACTGTGCACTTATGTCTTAGTATAAACAACAGATAAGCTATTCAGACTTTAAGATGCCATCTTGAACTAAGTCAGGAACATTTACATGACTTGTGCACTTGCTTTTAGTTATGGCCTTGTATCTTTACCAATTTAAGGGAGGTCCTAAATTGATTTAAAGCGGACAAGTAACTTTTTCATATATGAACTATGGTGACCCTAGAATGACGACACCTAAGGTATAAATAGGTGTACTTTTAAAATGTTAAGAAACAGAGGAGAGACTTGGAGACAGACGCTGCTCCATCTTAAAATGACAGAGAGGCTGACATGATGACATGTCCAGAAGGGAATGTTAACCTATTAAGGATATTTGCAAGCATTTAGTTTCATCTTATAAACTCTGCTATAATGGATTTTATATGTCTATATTTATATTTTTATATAATAAATATAAAAAAGACAAAACTACTGCTTCCAAGACAATCCTTATTTTATATTGTATTCTCAATTATTTATATATGTTAAATAGAGGATCTCTTACTAACTATATAAAATTATGGCTAAGATATCTGTATGGTTAGCCCTACTAAGTTCTATGCTTTAAGACATTATAGTGGTAAATAAGGGAACCGCCTGCGGTTACAGCTGAACACCAGCGATGTGCTTCGAGCAACACTGACAGGAAGCACCTATTTTATGTATGTATGTCAAGGCTCTGAAAAGGCAGTGTTTACAGTTCTAAGGCTGCAGGGACATGCTACAGATAGCAGAACCAGTACATTGAGCTATAGTGGTTCTGGTGACTATAGTGTCTCTTTAAGCCTGTATCTATATTCAGCCATGTATTTAATTTTTAAAATGTGTTTAAATTAAATTGTCTCTGTCACCCCACCACCACTAAAAGAAAGTAAAAAGTTAGTATGTCATAAAGATATAATCTCACAAAACTCTCAGTGACTCTTAGAATTTCACTGAAACTCCAATGCAGTCAAAAGATAGGGACTACTGTCTTATGCGTTTTTCCCGTGTCTGGCAAAACTTGACAAAAGGCAAAGCCGCTGCCACCAAAATGTGTTATTTCCCCCAGCCATCAATATTGACAGCTGTGAGGAAAAAGGCAAGGTCTCATAGTATCCTCCATAGACATCAAATTTTGGAGCATTTTTGCTTCTCAGAAATTCACATTACTCTATAAAGACATACCACCTAAAAAAGAGAACTTGTAATTTTCAGTAGCCAGCATATAAAGATATAGTGCTCCCCTACCTCCCATAGAGTAAATCCAAGCAATTACTGTGGTGTATCAACTATGAATTAGGAAGCATTTAGGGTTGGAGCTTTTACAGATGCAGTAGACTGCCTCACTCAAATTACTCACCCAGTCACCTGACTAAGAGTTATGGAACTAGCCACACCTAAGCTAAAATCCCTTAACCGTAAGCCAACCTTAGTCTTATTAAGTGAACTCTGTGTTTAAACTTTAACCTAACTGTACCTTAACCTAAGCCAACAGCAGAGGAACTTCTCCAGTGAATGACAGAAACAGACGTTTTCCGTGTTTACATATTACAGACTGTTCTGTAAATGGTGTGCACTGTGTGATAGCTACATGTGATGCTATATATATATCTTTGCTTCTAAATCATATGATACATGATGTATCGATGTGAGTTTTTCATCTCCCGTCCAGGTCACAGACATTGACCAGCCAGATTTAAGGCATAGCCCAGGAATTTTCACTTCAATCAAGCAGTGCTCACTCAGATAATTGGTCAGTTTTGGGTCACTTCTTTTAGCTAAAGTTGACAGAAGAATCGACCAATATCTCTCTCCAGAATGAGCAGGGAATTAGCCCCAACTGGTACCTATACATAGGACATACAATTGAAAGAAAGAACAACACTCTGAAACGTAGTGTATGGAATCCAGGAGCTGACTAGTGATGATGGCTGAAATAGGATAATATGAGTATAAAAAATCAAGTACTGTGCCTTTAAGATGAATAATACATAAGAGAATAAATGAAAATAGGATAAAAAAAGTGGAATAAAACAGATAGAGGATATAACTGATAAACCTCAAAATAGAGGTATAGATGAAATAATGTCTGAAGAGTAGACACACATATATCCAAGAAATACAGAAATAAAATGTAATTAGGAATAAATGAGTGCTGGGCCTTTAAGAGATAAAACGTGGGAGAAAATAAATGGATATAGAATGGCACTAATAACCATCAAGATAAAAATAGTAATAGAATGGTAAAGGGTAGAAAAGATAAAATAGAATAAAAAATATATATAAAAAAAAAGATATAATAGAATGATCTTGAATCAAATAATAAAATGAGCTTGAATCAGATAATAGATAAATGTATAGTGTTGGTGTCTCAAACCCTGAGATATGCAGGGCGAAATAACACTTCCACTAGATATTATACTTTGTATCTGCAAAGATGGTAAACATAGTTGAATAAGATAAATAGCAACACAGTATATGGAACTGTTTGCTTAAAGCAATGCAATATCGCTATAGACTGAAGTATGTTATAATAATATTGTAGAAACTGGATCGGTTAAGAAAAACCAGTTTATTATCAAAAAATATATAGAAACATAAAAATATAGTAAAAATACCGATCAGGAACAGTCTGTGATGGTATTACCAGTCTGATGAAAGTCTATTGATGGTATGAACCCTCGGATTAACTTAGGATGGATGTGGATTGTACTGTGCCAGAAAACCGTCTGTTGGATGCAGCTGCCAGTGAGGACGGCGTGCGTCTGTGTGTACGTCCCGACAGGACCTCACTCCAGGGGACGAACAGAATCGGCGATCTCTGTAGCAGTGTTTGCCAAGGGTTCTTTGTGTGGGAAGACTTTCAGCCGGTGTAGTTGATCTGTAACCTGCCTTCTCGGTCTGTCTTACGCGTTTCGTAGGAGTGGCCCTACTTCTTCAGAGACGG
Organism: Pelobates fuscus; assembly: GCF_036172605.1. Lineage (NCBI taxonomy): Eukaryota > Metazoa > Chordata > Amphibia > Anura > Pelobatidae > Pelobates > Pelobates fuscus. The sequence continues at coordinate 290,192,055 of NC_086320.1, read as the reverse complement.
AATGTGGTCAAGTCCTTCAGTCTATTCTTTTATACAGATGTTTCTGATTGCTAATACAGTTCTTCCAGTTAGCTACTGAGCTCCTGGCTTTGCTGTGAATGGGCAATATAATGCTACACACACACTGGACTGGCTGCTAGTGACACATGGACGAGCAGGACAGGACTTTTTTTTTCCCCTAACAAGCGCGCACACGTGTTATAAAATCAATCCCTGCGCGCCGCAGTTACGAAACCAGTCATGCACGCGCCATCGTAACTGCGGCGCGCGGGGATTGATTTTATAACACGTGTGCGCGCTTGTTAGGGGAAAAAAAAAAGTCCTGTCCTGCTCGTCCATGTGTCACTAGCAGCCAGTCCAGTGTGTGTGTAGCATTATATTGCCCATTCACAGCAACGCCAGGAGCTCAGTAGCTAACTGGAAGAACTGTATTATACTCACATTATCCTATTTCAGCCATCATCACTAGTCAGCTCCTGGATTCCATACACTACCTTTCAGAGTGTTGTTCTTTCTTTCATTTATACCTATAGGTTTTTGTGAATCCCTATTGTATTTTCCAGTGTGAGCAACTTAGTGTTAGTTAGACTCCCTCTCATATGTGCATACACTAGGTATACCAGAATCCTCTATTACATAGGACATACAATTGTTTGATATTGGTCATTAAATACCTTTTTTTTTTCAATCACAAACTAGTATGCCCAAATACTTAGATTGTTAAAGTGAGCTTCCTTGTCTTTGATTTCTTTTTTTTATGTAATCATATTACAGAGAAACAGTCACAGTGCAGATAATCGATGTGTTTAAATAGATTTGGTGGCTGTAAACACTCATCCTTGACCTACCAACCTAACCTTCTACATCATTTCTATTGATGTTAGTATTACAATCCTGCAAAGGCCAATGCTCATTAATTGAACTGTTCTGTTTGCATTCGTTTAAGAGCCTGTGTTCATGTTAAAGGGGGATAATATATTTTCCAAATAATGTTTGTTTTGCTTTAAAGGGACACTATAGTCACCTGAACAAGTTTAGCTTAATGAAGCAGTTTTGGTGTATAGAACATGCCCCTGCAGCCTCACTGCTCAACCCTCTGCCATTTAGGAGTTAAATCCCTTTGTTTATGAACCCTAGTCACACCTCCCTGCATGTGACTTGCACATCCTTCCATAAACACTTCCTGTAAGGAGAGCCCTATTTGGGCTTTCTTTATTGCAAGTTCTGTTTAATTAGGATTTTCTTATCCCCTGCTATGTTAATAGCTTTCTAGACCCTGCAAAAGCCTTCTGTATATGATTAAAGTTCAATTTAGAGATTGAGATACAATTATTTAAGGTAAATTACATCTGTTTGAAAGTGAAACCAGTTTTTTTTTTTCATGCAGACTCTGTCAATCATAGCCAGGGGAGGTGTGGCTAGGGCTGCAGAAACAGAAACAAAGTGATTTAACTCCTAAATGACAGTGAATTGAGCAGTGAAATTGCAGGTGAATGATCTATACACTAAAACTGCTCTATTTAGCTAAACTAATTTAGGTGACTATAGTGTTCCTTTAAGTGTAAAATTATGAATATTCCTCTAATTCCACTTCCTGGTTCAAAGGGATGAGTGTAAAGCAATGGAAGTTAAAGAGAAAATTGTATTTATGCGACTGCTGAAGATATAACTGTGGGTATTTTTTTTCTTACGTTCTCTGCATTATTCACTAGGGTGAAGGAATAAGGAACTGTCACTTACTGTAGAAATGCAGGAGCTTTAGAGCTGAATTTACTTTGAATAATTTTTTTCCGATTTATTTTTAATGTATTCTCAATTTAATGCAATGGTGCCCCTTTAACTCCTTTCTAATTGTACTGTACCATATTCCAACTCATTTAATATAGTAAAACTGAATTATAAAACACCAGTAACTAATGATAGTCTGAATAAAAGTCATACCACAATTCTGCAAAAATCCCCAAAAATATACCAGTAGAAGAAATACATAATTCCATTCCAACTTAGTTCAGAGATTTGACTTGCCTCAGCTGTCAGTAGACAGACTATGATTCCTTAGTGAGTTTATATATTATGAAGAGGAACAACATAGCCTCTGTTAACCCAGAGTACATTACTGCAATAAACTGCAAGGCATGTCATTCTGAAAACAGTAATCATCACAAACATGCTGCTAAAACATAATAACAAAATGATTATATCAAACAAATAACCAGCTGGCAGGTTGCCATGTTATATTTTATCCCATATTATGTAGCCTTTTGTGGTAGATTAGTTATATATTATCCCCCCTTCCCATGCCCAAATGTCTGTGAAGCCTTGAGGCAAGTGTTATGTCTCCCACAGACATGTCATTAGGTGATAAAGTCCAGATTATGACATTAAAAGTTATTTTCTACCCATTCTAATGAATACAGTTTATTATACAAACACAATACATGGAAAATAAGCCATACTACTTCTGACTTAATAAAACAAATTACAAGTTAGCTATTGTAATGATGGACAACAGATCCCAGGAATGTCAGCCATCTTGTAGCACATTCTCTACATTAGAATACAACAGTGACAAAATGGTGAGAAAAAAAACAAAGACACTACTCCTGGCAAGACTGGCTTGTGGAGAAAAAGATACTTGTACAAGAGCAATGCTTTCTTCAGTTACTTTTCTAGAAGGTCATACCATCAGGAGTGTATCCATGTATCATGGAGTTCGACAGCAATTAAACTCACATAAATATGTTCTGGAATAGCAGTGAATGTGACAAACTGTAAGGACTATTTATACATAATATCTGTATATTAGCCAATATTTGAAGCAGTGGCTGCTCAGAGTGTTCTTTTTTTTAGGTGTGGTTCTGCATGTTGGGTCACAGTTCATCCTGACATTACGACAGGTCCATGGACCCGGTAGGCTTAAGTCAATAAAAGTCAACAAATATTGATCAGTTCTCTCTGTCTCTTCATTCTGCGCACCTCCAACCTCAAGTGTGTTCTGCCTCACACTCACACCAGCAGGCTGTTGTAGCAGAATCCTATGCACACATTACCCCTTATTTCAACTTGTCTCTTCCTCATCAATTTGGGGGCAATTCGCATGAACATAGGGGATTCCTAAACCAAGTTGAGTATCATTTTGAAGCTTCCCTTTGATCTATTCAGACTGTGTTAACATTGTTTACCTTATGAACCAATTAACAGGCACAATTCTTCCTTGGGCTAACCCTTTATGGGAGAGAAAAAGGTCCATAGCTTATAACAAAGCTTTTTATACCATTAATAGGAGAAAAATATTGCTAAATCATTGATGCAAATTAAACAAGGCAGTCATTCTGTAGCCAATAACGCTATTGAATTTTGAACACCTGCAGCAGAGGTTGACTGGACTAACAGTTCCATGGTGTCTGCTTTTTCTGAGGGCCTTTCTGATACTATTCTAGATAGTACAGTAGCTAGAGGGCTACCAGCACATTTGGAGGATTTTTTAAAATACATAATGCAAATTGAAAACAGGCTCAGGGAGAGAGAAAAAAATGAAGACCTAAATATTTGTCTGTCAGTTCCTCAGGCTTTTTGCTTAGCTCCTTCTACTCCTGCAGTTGCACGTGAACCTGAGTCTCTGCATTTGGAAGTGATGAAGTTATCGGAAGCTGAGAAGCAATTAAGTTTGTGTAAGGTTTTATGTCTTTATTATGGGGAAAATGGACACCTACACAGATCTTGTTTGGTCCATCCTGGAAACATACATACCTAAGAACCATTAGGGTACTGGCCTTAGGTGTTTTTCATATGTCCCCAGCTATGCCTCATACTAGATTCCTACTTTCAGGACATAATAGGTACAAAAAGATCTGTGCAGATGTGACGGCAACAACATATATACCCAGAATAACAATTTTAAAAGTATGCAGGACTGTGGCCCTTTACAGAAAAAGGATGTACTGAAGAGGTAAAAAAGGGGAAACGTGGAGGAGTAATTCCCTATGGGATAGTTTCTAAAGCAAAACAGAACAGGAAAATAGGAAGTATCGTTATAATATAAATTGAGGAATACACAAAACATTTTTTTGCACCCAACATAATCTTACCAGAAATGGAATGTCCCATTAAAAAACAGTCACATATTAATGAGCTTAGAAGTACCAAAATGACTATCGTAGATTAATTAAGTGGATGACCAAAAACACTTGCCAGAGGTAAAGCTAGTTCTTAAGCTAGAAAATCAGACTAGACTAGAATACATCTTGCCATTATTCTGCACATGATGCAAACCACTGGTAACGTTATAGTTTATAGTTACAGTTTAATCTATAGTTTATACAAATAAAAAAATCATGTTTTTTTGTGTTTTTTTTGTAAATCTTTCTTTTATTATGGCATTTGCGTTATGGGATACAGAAGAAAAAGAGGCGGCATTGTGGGGTAATACAAGTTGATGAAAACAAGATGGAATGTAGTGCACTCCTAATAAAGACTGCCATATTTTATTTATTTTTTTAAATGTCAAGTAAACATAGCAATACAAGCAATTGTTTAAGAAATGGGTGCAAGGGTTAGTTAGCGATTGCTCAAATGGTAGGTTTCATGTGCACAATATAACAGGTTAATCAAGCTATGTGTTAAGCCGCACGGTTAAACATATTCACACAGGCTAAACTCAGATGTAGCGTGCTATAATGAAAGAGTACTCTGACTGCTCTTATCCTAAAGCAGGTTTGAGGAGAGATGGTCATAGTTCATTATGTGTAGAGCATGTTAGGTAATTATCAACAGCGTCTGTGATTTATAAGCAGGCTTGTGGTGCCACAGGAAATATAACAAGCTAGCAATACAAAACATATCAGACATTTGTAGGGCTGTAGCCAACATCGCCATTTTCCTTAGATTCGGTGTATATTCAAAATTATAAGACAAGCTTGATGAGGGTGTCAGTAGTGTTTTGCAAGATACTATGTAGTAAGGCATAGACTTACATAGACTTACTGTGCCCACTGGGTATAAGATAGGCATAGTAAACGGGTTAGGTTGGCTGTTGGGTTAGGTAGCATTATGTCATATCGCTAGCATGGTAAAAACAAAAAGAGATCCTCATAGGAACCTGCAACAATGCGAGGGCAAGCTTATGGAGCTGCCGACATGCTTGGCAGCCAACAAAACTAAGTAAATGACAAAATCAGGTTAAATTAAATGAATAGGCGTTCATGTCTCTGGGCTTACAGTCACTTATAGCAGTGGGGGAGCATCCAAAGTCCTGTTCTGTGTCCAGGCTGGTAGCTGGGCTGCGGTCCCTCACCCTATGCCACCGGTGTGCTGTATGAGGTAATCCACTCTGTGACCCTGCGTGATGATCATGTTGGTGTTGCGTGGGCCGCGGTGTCTCCTGCTCCAGCCCCAGGCCTCATGGAAGGTCTGCATCTGTGTTCCAGTGCAGCCGGGTCTTCCCCTTTATGGGTGCTGCGGAGGACCACGATGGTGCGACGCCGCCAGCGGCGGGCGGTCCTCCGGCATCATGGGCAATGCTTTTGGGGTTTACCCCATTTGGCCTTCAGCCCAGGTAGGCAGCGAGCCTGGGTGGCGTGTGCTCCAGGCTGGGATCTGCCCGAATGGGGCTCGCTCGGCCCTTTCTCCTCGGCTTCCCTAACCTTCCGCACATGTCCCGGTGCTTGCAATGCCATACGCCGCTCCAGTTGCTTCCAGAAGCGCTGGAATGCCTTGTCTATGTGTCGGAGGGAGCGCTCGATCATGTCTTTGCCGTGGCCTGCATCTGTAGGCACCATTCGTGTCGTGGCATGTGTGCTAGGCCCGCTTTGCGTTGGGCCAGGTCTTTGCAGGGAGTGAGGGTGTGAGCGAGAACCTGCTGCTTGTCGATGGGGACCGGGATGATCCCCGCCGGTCCAAAGGGGGGAAAACGAGGGCCCAATATCGAGTGTCCAGTCGAGAATGGCGTTGAAGAAGCGCCCGCCTCCTCTGCGCCAGCCATGATTGTAGGCCGCATACGGTATTCGGGCAAATCTCGCTTCAATTGTGGCATGTTTGGTACCCGTTGGTTTGCCCGGGTGTCACCAGTAGCTTAGTGGCCCTTGTGAGTCATGCACTCGCTGTCGTTTGGTGATTTTGTCGCTTTATTTGCCAGTGAGAGCAGGAGCTGTGTCCACAGGCATCCGCTCAGCTCGGCGATCAGGCCCCGCCCCCCCCTCATGTTGGGTTTTAAAACAAAGTCTTCAGGATGCATAAGGTGAAGAAGTGAAGAATAACCTGGTGATGTTAAGTAGAAAGTATGGGTCTAGAAAGGCTTTGCTTGTGATCTACATCATACCACAAAACAGTAGAACATAATACCATGATTTGGACATAGATGCATACATATGGCTGCCCATATATTTATTATCCACGTAGCTATCCCAATAGCAGGTTGGAGATGAAACATTGTATCTGCTTAAATCAAAATAAATTAAAGGGACAATCATCACTTTGAGACACCTGCCTCATTCAAAAGATTTCGCTGTGAATGAGATCGTAACCTCACTCTGCATGCTGAAAAAAAGAGATAAATATGATGTTTACCTGCTTCTATTTTCTTATATTTTTCACACTCACTCTATGGGGGGCTCTGATCTAACCAATTAGTGTCCTATTCCTACGAATGCTGGGAAAGTGCACTGGGCATGAATCGTAGATTAACACATGTGCAGCTTGAAGAACTCTTCACCTTACAACATTCTGAAAGGAAGGAAACAGAGGAAGTGTGATCATACAGTGTGATCATACAGAGCAGGCTCCGGTCTCGGTTTTCTCTCTCCTAATGCTGGATAGTGATGCCCTTTTTCTCTCTGAAATTTAGATGGGTGTGTAAGGAAAGTGGTAGGAGGCTGAAGAAACTCCTCTCGCTGAGAGGTGTGCCCAATAATGGAATCTCACGGCATTTATAGTAAGTTTATAAATGTTTATTACATCATTTTTTAAGTTTTTCTTGCTTTATTTTGGTTTGTATATTTGTTTAAAAGTGTTTGCTTGCTGATTTATAAAAATAATTGTCAAGTGATGCATGTCCCTTTAATCAAAACCCATTGGAAGACACTTCATTATGACGAAAGGTTAACCATAAACATTTTGCAAAAGAAATGATAAATTTGAATTTCGAGGCCTGTTCAATATATTTGACAGGTCAAGTCATTCAGCAGTCCTAAATTTAACTCTCATGCATTTCACATGCTGAAAAAAAATCCCCAAACCCCATAAAAAAGAGAAATCAAAGCTGGTTGAAAAAAAAGATCTAGTAGAACATCACCAGGGAAGGTGTCTATACTGCCCAGAGCCTGGAGATGTCAAAAAGGTGCTGACCAAGCAATAATATGTAGGCAATTATTTTCTCCCCTTAAAATATGTATTTTAGTCATTCCTCCCTAGTCCACTTTTTATTAACTTGAGTACTAAAATGTAATTTTATTTTTATTTTTATAGTCATTGTTTAATTTAAAATCAAATGTTCTTTTTAGAGCGTATGTACTGTCATGCTACTGTTTTATGACATTCCTAGCAGTTTGTACATTGAGTGCCAGCATGCAAAACTGTGTTTGCAGATTTTAAAAAAATATATATGACATTTAAAACAATACTAAAGTTGTATTTTTTTAAAATGCATTTACTTTTTTCCCTCTTAAGAAACCGTTTTTAGTTTTCAGGTTATAGCCAAATTCATTCTATGAATACACTGGACTTCAACAGTCAATATGCATGAAGGTGCTTTTTCCCCCTTAATAAACAGGAGATCTACATATCTAGCTCTTATACCTAATAACTAGATCTTCTGTACCAACGTGGTGTGATATCTATGAGATCTCTATGAGGAAAACGCAGAGCTTACATGAAAATGCCTGAAGGGAGCTATTATACTCACCAGAACAACTACATTAAGCAATAGTTGTTCTGGTGACTATAGTTTCCCTTTAAGAGTGTCCACAAACCAATAGGAACCAACACTTGGTCAGTAGAGCACAAAACCTTAAGAGATGTATGTTATGAAAATGTTGTCTATCCTAAAGGGCTGCTAAAATTGCCGTTTTACTTCTTTAAAATATTCAAATTGTATTTTTAAAGTTTAGAGGTTTAGAATTTTAGATGAAGGTAGAAGGTTGATTCAGGGAGAAATTGGATTTTCTTTTCTGAATATTTGTAGACTGCCCTAGATTCAAAATTAGACTTTTGTCTGTAGCAACATAAACGATGGAGCTTTTTGGATGTACACCTAATATCTGCCTGACTTTATTGTACACCCTGTAAGTATGAAAATTTACTTGTATTTCCTTATATTGTATATGCGGAATAACTATGGATTGCAGTCATAAAATATGTAACAAATACAAGGACACTTTTTGCTTTGCATCAGATTACATTGATTTCTCCTTTCTAGAATTAGCGAGGCAGCACTATTTAGACATTAAAGGTAAACTACCATATTTTATTTACTTAATTCTGCTCACAACATAAATTAAACATCCTTTAATGCACAGCTGTGATAACACGTTCTGTCCTTAACATACTTCATAGAAGACTTCTTCACAGTGAATTAATTTACATATTCTGTCAATTGCACATTTGTTGCACTATATAGATACTGTAGATAGATTGCCACTTTGAATAATTCCTTTTGCATTATTCATGTTTAATTTTCATGTATTATACTCCAAATAACAGCATATGTATGTGTGTTAACTGCAAACGTTAAAGCTTAAGCATGTACAAATGTATTATTTGGCACCGTTGAGTTGTTTTTACTTTTTCCTGAAAAAATTGCTGTAAAAGTTTCAACTGACTTTAGTATCACATATGCTGATGTTACATTACTCACGTCAGTTATTAATGTATTTCTCGTCTCTCTATACAGACCTTTGCAGAGTTATAGCTGGTGTGATTACTCCTTTAGCAAGCACTTGCTACAGAAATATAAAAAAAAAAAAGAGTGATAGCTATCCATCACAACTACTACAACCACTATAGAAACTGTAGAGGTGATAGTGCTTAGAGTGTCCCTTTAAAAACTTTTTTAAGTCCTGAGGCATTTCCAAAACTCTGTGTGTTTGTTACTGAGGATGTTTTTGCATTTTTGCTATATGTTTGTTCCATTGTTCTTTCACATTAAGTGGACCTATATACTATATATTTTTTAAAAGGACAGAAAATTCTTTGTTCTGATAGTGTATATGCATGTATAGCATTATTTATAAAAAAAATGTAAAAAAGTGAGGATTTAAAAAGGTACTAAATCGAAACAGATTCACTTATTAGTACTGAATAATGAAGTGCCCCATGTGTTCAGGATTTCATTTTTTTTGGAAGTTATAGGATAAATATTGCAAGGAGTGATTTATAGTTTTAGAGTTAAACCTTTGCAAAATATGGTCTGTTGAGACAATGACTTAACAGCAATCACATTAAACTATTAACCAAAACCACTACATAAGAATAGCACATTTATAGAAATTGGATCGCCAGAGCATTTTGACACTTTTTAATTATCTATTTTATCATCAAATTCTGCAAAATGTAATATGTTATGTTTTTACTATATATGTTTCTTAAATGGGAATTTCACAGACTTTGTGTCCCACTCTGTAAATATCACATCATTTAATCCTGCTTCTGCTCTTGAATATAGCAAAAGCCCCATATAGACATTTGCAAGATTTTTTTGAAGTTATTGGGTTAAATGGCAGATTTTTTAATATCAAGTTTCAAGTTTCTAATTTTTACTAATGGATTCAATGAATTTTCACTAGTGATACATCATGAAATATTCCAGTCTTGACACTGCTTTCTGACTTTAGACAGTCACCGTAAAAGGCACCATGACAAAGTGCATAATTAATGACAAGGTACCCTGTACAGCAGTCATTACAAAGGATTATGAAGAAACCAGAAACATTTGGGATATGGCTGTAAAATCTAGAATAAGGAACAAAAAATGATACACATCAACGTTTTCTAATTTGGGACGCATGAGATCGTGGAATGCGGAAGTATTATTCCGTCCGTACTTCGGGTTCCGGATGGCCACAGGTGCTATAGATTTCAATCGGGACGAAGTGAGAATGAAGAATTAAACTCGAAGCTGAAGAGGAACGGCAACTACACCAATAGAAACTGGGATGAATGGAAACACCCATGAATTCACCAATGGACATAGGGAGTAGCCCTATATAAGGGGACCAGTAGATGGGGGGTATTAGGCTGCTTTGCCACTGTAACTGCTATTTGCATTGATTTTAATCTGTATGGTCCCTGAGGCAGTTCCAGTACTGGGAACGAAACCCGTAGGACCTTTGTTCTTTTTATATTGTATAATTTATAGGTTATGTTCACCTTCCAATAAAGCTGCTGACCTTTTTACATCCTTGCCTACTGAAGTCCGGTTTTACAACTACTCTACTGGATCAACAGAAGGGATTAATGGTGCCCCAAAAATATCAGGGGATGCACCCTTGAGCGCAATAACCATCTTCATCTTGTGAGTGTATTCTATTGAGCACATATCTGTTCACAATAATTGCATTACACTGTATATCTTTTTTTGTTCCTTATTTTAGATTTTACAGCCATATCCCAAATGTTTTCTGGGTGATGACCTGGGGAGGCTGTCTCATTTATTGTTAAGATAAGTATATTTTTATGCTTAGTATTCACTTAACACATTCACATTGTGGTGATACCTTTTTTTATTACAAAGGATTAATCTGTTCACTCTCTTTTGTAACTGATACTGAATAAAATCTTAGATTCACTTTAATTTGCTGTATTCTTTCCTCTGAGAAATGACACTTCTTACTTTTTTGTCACAGAAGAGTTCTTTCTTATCCTTTCCTATCCTTAAAGTGTAAAAGTGGTTTTAAAGGCTCTATTAATCATCCATTGCAGGCATGCCTTAATCAGGAGGCCTCTCCTTGAGTTTCTCTGACTCTTCTAAAAATAATACCCTTGGGAACAGTTGCTGCATATTCACAGGAACCTTCCCTCAGGATTGCTCTTGATTAGATGAAGGGGATAACTGCTATGGACCTTGATACCGCATTGCCTATATTGTTGCTGTGCATAAATTAGGCTATTTCACTCACTACAATATGTAATTGAAACATAAAAATGTAAATAAAATTTCGGAAACAAAGTTTTCATTTAAACAAAATGTTCTCCTTCAGCCTCGGGATCACGTCTAAGACTTACTTTTTTAATACGGAATTAAAAACGTTATCTACACAAAAACGTACCATGTATATCCTTATCAATATCTCCAGTCATTTCGCTGTCTTACTCCTGGAATATCTAAATGAGTTAAATCTATTAAATCACTGTTCTTTGTCAGGTTCATTCATCATTTATTCTCAATACTTTTTGAGAAAAAGAATAATTAACAGCCACAATCGCTTAATCCTAAGCATGGCCTTAAACAAAGAAACAAAAATGAGAGCTCTAGTCTTAATATATATTAAATGATGCTACTTTTCACAAACATTGTGGAAATTATCTGGTTATAATATAGAAAGTACATATAATTATTATTACAGTTCTACAGGAAGTAATATATATTATTTAGGGATAGGCAGATCTGTCTGTCTGTCTGTCTATCTATCTATCTATCTATCAATCTATCTACCTATTTTTATATGGATGCACCTGTTTAACACTTTACTTGATAATCAATTAAGGGCAGCACCTGAGTGTAGACCTTCAAAGTAGTTCTGATGTACATATAGAAGTATAAACCAATATTGTCTGTTCCTACCAGTGACCATTAGACTCTATTTGGGAGTGTAAGGCAGTACATATATAAACAAAGTAAATTGTGATTAGAAACTCTGAACTGTGAGTCGTGTGCAGCTTACTTATATTGCAGAGTCATGTCTTCCCATCAGCACCACTCATTTTAAATCAATACTTCTAATTTAAATTACTTTTATTTGATTTTTTTAATAAATATGAAAGGATATTTACTTATACTTACCTCGCTTACTCCTACGTAATTTCCTCTAATATATCTGTTCACAGAGGGGAAGTCTACGTTCTGGAATAAGAAGATTTCCTGGCTCTCAGGGGAAACAAAGCAATTAGGGAATGCTATGTATAGCATTTATAAGAGGCCAGAATATACATTAATTTTAGATTTACTTTCCACACTGTTGTTTTTTTGCTATAAACAATTGAATATATTTATATTTGAGTATTTTTTTTTTATATTTTGTATATATGAATTTTACTTTTTATGATAAGTATGAATAAATCTTCTCAACATTGTTTAAAAAAGAAAAAAAAGATAGTCTAACATAGTGAAATGTTAAAATGATTATTGATTTTTTTTTAAGGAATAGAACTGAAGGCCATACTGAGATGATTTTGAATTCTTCTGTAAAGGGTTTTCACTTCCTAAACCACAATTAGTATTGTGCTAGAAACCTTATAAAAGTGAATAATATTTAGATAACAGGGTGTATTTTTATTCAATAAAGGGCAAATTATTTAACAGTGCATAAAAACCATAAAGTGATGCTTATATAGCAAGGTATTTCCTTATTGATATATCCTACAAAAGAAGAAAACACAAATCCATAGTGCATACTGTTTACATAAAAAGTGATTGTTATAAAACTATAGTTTGTGGGTTTTATGCACTGTTTAAATCCCTCATTATATGCCATGTTTTATAACGATACAATCTGCTGTATAAATAAATAGTTTTAGGGTGTTTATTGTACTTTGATAATAAGTTGCACTCTATGGTTTCACTTTTCAAAAAAATATTTACAATTTACTGATTTTTTAAGATTTCTAGCACAACACTAATTGTGGTTTATGTTTTTTATTTTTTTGCACATAGTGTAAAGTATTTGTAGCTGAAATTTCACCTAATCTTACAGTTTAAGCTCCTGCACACATACACTGGTTGTTAGTGACATTGCACAGGGTCTTCAGAGCGTTTTGCTAGTTTGCCTAACATGGTTTATCACTACTATGTGTATATATTACACAGCTGAAATAAATAATAATATTAATAGCAAGACACGTCCATATGGTGCACTTCTGATTTTATTTTTTAAATGATGAGGGAGAGGGTCATAAATATGTCGGTATTGTAGACATATGGGAGGGACATCTTGGTTTTGTAGAAGAGAATTAAAAAAGAAAAGTAACATACACAAGAATAATATACTTGCTGGCTCTGTGTTGTCACCACACTAAACTTGTCTGACTTGTCTTATTTCTCTACATATAATTGTGGTTCTGTGTTTAACTACCCTTGTACAACAATTGCTACAGCACTGCTACAAATGTTGAAATTGTTTAGATCCGTAATAATAATAATGGCCTCAATTATTATCGGCAAAAGCCATTCTAAAATTATCAATTGGTTTATGCCCACATGTTTATAGTATTTCAATTAGATTTAATATAAGTCAAGATTTTAGCAGCCAAACACAATAAATGGGTCAACTGCTGAAGAAGACTCCACCGATAAATGTGTTTCAGAAGCACATGAATTATTTTTTTGCTGTTTCTTCTGGTCTTTTTTTCATTTAAAAGTTGCAATACATTTTGTTATTTGACCTTTTTTGGGGCCAAAAAAACTAGTTTTAAGAAGAAGGAAGACATCTATTGATAATCTAAATGTTTAATGACACCATGTCACAATTGGTAAAAGCACCAACTAGAAAGGACGCCTGTCTGGATCCGGTTATAACAAACAATGTTGATCTTTTGACCAACATCCAAGTAGGGGAGCACTTGGGAAATAATGATAACAATACGGTGTCTCTTGAAGTAAGCACAAGAAAGAAAATGCACAGGGGGTAAACACAATTTCAATAAGATGACGGCAGCTTTATTTTGACTGTCATAAACTTTTGTGAAAGTGAAAAAAACTCCACTGATGATAAATGGAATATCTTCAAACAAATATTATAAAGGTAAACTTCTCAGTATGTACCATTGGATAATAAATATAAAGGAAACAAACTGAAACCAATGTGGCAAAAGTAAACAACCCAATGTATTGCAAATGGGGTATGTCCAGTCTTTTTTTAGTAGCCACTTTTCACAAACATTGGCCAAAAGTAAGCCAAACAAATATAAATGCTAGTTTTGACCAGTGTTTATGACTAAGTGGCTTCTAAAAAATCCTGGACATACCCCATTGGTAGTACCTTGGGTTGTCTACTTTTGCAAATGGCATGCTATCATGGGGGTAATTCTCCTTCCTGGGCTACAATAAGGTCTCAAAGGCAACATAACCAGTCTGGCAAATTTTAATGTGTATAAACTAAAAAAAAAATGTGACATGCTTTATTTGACACTGTAACTTTCCAAAACACCATAAAACCTGTACATGAGTGTTACTGTGTTACTCGTGAGACATCGCTGAATACAAATATGTGCACTTTACTGCAGTAACATCTAACAGTATTATGACTTTCAAAGTTAAAATTCCATGCAGAACTAAAAATAAAACATTTCTTAATTTCTCAATTACCGTATATACGCGAGTATATAAAGTATTCATTTTTTGTGCTGAAAAACCCCAACTCGGCTAATACTCGAGTCAATAGTCTGTATTACGGCAATTTACATTGCCATAATACAGACTGGGGGCTGTGTAGGAGGGGGGCTGGCAGAGAGTTTACTTACCTGTCCTGCAGCTCCTGTCAGCTCCCTCCTCCTCCGCGCCGTCAGTTCAGCACCTCGGTCAGCTCCCAGTGTAAGTCTCGCGAGAGACTTGCAGTCCTGCAGGCCGACATAGGCAGGCCGACATAGGCGCACTGGGGGAACGGACCGCGAGGTTGGAGGCCCGTATGGATGCTACCGCTCAGGCATATAACGCGGTAGTCGATCGGGTCAACCACCTCACTGCACAAGCGGTAGAAACTGACCTAGCTGTAGAAGATATGGCGAACCGGTCACGGAGGAATAACCTCCGTATAAGGGGCCTCCCGGAGGACAAGGGCGAAAACCTGCAGGAGCTTGTACTCTCCATCCTGAGACCCCTCCTTCCAGATCTCCCGGAGGAGCGCTGGCATATGGAGAGGGTGCACAGGGCATTGCGTGCACTGCGGGCGGAAGGGAATGCTCCGAGAGATGTAATAGTGCGGTTCCTGCATTACCGTACTAAAGAAGAGCTGATGCAGAAAAGCCGGAACGGCCCGGTCAGGTATGCTGGCACGCAGATATCCTTCTACCAGGACCTGGCACCTTCCACACTACAGCGACGTAGAGATTGGCGGCCTGTGACGGAAGCCCTTCGGGGCGCGGGTGTGAGGTATGCTTGGGGCTTCCCCTTTAAACTTCTCACCTTCCAAGGAGACCGGGTGCAGGTGTTGCTGCCCGGGGGCGATCCCCACCGTTTATTCCGGAGCCTGGGAGTCCAACCACCCCCAAACCTTCCTAACCTGGCATTGGGCCCTGAGGAGCTACCCCAGTTGCAGACAGAATGGCAAGAGGCCGGTGTGAGAGGCCACCGCTAGACACGGAGGGTATTGTATGGTCCCCTTTTTCCCGGGTTCCGTAAGATGCATCCTGGGGCTGGGGGGTGAAGTAACAAAGTTGCGGGTGGGGACTGGGTATTGGCCTGTTGCCGGGGGGCTTGATTTTTGCTTGACGGGCTTTGGGTGGGGTGCCCGGGTCCTATTATTGCTCTTATCTTCCTATGGTATTGTTATGTCCTCACCGGAAGGGTCGGGGCGCTCCGCGACGGTAGCGGGTATTGGCTGATAGCCCCGCTACGGTTGTAGTGCTCCAGTTGGGGAGTTTTTATTTTTGTTTCTATTTTGGGAGGGGGTGCGGGAAATGGCGTTTGGCGGCACACCCTGGTGGCCTAGGGACAAAATGGGAGTTGGTCACTGTTTGCTGGCTCAGTTGGTTCCGGGACCTGGGTACAGAGGCGGATGGCCGCTGTGACTTGGGCTGAGTGGATGTTCCTCTCCCACACATCTGAGCACTGCTGCTGTGAATGAAACTGGAGCACGTCGCGTCAGCTGTACTGGGACAGCTCCAGTATGAGCATACTAAGTTCGCGGGAACGCAGAGAAGACTGAGGTCCTGTTGCACGTTTTGTATTTTTATTGTTCCTTTTTGTTTTCAGGACTCTGCAATCTCTCCCTGCCTTTTTTCTCCTCATCTGGTTTAAAAAATGATATTTGGCTAAATTGGCTGCAAGGGGGTATTTTGCTGAGACAAAAAAAAAAAAAAAAAAAACAAAATTTTTTTAAAAAAATAATAATACATGATAACATAGCAAACAAACCCCCCCGCCCCCCCCCCCAAAAAAAAAGACTTATATAGCTATATATATATATAACTATAAATAAAACATAAAACGGGGTGGTTGTTGACGAAGGAGGAGAGGGTGTTTTCGAGCAGGGGGGTCCCTACCTGGCGAGTAAGAGTGCGCTCTCAAAGAGAGGGGTCCTTGGCTTAGGTTGGAAGGTGGTTTTATAAATTGGAGGTATCAACCCCCGCCCAAACGACAAGGGGACAGGGGACAGAGGAAAAAACAAAAACAAAAAACATAATAATGTGGTGTATTGGGACAGCTCCAGAACGAGTATACTTGGTTCTCGGGAACGCATGGAGTACTGTGGTTCTGCTGCATGTTTTTGTCCATGTATTTTTTTTGTGGTCCTTTTTGTTTTTTCACGGCTATGCAAACTCTCCCTGGGGTTTTTTTTTTTTTCTTCTCCTCCTAAGGTTTACAATGTAGATGGCTAGTGGGTATCTTGCTGAGAAAAAGCCCCCCCTCCCACACAGAGAGCATACAAAAAAGGAAAAAAAAAAAACAAAAAAAAAAAAAAATTAAAAGTTAAAAATAAATGTACGTTCATCTTCAAAAAGGGGTCACATTGGGGGGCGGGGCCGGACCGCCGACGGGATCAGACACGCTCTGTCTGAGCTCCCGCTTAGGGGCCGAGAAAACGGCGCAAACTGGAGGCAGAATCCCCCCATCCACCCTCAACGACACTCACAACGATCCCCAGATCCTGGGGTACGAGGGGATACCCGTCAAGATGCCAACAGTAACCCGATGAAGGCCCGAGGCGTGAGGAGCTTGAGCCGGGACGAGACGGCCGCTCTCCCGGGTCTCCGGCCAGCGTCTGGCTTCCCCCCCCCCCTCTGGACCGGGGGGGTTATCCCGGTCTGCACACATGCAGCAACTCCTGTCATGGCATGACAAGCGGGGCCAGAAACTACCACCCTGCTCATGGAAACTCCTCGGCGGTATTCCATAAAATGGCCGCCGCACGACAGCCACATGGGCTTCTACCACAGGAGAAACCATGCGATACCACCGGATCAAAGCAGCAACCTGCCCTGGGGATCACATTGAGCAGATTTAGCGGATGCCAACCACACAGGTATCGGGTGGGAGAAGGAAATAACCTAAAAACCTTCGAGCCAGTGAAGGACGCCACCACTCTCTTGGAGCCCATTTTCTCTGCCTGAAGGACGACTTCTATGGCCGCACCTGCAGCCATGTCGTGTCTACGAGGCGCAATGCAACAGTTCTTTCACTGCCTGATATACATCCTTCAGAGCACACAGCCTGCCAGCACTGTGTATGGCCTGAATGAACCCAAGCAGGTCCACTAACGCGCAGACCAATCGGAATATCGGGACTTTACAAGAGCCAAATACCACAGAGATACCACCAGTGCACCTCAGGTACCAACATGCCCTTACTCCATCGGCTGATTTGCACCAACCCTGGCATGAACCGTTCGAGCCATATCTCAAAGTTTTTTAAGCATTATGCTCAAGGCTGGACTTGGACTATAACCCCCATAACTACCATCCGGGGACCAATACACATGGAACCTGCTTACTCTCCAGTTTCCCTCAGGGGCATCTCCTGCAGAAGTAATCCGTGATTATATATGTCATGTCACTATATATGTCTCTACATGTTCCTAGCCTAATAATTGCTGTCACTCTAACAGCCTCCCTTCCTAGCCTGTTTACCTAACACTATCTGACCCTGGGCCCTAGTGCAGATCTTGTGATGTCTCATGCATTGTTGTCATAGCTAAACCTCACCTCAGGTGTACCTCACCTGCTCACAAGAGCTAAACAGGAGAAAATACTTCAAAAGCGACATTAATGTATATATATGTATGTATTAACCAAGCTTCACATAACCTGGAATGCCGGCAAGCAGCTAGATATAATGTGAATACTGCCTAAGTCCTAGTGAATATATGTTCAACCAGTTTTCAGTTAACTTAGTTTAATTTTGTTACTAATAGTGCAACTCTCGATCACTTAACAAAATGTGTGCAATTATACTACTATGTCTAATGTGTAAACCTTCACTAGTCAGGCAATGTTTATTTGTACCTAATCACCACTGAGCATGATGGAATCATAGTGAGATTATCGACCCACTCGTGCCCAACACAATAGACGTGCAAAGCAAGCATGTATTTACTACGTTTAAAAGCTCAACACTGTTTCTAGCGTGTCTTATCTATCTACAAAAAATGTGCAGTTTCTCTTTGCCATGACCATGTATGCTGTTGAAATGCCTGTAACCGCCGTTGTGGCGCTACAGACTACTCTGTAATGTAATCTAATGCACAAGAAAAATAAAGAATAAAAAAAAAAAAAAAAAAAAAGGGTCACATTAACGAAAACTGCACACACAGTCAAACTTCACAGGCGCAAAAAGGAGGCGCTCTGTACTATTACTTGCCTAGGTGGGGCAGGTGGAATGTAAAAATAGTTTCCGTGTTTAGTTGATGGGAGTAGAAGTGGCGGGGGTCACGTAGGGCGTAAGCCGTATATCTCAATTAAGCCTTTGTCGACTGTTTCGTAATTGTAGGAATCAATGTTCTCCCTAACTGTGGATCAAAGGTCAGAGGCGCTAGCTCATTGTGCCCTGTGTTGTTGGCTAGGATATACCCAATTTGCTTATTCCCCACCGTGGGTAAATGTTTATGACTTTTACGATATTGGTATGTTACTCTGTGTGACGGTGGGGTCGGGGGGTTAACACACGGTGTGCCAAAGGTAGGGCACCCCCATTAGGTTATCTGTGGCCCTCACTTAACTTCCCTTTGCCGGAATGTTGAAAGGGGGGGGGACAGTCGAGGTGCACAGAACGCTCTTGAATGGCATATATTATGACTCAGTAAGGGGCTCCTACGGTGAGGGCGGGACGGCTGGCCAGGACTGGAGGGTGGCGACTGGAAGCGGGATCCACTTATTATTAGGCTTCGCTAGCTTCATCTGAGTCTGCCCTGGCATAGTGAGGGTCGTTGGGCCGCGGGGGAAGGTAGGGACCAGCGGGAGGGAGTGGCTCTCTCAGGATGGGTTCTAGCTCTCCCAGTCGGGAGTGACCACATACTTTCCTACAGAACCGGACTGGGGGGATGACAATGTGGGACGAGCGACATCCGGGCACCCTGACAGAGGACAGGCCCGAGTTGCTACCAATGGGGGTTAGTAATGGCGAGGACGGGGTTTGGAAACCTTGGTATACTTCATAGGAAGTCACTAAGAGGTCCAATTAGGTGACAGACGGGCGCATGGGAGATAGGGCTCTGGGTTCCACAGCTCATCCCAGCGGGATTATAGAGGTGAGGCGTGACCGTGCTCCCCACATGTATCTGGCGACAGGTAAGACCAGATTTTTCGGGCATCGGCTGATGTCCGGTTTGTTTTCTATTAGATTCTTTTTTTTTCTTCTTCCTTCTTTCTTTTTCTCCTTTTTCTTTTTTCTCGGGGGCGGGGGAGTCCTTTCCATAGGGGTAGGTTTTGGAGACGACCCGGGACCGACAGTACAGGCCAAGAGTAATGTAGCTTGGGGGACGGGGTCTAGTGCCATGGTGACCTGTAGCTTACAGCGGGTTGGAAGAGTATGGGCCGCAAAGTCATACAGCAGTGTAGGAAATCACACACAATGGAGATCAAGATCACTACGTTGAACGTTAAAGGCCTTAACGGCCCGAAGAAGCGTCGTCTCATGTTTAGGGAACTGAAGAGAATGAAATCAGACATTGCTTTCCTCCAAGAGACCCATATTCCTAAACAAGCCAGTTTCAGACTACGGGATCGCACCTATGCGGGGTCGTACGAAGCAAGGTCCCATCGCAAGCGTAACGGGGTGGCCATCCTTATTAGTAGCGGCTGTCCCTTCCAGCTGATTTCCCAGGAAGCCGACTCAGAAGGCCGGTACGTTATTGTGTCGGGCACCTTACATTCACACGCCATCCATCTGATTAATATTTATGCGCCTAACCAGCCGGATCCCGAATTCTGGCGCTCATTGAGGGATAAACTCTCAACGATGACTCATGGCATGATCATGATGGGGGGGGATTTTAATGCGGCCCCGTGCCCGGCGACGGACAGGAGCACGAAGGATGGAGTCCCAAGATCCCAAGGGAGGGGGCGACAGGACCGGTTGCTCAATGACTTCATTGCCGAAACTGGGCTGATTGATGTGTGGAGGGCTCACCACCCGGGAACCAAGGACTACACTTTTTATTCAGCCCCACATGGAACCTACTCCAGGATTGACCTATTTTTAACGAACGCAGCAGGTATCTCCCGCACGATAGGGTCACAGGTAGGTAACATATCGTGGTCGGACCACGCAGATGTCTCCATCACCCTGGGCAACCTCTGTATAGCAACACCATGGACATGGAGAATGAATACGTCCTTATTGCGGGATCCTGAAACGGTGGAACAGATCCGGAAAGGGTTGATAGAATACTTTGAAGTGAACGACACCCCTGACGTGACGGCGGGTACTGTGTGGGCGGCACACAAGGCTGTGGTGCGTGGGATGATGATTAAGTTAGCTACCAGACGGAAGAAGGTGAAACATCAAATGCTAGAGGCCCTGTTGGGGCAATTGCGGACCCTTGAACAGAAACATAAATTGACCCCGAATGGTGAGCTCTATGAGCAATTGGAAGCAGTGCGGAGAAACATCCGTACACTGTTGTTAGACGACACTGCCAGGTCCATGGTATGGTCGAAACGTACTTTTTTCGAGAAAGCGAACAAAATGGACACTTTACTTGCCAGGAAGCTTCGCCCCAGACACGAACGGTCTCACATCACGGCAATACGTCACCCGGATGGCACGACTAAATCAATGCCGACAGACATAGCTGAGGTTTTTGAGGAATACTATAAGCAACTATACAATCACACTCCATTGCAAAATACTCACGCCGAACAGGAGGAGGGACACATCCTACAGTATCTTGACACTTTGGGTTTGAAGAAGTTGAGCAGAGAAGTGGCGAAGGGTTTGGCAGCTGAAATCACTGACGTAGAAGTGGATAGAGCCATTTCGGGCCTGAAGGGTAATAAGGCACCGGGACCGGATGGTTTTGACGGCGCGTATTATAAGACCTACAGGGAAGAAATTACACCCCACCTGGTGAAGCTATTTGAAAACCTGAGGCAAGGTGGGACCTTAGACCCTGACATGTCCATTGCCACGATTGTGCTTATACCTAAACCTGGAAAAGATCCACTCCACCCCACAAATTACAGGCCTATCTCATTAATCAACCATGATATGAAAATCCTAGCGAGAGTACAAGCGGACAGATTGAACCCGCTGTTGAACTCCCTTGTACATGCAGACCAGGTAGGTTTTATCCAAGGTCGGCAACTGTTTGAAAATACGAGGAGGAATGTGGACCTGATTTGGAAGCAAAAGGTCACCGGGACACCCACCCTGATCGTATCTATCGACGCAGAAAAGGCCTTCGACAGGGTTCGATGGCAATTTCTGTTCTCCGTGCTGAAGCATTTGGAATTTCCGGAGGAATACATCACTGTTATCAGGGCAATGTACCATAAGGTCAGGGCACAGGTGTCGATACCGGGAGCCCCGCTGAAACCTTTCAGGCTTTACGACGGGACCAGACAGGGATGCCCACTTTCCCCTCTTCTCTTCGTACTAGCGCTTGAACCCTTGCTACAAGTGATACGCAGACACCCGAACATCAGAGGAGTCAGAGTGGGGGATAGAGACTTCACCGTCTCGGCGTATGCGGACGACGTCCTTCTGACCATGACGGAACCTGCAGATTCCATGTCTGCGCTGCAGGAGGTAATAACGACATACGGGGAAGTGTCCGGATATAAAGCGAACATCCACAAGTCCAGCGCTATGCCAGTGGGCCTTTCGGAGGCGGAAACGAGGGACATACAGGAGACTTACAATATAATGATGGGAAACGACTCCTTGACGTATTTAGGAATTAACCTAACGGCTGAACCGGAACGTTTATATTCTGCAAACTACACTCCCATGATCAGGGTGCTGATCAGGGATCTGGAAAAATGGACGGACAAACCTATCTCTTGGATTGGACGGATCAATTGCGTTAAGATGAATGTCCTCCCGCGCCTTTTATTTCTATTTCAAGCACTACCTGTACGGGTTGCAAAAGCACAATTGGCACCGTTACAAAAATCGATAGGGGATTTTATATGGCAGAATAAAAGGCACAGGATCTCCAGAAAAATCCTGTATAGACGTAAAGATAGGGGGGGGCTCGGACTGCCTAACCTGTATTTCTACTACCTTGCTGCTCAATTGACGCAGGTTGCCATGTGGCACTCCCCGCCAGAGGAAAGAAGGTGGGTGGAAATTGAGTCTATGCTAGTCGGTTCAGATATACCCCAATTCACGATGTGGGTCCCTAAGGAACATAGACCTATGATAAGGGTGACATGTCCAGCCATACTCAACTCGCTCCACATCTGGGACATGACAAAAGATAAGTACGGACTGGCGTCGGCTCCCTCTCCTCTCACCCCCCTGCTTAGGAACAGAGAGTTCCAGCCCGGCATGGCTCCACGGGGCTTTAGAAACATAGAAAGAGCCGGACTACAGCGGATTCATCAGTTATACCGTAACGGGGAGATCATTCGCTTTGAGGACATACAACAAGGCAACCACTTGACCCCAGCAGACTTTTTTCGATTTCTTCAGGTAAGGGATTTTGCTGGACGACCGCATATTAGGGCGGCAGCCCTGAAGAAGCTGACGTTCTTCGAGAAAATTTGTTCGGACGAATTGGCACCTAAAGGTATGATCACACTTTTGTATGCTCACCTTAGCGCAGAAAATAAAGAGTGGGGGGTTTTGACGTACACTGAGCAATGGGAAGCGGATCTCGGTGAGACATTGGAAGGCATCGAGTGGCAGGAGATATGGGAAGCGAATAAAAATGCTTCCATATGCGTCACACTCCAGGAACAGACTTGGAAGACTATGTTCAGGTGGTATACTACGCCCGTAAAACTATACAAAATGCATAAACTGGACACGGACGACTGCTGGAGAGGCTGCGGATCCCGCGGAACATACATTCACATGTGGTGGGATTGCCCGAAGATACACAGTTTTTGGAAAGCGGTGGAAGATCTGCTGCAACAAACTTTCGATAGACCCCTGAAGATGGACCCCTGGATATATTTGCTAAACAGAACAGTTGATGGGTGGACTAGGAGGGAGCAGACACTGACTCATAAAATAACTCTAAGTGCGCGCAGGGAGATAGCGACTAAGTGGCTAAAACCAGAGGGCCCGGAGTTCTCAGGGGTGGTCTCTAGAATACGTGAATGTAGAATTATGGACGACTTGACGGCTAGGGTAAGGGGTACGACGGTGTCTTTCCAAAAATTATGGGAGCCTTGGGACAACAGTCCAGTGGGCTCGAGCGGAGTTTGAAGGGATGCTGCTCAGAGACTAGACGCGGTTCACACAGAGGCCCCACGAGCTAACACGGATATAATACTGCTAGTAGGGACGTTCTCCCCCCCCCCTCCCCTCCCATCTTTTTCTCAACTAATTATCTCTTCTCACTTTCTCTCAAACTTTTATTCTTGCTTATTTTGATTCCTGCTCTGCTTTTTCTCTTTATTTTAATTTTATTTGTACTCATTCTTTATTTTCTCTCTTTTTTTTTTTTTTTTTTCTTTTACCCCTTGGTTTCCAAGGGACAAGCTTTTTATATACCAGGCATAGTCAAGCTGCCGGAGGTGCTGGGAAACCCACTACTGATTTTAGCTATAGGACATAAGGTATAAGAAGGGGTCCCAAATGCCGCCTATATGCCTGAACATATATGCATATAACACTCCCTCGATAGGGTGACGGTTGTGCGGGGAGGCAGGTGGGATGCGCAATGCCTGCTTAATCTATATTGTTTATATCACTTGCAACATTTATGCTGGCTTCTGCGTAAGCCTGACTTTTCTCTGCACTGAATTTTCCTGTCGAGCAAAATGGAGAATTCGAATAAAACGAAAAAAAAAAAAAAATCCTCGATGGGGGGCAAGTGGTACAGAATTCATGGAGTGGCTTGTCACATGGGCTGATGTCAATTGTTGTGTTTGCACGATTGTTATTTTGCATTTTGGCTTCTGCGCAAGCCTCAAAGTTGTGTTATTCTTGCCTTGCCTATCGTGTGCAAAAATAAAGAATAAAAAAAAAATAAAAATTGCCCACCCCCACCAAGGCTCTGCAACACACACACACACACTGCACACTGCACACATACACACACACTGCACTCATACACACACACTGCACTCATACACACACTGCACTCATACACACACTGCACTCATACATACACACTGCATTCATACACACACACTGCATTCATACACATACACTGCATTCATACACACACTGCACTCATACACACACACTGCACTCGTACACACACTGCACTCGTACACACACTGCACTCGTACACACACTGCATTCATACACACACACACACACTGCATTCATACACACACACTGCACTCATACACACACACTGCACTCATACACACACTGCATTCATACACACACACTGAATTCATACACACGCTGCACTCATACACACACGCTGCACTCATACACACACGCTGCACTCATACACACACTGCATTCATACACTCACACTGCATTCATACACACACACTGCATTCATACACACACACACTGCACTCATACACACACTGCATTCATACACACACACTGCATTCATACACACGCTGCACTCATACACACGCTGCACTCATACACACACGCTGCACTCATACACACACGCTGCACTCATACACACACACTGCACTCATACACACACTGCATTCATACACTCACACTGCATTCATTATACACACACTGTAAATAAATATTCAATTAATATATTTTTTTTAGGATCTAATTTTATTTAGAAATTTACCAGTAGCTGCTGCATTTCCCACCCTAGTCTTATACTCGAGTCAATACGTTTTCCCAGTTTTTTGGGGTAAAATTAGGGGCCTCTGCTTATATTCGGGTCGGCTTATACTCGAGTATATACGGTATTTTAAATATTTTATTCGTATTAAATTATGTGTCATAGCTAAATATTTGATGTTAAATATAAGCCATGAATAAAATAAAAAATATGTAATAAGTGTGAGTGTACTTAATGTGAAACAGGTTACGGTTGAACAGACAAATACAGCAAATTTCAGGTTTTGTTTGTCTTTTGTTTTGATCACAACTTGTACAATTGGCTCCATCCTTAAGGGGTTAAGTTAGTTAATAATGGGCAGGTGTTTTGTGTATTTTGTTTTTAGTACCTAGTGGTATTCTTATTTATATTATTAGGACTAGTTAACCTTTTTCTTTTTCACCACTAGTGCAATTCATGCTGTTGTTTATTTAAGTAGACATCTAAGCACTATTGTCTTTACTTAAAAATGTGCACTTTTTACTATTGCCTGTTTAACTGTTATAACCCAAAAAGAGGTGCTTTATTCTTTTTATGCACTTGTACTGAGATGTCACTCATTTGATTAATGTAGTTATGCTGCATAATCTGTATTATGAGCATTCACCTCAATAAAATAATAATTGACAACAAGTAGAGATCGTAGCCATATTAGTCCAGTGATGCAGATGCAAAAAACAGATAAAATACATGTCTTGTAATACCTTTTTTTAATGGACTAACAGAATTTTGTGATGACAAGCTTTCGGGAGAACATCCCTTACTCAAGGGAACAAAGACGACACAGAATTCAAAGTTGAATTCAACTCATACGAATTTTATCTGTTTTTTACAATTGGCAAAAAAAAAAAAAGAAACATTCCTCTTTATAAATCAATGTTAAGATCACACCTTGAAAATGCTGTGCAATTTTGGGTATCTGTTCTATAGAACGATATTATAGCACTAGAACAAGTGCAGAGGCAGGCTAAAAATTTAATAAAAGGAATGGAGTATTTTAGTTATGAAGAGAGGTTAACAAATGTAAATCTGTTTAGTTAGAAAAAAAATGCCTCAGACGAATTATGCAAATATATTCTGGGGTCAATACAAACCATTTTCTGGAAATCTGTTCAAAAGCAGGAGTAAACATAGGACACAATTAAACTGGAAGAAAGAAGGTTTTGTCTACGGCAAAATAAAGGTTTTATTTATTACAGTAAGAACAATAAGGCTGTGGAATTATTTGCATGAAGAGCTGGTTTTATCAGAGTCAGTACAGATGTTTAAGCAAAGGATACTTTCAACAAATAATAATCATGGATATCATTTTTAATATGTGGGGCAACAGTGTCTTGATTTAAGGACAGATCTGACTGCCATTCGGGGATTAAGAAGGATTTTTTTCCTAGTTTGTTGCAAAATTGCATAACACTTTAAACTGTGTCATTGTCTTGATGGACACATGTCTCTTTCCAGCCTATGCAATAAGGTATTAGATTAAATGCCCCCCCCCCCCTTTCACAATTGTTATGGTGAGTACAGTAGTTAGGGTACTTTTATTGTTGAGGTGGTACCAGTTCGGGGGGCCCCAAGCCATAGGGGGCATGACAAATTAGTGACAATATTGGTGGTAGACAATGTCATGTCCACCCCTTTGTATATTTATTTATCCCCTTAAGGACCAAACTTCTGGAATAAAAGGGAATCATGACATGTCACACATGTCATGTGTCCTTAAGGGGTTAAAAGCCTCCACCTGGTGCCAATCAGTAGTGGCTGGAGGGGAACATTGTGTACCCCATGGGTATTAATTTTAGAGCCCCCACCTATAACAGAGGGAACAATAGCTCTCCTGCTTTATTATTACTATTATTATTATTATTATTATTATTATTATAGCCCCTGCCCAATAATCAAGGGTCACTAAGTTACCATTAAAGTCTATGGGAATTTTTGTAGATAAATCATTAAGAAAGTTTTTTAGATCTAAAATTAGGGCATTATGCCTTATTTTATTATTTCAAAGATATAATATTTTTGGATACACTTTTCAAATTGCAGAAGATTATACAAATATTTTGTTATTTTTTTATATATTGAGGTATATATATGTATATTTTTTATTATTTATTATCATATATTTTTTTATATATATATATATATATATATATGATATATTTTTATGTTATAATATTTTGAACAGAATACATCTAAAAGTTTATCTAAAAATAGTAAGCAATTTGAAAAGCGTATCCAAAAATATTAATTCAAGTTCCTAGTAACAACTTCAAAAAGTTAAGGTTGGAATAGTCAATGTTGTTCTAGTTTCCGGAGGAAAATTACTTTTGATTTAATCTATTATTCATCATGAGTGACAACTTATAAAGAATATGGTAAACGCTACAACTGGTAAGATTCTTAAATTGTGAGATCCAAGTTTGCTCATATTTGTTTAATGCAGTAAAGGAAGTATTTCAAAGTGTTGTAATGATAACGTTGTAAAGGTGTCTCAAGCACCATGGAATTATCCGGGGGATTACACTTGTTTCTATGGTGATTTTCCCACTTTGCACCACTATTCTCATGATGACACTATGATGACTCTTACAACATCTTATTATACTGGTACATGCATTGTGATAACAAAGCACTGGAAAGAAAGAAAAGTTAACTTTTTCCAATAGCTTTTCTTAAGTAACAATTGTTATTAAAAAATCCAGCTTCGACTGAATCTGTTGCTGAGATTCTCAAGGTTGCACGGTCAGACAATTTAAAATAAAGAGTGGAGCGTTTTTATTATATACCTATAATATTGTGTCTGGTATTGAAGACTTTATCTGAAGAAAGATAAAAGTACACTAGACATTATTTGAAAAAGGACTCCTAGAATGGTGCAAGGGCTGAATAAAAATACATTTCAATAGAGACTGAAGTCACAACGACAACCTGATAAAAACTTACAAATATCTCAAGGGATTTAACAAAGCACAAGAGAATGAAAAAAAAATATGCTGGAAAAAGATAATGTCGTAAGATACAAATACATAATGTTAAAGGGAAAAATGTGATGGCTGCCTGAGTATCATGGGAATTAGAGCTCATACACTTGTTTGCCATCAATTTGCTAGAGAATTCAAGCTGTTCCTAAAAGTGCTCACAATTTTTATTGTTATGGTTCTTTATAAGATTAGCATAGAGCCCCAGGTGGATGGATTTCCCATGTAAATGGATTAATCTCATTAGAGCAGGCATTATGTTGTTAAAAGAGAACGTGCCAAAAATAGGGTACATTGGCATTACAGAATTCCAGTACTGCAACGGACTCCTGAGTGTAATGGTGTACTGTGCATTACGGGAAAATAATGTCATTGTGGGATTCTTGGGACATCATAATAAACCAGTAATCTGAAGATAGAGTGGTTTATAAGTATCTCCAGAAATTTGAGATGACATTTTCCCATAACGTATTCTTTGTGATTAATTTTTTTGTATTAGGGTAGTGTAGGAGTTAACATTTAGTTTACTGTAGGGTCTAATGCTTTGTGATAGTGTAGTTAGTGCAAGGGTTCATATTTATAATATTGCATCATTGTGTTCTTTTAAATTCACAACAGACGTCACTAGGAAGAGTTACTCTTGCAAATCTGAGGCAGATTAGCACATTTGTGCAGCAGCAATCATTTTCATTATGTGGAAGCAATTGCGTCAATGCTGTCACCATCCAGTACAGCATTTGAAAACATCTACCCACTGAAATAACAGATTGTTTTACTTTGTGGGGACTATGGTAACCCATGCCTCTACTCATTATCTGAAATAACAGATAGGTTATGCAATATATGTGTGTGCGTCTATATGTCTTGGGCTGGAGAATCAAATTCCCACAATTCTGACAGAGAGCCCTGTTTTAAACACAGACCAAGATGCTTTGCTCAATGAGCACAGATGATTTCCAGAAGGATGGAACTATGCAGTCACATTGCTTGATGAAGACATACAGTTGAAACGTTGCTTTATTGCCAATAAAGGGATATCGTTTGTGGCGAAACCAACCTCGCCACTGGGCCCTGGAGAAGCCTGTTTGCTAGCCTCCTACCTACTGACTATGGCCCCTGGGTTATTTGGGGCATATTGTACTGTATATTGCTGCTACTGGCCCTTTTAACAGCATCTATGGACATATTGGGACTTTTGGGACTACTGTCCCTTTAAGACTGTGATACATATTCTAGTGTACTGCCTGTAATATTATATGTGTATTTGTGTGTTAAGTTTAACCTGCGATATGTATGCAGCATTCAACTGATTGTTCGGTAGAATCACTCCATTTATTATATTGAGTGAAACTACCGAACAACCAGACCACCCAGGAATAAGTGTACCTCCAATTACAGTTTGCAACAATGTTGCAAACGGGTAATTGGCAATCAGTGTAATGTATGCTTTGTCCTCTGGGTGGCCGCCATTCGGGAAACAAACACGTGGCGGCGGCCATCTTAAACTACCGAACAGCGGTGTTTTGCCGTCGAGTGTCTGGAACTAAAATCGGACACTTGACTAGGCAAACACCGCTGAGACCTCCATACTTCCAGAAATTCGTATAGAAACTACCGAATGACCGTTCGGTAGAAAGAACCCCACAAACAAGGGAATTCATTCAAACCCTCTCCAGGCTCTATAACACAGGCAATTCGTCTGTTTTCATTCCCTTGTTTGTGACCGACCGCAGGGCCAAAATGCATGGAACTGTTTTCGGATACTTTACCCATGCGGTCGGTCAAATCTTTGGAACCCCATATCTCCCGAACTGTTCATCCGAATGACTTGAATTTTGGATATGTTTCCCCCCTGAATAAGGGCTATCCAGCAATGCTGGATTTAAAGGTGTACCCCCTGTTTTTGGGGTACATCCAGAACTTGGCTGGAAAAGTGTACCGGATAATTGGGTTTAATGTTATCTGAGGGGAGGGGATGTGTGGGCTGAACCATGTATGTGATTGGTTATTTTATGCCTCCCCCTGGGTGTGGCCTATATGTGGATTATTGTAATAAAAGCCAGGCTGGATGAGCCAGTCCAGAGTTCCTGTTTTACCCTCAAAGTGATGTGTCGTCCCATTATTGGGGGGGGGGGGGAAGGATTTATTGCATGCTGTTCCAGTTGACTGCTAGGAGTACACGCCTATTCGTATGGTTCCTATTCAATGGTCTACAGCATTCATATGCTTGGGAGAATTTAAAAGGTTTCTCGGATTCGGTGATTGTGGTGTCTGCCAGAGTGCTTGGAGTCCTCAGGAAGCACTAGGAGCATCCATTAACGGAGGTACCCAGTCGGGGTGCCAGTTGATCCGTTACATCGTTTGTTCACAATAAGGAGTGCTGGACATCTTTTTTGTTTGTTTTTTGGTTTTGGTCCTTAGTATAGCTCATGCTTTGGTTTTAAAATGTCAATAAGGGATAGGTCTACACACAGGTTTTCCCCTTTCTCCATCCCCTCTTTTTTGGGGTCTGGATGTTTTGTTGGTGTTCTGTTTTACGTTCTGTTATGTATATTTTTTAGTAGACTCATTACAATGCATAATATGCTTATTACCCCTGCTGTATTGTATATATATCATCTTTAACTGACTGTGAGGGCCTTGTCCTGCCAAATAATGTTGTAATGTATTTTCTCTCTAACAACTCTATTCATGTCTTTATTGGCTTTGTATTTAAGTGTATCTCTCATGATATAAGGTACTGATATACATAGTAGGTATAGTCATACTCATGACTGCTGACTAATATATGTACCTACAAGTGCATAATTCTAAAAGTCAAACTCTGTTCCCATAGCAACAATCCATTGCCCCATTATACATTGGAGGAACTGCTCATTACTTTTCCACTGTATGTTTCTATCTGAGCCATACACCATATTACCTCTATCCGAAGCTTACAATTTATCAGCGATTAACTGACTATCAGCCACTTTCCAGATTTATGCTCCTTTCCATGATAGTACATAATACAGATATATTCACCTGATCATTATAGGCAAACCATAGGTCTTCCCTTGGGTAAAAAGCTTATTACTTTGCACCTGGGTATCCTATGCAGCCTTCTGGCCACACCACTGACTAGCAGATCGTTATTAGCAACTGCAGGGTAAAGTTCACACTCACCACTAGAACCACCAGGGATTGGAAGAAAGCAATGTCTCCCCCTCCCTCAGCAAAGGAAAGAAGGGAGGGGGGACATTAGTTATATTTTTTGTAATTGCTTAATAATTACAAATATATATCTTTAACCTGCCCCCAAACCCTCTTACACAGACATATACAGCCCCCCATTACACACACATCCCCCCTTACACACACTGCCCCCCCTTACACACACTGCCCCAAATACACACACATAGCCACCCCCTTACACACACTGCCCCCCTTACACACACTGCCCCCTTACACACATTGCCCCCCTTTACACATAGCCCCCCTTACACACACAGCACTCCTCACACAAAAACACACTACCCCATTATACACACACTGCGCCACTCACACACAAACACACTGCTCCGAATACACACACTGCACCCTTTACACACAAACACACTGCTCCCAATATTCACATTGCTACCCCATACATACACTGCACCCCTCTCACACATGCACTGCCCGCCCATGCACACACACTGCTCCTCCATATATATTCTGCAACCCTTACACACACTGCACCCCTCACACACATACACACTGCTGCCCCTATCCCGGCAGACCCCAGTTAAGTTATCAAACTGTTTTTTAAGCAGTTTGACTACTTACTCTGGGAGGGCGCCACGGCACTCCTGGCCCCAAAACCACTACAGAGTGCTGTAGTGGTTATTGTGCCTGGATTGTTTCTTTAAATGATCTGCCAGTGCCCTTCCCGAGATTAGCTTCTGGATCCTCCACTGCTGCTGTGTCTAATGTGTTTTTTTTTGGGGGGGGGGGAAGGGGGGAAACACTTTAGACAGAACAGGGTAATCCCTAAATCTTGGACTGGTAGGGGCTCCTTGAGGATTGGGTTGAGAACCCCTGTCTTAGACCATAACTTCTCAGTACCTGTGCTCCTTATTACCTGCAAATTGCTATACCACTTCCTGTTATATTTAATTTATTGCTCTTGTTATATTGATGTATACGCCAAATCAGGGCAGTGCCATATGTATAACTATGACTAGAAATGTAAGTTACTAGAAATAAAAGAGAAGAAGAAAAAAAAAATACATATTTAGTATTTTCCTATTTTGCTGCCTCTATTTTCAAGTATAATAGAATAGTCAGGAAAGCCAAAGGGCAGGTCAGGTGGCACAGGATTGTAAACATGAAATCGAGCAAGGGTCAAACAATACTCCAATCACAAGCTTCACACAAAGATACTACAATCACAAGCTTCATATTTTGATATCTAGGGAATTATCTTATCCCACAAATTTTTGTCCAGCAAAGACTTATGTGATAAGTAGTTTATCCCTTATTCACAGTTGCACTCATCACCTAGGTTGATTGCAACTGCATTATAGAGTAATCAGTTCATATACAGACTGGCTCTCTGTTTAATCAACTATTTGCCGGAGAAATGCATCTGATCATATGTGGCGACCATTTAAGACGAAGTAGAGGCAAGTTTTAGGTAAACATATATATAAATCAATATTTGCTGGCCATTTTCTGTTTTATTATATTTTACTTGAATCTGACATTGTCCTCTTCATCTTTTGTGGAGGACAATTACCCCTTGGAAATCATGCTAAAAAAATTATAATGAAATATGTATAAAACAAAGAATGTGAAAGAATACAGACTCATTTCTAATGCTGTTGCCACTTTTTACCAGTTGGTCGCTGCTAGCTAAAGTGGGGACACTAATGTTAGCAAGTAGTGGCTTTTTACCCTCAGCTAAATTTCATCAATAGTGTTAGGGAGTTACCAAGAAGTGGCTAATAGCTCTAATTACTCCCTAAGGTACTTGCTATATGGCAACTGGTTCTGACTGATTTCCAACCCAGTTGCTACTATTTAATGGCTGTTGTTCACCCTCAAAGCTTAGAACTGGTCTTTTCCCTAGTTCACAGAAGTTAACAACTGCTAACTCCATATTCATCCTAAAAAAAAACACGTTAGGTTTATAGAATTACTAAAACCCAGGCCCAGATTTCTCATTAGGCAGAATAACTTCCTGTCTACCGCACTTATAATGTGTCATTTTTTTTTAGCTTAAGAGGGCTGTTAGGGAGAGATAAATACCAGGAGGGTTGCCCAGTGTCCTCTGTGGTCCATTCAGCCTTGTATGCTTGATAAGAGCTGCAATAACTGTTATAGAGGGTGTAAAACTCAGTACTGCCCCTGTAACTTAAAAAGCCCTTTTTCTCCAACCCTAATTATAATCCCTCCCAAAAACCAAAAAAACACTTTCATGAGTCCCATATTTAGCACTCAAAGTCTAAATCTGAAAAAAGATATTTAACTTAAGTTTAACTTGTCTTAAAACTAAACACATCATGTACCTAATATTAAATGTAATGCCGATCTCAAACTAAATCCAATAATTAGAAATATACCCAACTTTAAAACCACTCAAGTTTTAAATATTTTTAACACTTAAAAAAATAAAATTATTCTTATTATAATGAAACTGTATGTGTCGTTTAAGTACACATAGCAGAAACTCCTTACATGTTTGTATACCCCCCAACATTGGACAGGCCAGTGACACAAATCGCATCACTGTTTCTTCTAAGAGAGGGCTGTCCATCCAAAGAATTAGCAGGCCAGCTCACCTAGGGTGGACTATGCAGGAAACACTTTTTCAGTTCTCTCTGCAGGGTCTAAGTAACCTCAGTGTAGCGAAAGAACATCTGATGTATTTTCCTTTTTGGAAACAGTTCCCTGGTGTTCCAAAAAGTGTGAGCCAGAGAAGAAAGTTGAGACAGTGAGACACAAACCTATACCAGCAAAATCGGTAATGTTGGGAGGCTTTTGTCTGTTTGCTTTTGCAGTAAGTGATTGATTTAATGAGTGGTTGGTATCTTTGTGAGCAGATATTATATGCGTTAAGCTGGTATAAAATAGGGGCAATGTTGTAAACCAGTCGGTAATTAGTAGCCACTATTATATACCAGCTGTTGTTAATAACAACAACTTATGGCAACTGTTTACCGGCAAGGTTGGAAACTGGTCATATATGTCTGAGACCACTACATACATCACCGTAAGTGCCCATCTTGCAGACTTATAATTCAATAACATACATTATGGTGAAAAGAGGTTGGCTCAATTTAACCCTTCATGTCATTGGTAAATCAAATCCCAATATGTTGGTGGTCCTTACACATCAACTGTCATGAAGAATCTGAAGACCACCCTAAATGAATGTACCAAACACAGTCCACTATAAACTAAAAACAAGACAGGTTCCCGAAATCTAGGAATAACATACTTTTCTAAGACTAAAAATAAACCATGCTGATAATAGTAAGGAAGTAAACATCTAAAAAAAAAAATCAAAGCCCTTAGATAAAAAAGGCATTATGTTTTAAGCGTATAATGTGTTATATACTAAAGAACTCATCTTTCAATGATTATAAGTTTTGTTTTCTTCTTAATTACATATTCATGTAATTTGTAACATTTGAATCATGTTTTTCTTTTGATCTAAATATCTTATACTTTGAAATTCTAAAGGACTTTGATTTCTTTTGGGAAAAAAAAGCCTTATATAAATGATTATTTCATTGTTTCTCTTATCTACCACTTATGTCTTGGATGTTTTACTATTAAATGCAATTTGCTATATAGAGAAGCTGCCACATCAGAGATAGTGACAAATCTAATAGCTAAGAAAAAAAAATAGTCTGTCATTGTCTGATATATTTTATTAATACCCTCCATTTGTTTGCGTGCTGACATTAAATGCAAGTTTGATCTAGCACAATGTAGCATCTGGAGCAAATATAAAATGTTCCAAATGACCTGTGATTACCCATGTACGGCCCTGGAACCCAGATACCTGCAGAGAGAAACCATTGGTGACATGATAGGTAACACACATACAGATTCTACACATTGATGGAAGGCAAGGCCAGCCAAACAGTACTTCAGCGGAGGTAAATTTGGTTCTACATCAGTAACTGCTTTAATAGGATTTATTTGGGTGGATGAAAGAAGAATTGTCAATAACAAAATGTGACCACCATCATTATTTTAATTATCCATTTTGTAGTCATGGTAGAGCTGAACAGTAAGTTATAGCAACAAGATAAGTTTGAAATACAGGACAAAAAGTTACTCACAAAAACTGTATGATTTAAATAGAGATAAAAGATTCCATTTGTGAAGGCACAAAATAGATGAGAAAGGAGAAGTAAGTTAGCTGGTTAGTTGATATGTATTTTTGAAAAAAATGTTTATTAAAGTTTTGTTGAAGAACCAAAGAATGGGAAAGTCTAATGGGGCAGCAAACTGAATTGCATTATAATGAGTGCAGCCCTACAAATGTTTTTTATATGAGTGCCAGACTGAAAATGTATAAGGTGGACCAGAGCAAGGTGACTGGAAGAACAGACAGACCGAGATGGGACAAATTTGCTTATTACTGAAGATATGTGGATCAGACACAATTGTGGAGAGATTTATAGTTGAACACCACAAACTGAATTCTGATTGTCATATGAAGCCAGACTAATCACTATAATATAATAGATAAATAGTCAGGAATATTAGACGGGGCAGCAAAATTGTAAAGGGACGATCTAGGCAGACCAATTGTGAGCAGGTTGCAGTAATCTAGATCGGGTATAAGCAGATTGTGAACATGTGCTCTCGTCTTGAATATAAGCTATGATGATCCAAGTGCGTCAGGGGGGTATTTAGCTAAAATGTTAATATAGATGTGCCCTAACTTTCCATCCACTAAAAGCACTTGGTAAGCACACTCATGGCTCTACTCTCTCAAGAAAGTCTGTATCATATTGTAAAATGTTAGTTTTGTTTGAACAGGTTAATATTATATGTATGACCGCAGACAAAGGGTCTTGTAGTTACAGCTATTTTTACTGAGATATCACTATTATAGCTACAAATAAAGGCAAGTTACGACTACTGACACAAACTTCAGTCTCTATTACTGAGAAATATTAATAAACCATTTTTTGTCACTTCAGTGGGAAGCAGCACTGAAATTAATTTAATGTTTTCATTAGAGTTTAATTAAGTTCCAGATATAGCATATCCTTTTTTTAACATTGTGTTCAACAGGATATTTAATTCAAGGCTTTAATGCAAGGTGTCCTGTGTGCACTGCATCCACATTTTAACTGTTTTGGTGAAATTTAAATACAAAATTAAATGTATTTTTCATCAGAGGCAATCACATGTGGACACAGATGACAAGTAGGAAAGAGAGAAAAAAAGATGTCTATTCGCTTGTCAGGATCGGGACAGGGATCCAACACGCAGAGTACAAACAGTAGTCAGATACGTATACCGGACCTTAGAATGGCCGGACTAACGTAAGTAGTACAGTAGGGAATGGTCAAAGACAAGCCGAGGTCGAGGGTAACAGAAGACAGGTAAGCGAGAGACAAGCCGAATCAAGGGTAACAGAGATAAGCAGAGTAGAGCAAACAAGCCGGGTCAAAACCAAAAGGGATAACTAGAATACACGAGCACTGAGTGACTAGAACAAGCTAGAACCACGACAGGGCAATGAGCTAATGAAAGAAGCACTGTTAAATGCCCTGTCCAGATAAGTAAACACGCCTCCGAGGCGTCCTGATTGGTCCTGAAGCAATTGAGTGACAGGTCGTTCCGGGTTAGCGTCCTGACGTCGAGTTCCGGACGTCATGCTATAAAAGGGAGTCACTCCCTCGCGGCCGGCTTTGCATGACCGGATAGACCGCGAGGAAGGGGGAAATCAGACCGTCCGGATGGATGAACGGCTAAGTCTCTACCTCTTTCGGAGGTAGAGACCTCAGGTACCCTGACAGTACCCCCCCTCTCAGATACGCCCACCGGGCGGAAGGCACCAGGACGAGAAGGGAAGCGAGAGTGAAATGCCCTGCGGAGACGGGGAGCATGAACCTCCTCCTGAGGTACCCAACTTCTCTCCTCAGGACCATATCCTTTCCAATCGACCAGATATTGTACTCTCCCCCGGGAGATTCGAGAATCGACGATGGAATTGACTTCATACTCCTCCTGACCCTCCACCTGAACAGAGCGAGGAGGGGCGATCGTGGAGGAGAATCTGTTACATACTAGTGGTTTTAGCAAGGAAACATGAAATGAGTTAGGAATGCGTAAGGCATTAGGCAAAGCTAGACGATACGCAACTGGGTTAATTTGAGTCAGTACCCTGTAAGGTCCAATATACCGAGGAGCGAACTTCATGGAAGGCACTTTTAACCGAATGTTTCTAGTACTTAACCATACTCTATCGCCTGGAACAAACACCGGTGCTGCCGTTCTACGTTTGTCAGCGTGTTTTTTAACCAGCATAGAATTGTGCAGAAGAATTTGTC
The DNA here is from genome assembly GCF_036172605.1 of Pelobates fuscus. NCBI lineage: Eukaryota > Metazoa > Chordata > Amphibia > Anura > Pelobatidae > Pelobates > Pelobates fuscus. The sequence continues at coordinate 290,154,249 of NC_086320.1, read as the reverse complement.
GAGTCTGGTCCCATAACTTCCTTAAATTGGCAACATGGACATCCACCGACGGTACCCCTTGGGAAGAGGGCTCCGAAGGAAGAATGGAAGGATGAAAGCCATAATTCATGAAGAAGGGGCTAGAATGCGAAGAATCACAGACGAGATTGTTGTGTGCAAACTCCGCCCAAGGAATCAAACCGACCCAATCGTCCTGGTGTTCAGAAACGAAACAACGTAAATATTGTTCAACCTTTTGGTTGGTGCGTTCAGCAGCTCCATTGGACTGAGGATGGTAGGCAGAAGAGAAATTCAATTTGATGCCTAGTTGAGAGCAGAAGGATTTCCAAAAACGGGAAACAAATTGGGAACCTCTGTCAGATACAATTTGGGCAGGTATCCCATGTAAACGGAAAATCTCCCTAGCGAATATCTCCGCTAATTCGGGCGAAGATGGGAGTTTAGGTAAGGGAATGAAGTGAGCCATCTTAGTAAATCTGTCCACCACAGTGAGGATAACAGTCTGCTTTTTAGAGATAGGCAAATCAACAATGAAGTCCATAGCCAAACAGGACCATGGCTTTTCAGGAACCTCTAAAGGGTGCAGAAATCCACATGGAAGCGAATGGGGTTGCTTGGTCTTGGTACAAACCTCACATGCCCCGATGAATTCTTTAATATCTTTACGTAACTCAGGCCACCAGAAATCTTTAGAGATCAGAGCATACGTCTTGCGAATGCCAGGATGTCCAGCCACCTTGCTGTTGTGGAAACAGCGTAACACTTCTAGTTGGAGAGTGGCAGGAACGAAGTGTCGATCCCCAGGAGTCTGTTTGGGCGCAAGATGCTGAAATTTCATGATCTCGGCAAGCAACGGAGAGTGAATCCTGAGATTCGTGTTAGCGATGATATTACCCTTAGGAACTATGGAGGAAAGGACTGGTTCAGTTATAGTGAACGGTTCATATTGACGAGACAAAGCATCGGCTTTAGAGTTCTTAGACCCAGGTCTATAAGTAAGTACATAATTAAAGTGAGTGAGGAACAAGGACCAACGAGCCTGCCTGGCGGATAAGCGCTTAGCCTCCCCAATATAAGACAAGTTCTTATGATCCGTTAAAATAGTAACAGGGTGTAATGTCCCTTCTAGTAAATGTCTCCACTCCTTTAAAGCCTTAATGACCGCTAACAGTTCCCTGTCGCCGATGTCATATCTGCTTTCAGGCCCAGATAATTTCTTAGAGAAGAACCCACAAGGGTGTAACGGTTTGTCCACCCCTAACCTTTGAGACAGAACAGCCCCAACTCCCGTCTCAGAAGCATCGACCTCGAGTAAGAACGGCAGAGTCGTATCAGGGTGGACTAGAATGGGAGCAGAAGCAAAAAGTTCTTTGAGAGTCTTGAAAGCAACAAGAGCCTCCGTAGACCAGGTCCTAGTATCAGCCCCTTGTTTGGTCATATTGGTAATAGGCGCAATGATAGAAGAGTATCCCTTAATGAAGCGCCTATAGTAGTTGGAAAAACCAATAAACCTCTGAATAGCCTTGAGTCCTTTGGGCAAAGGCCAATCTAAAATAGATTGGAGTTTGTCAGGATCCATTTTAAAACCTTCCCCAGAAATCACGTAACCAAGAAAGTCTATCTGAGACTGATCAAAGCTGCATTTCTCCAATTTACAGTATAAGCCATGTTGCAGAAGTTTGTGTAATACCTTTCTGACTTGTCTATGGTGAGTCTCAATCTCCCTAGAGTGTATCAGTATGTCGTCCAGGTAGACAATAACACAATCATGTTGAAACTCCCTAAGTACCTCATTAATCAAATCTTGAAATACTGCAGGAGCATTGCAAAGTCCAAACGGCATAACTGTGTATTCATAGTGGCCATACCGGGTATTGAACGCCGTCATCAACTCGTGTCCATGCTGGATTCTCACCAAATTATATGCCCCTCTGAGATCTAACTTGGTGAAGATTTTGGAGCCCTTAAGACGATCAAACAACTCGGTAATCAATGGGATAGGATAAGCATTTCTGATAGTTATTTTATTCAAGCCTCGGTAATCAATACAAGGTCTCAGCGTGCCATCCTTTTTCTTAACGAAAAAAAACCCAGCCCCGGCAGGAGAAGAAGACCTCCTAATGAATCCTTTCTCTAAATTCTCACGAATATATTCCTCTAGAACAGAGTTCTCCTGAACAGATAAAGGATATACATTACCCCTCGGGGGCATAGTCCCAGGTAGAAGCTTAATTTTACAATCAAATGACCTGTGTGGAGGTAAAGAATCGGCATTCTTCTTGTCGAATACTGCCTTTAAGTCTTGGTACAGGAACGGTATCTGTCTTTCTGTGGACTGAGTAGGACTACCAGGTGTGTTAATATTAGCCAATGGAGAAACCTTGCGTAAACACCTCTCCTGGCAGTTCTGACCCCACGAGAGTATCTCCCCTAATTCCCAATCGATAATAGGGTTATGTCTCTTCAACCATGGATACCCCAGAACTATGGGAACAGAAGGGGACGAAATGAGCATAAGAGATAAATTCTCCACATGTAGGATACCAACATTTAAGTTAATGGGTATAGTCTCACGAAAGATAACAGGGTCCAGTAGTGGTCTACCATCTATGGCCTCAACGGCCAAGGGTGTCTCCGTTAACTGGGATGGGAAATTGTGTTTAGTGGCAAAGGCTTGGTCGATAAAATTCTCAGCAGCTGGGGCGGAGCCTAACCTTCCATGGAGTAAGACGTGTGCTCTCCTAGCTCTCTTACCCCGGGCATACAATCCGCATCCATCAGCCTCCACAAAGGTGCATCTCACCCCCAAAACTTAACGCAGACCTACAGCAACCCCATCACCACACATTCAGATGGGGGGAACGAAAAAAAGAAAAGAATCCACACCGTCAGTGGCCACGATGTTCCGCGCCAAAGAAGACAAGCAGCCATCTTGGGCCCAGAACCAGGCAGACACAGGCTCGGACTCTGAAGAGAGTGACAGGGAATCTACAGACACATCACCTCTTACTAAAGATGATCTCCGAAGAATGCTCAGAGAAACATCGGCCGACATCAAGGCCTACACAACGGCAGCACTCGAAAAACAAATATCAGGCCTCAAAGAAGACATAGAGGCGCTGACCTCTCGCACAGGCACCACTGAACGCCTCATAAAAGAAACCCAAATACAAACAACCACCCACGGCAGAGAACTGGAGAATCTGTCGGACAGGGTACGTTTTCTGGAGGATGGCCTAGAGGACTTAAATAATAGATCCCGCAGGCAAAACATACGCATACGGGGCCTACCGGAAACCGTCTTACCGGACGCCATACTGCCAACCATTACAGCAGTATTCCACTCCCTCCTGCCTGACACCCCAGAACACGACATATACATAGAAAGAGCACACCGAGCGCTGAGGCCGCCGACATTCAACCCCAATATCCCCAGGGATATCATCGTGAAACTCCTTCACTTCCCAATTAAAGAAAAGCTAATGAACGCAGCCAGAAACCGCCCGCCTCTATATCAAGGGCAACAGCTTCATTTCTATCAAGATCTGGCGCCTACGACACTGAGGAAACGCCGAGAACTAAAACCCCTCACCACCGCGCTAATTGAATCCGGGTGGCGCTATATGTGGGGGCACCCTTTCAAGCTGACAGCTAAAAAGGGAGACCAAACCTTCACCCTCCATCAAGTCACCGACATGCAGGATTTTGCAGCGCATCTGGGAATCCCCTTGCGGTATCCACCGGCCGACTCCAACCGTGCCACTCCAGGAGACAACAGCCGTAAAGAAGGACCCCGCTCCAACACAAGCCGCATGCAGACCAAGAGGAAAACACCATCGGTCCCCCAGGAGCAAACCCAGACAGACACTTGAACGGTACCATGAACAGCTGCCAGAACAACATCGGCGGACCCACAAAGAGCGGAAAGTTCCACTCCGTGAACGTGGTCCAAGGACACTGTTCCTCCGGTAGTATGCACTACGAACTGTTACACCCTAGTTAAGATTAACGTTTCTGTTTGATATGCAAGTTTATTACAATGTTATATTTATTTGCCATGCCATGACACCCCAGAGCACTATAACTGCCCCTCATTAGGCCTAGACCTCGCAGGCCTCAGTCCCAAGCCTATAATAATGTCGCACGAGTGCGAGGGACAACATACATACCCCACACACCCCGGACCCCAACCGGGTCGGGGAGCTACATAATTGCCTCCCAACCACACAAAACGACCACACCGGTGCACGACAGGCCACAAGGCAAAGTAGAAGGCCTTCTTGGCCTCCCCAAGACCCATCACCCTAGCTCAATATCTGCCCAACCCACTTAAGTGTATCTAGAGACGCGACACACCAGCGCGCAGTCTCTCTCCCCTCACCACATCACCAGCGAGATGCTGCCCTTTTTATGCCCCACTTGTGGATGTCCCCACTCCTCATCCTCCGACCCTACTCGGCAGGGGGGGGTGGGGGGAGAGATGGGGAGAGGGAAGGGTTGGGAAACGCCACAAAGACCCAGAGGTCTCACAGTACCTCGTTCTCAGACCAGGCCGGACCGAATGAGCTAAAGAGCACCCAGGGGGGAAGGCAAGGTTCGATACCCGGAACCCACACTGAAAGGCAGACACGCAGGGGGCATATTTAATATGTACAACTTCGAAACTGGGCCAAAAGTAAGGCAGAACAACAACTAAGGCCTTACCGGTGACACCCTTACAGAAGGAAAGGGCGTAGCGCCCACAGATTTAACCGGGGGGGAAAGCAAGAAAAAACTAGCGGTAACATTTTAGTAACAAACCCCAGGGGAGGAACACTATTTCACAAAAAGAGGTTTGATTAATGCAGAATGTGTCCCACCCCAAGGTACTACTTATATGCTTATTTCTATTTTTTACCAGAACCGCACACCTTACCCCTCTTCTTTGTATTATATCGTTAGGGGTGTTTTGAACCGTCATTTACTTTGAAGTGCAGTTGTGCGACAAACTATAGCGCCTCACTGATATCCAACCTATACTTAGTCACCAATGTTACATAGCGCCTCTCTGCATGTGTATATGTATTTATCAGAATGTATCCCATTGCCTGACAGAAGAGGCTCCCTAACCTCACTAGAAACACCCCCGCACGACGACATCACGACAACGACCCCCCCTATGCCCCACAACCATACGACTTACCTTAGAGCAATATAAGGCGAAGAGGGAAGGGCGACAACCACCACCCCCTAGGGCTATGTGAGCCAATCACAACCTGACACTCTAAAATTAACTCCCTCGAGAGACCCTGAGCACACGAGACCGCCCCATCAAGCTTACAAGCCTCACAGAGAGCAGACACCCCCTGAGGTATACATGCAGCTCCTGCAGACCAAAAGGTACCATAACCTATTAAAAGGCCCACCAGACCCCAGACACAACTCCCCTGACACTACACCTTACCCAATCAAGTACACGACCAGAGACAAACAACTAACACCGACTGCAGTGCCTTCGCACGCGCCTTTGTCTTTCAGCAAAAACTATCCTCGATACCTGGAACATGACGGACAGACAGAACGCCTAACCTGGACAGACACAAGCGACTGCCCACCAACGAGAAACCAGACACCAACCTTGAACCCACCGATTTCAATACGCGAACAGGTTAGCAGAAAAACACACTTACCACAGGCACAACAATGACACATGACCGACACCGACACCTGCATCACCCACCAAAGAAATCACGACAAGCACATACGACCTAGGAACCACTCACACACATAACCAAGACAAGAACCACGCAGACCATGGCGATTAACAACGCCCTCATGACCTCACATCACGAAACTGGCTCTCATACATCACCACCCTCCAACACAATAACCTGAAAACAGACCCTCTAACACACTCTCACTCGCACGACGCGAGTCAAACCAACCAGCACAATTGAAACTCTTACTCAAACCACCCTACCCGAGATGCACCCTCGGAACTAGAACAGAAAACCCGGGGACAGAGAGGGAGAGGCGAAGCACCGACCCACCTCCACCCTCAAAACCCCAACCAAACGTATAACTCCTAGCTCACCTGACCACAAAGCATAAACAAGAACACCAAAACCTCACATTGCTTACAAACTATAAACATCCAAATAAGCAAACCCAGCTGCCCAAAAGACGCCTGGCAACCAACCAGTAAGACCAGGACCCAACCCACTCCCCTATACCCAGATCCACCTGGGACATCCCACAAACCCCCCCCTGCACCGCCACCCGTCACCCGACCCATTACCCCGAATCCCCACCCCTCCCCGCTAACCAACAACCCCGCTCTCCCCCCCTAACACGCACTACATAAACGAAACACCACACACAAGACACAACACAGCCACACCCAGCATGCCGGCCACTCTGACCTGCCTATCGATAAATTGTAAAGGACTAAACAATCCGACCAAACGACACCAACTAATGAGATGGGCAAACAGATCTAAGGCGGACGTACTCCTCCTTCAAGAGACACACTACACTGAAGCTAAGCAATTCCCTCTCCTGAGCCGACACTACCGAATCAACCATTTCGCCAGCTCCTCTCACGGCAAGCACAACGGAGTAGCCATCATTATCCGAAAATCGTGCCCACTCGTCATCCAGCGCACAATAGCAGACCCACAAGGCCGATACCTCACAGTCACGGGCAAAATAGGCACACATTCATACGCCTTCACTTCCTTGTATGCCCCAAACACACCCTCCAGCACTTTCTGGCACACGCTACAAGCACACCTAGCTCTGTTTCCCTCCCACCACTCCATACTTGGCGGAGATTTCAATGCATCCCCTTCACCCTCAGTCGACAGACTCCGCACTCGCACGCACACTCAACATGGACCGCCGACGGCCAAAACAGACAAACTGCTCTCCTCATTCATCTCGCGCACCCACCTCCTAGACGCATGGAGATCTCAACACCCAACATCTTTAGACTACACCTTCTTCTCGCACCCACACCACTCATACTCCCGCATCGACCTTTTTCTCATCTCCCCAGCACTGGCACCAATGGTTCACTCCACATCCATAGGCCCCATTACGTGGTCCGACCACGCAGAAATAACACTCACAATTAACCTACCTTGCACAGTCCGACCATGGTCTTGGAGACTGAACCCCCACTTGCTTCATAACCCACAAATCAGACAAGAAGTAGACAGGGCCCTCACAGAATACTTCCAACTGAACAAATCCGCGGACACCTCAGAAGGGACCCTATGGGCTGCCCACAAGGCAGTGATCAGGGGAGTCCTAATAAACCAAGCAACAATACATAAAAAACAAAAGGTAGCACACCTAGAAAAAACACTCACAACTCTCCGAACCCTTGAAGCAAAGCACAAAGCAGACCCAACACAAGAGCTAACCGAACAGATTAAAAAATGCCAAACTGACATAAAAACATATATGGCAAAAGACTCAACAAAAGCCTTACTATGGACAAAGCAACTCTTTTATGACAAAGCCAACAAAGCCGATACATTACTCGCACGAAAACTCAAACAAAGAACCGAAAACAAACAGATACACAAAATACGCACCCCTGATGGAGCAATCACAGAAGCCCAGAAGAAATTGCTAGCGTCTTCTTAAAATACTATGAGGCTTTGTACGATCACACACCAGGAGCACGCCATAACCCAACACCTATTAAAACACTAACAGAAACATATCTCAACCAAGTAGCGTTACCCTCCCTCAATGGAGAAGCAGCACAAACACTGGCCAACCCCATAACAACAATAGAACTCGCAGGGGCGATAAAAGCCCTGAAACCCAACAAAAGCCCAGGCCCGGACGGGTTCACAGGGCTCTATTACAAAACATACGCCCCCACCCTGATCCCACACCTTTGCAACCTATACAACACCATCTTACAAGGCGACCCACTACCAAAAGACATGCTACAAGCCAACGTATGCCTCCTTCCAAAACCCAACAAATCACACTTAGAACCAGGACACTACCGACCGATCTCCCTCCTCAACGTAGACTTAAAACTGTTCACCAAAATCCTTGCCGACCGCCTAAACCCCCTCATACCCAAATTGATACACCCAGACCAAGTAGGCTTTATACCGACGCGACAGGCCAGCGACAACACAAGACGGACATACGACCTCATATGGACGGCACAAACCAGACACACACCGACCCTTTTCCTATCTCTAGACGCAGAAAAGGCCTTTGACAGACTATTATGGCCCTTCTTATTCGCCACTCTAACCAAATTTGGATTCCCCCCAACATTCATTACCGCCCTACAGGTACTATACGCCACCCCACAAGCCCACCTCCTATTACCCCTAACAAATCCCCCCTCCTTCACGATACACAATGGCACACGCCAGGGATGCCCGCTGTCCCCTCTCCTCTTTGCGCTCTCCTTGGAGCCGCTCCTGCAAACACTCAGAACAAACGAAAACATACAAGGCCTAAAAATCCGCGGAGAAGAATACAAAACTGCAGCATATGCAGATGATCTACTCATCACAATAACAGAACCAATAACTTCCCTCCCACCACTCCTTCAAGCCCTGGAAACCTACGCCAACATATCCGGATATAAACTGAACATCGACAAGACTGAAGTCCTAGCCATACACATAGACGCCCCCACAAAAACGGCTATACACCAAATCTACCCCTTTGACCTCGCACCCACACATATCAAGTACTTAGGTATAGCCATCCCAGCAGACCTCTCTCGCAGCTATGACCTAAACTACACACCCACGATCCAAAAAATCAAACAAGATGTAGAGAAATGGCAAAACATGCCAATATCATGGCTGGGAAGACTGACATCGGTTAAGATGAATGTCTTACCCAGGCTCTTATACTTATTCCAAACTCTACCAATCCCAATTAAAAACACTGACATCAAGCAACTACAATCTACAATCGACAAATTCATATGGGCCAACAGACGCACCAGGATCAAAAGACAAACCCTATACGTTCCCAACAAAGCAGGGGGTTTAGGCCTCCCACACCTCACCCACTACTACCAGGCAGCTCAGCTAACACAAGCACAAAACTGGCACGCCCCTTGCGGAACCAAAAGATGGGTAGACCTAGAGCACGATATCTTTGGCAGGGACTTCCCATCATTATACATATGGCTCCCCAGAACAGCAAGACCTCCCCTACCCCGAACATCCCCCGCAATCATCAACACTATCAACATCTGGGACAAAGTAACCCAAAAAAGTGGCTTGACAACACAACCCTCACCCCTGACACCAATTCTCCGCAACACACACTTCCCACCCGGCATGACACCAAAAGACTTCGCCCGATTCGAAGAAAACGACCTCACACGACTACACCACTTCTATAGAAACCAACAACCAATACCATTCGCGGACCTCCCACAAACTACACCATACCGCACCTTCGACATGTTCCGCCACCTACAGCTTAGGAGCTTCCTCGAAACTCCGACAATAAAACAGGCCGGCACAAAAACTCTTACGCCCTTCGAAAAACAATGCATACAAACCCCTACACACAAAGGACAGATCTCAAAGCTATACACCCATTTAATTCAAAACGTTAAACACGGAGCACTTACATATGTGTCGGCTTGGGAGAGGGACATAGGTCCAGCCGAGGATCCAACAGACTGGACCGACATATGGGAAGCCACGGCATCCATATCCATATGTGTGAACCACAAGGAACAAGCATACAAGACACTACTGAGATGGTACGTCACCTCACTAAAACTCAAACAGATGGGCATGTCGGACAATGACCTATGCTGGAAAGGCTGTGGACACAGAGGCACTTACATACACATGTGGTGGGAATGCACACACACAACACAACTATGGAACCAAATAGAAACCATGGTATCACAGATCCTCCACACTAACATACCACACGACCCATGGATATGGCTACTATCCAAACCCATGGCCAATACACCAAGATCCCAAAACAAATTGATTGCCAAAATTGCACTAGCAACCAGGAGAGCCATCGCTGAGAAATGGGGAAGCCCAGACACACCCACGCTAGACACAGTAAAAAGGAAAATTAAGGACACAATCAAAATGGATGAATTGTCCGCACTGGTTCACGACACGACCACACATTTCAATAAAATTTGGGACCCATGGTTCTATGAATACCCACCAACAGCCTAGACCACCAGTGAGCACCCACACGGGATCACATCCCAAGTACGCGTCAACCACACATATCCCACACCCATAACCCCCTCAGCCCCCCTCCCCCCGAGTCAGTAGACCGCTAGAACACCCCTACACAAACCACACTCTCCTACCAACCAAGCTACGATACACGCCGGCACCAATGGCGAACAAAAACAAAGGACACACATGACCAAACAATAGCAATACGCAGCAAACACACACTCACACTAACGATTAACAAAGCAATACAGCACCCACAACGCACACCACACCGCACCACAAATGACGCCGAAACGACCCACAAACCACACCCATACCGATGACATATAACGGACAATAACTCGCTTAGAACGGAAGAGCACAAGAAACTGGTAGGGGCTCCTTGAGGATTGGGTTGAGAACCCCTGTCTTAGACCATAACTTCTCAGTACCTGTGCTCCTTATTACCTGCAAATTGCTATACCACTTCCTGTTATATTTAATTTATTGCTCTTGTTATATTGATGTATACGCCAAATCAGGGCAGTGCCATATGTATAACTATGACTAGAAATGTAAGTTACTAGAAATAAAAGAGAAGAAGAAAAAAAAAATACATATTTAGTATTTTCCTATTTTGCTGCCTCTTTTTTCAGTATAATAGAATAGTCAGGAAAGCCAAAGGGCAGGTCAGGTGGCACAGGATTGTAAACATGAAATCGAGCAAGGGTCAAACAATACTCCAATCACAAGCTTCACACAAAGATACTACAATCACAAGCTTCATATTTTGATATCTAGGGAATTATCTTATCCCACAAATTTTTGTCCAGCAAAGACTTATGTGATAAGTAGTTTATCCCTTATTCACAGTTGCACTCATCACCTAGGTTGATTGCAACTGCATTATAGAGTAATCAGTTCATATACAGACTGGCTCTCTGTTTAATCAACTATTTGCCGGAGAAATGCATCTGATCATATGTGGCGACCATTTAAGACGAAGTAGAGGCAAGTTTTAGGTAAACATATATATAAATCAATATTTGCTGGCCATTTTCTGTTTTATTATATTTTACTTGAATCTGACATTGTCCTCTTCATCTTTTGTGGAGGACAATTACCCCTTGGAAATCATGCTAAAAAAATTATAATGAAATATGTATAAAACAAAGAATGTGAAAGAATACAGACTCATTTCTAATGCTGTTGCCACTTTTTACCAGTTGGTCGCTGCTAGCTAAAGTGGGGACACTAATGTTAGCAAGTAGTGGCTTTTTACCCTCAGCTAAATTTCATCAATAGTGTTAGGGAGTTACCAAGAAGTGGCTAATAGCTCTAATTACTCCCTAAGGTACTTGCTATATGGCAACTGGTTCTGACTGATTTCCAACCCAGTTGCTACTATTTAATGGCTGTTGTTCACCCTCAAAGCTTAGAACTGGTCTTTTCCCTAGTTCACAGAAGTTAACAACTGCTAACTCCATATTCATCCTAAAAAAAAACACGTTAGGTTTATAGAATTACTAAAACCCAGGCCCAGATTTCTCATTAGGCAGAATAACTTCCTGTCTACCGCACTTATAATGTGTCATTTTTTTTTAGCTTAAGAGGGCTGTTAGGGAGAGATAAATACCAGGAGGGTTGCCCAGTGTCCTCTGTGGTCCATTCAGCCTTGTATGCTTGATAAGAGCTGCAATAACTGTTATAGAGGGTGTAAAACTCAGTACTGCCCCTGTAACTTAAAAAGCCCTTTTTCTCCAACCCTAATTATAATCCCTCCCAAAAACCAAAAAAACACTTTCATGAGTCCCATATTTAGCACTCAAAGTCTAAATCTGAAAAAAGATATTTAACTTAAGTTTAACTTGTCTTAAAACTAAACACATCATGTACCTAATATTAAATGTAATGCCGATCTCAAACTAAATCCAATAATTAGAAATATACCCAACTTTAAAACCACTCAAGTTTTAAATATTTTTAACACTTAAAAAAATAAAATTATTCTTATTATAATGAAACTGTATGTGTCGTTTAAGTACACATAGCAGAAACTCCTTACATGTTTGTATACCCCCCAACATTGGACAGGCCAGTGACACAAATCGCATCACTGTTTCTTCTAAGAGAGGGCTGTCCATCCAAAGAATTAGCAGGCCAGCTCACCTAGGGTGGACTATGCAGGAAACACTTTTTCAGTTCTCTCTGCAGGGTCTAAGTAACCTCAGTGTAGCGAAAGAACATCTGATGTATTTTCCTTTTTGGAAACAGTTCCCTGGTGTTCCAAAAAGTGTGAGCCAGAGAAGAAAGTTGAGACAGTGAGACACAAACCTATACCAGCAAAATCGGTAATGTTGGGAGGCTTTTGTCTGTTTGCTTTTGCAGTAAGTGATTGATTTAATGAGTGGTTGGTATCTTTGTGAGCAGATATTATATGCGTTAAGCTGGTATAAAATAGGGGCAATGTTGTAAACCAGTCGGTAATTAGTAGCCACTATTATATACCAGCTGTTGTTAATAACAACAACTTATGGCAACTGTTTACCGGCAAGGTTGGAAACTGGTCATATATGTCTGAGACCACTACATACATCACCGTAAGTGCCCATCTTGCAGACTTATAATTCAATAACATACATTATGGTGAAAAGAGGTTGGCTCAATTTAACCCTTCATGTCATTGGTAAATCAAATCCCAATATGTTGGTGGTCCTTACACATCAACTGTCATGAAGAATCTGAAGACCACCCTAAATGAATGTACCAAACACAGTCCACTATAAACTAAAAACAAGACAGGTTCCCGAAATCTAGGAATAACATACTTTTCTAAGACTAAAAATAAACCATGCTGATAATAGTAAGGAAGTAAACATCTAAAAAAAAAAATCAAAGCCCTTAGATAAAAAAGGCATTATGTTTTAAGCGTATAATGTGTTATATACTAAAGAACTCATCTTTCAATGATTATAAGTTTTTTTTTCTTCTTAATTACATATTCATGTAATTTGTAACATTTGAATCATGTTTTTCTTTTGATCTAAATATCTTATACTTTGAAATTCTAAAGGACTTTGATTTCTTTTGGGAAAAAAAGCCTTATATAAATGATTATTTCATTGTTTCTCTTATCTACCACTTATGTCTTGGATGTTTTACTATTAAATGCAATTTGCTATATAGAGAAGCTGCCACATCAGAGATAGTGACAAATCTAATAGCTAAGAAAAAAAAATAGTCTGTCATTGTCTGATATATTTTATTAATACCCTCCATTTGTTTGCGTGCTGACATTAAATGCAAGTTTGATCTAGCACAATGTAGCATCTGGAGCAAATATAAAATGTTCCAAATGACCTGTGATTACCCATGTACGGCCCTGGAACCCAGATACCTGCAGAGAGAAACCATTGGTGACATGATAGGTAACACACATACAGATTCTACACATTGATGGAAGGCAAGGCCAGCCAAACAGTACTTCAGCGGAGGTAAATTTGGTTCTACATCAGTAACTGCTTTAATAGGATTTATTTGGGTGGATGAAAGAAGAATTGTCAATAACAAAATGTGACCACCATCATTATTTTAATTATCCATTTTGTAGTCATGGTAGAGCTGAACAGTAAGTTATAGCAACAAGATAAGTTTGAAATACAGGACAAAAAGTTACTCACAAAAACTGTATGATTTAAATAGAGATAAAAGATTCCATTTGTGAAGGCACAAAATAGATGAGAAAGGAGAAGTAAGTTAGCTGGTTAGTTGATATGTATTTTTGAAAAAAATGTTTATTAAAGTTTTGTTGAAGAACCAAAGAATGGGAAAGTCTAATGGGGCAGCAAACTGAATTGCATTATAATGAGTGCAGCCCTACAAATGTTTTTTATATGAGTGCCAGACTGAAAATGTATAAGGTGGACCAGAGCAAGGTGACTGGAAGAACAGACAGACCGAGATGGGACAAATTTGCTTATTACTGAAGATATGTGGATCAGACACAATTGTGGAGAGATTTATAGTTGAACACCACAAACTGAATTCTGATTGTCATATGAAGCCAGACTAATCACTATAATATAATAGATAAATAGTCAGGAATATTAGACGGGGCAGCAAAATTGTAAAGGGACGATCTAGGCAGACCAATTGTGAGCAGGTTGCAGTAATCTAGATCGGGTATAAGCAGATTGTGAACATGTGCTCTCGTCTTGAATATAAGCTATGATGATCCAAGTGCATCAGGGGGGTATTTAGCTAAAATGTTAATATAGATGTGCCCTAACTTTCCATCCACTAAAAGCACTTGGTAAGCACACTCATGGCTCTACTCTCTCAAGAAAGTCTGTATCATATTGTAAAATGTTAGTTTTGTTTGAACAGGTTAATATTATATGTATGACCGCAGACAAAGGGTCTTGTAGTTACAGCTATTTTTACTGAGATATCACTATTATAGCTACAAATAAAGGCAAGTTACGACTACTGACACAAACTTCAGTCTCTATTACTGAGAAATATTAATAAACCATTTTTTGTCACTTCAGTGGGAAGCAGCACTGAAATTAATTTAATGTTTTCATTAGAGTTTAATTAAGTTCCAGATATAGCATATCCTTTTTTTAACATTGTGTTCAACAGGATATTTAATTCAAGGCTTTAATGCAAGGTGTCCTGTGTGCACTGCATCCACATTTTAACTGTTTTGGTGAAATTTAAATACAAAATTAAATGTATTTTTCATCAGAGGCAATCACATGTGGACACAGATGACAAGTAGGAAAGAGAGAAAAAAAGATGTCTATTCGCTTGTCAGGATCGGGACAGGGATCCAACACGCAGAGTACAAACAGTAGCCAGATACGTATACCGGACCTTAGAATGGCCGGACTAACGTAAGTAGTACAGTAGGGAATGGTCAAAGACAAGCCGAGGTCGAGGGTAACAGAAGACAGGTAAGCGAGAGACAAGCCGAATCAAGGGTAACAGAGATAAGCAGAGTAGAGCAAACAAGCCGGGTCAAAACCAAAAGGGATAACTAGAATACACGAGCACTGAGTGACTAGAACAAGCTAGAACCACGACAGGGCAATGAGCTAATGAAAGAAGCACTGTTAAATGCCCTGTCCAGATAAGTAAACACGCCTCCGAGGCGTCCTGATTGGTCCTGAAGCAATTGAGTGACAGGTCGTTCCGGGTTAGCGTCCTGACGTCGAGTTCCGGACGTCATGCTATAAAAGGGAGTCACTCCCTCGCGGCCGGCTTTGCATGACCGGATAGACCGCGAGGAAGGGGGAAATCAGACCGTCCGGATGGATGAATGGCTAAGTCTCTACCTCTTTCGGAGGTAGAGACCTCAGGTACCCTGACAGTACCCCCCCTCTCAGATACGCCCACCGGGCGGAAGGCACCAGGACGAGAAGGGAAGCGAGAGTGAAATGCCCTGCGGAGACGGGGAGCATGAACCTCCTCCTGAGGTACCCAACTTCTCTCCTCAGGACCATATCCTTTCCAATCGACCAGATATTGTACTCTCCCCCGGGAGATTCGAGAATCGACGATGGAATTGACTTCATACTCCTCCTGACCCTCCACCTGAACAGAGCGAGGAGGGGCGATCGTGGAGGAGAATCTGTTACATACTAGTGGTTTTAGCAAGGAAACATGAAATGAGTTAGGAATGCGTAAGGCATTAGGCAAAGCTAGACGATACGCAACTGGGTTAATTTGAGTCAGTACCCTGTAAGGTCCAATATACCGAGGAGCGAACTTCATGGAAGGCACTTTTAACCGAATGTTTCTAGTACTTAACCATACTCTATCGCCTGGAACAAACACCGGTGCTGCCGTTCTACGTTTGTCAGCGTGTTTTTTAACCAGCATAGAATTGTGCAGAAGAATTTGTCGAGTCTGGTCCCATAACTTCCTTAAATTGGCAACATGGACATCCACCGACGGTACCCCTTGGGAAGAGGGCTCCGAAGGAAGAATGGAAGGATGAAAGCCATAATTCATGAAGAAGGGGCTAGAATGCGAAGAATCACAGACGAGATTGTTGTGTGCAAACTCCGCCCAAGGAATCAAACCGACCCAATCGTCCTGGTGTTCAGAAACGAAACAACGTAAATATTGTTCAACCTTTTGGTTGGTGCGTTCAGCAGCTCCATTGGACTGAGGATGGTAGGCAGAAGAGAAATTCAATTTGATGCCTAGTTGAGAGCAGAAGGATTTCCAAAAACGGGAAACAAATTGGGAACCTCTGTCAGATACAATTTGGGCAGGTATCCCATGTAAACGGAAAATCTCCCTAGCGAATATCTCCGCTAATTCGGGCGAAGATGGGAGTTTAGGTAAGGGAATGAAGTGAGCCATCTTAGTAAATCTGTCCACCACAGTGAGGATAACAGTCTGCTTTTTAGAGATAGGCAAATCAACAATGAAGTCCATAGCCAAACAGGACCATGGCTTTTCAGGAACCTCTAAAGGGTGCAGAAATCCACATGGAAGCGAATGGGGTTGCTTGGTCTTGGTACAAACCTCACATGCCCCGATGAATTCTTTAATATCTTTACGTAACTCAGGCCACCAGAAATCTTTAGAGATCAGAGCATACGTCTTGCGAATGCCAGGATGTCCAGCCACCTTGCTGTTGTGGAAACAGCGTAACACTTCTAGTTGGAGAGTGGCAGGAACGAAGTGTCGATCCCCAGGAGTCTGTTTGGGCGCAAGATGCTGAAATTTCATGATCTCGGCAAGCAACGGAGAGTGAATCCTGAGATTCGTGTTAGCGATGATATTACCCTTAGGAACTATGGAGGAAAGGACTGGTTCAGTTATAGTGAACGGTTCATATTGACGAGACAAAGCATCGGCTTTAGAGTTCTTAGACCCAGGTCTATAAGTAAGTACATAATTAAAGTGAGTGAGGAACAAGGACCAACGAGCCTGCCTGGCGGATAAGCGCTTAGCCTCCCCAATATAAGACAAGTTCTTATGATCCGTTAAAATAGTAACAGGGTGTAATGTCCCTTCTAGTAAATGTCTCCACTCCTTTAAAGCCTTAATGACCGCTAACAGTTCCCTGTCGCCGATGTCATATCTGCTTTCAGGCCCAGATAATTTCTTAGAGAAGAACCCACAAGGGTGTAACGGTTTGTCCACCCCTAACCTTTGAGACAGAACAGCCCCAACTCCCGTCTCAGAAGCATCGACCTCGAGTAAGAACGGCAGAGTCGTATCAGGGTGGACTAGAATGGGAGCAGAAGCAAAAAGTTCTTTGAGAGTCTTGAAAGCAACAAGAGCCTCCGTAGACCAGGTCCTAGTATCAGCCCCTTGTTTGGTCATATTGGTAATAGGCGCAATGATAGAAGAGTATCCCTTAATGAAGCGCCTATAGTAGTTGGAAAAACCAATAAACCTCTGAATAGCCTTGAGTCCTTTGGGCAAAGGCCAATCTAAAATAGATTGGAGTTTGTCAGGATCCATTTTAAAACCTTCCCCAGAAATCACGTAACCAAGAAAGTCTATCTGAGACTGATCAAAGCTGCATTTCTCCAATTTACAGTATAAGCCATGTTGCAGAAGTTTGTGTAATACCTTTCTGACTTGTCTATGGTGAGTCTCAATCTCCCTAGAGTGTATCAGTATGTCGTCCAGGTAGACAATAACACAATCATGTTGAAACTCCCTAAGTACCTCATTAATCAAATCTTGAAATACTGCAGGAGCATTGCAAAGTCCAAACGGCATAACTGTGTATTCATAGTGGCCATACCGGGTATTGAACGCCGTCATCAACTCGTGTCCATGCTGGATTCTCACCAAATTATATGCCCCTCTGAGATCTAACTTGGTGAAGATTTTGGAGCCCTTAAGACGATCAAACAACTCGGTAATCAATGGGATAGGATAAGCATTTCTGATAGTTATTTTATTCAAGCCTCGGTAATCAATACAAGGTCTCAGCGTGCCATCCTTTTTCTTAACGAAAAAAAACCCAGCCCCGGCAGGAGAAGAAGACCTCCTAATGAATCCTTTCTCTAAATTCTCACGAATATATTCCTCTAGAACAGAGTTCTCCTGAACAGATAAAGGATATACATTACCCCTCGGGGGCATAGTCCCAGGTAGAAGCTTAATTTTACAATCAAATGACCTGTGTGGAGGTAAAGAATCGGCATTCTTCTTGTCGAATACTGCCTTTAAGTCTTGGTACAGGAACGGTATCTGTCTTTCTGTGGACTGAGTAGGACTACCAGGTGTGTTAATATTAGCCAATGGAGAAACCTTGCGTAAACACCTCTCCTGGCAGTTCTGACCCCACGAGAGTATCTCCCCTAATTCCCAATCGATAATAGGGTTATGTCTCTTCAACCATGGATACCCCAGAACTATGGGAACAGAAGGGGACGAAATGAGCATAAGAGATAAATTCTCCACATGTAGGATACCAACATTTAAGTTAATGGGTATAGTCTCACGAAAGATAACAGGGTCCAGTAGTGGTCTACCATCTATGGCCTCAACGGCCAAGGGTGTCTCCGTTAACTGGGATGGGAAATTGTGTTTAGTGGCAAAGGCTTGGTCGATAAAATTCTCAGCAGCTGGGGCGGAGCCTAACCTTCCATGGAGTAAGACGTGTGCTCTCCTAGCTCTCTTACCCCGGGCATACAATCCGCATCCATCAGCCTCCACAAAGGTGCATCTCACCCCCAAAACTTAACGCAGACCTACAGCAACCCCATCACCACACATTCAGATGGGGGGAACGAAAAAAAGAAAAGAATCCACACCGTCAGTGGCCACGATGTTCCGCGCCAAAGAAGACAAGCAGCCATCTTGGGCCCAGAGCCAGGCAGACACAGGCTCGGACTCTGAAGAGAGTGACAGGGAATCTACAGACACATCACCTCTTACTAAAGATGATCTCCGAAGAATGCTCAGAGAAACATCGGCCGACATCAAGGCCTACACAACGGCAGCACTCGAAAAACAAATATCAGGCCTCAAAGAAGACATAGAGGCGCTGACCTCTCGCACAGGCACCACTGAACGCCTCATAAAAGAAACCCAAATACAAACAACCACCCACGGCAGAGAACTGGAGAATCTGTCGGACAGGGTACGTTTTCTGGAGGATGGCCTAGAGGACTTAAATAATAGATCCCGCAGGCAAAACATACGCATACGGGGCCTACCGGAAACCGTCTTACCGGACGCCATACTGCCAACCATTACAGCAGTATTCCACTCCCTCCTGCCTGACACCCCAGAACACGACATATACATAGAAAGAGCACACCGAGCGCTGAGGCCGCCGACATTCAACCCCAATATCCCCAGGGATATCATCGTGAAACTCCTTCACTTCCCAATTAAAGAAAAGCTAATGAACGCAGCCAGAAACCGCCCGCCTCTATATCAAGGGCAACAGCTTCATTTCTATCAAGATCTGGCGCCTACGACACTGAGGAAACGCCGAGAACTAAAACCCCTCACCACCGCGCTAATTGAATCCGGGTGGCGCTATATGTGGGGGCACCCTTTCAAGCTGACAGCTAAAAAGGGAGACCAAACCTTCACCCTCCATCAAGTCACCGACATGCAGGATTTTGCAGCGCATCTGGGAATCCCCTTGCGGTATCCACCGGCCGACTCCAACCGTGCCACTCCAGGAGACAACAGCCGTAAAGAAGGACCCCGCTCCAACACAAGCCGCATGCAGACCAAGAGGAAAACACCATCGGTCCCCCAGGAGCAAACCCAGACAGACACTTGAACGGTACCATGAACAGCTGCCAGAACCACATCGGCGGACCCACAAAGAGCGGAAAGTTCCACTCCGTGAACGTGGTCCAAGGACACTGTTCCTCCGGTAGTATGCACTACGAACTGTTACACCCTAGTTAAGATTAACGTTTCTGTTTGATATGCAAGTTTATTACAATGTTATATTTATTTGCCATGCCATGACACCCCAGAGCACTATAACTGCCCCTCATTAGGCCTAGACCTCGCAGGCCTCAGTCCCAAGCCTATAATAATGTCGCACGAGTGCGAGGGACAACATACATACCCCACACACCCCGGACCCCAACCGGGTCGGGGAGCTACATAATTGCCTCCCAACCACACAAAACGACCACACCGGTGCACGACAGGCCACAAGGCAAAGTAGAAGGCCTTCTTGGCCTCCCCAAGACCCATCACCCTAGCTCAATATCTGCCCAACCCACTTAAGTGTATCTAGAGACGCGACACACCAGCGCGCAGTCTCTCTCCCCTCACCACATCACCAGCGAGATGCTGCCCTTTTTATGCCCCACTTGTGGATGTCCCCACTCCTCATCCTCCGACCCTACTCGGCAGGGGGGGGTGGGGGGAGAGATGGGGAGAGGGAAGGGTTGGGAAACACCACAAAGACCCAGAGGTCTCACAGTACCTCGTTCTCAGACCAGGCCGGACCGAATGAGCTAAAGAGCACCCAGGGGGGAAGGCAAGGTTCGATACCCGGAACCCACACTGAAAGGCAGACACGCAGGGGGCATATTTAATATGTACAACTTCGAAACTGGGCCAAAAGTAAGGCAGAACAACAACTAAGGCCTTACCGGTGACACCCTTACAGAAGGAAAGGGCGTAGCGCCCACAGATTTAACCGGGGGGGAAAGCAAGAAAAAACTAGCGGTAACATTTTAGTAACAAACCCCAGGGGAGGAACACTATTTCACAAAAAGAGGTTTGATTAATGCAGAATGTGTCCCACCCCAAGGTACTACTTATATGCTTATTTCTATTTTTTACCAGAACCGCACACCTTACCCCTCTTCTTTGTATTATATCGTTAGGGGTGTTTTGAACCGTCATTTACTTTGAAGTGCAGTTGTGCGACAAACTATAGCGCCTCACTGATATCCAACCTATACTTAGTCACCAATGTTACATAGCGCCTCTCTGCATGTGTATATGTATTTATCAGAATGTATCCCATTGCCTGACAGAAGAGGCTCCCTAACCTCACTAGAAACACCCCCGCACGACGACATCACGACAACGACCCCCCCTATGCCCCACAACCATACGACTTACCTTAGAGCAATATAAGGCGAAGAGGGAAGGGCGACAACCACCACCCCCTAGGGCTATGTGAGCCAATCACAACCTGACACTCTAAAATTAACTCCCTCGAGAGACCCTGAGCACACGAGACCGCCCCATCAAGCTTACAAGCCTCACAGAGAGCAGACACCCCCTGAGGTATACATGCAGCTCCTGCAGACCAAAAGGTACCATAACCTATTAAAAGGCCCACCAGACCCCAGACACAACTCCCCTGACACTACACCTTACCCAATCAAGTACACGACCAGAGACAAACAACTAACACTGACTGCAGTGCCTTCGCACGCGCCTTTGTCTTTCAGCAAAAACTATCCTCGATACCTGGAACATGACGGACAGACAGAACGCCTAACCTGGACAGACACAAGCGACTGCCCACCAACGAGAAACCAGACACCAACCTTGAACCCACCGATTTCAATACGCGAACAGGTTAGCAGAAAAACACACTTACCACAGGCACAACAATGACACATGACCGACACCGACACCTGCATCACCCACCAAAGAAATCACGACAAGCACATACGACCTAGGAACCACTCACACACATAACCAAGACAAGAACCACGCAGACCATGGCGATTAACAACGCCCTCATGACCTCACATCACGAAACTGGCTCTCATACATCACCACCCTCCAACACAATAACCTGAAAACAGACCCTCTAACACACTCTCACTCACACGACGCGAGTCAAACCAACCAGCACAATTGAAACTCTTACTCAAACCACCCTACCCGAGATGCACCCTCGGAACTAGAACAGAAAACCCGGGGACAGAGAGGGAGAGGCGAAGCACCGACCCACCTCCACCCTCAAAACCCCAACCAAACGTATAACTCCTAGCTCACCTGACCACAAAGCATAAACAAGAACACCAAAACCTCACATTGCTTACAAACTATAAACATCCAAATAAGCAAACCCAGCCGCCCAAAAGACGCCTGGCAACCAACCAGTAAGACCAGGACCCAACCCACTCCCCTATACCCAGATCCACCTGGGACATCCCACAAACCCCCCCCTGCACCGCCACCCGTCACCCGACCCATTACCCCGAATCCCCACCCCTCCCCGCTAACCAACAACCCCGCTCTCCCCCCCTAACACGCACTACATAAACGAAACACCACACACAAGACACAACACAGCCACACCCAGCATGCCGGCCACTCTGACCTGCCTATCGATAAATTGTAAAGGACTAAACAATCCGACCAAACGACACCAACTAATGAGATGGGCAAACAGATCTAAGGCGGACGTACTCCTCCTTCAAGAGACACACTACACTGAAGCTAAGCAATTCCCTCTCCTGAGCCGACACTACCGAATCAACCATTTCGCCAGCTCCTCTCACGGCAAGCACAACGGAGTAGCCATCATTATCCGAAAATCGTGCCCACTCGTCATCCAGCGCACAATAGCAGACCCACAAGGCCGATACCTCACAGTCACGGGCAAAATAGGCACACATTCATACGCCTTCACTTCCTTGTATGCCCCAAACACACCCTCCAGCACTTTCTGGCACACGCTACAAGCACACCTAGCTCTGTTTCCCTCCCACCACTCCATACTTGGCGGAGATTTCAATGCATCCCCTTCACCCTCAGTCGACAGACTCCGCACTCGCACGCACACTCAACATGGACCGCCGACGGCCAAAACAGACAAACTGCTCTCCTCATTCATCTCGCGCACCCACCTCCTAGACGCATGGAGATCTCAACACCCAACATCTTTAGACTACACCTTCTTCTCGCACCCACACCACTCATACTCCCGCATCGACCTTTTTCTCATCTCCCCAGCACTGGCACCAATGGTTCACTCCACATCCATAGGCCCCATTACGTGGTCCGACCACGCAGAAATAACACTCACAATTAACCTACCTTGCACAGTCCGACCATGGTCTTGGAGACTGAACCCCCACTTGCTTCATAACCCACAAATCAGACAAGAAGTAGACAGGGCCCTCACAGAATACTTCCAACTGAACAAATCCGCGGACACCTCAGAAGGGACCCTATGGGCTGCCCACAAGGCAGTGATCAGGGGAGTCCTAATAAACCAAGCAACAATACATAAAAAACAAAAGGTAGCACACCTAGAAAAAACACTCACAACTCTCCGAACCCTTGAAGCAAAGCACAAAGCAGACCCAACACAAGAGCTAACCGAACAGATTAAAAAATGCCAAACTGACATAAAAACATATATGGCAAAAGACTCAACAAAAGCCTTACTATGGACAAAGCAACTCTTTTATGACAAAGCCAACAAAGCCGATACATTACTCGCACGAAAACTCAAACAAAGAACCGAAAACAAACAGATACACAAAATACGCACCCCTGATGGAGCAATCACAGAAGCCCCAGTAGAAATTGCTAGCGTCTTCCTAAAATACTATGAGGCTTTGTACGATCACACACCAGGAGCACGCCATAACCCAACACCTATTAAAACACTAACAGAAACATATCTCAACCAAGTAGCGTTACCCTCCCTCAATGGAGAAGCAGCACAAACACTGGCCAACCCCATAACAACAATAGAACTCGCAGGGGCGATAAAAGCCCTGAAACCCAACAAAAGCCCAGGCCCGGACAGGTTCACAGGGCTCTATTACAAAACATACGCCCCCACCCTGATCCCACACCTTTGCAACCTATACAACACCATCTTACAAGGCGACCCACTACCAAAAGACATGCTACAAGCCAACGTATGCCTCCTTCCAAAACCCAACAAATCACACTTAGAACCAGGACACTACCGACCGATCTCCCTCCTCAACGTAGACTTAAAACTGTTCACCAAAATCCTTGCCGACCGCCTAAACCCCCTCATACCCAAATTGATACACCCAGACCAAGTAGGCTTTATACCGACGCGACAGGCCAGCGACAACACAAGACGGACATACGACCTCATATGGACGGCACAAACCAGACACACACCGACCCTTTTCCTATCTCTAGACGCAGAAAAGGCCTTTGACAGACTATTATGGCCCTTCTTATTCGCCACTCTAACCAAATTTGGATTCCCCCCAACATTCATTACCGCCCTACAGGTACTATACGCCACCCCACAAGCCCACCTCCTATTACCCCTAACAAATCCCCCCTCCTTCACGATACACAATGGCACACGCCAGGGATGCCCGCTGTCCCCTCTCCTCTTTGCGCTCTCCTTGGAGCCGCTCCTGCAAACACTCAGAACAAACGAAAACATACAAGGCCTAAAAATCCGCGGAGAAGAATACAAAACTGCAGCATATGCAGATGATCTACTCATCACAATAACAGAACCAATAACTTCCCTCCCACCACTCCTTCAAGCCCTGGAAACCTACGCCAACATATCCGGATATAAACTGAACATCGACAAGACTGAAGTCCTAGCCATACACATAGACGCCCCCACAAAAACGGCTATACACCAAATCTACCCCTTTGACCTCGCACCCACACATATCAAGTACTTAGGTATAGCCATCCCAGCAGACCTCTCTCACAGCTATGACCTAAACTACACACCCACGATCCAAAAAATCAAACAAGATGTAGAGAAATGGCAAAACATGCCAATATCATGGCTGGGAAGACTGACATCGGTTAAGATGAATGTCTTACCCAGGCTCTTATACTTATTCCAAACTCTACCAATCCCAATTAAAAACACTGACATCAAGCAACTACAATCTACAATCGACAAATTCATATGGGCCAACAGACGCACCAGGATCAAAAGACAAACCCTATACGTTCCCAACAAAGCAGGGGGTTTAGGCCTCCCACACCTCACCCACTACTACCAGGCAGCTCAGCTAACACAAGCACAAAACTGGCACGCCCCTTGCGGAACCAAAAGATGGGTAGACCTAGAGCACGATATCTTTGGCAGGGACTTCCCATCATTATACATATGGCTCCCCAGAACAGCAAGACCTCCCCTACCCCGAACATCCCCCGCAATCATCAACACTATCAACATCTGGGACAAAGTAACCCAAAAAAGTGGCTTGACAACACAACCCTCACCCCTGACACCAATTCTCCGCAACACACACTTCCCACCCGGCATGACACCAAAAGACTTCGCCCGATTCGAAGAAAACGACCTCACACGACTACACCACTTCTATAGAAACCAACAACCAATACCATTCGCGGACCTCCCACAAACTACACCATACCGCACCTTCGACATGTTCCGCCACCTACAGCTTAGGAGCTTCCTCGAAACTCCGACAATAAAACAGGCCGGCACAAAAACTCTTACGCCCTTCGAAAAACAATGCATACAAACCCCTACACACAAAGGACAGATCTCAAAGCTATACACCCATTTAATTCAAAACGTTAAACACGGAGCACTTACATATGTGTCGGCTTGGGAGAGGGACATAGGTCCAGCCGAGGATCCAACAGACTGGACCGACATATGGGAAGCCACGGCATCCATATCCATATGTGTGAACCACAAGGAACAAGCATACAAGACACTACTGAGATGGTACGTCACCCCACTAAAACTCAAACAGATGGGCAGGTCGGACAATGACCTATGCTGGAAAGGCTGTGGACACAGAGGCACTTACATACACATGTGGTGGGAATGCACACACACAACACAACTATGGAACCAAATAGAAACCATGGTATCACAGATCCTCCACACTAACATACCACACGACCCATGGATATGGCTACTATCCAAACCCATGGCCAATACACCAAGATCCCAAAACAAATTGATTGCCAAAATTGCACTAGCAACCAGGAGAGCCATCGCTGAGAAATGGGGAAGCCCAGACACACCCACGCTAGACACAGTAAAAAGGAAAATTAAGGACACAATCAAAATGGATGAATTGTCCGCACTGGTTCACGACACGACTACACATTTCAATAAAATTTGGGACCCATGGTTCTATGAATACCCACCAACAGCCTAGACCACCAGTGAGCACCCACACGGGATCACATCCCAAGTACGCGTCAACCACACATATCCCACACCCATAACCCCCTCAGCCCCCCTCCCCCCGAGTCAGTAGACCGCTAGAACACCCCTACACAAACCACACTCTCCTACCAACCAAGCTACGATACACGCCGGCACCAATGGCGAACAAAAACAAAGGACACACATGACCAAACAATAGCAATACGCAGCAAACACACACTCACACTAACGATTAACAAAGCAATACAGCACCCACAACGCACACCACACCGCACCACAAATGACGCCGCAACGACCCACAAACCACACCCATACCGATGACATATAACGGACAATAACTCGCTTAGAACGGAAGAGCACAAGAAACAGAGACAGACACTACAAGCTGACAATTCAGGATATCTCCCACCCCGACCCCTCTCATCCCAGAGGAGCCCGAAACCCAGCGGGACGACTTGACCACTGAAGTACGCAAACACAAAGGGTACAACAGAAAGATCACGAAAGCACAATGTGCAAAAAATGTACCCCACAACTGCACACCTATGATAGGACAGGGCATCCTACCCCCAACCCTTTAATCTTCTGTACCCTACCCAAACCACTAGACCAGGATGTATCACGCAAGAATAGAATAATGATATGTAACACAACGCTGAGATCCATAATCACAAGAATATTGCAACTGTCGAAATATTCGAAATACTGAAATAACTTTATGTGCAAGCAATATATGTTCCTTTTTCATGTTTACCAAATGTTTACCCCCCGCTTATTTTCTGTACCCCTTACCCCTAAACAAAACAAAAAAATCTTTCAAAATAAAGAATTTATAAAAAAAAATTCTCAGCAGCTCCGGAATCTATCAATGCCATAGCCTTTACTACTTCCTTCTCCCAAGTTAAGGAAACTGGTAGCAGAAGCCTGTGATCTTTATAATTAGGAGTATAGGGCAAAATAGAAACACCCAAGGCCTGTCATCTAGAGAAACTTAGGTGCGAGCGTTTCCCGGGCGGTTAGAACAGTTCGAGAGTAAATGACCTCTGGCTCCACAATACATACATAACCCCTCCCTTCTCCTGTGCTGTCTCTCCTCCTCAGAGAGGCGGGTATAGCCTATCTGCATAGGTTCAGGAAGCAGAGAGACCGTGGAGTCAGGGCTTGGAAATGCGGGGGCTAACCTAAAGGGAGGTCTCCGGTTCCTCTCTCGAGTGTTCTGTCTCTCTCTTAAACGTTCATATATACGAGAAATGAATGAAATTAAATCCTCTAAATTTTCAGGAAGTTCTCTAGTAGCAACCTCGTCAAGGATTACATCTGATAGCCCATTCAAAAATACATCCATATACGCCTGCTCATTCCACTTGACCTCTGACGCCAGAGACCTGAACTCTAGTGCATAATCCACAAGTGTTTGGTTCTCCTGTCTCAGGCGCAACAGTGATCTGGCTGCATTAACCTTTCTACCTGGAGGGTCAAACGTTCTTCTAAAAGCAGCTACAAATGCGTTATAGTTATATACTAACGGGTTATCGTTCTCCCATAGTGGGTTGGCCCATCTCAGAGCCTTCTCAATGAGTAAGGTGATAATAAATCCTACCTTTGCCCTATCTGAAGGATAGGAGCGAGGTTGCAATTCAAAGTGGATACTAATTTGGTTTAAAAAACCACAACATTTCTCAGGAGCCCCACCATAACGTACTGGTGGGGTAATGCGAGAAGAAGCACCTACTGTGGCTACCTCTAGGCCTGAACTTACAGGAGAGATAGGAGTAGTACGTATCTCCTCTGGTGGGTTATTGGCACGAGATAATAACGCCTGTAGCGCTAGCGCCATCTGATCCATTCTGTGATCCATGGCTTCAAACCTAGGATCAGGAGAAGCAAGCTGACAGTTTGTACTTGCAGGATCCATTGGCCCTGTTGTAATGTCAGGATCGGGACAGGGATCCAACACGCAGAGTACAAACAGTAGCCAGATACGTATACCGGACCTTAGAATGGCCGGACTAACGTAAGTAGTACAGTAGGGAACGGTCAAAGACAAGCCGAGGTCGAGGGTAACAGAAGACAGGTAAGCGAGAGACAAGCCGAATCAAGGGTAACAGAGATAAGCAGAGTAGAGCAAACAAGCCGGGTCAAAACCAAAAGGGATAACTAGAATACACGAGCACTGAGTGACTAGAACAAGCTAGAACCACGACAGGGCAATGAGCTAATGAAAGAAGCACTGTTAAATGCCCTGTCCAGATAAGTAAACACGCCTCCGAGGCGTCCTGATTGGTCCTGAAGCAATTGAGTGACAGGTCGTTCCGGGTTAGCGTCCTGACGTCGAGTTCCGGACGTCATGCTATAAAAGGGAGTCACTCCCTCGCGGCCGGCTTTGCATGACCGGATAGACCGCGAGGAAGGGGGAAATCAGACCGTCCGGATGGATGAACGGCTAAGTCTCTACCTCTTTCGGAGGTAGAGACCTCAGGTACCCTGACATCGCTATTGCATGACTTTGTACCTTTTATATGTTTATAAAGTATACTTTGAATATCCTTTTTCTGAAAGGAAAAACAATTTCATACATCTCCCCAGTGACACTCCTTCATCCACCTTCACCTTTTTACGTCACAAATTGTAAACCCACTGGAGCAGAAATCTTCTAAAACACTTGCACACTACTTCAGGTTAAACTGTTCTATTTTTTTTTTTTATCTATGTGTATCTTTAAGTGGATCTCATGCACTTGTGAATTTAGTAGATGACAAGATAACTTGAGATTAGCTATATGCTAAAATATGAGCTTTTTAAATGTATAGATGTAATTTCCCTTATGCATGGAATAGGATGTTGGGGGGAGGGGGTGAAGTCCCAAGTGGGGTCCTGGTCGGATATTGGCATAATTTCCTTTAGCCCCAAGTTTCCTGTTATATTGACAGATTAATAATATCTCCAATTACATTACACACCTTGCTGTACCATATTTAGGGTTAATTATACGGCACAGTGTAAGGGTATTTCTGTAGGTGCAGGTTTTAAGGCTGCACATTTGGTGTTAATACAGTAGGTGCAGTAGGTGTTTAGATAATATTTGAATTCACACAAAAATCTGGGGTGAGATTTTTCAAGGAAAAATAGGTGCTATATTCGGTGCAAACTGCTAAATGTTAAGAGACTTTCTTTCGGTTTAAATGGTGATTCATTCTTAGTTAGAACTTTACCTGGAATTGGATCTGTTTTGACTTGATGTAAGAAATTAATTCATATAACATATTGGGATTTAGGGTTGGATATAGGGAATAGGGTTATATAAGGGGCTTATGTCAATATATGTAGGAGGAGCTATAACATTTAGTCTTGAGCTGATGTCCCTGAACTTTCAGCCACACAGCAATGCCCCTGCTATGGAATTTGTATGTACCAATGGGTCATATTTATAAAAAGCTATTCTTAAATTAAACGAGAAAAGGGAAGTGGAGAGACTCCAGATATATCTGGCGGGAGTAAAAAGCCTCTATTTTTGCTTGTGAACAACCATGATTGTATTAATTTTAGTCCTTATGGCAGTGCTGGTAGATATTTATAAAGAACATGCTATGTTTTTAACACCAACGCTGCTTA
This sequence comes from Pelobates fuscus, assembly GCF_036172605.1. Classification (NCBI taxonomy): domain Eukaryota; kingdom Metazoa; phylum Chordata; class Amphibia; order Anura; family Pelobatidae; genus Pelobates; species Pelobates fuscus. The sequence continues at coordinate 290,124,342 of NC_086320.1, read as the reverse complement.
GTCATAGGCATCTAGTACTCAACTGTGGAACAAACAGGACAACTTGGTCTACAAGTAAAAAAGAAGGGTATAGGCGCTCACTAAAAACCAATGGATGAAGGCAGCAGTGAACCTGCAGGACTTCCCAATACCCCCAATGTTGAGTCTGGACCTCCTGATACCTTCAGATCCTAAGACGGGGATTGTACCGTCCAGGCGCTATACAGCAGAGCTCTTAGCAGCTCTGCAAAGTGTGAGTTTGCTTTTCACCCACATTTACTCTATATATACTTCATCATAATATCTATAATATACTGCACTATTATTTTATTATCTTCATTTCCCTTTGAGGTTTCTACATGCTGTATAACCCAAGAACGATATGTATGTATGATATGATTATTTGATCACTTTCTTTCATAGTTACATAGTCACATTTTTCCTTAAAGTGTAAATAATATAGAGGAGTGAAGGGTGACAACCTCAATATTGTCATTATTGCAATTCAAATGCAATAGCAGTGTGCACACACAAACACACAGACAATAACACATGTTGATCTGAAGAATTCCAGGATTTTTATATGGTGTTCTAGAATAAATTTTGCAATTTTACATTTAATTTGGAAAATAACACATTTGGTTTTAATTAGCATCTGTAGCCATGTATCTGGATAAACTAGAGAAATAGGGAAACAGACAAAAATCGAAAAGACAACGACCGAAAAGAAAAAAGGCAAGTGTTAATAGACAATTTCTCTGGCATTCCTGCATGCACTTTGAAATCTAATTGTTTCAATCAAAATAATATTGCAGCAATTATTATCCAAGGCTTTCACCCAGCATAATCTTTCCACCTTCAATTAAATCAGGTAATGAATTCTGCAAAATACTATATTCTGCTATATTTCTTCTAAGGGCAAAACAAACTGCACGAGGAAAGAGAGAATGCTGAATATTTTCAATAAAATATTTGATATCAATTGCCTGCAAGGCACTTGATATAATTTGTGTATAAAAATAAAATGTTAAAATATAATTAGCAATGCAAAAAAAAAAAAAAAAAAAACATAAACAGTGGATCAAGTACTCACATTAAATTTACTTTTCAAGTCTTATAAATTCTGAACACAAAGGTACACAACACAATATTTTAGTCAAGTGCATGCTAAAATATTGAAATTAAATGCATTACTAATATATGTTTTTGCATTTAATAACCAGTTAGTACTACCTAAAAAAAAGTTGGATTTAAGAAATCAATGTATTATATATATATGTCAGAAGAAGATCTCTGTGTGAATAGCTGGTTTAATGTTGTCCGTGCAAAGTTACTCATGGTTCACTACTATTAAGTAGCTTATCAAATCAAAGAAGCAAATCACTTAAAGGGGAACGGACACTTTCCAGGAATTTTAATATTATGTGTACGTATTCCTTATATTTAACAAGTATGTATTTGTGAGGTGTGGAAAATAAAAATAAATGTATAAACTCAATCATTTTTAACCTGCAACTGGGCACCTCCATCTTAGCTCTCTGCCAACCATTGTTATAAGTTCTCTATCACTATGTCAGCAGTCAGCATTCAAAAGCATACAGAGAAGAGGATAAATTAAACAATGTGTTAAATTGTCGTCTTTCTAAGCAATCTTTGCCCTGGCTTTGCCTTTTCTGAATTGTATTATAAAATATATTTATAAAATATTTTACCAGGAAAGATACATTGAGATTTCTCTCGTTTTCAAGTATGTCCTGGGTCCACAAAACATTGCATTGATACAATAGGGTACAATAAAATACAAAAACTATATTAATACACAATATATATAATATATAAGCAGCATCTCATAAAAAGGTTAGTACAAGCTATAGGTGATGTTTAATGTTTTATTAAGTGCTGTAAATTTCAGAAAAGTGACAGATACACTTTGTAAATAAGTAATGACCTGTATATCTGACATACATCAGGTCCCTTGTGTACACCTTTCACATTGTACTGTCTGAATACATTTTTTTTTATATTTGTATTATTTTGAGCAGAGTAAGTATTCTTTTGAGAACAGATGTTTTAATGTATGCATCGTTGGCAAGGAGAGGCAGACAGTTAATTGTATTCAAAGTGTTTTTGTCAAGCAATAAAGTATCAGTGGCAAGGTTCCTGTCAAGTATGAAATATAATCTGATCAATAGGATGATGACATAATATGCAAATACATAATACCATGTACACTTAACCGAGGTTTGATGTATTTGGATATTAGTGACATAATATACAAATGGACATATTAAACTATACCCTTATCAGAGATTTGATGTATTGTTATTGTCTTTATACTATATTTAAGCTATTATCTTTCCATAAAACATGGATATCGTGATAAGAACTAGTTAAAGGATGGTTAGTGACTCTTGCTAATAAAAATTATTTTACCAATGATATCACCAAGGAAGCAATTAAACAGGATTAAAAAAAAAAAAAAAAAACATATAGTTATTTTCCAACCAATGGATTATGGTCATTATAACTTTGCATGATAGTTCTAATGAATAGTCTAATAAATGGATCATATGGTTATATCAGTGATCTTTTTCATATCAAACTAGAGGAGTTGAGCTAACTCTGATCAAAGTAGTTGGGGCTACGTAAAGCAACACTCCAAGCACCATAACCACTACAGTGTGGTTTAGTGGTTCTGGTGCCAGGAGTACCCTGATGCCCCTCCAATGTAAGTAATCAAACTGTTTTATAATGTTTTAGCTTCTTACCTTGTGTCTGTTGGGCCCCACACCCCATTTTCACTACAGATTTCACAGAGCCAAAAGCATTTTGCACTGGCTAAACACTGTACAGGACTACGTTTATTGGCTGAGAGTGAGCATCCTAAGCAGTATCTAGCTCTCTTGGCTGCCAGGAGGAGGTGGGAAGCAGAGTCTAGTGGTCTCCAGGTATCATGTAAAACCATCCTAAGCAAAAGGTGGGGGATGCCCAGCACGCCTGGATTTATAGGGACTACAATGCACTATAGTTATGGTGCTTGTAGTGTTCCTTTAAGTCTCACATGTAAAACAGATCTAGTTTAAAATCTCAAACAAAGTGGACAAGGCTGCAAACTAGCGCTTCTCTGTACCCAATCAAGAGTCATGTCACCCACTGCCAAACTCAGAAATTCCAAATGAAACAGAGAAAGTTAGTTCCCAGGTGTGGTTAAAAAATTTAGAGAACTGAAATATAACCATGAGTCGTAGATATTTCATGAGAATTTCAGTGTATGTCAGAGAAACAAAGAAATTTGAGTTATGCCAGCATATATTTCCTAATGATTGTTGTTACTGTTAATTTTCCAATTAGAATTGCTTCATTATAATGTTCTAAGATATTTCAATGTGCTCTCTAACTAGGTCACAACAGCAAATGCAGACAGATTCACTGTAGCAACAAAAACGGGTCCTGGTGGTGTCTAAATACGTCTTTCTAAACTTAAACCACTAATTAAAGAAATGGTTTTGTTATTTCCATTTAGAGTAAAGGTTATTGTTTTGACCCCACAAAATGACTATTCCGTTCTAGTTCTCTTAGATTAATGGCACTGAAGGTTCTATATATTTCAAAATCTATACCTAACTTGCTAAAAAAAAAAAGAGATTTTCCTCAACGTTGTCTGGGTAAACAGAAGTGGCACTTCTCTGGAAATGAGATGAAGCCCTTGTACCCTTAAATAACTGAAATCAACATATTGACTTTATTTTTTTAACAGAGGTCATTCACACAATGTATTCAACCTGTAGATCTGTGACTGTAGAGCTGTCCACTACTAAGTTCCTATTGGCTAACAATGTTAATAACAATATGATTACTACACTAATTCCCCTAATTCCAGTTGCAGGAAGGTACACAAAAGCAAGATCAATTTTTGGTGATGTAATAAAAGTCACTTGGATAATACCTTCTGTTAAGTTTTGGGAAGTGAACTCTGCACCATCCCACTGGCATCCATGAAGAAATGCCAAGGGTACAACGCTATAATTAGCAAAAACACCCACAATAGCTGTTTTCCTGGAACTGTCAAGCTTACCTAAAAATACAGACTAACTTATACCAGAGTTGAGTGTAACACACCTAGCATATTCAGTGTATTCGGGAACAATGCATGAAAATGGAAGTACCTCCTGACTACATCCCTCGCCTAACTTAATCATACAGACAAGTAATGCATGCAAAGATTCATATAAACAGCCCATACTTTAATAAATATGGTACTCCGGGACAAAAAAAAAGTCTTTTTTTTCCCTACCTTAATTAGACTTCCTTGCATCTCCATGGTTCTGTTATAGTGAGCATATTGCTGTTATGTCAATATTGTGAATGTGCAGGTAGATTGAATGGAATGATCAAATATGCCAAGTACTGTGGAAGGGCTTCCTTTGCTACAAATAGGAGCTAATCTGGCTGTACCTCCTACTCATCAGGGTAAGTATACAGAAACCCCCCCTCCCCCCCTTCCCAGCCCTACCCGCACTAGCAGGTGAGGGAGATACTTTTATTAACCATCACACTGCTGTCTATATTGTGGAAACATTTGAAGAATTCTACCAGGTGTCCTTTGTTAATTGGGAACCCCAACTGCATGTTTATTTGTGATTGACAAATTAAGAAGTGGGTTTCCAAAATTCAGAGACAGTACTGTGTTGTAGATAGATCGGATTTGTGTAAAGCTCTTACAGTTTGGTTAAAAGTTGAAACCTGGTGCATACATACATCTATAAAGCTCCAATAACAAATCATAGAATAGATAGACATAGAACTCAAGGATGTGTTTTCCAAGGTAATATGTGGTCCCCTAATAATTAGAGATCCCATGTTGAGACAACTCTGAAAGTCTGCATAGTTTGGACTCTTAAATTGCCTATTTTAGTACCTTTCATGTTTTACACCTCAAAACACATGTAGAAACTAGCCAAGAAGACATCTGATCACATACACTTAGAAATCAGTTATTCCATTTCTAAAAACATTAAATAAAAAAGGAGTAACACTGTTTTCTTTAGGTCATTACCAATGTGATATATTATCATTTCTTGAACACTCTCAAATACATGACCAGGAAAACTATTAACACTTAATAAAAATCAAACCAAGACTTCCAGGTTCTTTTACATCTTCACAACAATGGGTGGAGAAAGGTAGACCCCCAGCTAGACTGAAAACTAGAACTAAGCAAAAAGTGTAATATTTTCGTGTTTCTTTCCTTATTGTTGACATATCCAATATTTTTGTCTCTTTGCCCAAGCTGATTACCTCTATAAAGCTGTGTTGAACAGTCTTAAAACCACAAATGCTGGTTGGCATGATATATGTAAACAACCAGGGGTCAGCATGGACATCCTTAGTAATATTAAGAGGATAATGGCATTGTTTAAATATATTAATACACAAAGAACCCACGTTTTCCTATGTTGTTGCCCTGGGAAAAGTCTACAATTACTTCAATCATCTATACCCAGAGGAAGTTTGAGCCAGAAGAAGATTACATACATTTGTATTTCTATTCTTATTCAGATGCATGCAATGTATGCTTCATTAACAGCATCAATAATTTGTTATTTTGCCGGCAGTTTTCCTTTTGGTGAGATTATCGTAGATTGCTGATGTCATGCAGAAATTGCTCATTTAACAAATACAGTATATTTAGACAAACAAGGGAACATTCTGCCAACCATCGAAAAATCTATTGTTTTCATTGTACAACAGCTCATTGTGTAACAGCTTATAGACACCTCATACATATGCCCACTGTGTGGCAAATACCAATTATTCTCTTGAAATTACAGCTAGGATCTCAGTAGTGGAGAAACTCAAAACATCTAACTAAAGTGAGCACCATTTTAAAAAACAATTCACTGAAGTGTATAATAAAACAATCAGACTATAGTGTAGTCTACATGAATGTCATCAAAATTGAATGGGCAGTCACAATACTCAATAAAAAGACAATTCCTGTTTTTTTTTTTTTATATATATATATATCTTAGCTGTAATATAGATTGTTCTATGATTGTAACTTAAATAGCAAATAATGTTTAGCTTTTAAGAATGGTCTAAGATTACAAAGCAATCTGTGCTGGTAAAAAGGCCTGGGGGACTACGAAAACCAACTGTTTACTCTGCACTGTACGGAATAAATTGAAATAAATTGGCATATAATTGGGAATATTGCTTCAGATAAATGTTTTATGTGTGTTTCTATTGATTTGCACATGTTCAGCTAATTACATTTATCAATCTATACTGTTTGCAAAGCTGTATTAGATCTCTGCCATGATTTAGAATTTTAATGTATTAATGTATTATATCTCTCATTCATGTGTTAATGCTTACCATGACTTGTAAGCTGTGTATTTAAAATAATACTGTGTATAATATCTACCCATACAGACTGAATGGACTTAATTACACTTCATTACTATTTTAAAATCTCTCAATCAACCAATCAATTACAATCCATGTCTAATACCCTAGCTGGTCAACAAAATATATAATAGCCATGTAGTAGCCATTATTAAATATTATATAATGATTGGACTTAATATCAACACCAGCGCCATGTAAGTGTTAATTCCAATGTTTAACCCTTCCAATGATTCATTTAAACACGAACTTAGATAACTGAACAGTTAATGAAACTAGTAAAATCTTAACTGGTATTTCAACTATATCAATTATTTGGAGCCTTTGTGCCTCATTTAATCAGGAGACATTTTCATTCTTGTGATATATTATACAGGCTATAAAAGGGTTGTGTTTTGCACGCTACCTTATGATAGATACAATTCAGACTAATTATTCAGTATATTCTTTGCATTATCATTAATATTATAAATATTGTTTTTATTACCATAATTAAAATTATGTATGACCATATTTTATGTAGTTAAGCTGGCAAAAAAAAAATCACATTAACATATATGCCAAAACAATTAGTATTAATTATTAGCAGAGTAAATCAAATACCTCTGGCTCCTCTCTTGAGGCTTCCAACAGCTTTAGGCTGATTCTGCTTATTTCCAATCAAATCTAATCTCCTTGACTTCTGTTCTTCCACCTTTCTCTCTCTCTCCCTGTGTTTGTTTTGATTTTGTTATGCTTAGTGCTATTTTTTTTCAAGCCTGGATCACTTGCACATACAACAATATGTAGTGTCTGAGCAGGCAACCAGCATAATAAACAGCCCCATCAAACTGTTTGCAGCCTGCTCATTCCAGCATAACTATGGATTAATAATACTTTGTTGTGGCTACAGCCCAAAAGGGAGTGTTCACATTGTGTAGCTCGGTGGCCTGAAGTACAGGGTTTGAACAAAGGGGCATGGTGCCCATAGACCAGCCTTGGCTTCCTTTTTAGTAATCACTCGTTATATTCAGCACACATAAATAACCTCATCATACCCCCCTTCATATAAACAGCACGCTACCCTGTGATTCATAGAATACCGAGTCTAGGTGACATAATGCAAATGGCAATGTGCCTCTGCATGGTTGTATTAGTAAGTGCCATGCAGGATGGATGGATAGACGGATAGACAGACAGACAGACAGACAGACAGACCGATGAGAAAGGAGAGAGAGAGAGAGTGTGTGAGTGTGTGAGTGTGTGTGTGTGTGTGTGTGTGTGTGTGTGTTTGTCGTGTCTGTGTTTTGTTTATATTACTCATATTCTCTATATATGTAAATAGTATTAGTGCTAACTCTGGAAAACAGTATTAGTATTAAAATAGAAAGGCACTCTAAGAACTTTTACCATGAAGTATTCTACTGAAAAATAAATTGTTATTTTGTAAACTAATCAGAATGCTTGTTTTAAAAGACCTACAAACGTTTGAGTATTTTCTCTGCTATATGTATATTTATAAAGTGAGTATATAGGTACACTCACAGCAGACGTGTGTTTGTGTATGTATACACACACACATTTATCCTGTGCTTGATTTTAAACCCTTCCATTGTGATTTCCATCCTGTCGATAGATAGATTGATGATTGATTATGTATGAATGTCACTGTATTCTTGTAAGCAAAAGTTGTATTGAGCTATGTACGAACGCTGCTCTTAACAGAAACATATAGTTACTATTACCAGCTTAAAGCCTGATCATTGCCTTGTTATAAAACAGCTGGCTAGATATATTTTCACCATTTCTGATTTAAAAACAAACAAAACAAAAAACACTCGTCGAAGAAATCAGAAGTGCGTCTCTCCTGGGATTAAACAATATCCCTGACTAGAATGACCAATTACTCCCAGAAATTAGGGAGAAGGGCTCCAAGGAACTGATCTCAATATTAGACCATCACTAAAAAAATAAAAAAAAAATAAAAAGCCTATAGAAGAATGAGTGACAGGAGTCACTGGTCCCTGTGTGCAGGTGCAGGAGCCCGAGTTCCAAGGATGGAATGTTGGCCATTCCTTCCAGGAGGAACCCAGCTCTGAAACTTGATGGAGTTGAATACTGATACACCTGCAAGCTTCACGTTACCAGCCATCATCACCACCATCACCCAATGTAACAGAATGGCCGGTGTACGGCAGCATTTCAGTGGTTTCAACAGAAAACCAGTGCTATAAAGGTAGATGGCAACAGATAGCTACCTGGATAGACAGAATCCCCTTTCTTCTTCATCTGAAGAGCAACAGGCGTCACAAAGAGAGCTCAGTCCTTACCTGCTATCACTACCTCACTCCGCTGGAAGGAGAGGAAGACAGGCACAGCATGCTGAGCTCCAGCTCTCTGCTTGTGACGGGGTAACGCTGTATGTAGTCCGGGTGTGGAGGTTTCTCTCTCCCTTGGTATGGGTGTCAGGGCTCTCCTCCGTGCATCCTGAGGCTTGCCAGGGTTTGGAAAGGTCTCCCCCTCCAGCTGCAGCCCAGGGGAGGAGAGTCCGGGTGAGTGTGGAGGAGACAGACAATGAAGAAGCTGCACAGCCACACACACACACATACACAGACCACTCACACCCAGCACATCTTGCCTGGATTTCTCCACAGCAACATTGAGCACTGAGATGCCTGTGTGGGGGGTGCTGGTAATATGGGTGGGTGTGACTGGGATGGCACACCAGTGTCATATCTATGGAGAGCTCATGATCTTCAGACATGACCCTGTCTCCATGTAATAATCATCTCTCAGCAGCCATCACACTGGAATTTCAGGACCCAGCAGAGGGAAAGGTTTGCCTGGCTCCTGCTTCTGTGCTGTGCCAGCTGTCATTATAGAAACCTGTGCAGTATAAATAATTACACCTTGGAAACAGGCGAACACACAGACACACAGAGACATTTCAGAAATGGGATGCTTAATGTATGTCATTCATACTAAAATCAGTGTCTGTACTTGCAGGTCCTAGTACTAAAATGTGGCATGGTCAGTGAAATATTGCTAACTGGTTTCCTAAACAGTTCTTGCAAGCAGGCTTTTACAGCGCCATGCATTTTTTTTTTTGTCGTCTTTTATACCTTATCTTGGTTTGCAGGGAATGTTTTGATCTCTGCTCAACTGCCCTTGGATATGCTGCTGACTGTTTTACTGTGCAGGGCTCACTCTGTGGCAAGCAGCAAGCAGGCAGGAAGAGAAAAGTGTCAACAAAGATTTTATAGACACACACACACACACACACACACACTCATTCATGTGGTTCATGTATGCATATCTGGTTAAATGCTTATACATGACTGCCAGTGGGTTATCCTGTTGTCACTTTGTTACTGTAAAGGTTAATGGCAATCTGTCAACCATCCAAGCACAGTTTAATGTCTAAAAAAACTATTCAAGTTATATAGTTCACAACACAAATCATGCATACAGGCGCAATTGCAAACACACGTAAATGCAAGTGTTATATATAATATATAATTCAATATATCATAAATATATAATACATTATACATACACGGGTCAGCTTGAAGTGTAAGACTCATGATGTGAATGAATAGTGTACAATGTGAGATTGTGCCTCTGAAAATCTCATATCAGGATATCACTAAGAGAGTCATTTATCAAACTTGAGTTATTCTCTAGCATGTAAGCTCATTGAGCAGGGCCCTCCACCTCCTCTGTTCCTGTACGTCCAACTTGTCTGGTTACAATTACAAGTCTGTTAGTCCACCCATTGTACAGCGCTACAGAATCTGATGGCGCTATATAAATAATAATAATAATAATAATAATAATAATAATAATAATCAACTATACAACATAAAAATGTGTAGTCATGTTTAATGTGTATAGTCATTTTCTGTCACATACTTACTTACAAATCTGCCACTTTCAAACATGACACCAGAAATACCAGACATCTCACTGTGGATTTAAAGTTTTAATATTTCTAAAATATTACCACTGACTGTATATTTAATAACATCTTTGAGATCATTATTTGCTTTCATTAATGTATCTTGTAGATACAGTTTCAATTGTTTGAGCAGACACAGTTTCAATTGCTCACCAATGGAGAAATTAAAGGACCACTATAGGCACAAAGACCACTTCAGCTTAATGAAGTAGTCTGGGTGCCAGGTCCATCTAGGGTTAACCCTGCCTGCTGTAAACATAGCCGTTTCATAGAAACTGCTATGTTTACATATGGGTTAATCTAGTCTCTAGTGGCTGTCTCATTGGCAGCCACTAGAGGCGCTTCCGCGCTTCTCACTGTGATTTACACAGTGAGAAGATGCCAGCATCCATAGGAAAGCATTGAGAATGCTTTCCTATGGACTGACTGAATGCTCGCGCGGCTCTTGCCGCGCATGCACATTCAGCTGATGACGTCGGAAGGAGGAGGAGAGTCCCCAGCGCCGAGGGAGCCCAGCGCTGGAGAAAGGTAAGATTTTAAACCCTTCCTCCCACTTCAGCCCAGCAGGAGGGGGGCCATGAGGGTGGGGGGGACCTATTAACACTATAGTGCCAGGAAAACGAGTTTGTTTTCCTGGCACTATAGTGGTCCTTTAATGTTTATGTTCTGACATTTCATATTGCTATTATATATATATATATATATATATATATATATATATATATATATATATACTGAGATACATGCACTCCTGGAGTATAATTTAAATGGCCACACAAAATGTAGAAAAACTGAAAATGACCGCACTCTAAGGACTTGTATAGAATATAATAAAAAAATAACTTTTAATTTACATCATTAAAACATCTACGTTTCAGCCCCATACATGGGATTTCATCAGGATGGCAATAAAAAATAAATATATATATGTATATATATATATATATATATATATATATAAGCTTGGAAATGTGTTGCCGCACACATTCGCAGGGGTGGGAGTGAAGGGGTTAAACAAAATTATCTTTGCATGTGCAATGCACAGCATTTGGTTTTAAAACAGCAGTTTGGTACATCACACACTTGGTTGGTTGATCTTGCAACAGTAAAAGTGGCTCACATGGCTTAACTAAGATAGATAGATGTAATAAGTATGAAGAAAGCATAAATAAGTCTGTAAAGGCCCAGTAACTTTAAAGCAGCATTTTCCTATGCAGCGCACAGACTGAGCAGTCCCTTTGGTATTTACCATAGCATTCGGAGATTGCTTTACAAATATGAAGAGCTCTTCTTATAAACAATGCTTTGCTTGCTAAGTGTCCCCCTAGAATTCTGTGTTGCTTTCGAAATATCAGGAAGGGCTAGCATAATCCAACAAAGGATGAAAGTAACTAAATATCATTCCATGATTAGAGCCACCACAGAAAGACCTCAATTGGAACAAGGTGCAAGCTGTCTTATACATAGAAACACTTAATAATAGCCACAGTGTGCTTCTTGAAAGAATAGATATATTGAGTTTTTATGCGTTACCACACATCTATTTGGAATGGAATGCATGCAGATTTGCAGTAGCCTGCTTAAATGTAATGTTTCTATGTAGCAGTGCGAGAGCAGTGTTTGATCAAGTGTCATTCCATTGAAACATATTGAATTGTTTTGTGATATTCTTTACCCATTGCTGTATCTACTGAAACTACTAAAATCTGCGTTCCTCAGCACCCTTGCCATTATTTGTGCCCTAACTCTGATAATGTCCAATTCCCAAGGTACTGTGTCATTGCATTTTCCAGCTATGCATCATTAGCACCCATATCTGCCATATTCACAAGGGACTCTTAGTTCCTTGTGACTCTAAATTAAAACCATAGCTGTGGCACAGCTACCTGTCTTGAAACATAAATTTCCCCTTAAAAAAAAAGTACATAAAAATATAAGATCTAATATTCACTAATAACGTTACTCCATAGCAAATGGGACATAGAACTAAGAGGATACTATTATTGTGTTGAATCAAAGTCCAAAAGGGTATTAAAAATCAGGAGAGCAGATCAAGCCACAAAATGTAGTTCTATATAAATATAACTCTAATTTCTACCTCACTTAAAACCGTGCATAGTAGAGTATAAGGGAAGGCTCCATCTCTACTGCAGCTATACAATTAGCAATCCAGCTGTCATACCACCAAAAAAAAAAAGAAAAATGCCTGGCACAAACAGACGTGCTGCCTAATGCATTTCATGTATTGAGTGCACTTATTACTACATACCGGTTTTTAACTGGATGATTTTTCAAGTTTAGATATCATCAAAATTTGAACCCAAGACCTCCTATTTGATCAGCTAAAATATTTTAATTAGTGAAACCAGCCAATTGAAAAAAAAATAACTGGCTCAGGCTAGTACTGGGTTCTGTCCATAAGTCTGTACATCCTTCTGCCTCTCTGTCTGTCCATCTATCTATCTATCTATCTATCTATCTATCTATCTATCTATCTATCTATCTATCTATCTATCTAACTTCATAATGGGATTCCCAAGGAACTCAATACTTATTTACTAGCTGAAATGCGTTGGGTGCATGTATTAACACAAATAGGCATTGCCCCCAATACATACAATAACATTTAGTTTATATTTTTCTGTGTGTAAGATGCCCTCATGTATAAGATGACCCCTATTTTTTGAACCCAAAATTAAGAAATACATATTTTAAACATTTATAGCACTGAAGTCTAGTTTGGCTGATCAGGATCCCCTCCCGAGCCATCTCACACACCGGTAGGCTGCTCCCCGAAGTCCGGCCACGTGTGGACGCTGGTTCCCTGGACCACCGTCCTGTTGTTGACGGCAACAATGCCTACTACATGGGGATGTCCGGGCAAGGCCTCATTCTGCAGCATCTCTCTGTAGTCTGAAGACGGCGATTGCTGCCACCCAGGAGTAAAGGGAGCTGGAGCACATTACTTACATTTGTATATTTGTATTTGCTTTTGTAGTGTACAGCCATGTTACAACCCTATTAGGGATTAATACTTAGGTAGGGGTTTAGAAAAATACCCGTCTTTCTCATTAGAGATTTTTACCTGAAGCTGAAAGAAGCAAGGTTAATTGCTAGTGTAGGACTCACCTAAGCGGTTTGTTTAGATGTTGCCAGTGAGCTAACACTTAATTGTCCATTGGAGTGATACTAAAAAAACTCCAGATATTTAAATGTGCATATAGGGATTTGGGATAGTGCACAAGTAACTCCTTTCTTTGTTTTTTATTGTATAAATAAGCATTGCTCTTCTCTGAAATTCCTATTAATGGACTGTACGATTTTATGTTGCGTGGCTGCATAAATATGCTCTCTTCTTTCAAACACATCCATAATTCGTATGTATTTTAACACTGTTCACAGTCAAATAAATTTAAAATGGATTGAGCCTCTGGCATCACTCCATATTTAACATTGTAAATCTTTAGATTGAAAGACAATTCTGATGAGTGTCCTTTATATATTAAAGAGTTATTGTAGGCACGGTAACCATTCCAACTTATTGGATTCGTTAGAGTGCCTTTACTTTTCCTGTACTGTCCCTCCATTCAGTGTTAAACTGTTTTCAAGCAATTTAACGGTAAACATGTGTCCCAGTCCACCGACAGGCCAGCCCCTTACTGGAGGTACAGCTAAGGCAGAGATTACACACTTCATTCTAGCCATACCAATACATACCAGTAATGGACACTGTTATAGGATTACAGCCTCGGTCAATCACAGTTGTCCATTGCTGATCAGGCTAATACTTCCTCAATAGCTCAAGCACAAAAGGGTACCTCTGCTGGGTACCTTTGCTTTGCATTAAAACTTTAAAGAAGGATTAACATGGATTGGAAGGACAGTGCTCGAGGCCTCCAGAAACTGGAAGCACTTCAATGAGAGTCCCTTTAATACGTTTTCATCTTAAGACTTTGCTGGTTATGATGCATTCCATTCATACCCTGCTTGGAATGGTTCATAGCATAATAAACTATCTTGTGGCTCAGATGACATGGACAAAATAAATTCACTACGCCATTACAGAGTAATTCAAAACTTTTTACAAGGTGAACAATTTCCTTCTCCAGGTCCTTGACGTTGTACATGGTCAAGTAACAAAATTCAGTATGAAGGAAAAACAAGGCATCGACTCCGAGGCACGTTGTATTTTAAAACATACTCTTCTTTAATTCCCCATGTTTGGGTTAAAATCATCACGGCAGCACATAACATAGCCGGCTCCCATAGAGAGGGACATGCAACAGTCTACATGTTTCATACTGGAAAAGCATTTTAACCAGACTCTAGTCTGAGCACAACAAAAATGAAATAATTTAGAGCAATTTCCTGGGGGGCAGATAACTCATCTTGCCTTACGATGTAGACAACCATGCCTGCAGTGTGTTCATAAGGAATTCATAGAAGGGAACCTAATTACATCTTCTGTACTGATTACAGTAGCAGCAGGAATATTTCACTACACAGCCCCAGTCACAGCCACAGCCAACACATAATAGAACTCCAAAGTACTTTACTGATTTACCAGCAGGCTGAGAATCTTCCATTAATAACAGCTCTAAGAACTCTATCTTTATGCTAGTTTTCAGTTCATGGACACTCATTCTTTTCATAATTCCAAGCCATACTCCTGAAGTATATTAAATACTGGATATACTTATTAACACAAATTCAAAAAGGAAAGTACATATCATGAACTTTATTTGGGGATGTCAACATTTTGTGATATACTCTAGGTAAAATTTGAATATTAAGCATATAAATCTTGGACATAATGGGAGTGGCCACACCTAAAAAATTGAGTACTGTCACAAGAAAATTAATTGGTTGGGTTGAAGTTAAACACCATCATTCCTATTGGGGAATACTTTCACAGGCTTACTTACCACAGTGAGAATTGTTGGGAATTGAAAGTGAATTTAACATTTCAGACAAACTGAAAGTACAGATAAACTGCAAGTATAGATGACTTGGAGATTTTGTTTTACCAGTTTGTCTATTTTTGCATTAAATTTGAAATTCACTATGAATTCCTGACAATTCTCATGTTAATAAATAACTTAGGGACACCCGATGGGCCCTATATCTTAAGAGTTTAATAGCACGACCGGGCCCCTTTAAAAA
The DNA here is from genome assembly GCF_036172605.1 of Pelobates fuscus. NCBI lineage: Eukaryota > Metazoa > Chordata > Amphibia > Anura > Pelobatidae > Pelobates > Pelobates fuscus. The sequence goes on along the minus strand of NC_086320.1, from coordinate 290,108,855 downwards.
TGGCATCCATCAGTACTGCTGGGGGGAAGTGACAGCCAGTCACTTTCTCCCAGCTCACTCTGTGCGGGAGGAAGGAGGCAGAGTGGAGACCGTGAGAAGGGGAGAGCCAGCTGACTCCCATTAGCCACAGCCACCCTCCTGCACTGAAAACGTAAGAAACAGGTAGGCATGTGCATGGGAAAAAAATTTGGTTCGGTTCGGTATTCCGAAATTCAGGATTTTCACAATTCGGGACTTCGGAACTTCGGCGCTTCAGCACTTCGGAACTTCGGCACTTCGGCACTTCGAAAATTCAGCAACTTCGGAACTTCGGCACTTCAGCACTTCGGAAATTCGGCACTTCGGATCTTCGGAACTTCGGCAACTTCGGCACTGAGCGGCGGGCGAGGGCCCTAAATTGTAATAAGGGGGGACCTAGTGTCCTCCCCCCTGCCCCCCACCCCTGAGTGGCGGGTGGGGGCCCTAAAGAAAATATCCCCCCAGGTGACTAGGGGTCCCCAAACCCCTAGTCACCCCCTCCCCCCCAATAACACTTATCCCCCTACCTAACCCCCTCACCCTAAAAACTAATGAGGGTGGGACCTTTAACTAAGTACCTGTAAAAAAATAAATAAAACTTACCATTCGATATTTTCTTTCTTCTAAAATCTTCTTTTTTCAGCCCCCAAAAAGGGCAATTAAAAAAATCATAATAACCGAGGCAATTATAAAAAAATAAAAATAAACCAAGCGCAAAAAAATAATAATCCATTGTAACGGAGCTCCGTGTACTCCGACCGAGTACCCTCCGTTGATGGATGCTCCTAGCGCTTACAGAGGACTCCAAGCACTGCAGACAACACCACAACCACCGCACGCTCCACAACCGCCGTAGCTTAACTGGAGCCGCGCCGTCTTCCTTCCACCCTGGAATGAACCTCCAGCATTCAGGACCGTGTGGGGAAGACCTCTCCTCCAGGAGAGCGTATCCGGAACAAGCTCTTAAAAGAGCTAAGTGATTAAAGCTCAGGGGAATATGCAGAGCATAGCAATCCCCAGTGTGATACAGCAATTCCCTCCAATAACGAGACAAGGCTACGTTTTGAAGGGTCAAGAAGAACTGAGGACTGGGACACCCAGCCTGCTTTTTATTACAAAAAGGTACATACAGGACACTCCCAGGGGGAGGATGAAATTAACCAATCACATACATGGTACCACCCCCATGTCTCCTCCCCTCAGATAAACACATAACATAATTATAGCATACAGTAAAAATACAGTTTTCACACATACACTGTAGCTTTAAAACTATACATTCAATCTCCATAAATAACATATTTGAACTCAGCATACATCAAACATAAATACTTCCAAAAATCAGCCAAATCCCTCCAGTGGATCAAAAGTTAGCTGGAGGTCCCTTTATGACCGACCGCAAGCACAATTTCCTGCCCAAAACAGTTCCATAGATTTGGGCTGTGCGGTTGGTCAATTTCGAACGGGACTTAGTCTCTGGAGCTGAAAAACGAAGTGTAGGAGAAGGTAAGGGTCAGCGGTGTTCGGCAAAATGTGTAGCCGATTTCAGTTCCACAGAATCTTTAGCATACACCGCTGACCGCCTTCGAATGAACAAAGATGGCCGCCACCACGTGCAATTAACCTGCAGTAACCTCACAGCCTGGGAGGTAAATTACCTGCACACTTTAACTTCTCGGTGGTCCGCCTGTGTGGTACTTGGTTCAGTAAGCCCTATTTACTGAACCAAGTGGGAGAGAGCCAGGGGCAAGTTATTTTACAGGTCTGGGGACATAGTCTTAAAGGGGTATTGTTCAGCAAAGTCACAATATGTCCCCAGACGGTTCTTAAAGGGCCATACACACCCAATAAAAGTTAATAAGTTTTCAGGGGCACAATCTTCCAGGGGCCATAGTCATGAGGAAGGAGGCTGGCAAATAGGCTTCTCCACAATACAGGGAAGCAGGGCAATTTTCCATTTAAAGGGCCAGTTACAAATAGCGATTTGTAACATCCATCTTCACCCATGGAGGGCTCCACGCAGACTGAGCTCTGCAGGGTCGGGGGAAGGCTTATAAAGCTTTGCCCCGCTCTGCAATTAGGCTCAGAGCACTCTGATTGGTGGGTTTAAGCCATCCAATCAGAGTGCTCTGACAGGTAAATGAAGAGACTGACAGGTAAGTCTACATTTACCTGTCACAGCACTTTGATTGGTTGGTTTGAAATCCACCAATCAGAATGCTCTGTGTCATTTTACACAGCGTGGGAATACTATCCCTTATAGTCATGCTGTTTTGAATGAGGTTATGTCCCTTTTATGTCCCTTTTTTGTATAGTTCTCTAGCCATTGAGTAAAATGGCGATATTGCGTCCGTCCACGCATGCGCATTACGATCAGGTGCCATTATACATCATCGCGCGTGCGCGAGTTCGTTAAGACATTCTTTTCCAGTAACAAAGATGGCGACTCGGACTTCATTTCATTGTGCATGCGCGTGACAGCTAGCTCGTTTTGCCGAGCCGGATATTTGTGATCGCAATGTGTTGCTAGAGACCAGCTGGTACCTTCTGATAGGTAATGCAATAGATTGCTATTAATGTTTAGAATCATGCTGACAAATGTAGAGTAATGGTGACTATTATGGGTTAAGGAGTATTTTGTATATATGTGGTGATGCCAAAAGGGGGAGGTGTATTTGTCACTTCCGGTTTTTGGCTTCCCTATCATACTGATGGCCATCAGATGTGAAAGTGCTATTTAAGGAGACTAGTGGTGTGTGGATATAAACGGCCTTGATAAAGGCAACCAGGAGGTGCCGAAACATTGGGGGGTTATTTTTGATTCCTGTTTCTGCCCAGTTAGGCATGTGAGAATTTTGGTATATTATTATTGTTTATTGCTTATGTGTTACGCCTATTTTTGTATCACTTTATATATTATTGTTTAATTGTATTTGTTGCATTGTATTTCAACCTGATATTGGTTTTATTAAACCTGGTTGATTATTTATTGTGATTTCTGGTGTGCATTCTCTTTCTCTTTTTGGTCACTATTTATATTGGTATTTGAGGGAATACCAGCAAGAGAATTAGCACCCAGGTGCCTATAGCCTGTAATAATAATTTAAGTCTCTCCATACTGTATTTATTGTATGAAGTGTATACACTACACACGAATGCACACCTGCATTCAAACACCAACATTCACACACATACTCCATACAAAAACATGCTTACATTCAAACACAAATTATGTCTGTGTGTGTGTATATATACATATATATACACGCTCACAAAATATACACACAGTGCATCCACTACACACACACTGCATCCACTACACATGGACTAACACACACTGCAGTCAATACACAAACACACACTGAATCAACAAAAGACACACCTGTATCCACTCTACAAACACTTCTTCCTTGTGGGCGGATTTGGAGGCGGATCCTGTGGGCGGGATTTGGAGGTGGGCTCTGAATGCTGGCCTGGAGGCGGTCCCTCGAGGGGCCTAGACCTTGAGTTGTGAGTTTCCTGATGGTGGCCCTGGGTACAGCAACGAGTAACATTTAATAAAACATTGTAGGAGCAAAAGTTAGACCTTCAGGTGGCAAGAGGTAAGTGAAATCATATTTAGATAAGGATTAAAGGCTCTTTAAAAAACATGTATTTTAACTTTTCAATTGCAATGCATGGACATAATCACACTTACCAAAACCCTTATTTCCAAGAGATGTACTGTCCTATTTTTCTTTATTTTTTTCTATCTTTTTTAAGTGGCTTTGTTTTATTTCTAAAATGAAAAGCCTTGTGTATGCTTTCTTTACAGTTGAAGTCCGGAGTTATAAACTTCCATTATGACTAATTCGCTGGTATTTGATGATAACTTGAGCAAGGAAAGGTTAATCTGTCACAATGACCTTTAAAAGTATCTTTTAACAAACCCAGACTACATTCTCAATTAGAGCAACCAGTTGAGGATCTGTAACAAACAGAAAGTAAGTATGTATTCATTCTGAAAAGTAAATTCAGTCTGAAGCTTAGAATACTTAGCAGTGCTTTTACATAGAATACCACATCGTACAATATCACATCAATTGTTCACTCGACTGTAGTAGGTGTAAAATGACAGGTAAACACAGAGAGACAAACAAGCAGATATATGGCCTGTCTAACCGATGGACAAACAAATAACATTTCTGCATTAAAAGCATGTTTATCAAGATCAGGTTTTGCATACAGTATTAAAACAATATATTTGGTTACATTGCCATAAGCTCTCTAATTCATAAATAAAAGTATGCTTATATATATTGTCAGCGCTTAGAAGATAATCCCCTTGAGCTATAACAAGGGTGCATATATACAGAAATAATATTGTAATAAAAAGCTATAATACTAAACTCTAATAAAAAGAGCTGTAATAAAAATCTGATTAAAAAAACAAAGTAAAAAACAAAAAACAGAAAACAAAATAAATGTCACTAAAAAGTCAATTTACATTAACATGTAAGATCCTGAGGGGGAGAGTCCAAAATCTGTAATAGTAAATAGAGACCCAGAAGTGTACTTGGAAATTCCTAAGGCAAAGAAAGAAAGAAATATAGTGTAACTCTATAACATTTATTGCCCCAGTACAACAAACCCCCCCTCCCCCCCTAAATAGGAACTCTTACAAAGTTAAAAATGTGGTACTTATTCCTAAGGACCATGTAAAAAGATCCTTGTAATCCCGACGGAGAGTCCGGTTCCCCAGAGGAGACAGCGTCTATCTCGTGCACTCAGGTGAGCTGTCCGAAGATGTTTCTATGGGGAACTACTGTAAACTAGAAAAGCTACAATTTCTGGGGAAATTGTGTGAAGTGTTCTTGCCACCATCAGTAGTCTACAACTAGAGTGGGCGGAGTAACTGTTAGTATTTATTTATATAGCACATTTAATTGAAATGTTGTTGCCCAAAGTGCTTCACAGTTACATTAAAACATACAATTATAAAAACATTAGCAGGTGTAAAAGGCCCTGTCTATTACATCACTTGCTGCTGCAGCCTGGCACAGGTCAGAGTATTTTGGCGGTTGCCATCTTCAAACAGTCGTATTTTAAAAACTATAAATCCTACAGTGAAGAGCTTTATATTGTGAGAATCACAAGACCCAGACCTACATTATGATGTATAGTATGTCTCTGAGATATTAACAATGAAGGCACAGTCGCAGTTTAGAAATTGCCCTTCAAATGTGAGCTTTGCAGAGTGGAGTTTCAATGAATGTCAATGGGTGGCGTGAGTTGCAAACAAATGATCATATTGTGAAAACTATCAGGACTATGGCTTAGCCGTGGACATTTCTAGTGGCAGCAGGGATAGCTGAACGTTTTGATATACAATTTGTGTAGGTGGGCCTGAAAATGAGGGAGTGGTGGCAGTTTAGAAATCATGTCCTGATTTTTCAGCTTTTGCCAGCTCCCACTCTAGCTTTTCCATTCATTCATATGGGACAAATTTCGCCACAAGGATGACGATATTCCGAGAACCATTCGGCGAAACCTTCCACAAAGTAATAGCAATCCGATCGGGAACAATCTGCACGTTTTGGTATATTTTTGTCTATGTAGTGTAAAAACTGTGGGAGGAGTTAGGGTGGCAAATTTGGCTATAATAATAATAATAATATATATGTGAGATAACATTAAGTGGTCTTGCTATGCAAGAACACTTAATAAATCCGGCTTCTTCCTCGAGACTGATGGAAGAGGGTATGCAGCAAAGTACCCCTAGCACCTCATCAACGCGTTTCGTCCTTCTTCTGAGGACTTTTTCAAGATGTCATCAAGATGGCATGAAATTATTAATTAATTAAACTTTCTCTAATAGTGTGAAGCACAGCATCTAACTTCTCTGCCCAAGGTATGCTACCTTTTAATATGTCCATTAATTATCTTGATTGGGGAATTGAAATAATCATCTCAGTGTCTACTGCTGACAAAATCATGAACAGCAACATATTCAGAACACCATTCCAAATGCTTGTGGTATAGAAAGGAGCATATGCAACTTTGATTTCCAAGTACCTCAAAGTAAGTCTAGTGTTTCCATTTATCCAGTTACTATTAGTGATGGAACCGAGAAGAGTTGCTCAGCTCTTCATTTCAGTGGATACATTCTAGAAGAGGTGATGGTGTATTTAATAGAAGTTCAAAAGGAAACATACACACAGCAGGAAATTAGCCTGAGACTGTTTTTGGAGCTGTATACATATGTATAATAAAGTCTACAATACATGCAGTGTGCTAAATGAACTTAATCGGTGCTAGTAACCAACAGCTTAAATAACATTTTAAAAAATGGTCAGTACTGCTGGGACTTTGAAATGTAAATGTCATAGTCGACATTTCAGCTTACATTCTAAAAAGGAGAAAATAATAACTAGTATCTTTCTCCCAGTGGGACTCAAACTGCTCTTCAGTGCATGCTCTTGAAATATACCAGATCGGCAGCTGAAGAGTAATAGATGTTAATATTACCCAATTGATGGTACCCATTTTATTGACCTCGGAAGGATGAAGGGCTAAGTTGAACTTGCCAGGATTTAAACCTGTGATCTTGCTTTTTTGAACAGGCTTTGCAGTCAGGGAATTTACCAACTGAGCTACCTCACTGGCTGGTTGAGAGCAGCAGACCTCATATAGTAGTTGGTTGCCAGTATTAGATCTCAGATAGTAGTGTGCTGCTAGTGGTAGTAGTGGAGTAAAGCCTATTTAATGGTAGTAACAGTATTGAGGTTGTGGCTGAATGCAAATCCAAATTGAAAAAATTTAGCAATTTACTGCTTTACCTATAAAGCTCAGAAAATCACTTAGTGCAGTTACATCTAGCAAGTTACAGTTGCTCCCTTCCAGTGAGAAAAATATGCAAGACAAAAACAAAAAAAGATCCAAAGAACAACTGAATATGGATGCACCTTCAGACACAATTCACTGATAAAGGTTCTGCCATACAAAATGTCTGCTTTGTATGCCCTTCATTAAAATCATGTAGCATTGAGGTGCAACTTTAATTCAGATGCACTCTGGGCTTTTGTTTGGTCTTTAGCCATGAACCTATAGATTAAATAGAAAAGATGATGAAAGAGAACTATGATAAATCATTAAACATCAGTCACGGCTTGTCTATGAGAAATTATTTAAATAATGAGAACTTTAAGAAAAGGTCTACAAATCACAAAATATAAGTACATGAAACTGTTATTTGTTAAAAATAAGTTTGAAACAGGAAAATATCCTCAAAACAGCAAGATCAGTAGGACATGTTCATTTTGTATGCACTGTAAAATGATATGACATTTCTTTGCCCATATTCAAAAGTCAGGAATCACAGATAACCTTAGCATATAGTAATATGATAACAATATTACTTCTAAAACACTGATATAACCATGGTGCTTGGAATCTGTATGTGCAGTGTTTCACTAAGAACTTTGCTTCCAGAGGTGTAACTCCACCCCAGCGGGATTATTAGGCAGCTCTGAATGAGAGTTCTGTGTTGGCTAATGTTCAGTTCATACTGTAGATCTGTTTTCAGGACACATAGCATGCTGGTGACAACTGCCATTGGCGTCACGGGGCCTCCCACTCTGTACCGGCCAAGTCTTTCCCACAGCACACACGTTGTGGCATTCCTCCCCTTCATTCAGGGGGTTGATGTCACCTGAGAAGGATTGTGTTGCACAGAATACTTGGTCATGGCAGTTGTTGCCTATTTATTTATATATTTTTTACAGGAGAACCATGCCAACAAGGCATATTGCTTAATTAACACACTATTTTGGATGGAGTTACCCTTTAACATATTGAGCTCATGGTAAATAGAAAAATCACAATTGGTTGGCAAGGCTATATTTTACAAAACCTCCATAAAGGTAAATTGATTTTTAGAACAATAGTCTGAACATTTACAGTAACACGACTACCATGACACTTGAAAATAATATGTTGATTGATCAATCATTTTTTTCCTACAATAAGAGTATAAAAAGATAGAGATATCAAATCCAGATAGAGCTTAAGCAATACATTTGCACTTTATGTATTCATTTATACATGAAGCTTGCTGATTCATAAAAATATTTTCTTTTGTAGTGAGTTAAAATTATTCCAGTTTCAGAGAGCCAACATCATTATCATTCATTCAATTGAATCACAGTGTTTGAAGGGAATGGCCAAGATAATAACCTCAAAGTGGCACTGTCATCCAAAATTGCACTTATGATCATCACAGAGTTCAAATAACCCTTTCCTTTTCTGCTACACATTGGAAAGCTTGACGCTAGACCATTTCTAATTGGCGGATGATGGGATGATGTTGTTTGCAATACTGGAAATTAAAATACAATTTCAACCATCTAGATCTAGAACACCTGAGGATTGTGGGTAATAAAAAAAAACATATAAGAAAATGTATTGGAGTATTTAAAATCTGAGAAATTAGTTTGTTTTATAAAAGGCACAAAACATCGAGAGCTTCCCTTCAAGTTAATATGAACCTACGATGACAAGTTTAAGCTAACGTAAATCGAGATTTGAATGATGTGTTCAATGTAAAAATTGTGAGACACAAACTTACCTCCATGTCTTCACCTTTATATGTTTTACACTTCTGTAACATCCACTTCAGGTCCACCAGCTATCTGCTCACTGTACTCTTTTATATGACCTTGGGGATACTTTCCCAAGAGGGCAAACATCATGGAGTCAGCATGCCATTCATTGTCAGTCACTCAGTTCCTTTTCTATCTTGCCAGAGCTAGCTGCCTCACCTATGGAGTTATCATAGCAACCATAGCATATGTGCTGTGGTTGCAATGCTGGGAGAGCCAACATTGTAACTCAGTTAGTCAGCACAGGAGTCTATGCCAAAGAATTGATTGACAGGTGAGAAAAAGACCTATTAATCAATAGCTTTTTCTCTCAAACTATACATTTGCTAGCAATTTTGATAACACAATGTATAGATAGAATTATGATGTAGTTGTTAGTACTTTTGATCTATAGGTGTTAGCATTATGACAGGTACCCTTTAAATTAAAAATTCTTCATGCACATAATTAATCACGGTCAATTCATTGAAGCAGTTGTCTAGAAATATGAATTTTAGTATTTTCAATTTTAGATTTTATGAGGGTGCTCACAAAGGCACTTTCAGAATTCTCACAAAATTGTGTGTATATTTCCTCCTTAACCTATACTTGCATTCCTATTGTCATTGTTTTACATTTATTTAAATGTTTTATTATTTTATTTTTATTAATGTTAACATTGGGAAAAATGAAAATGTAAAAACCAAAAATCCACACCTGTAGGACTTGTGCAAGGCAGGATATTCAGGTTGGCTCAAAGAATTTAAATACTATGTGTATAATTTGCAATACACTAATACGAGCACTTTCATGATATATATACCGTATTTATCGGCGTATAACACGCACTTTTTCTCCCTGAAAATAGGGAGAAAATCATGGGTGCGTGTTATACGCCGATATCCTACATTTACTTACCTGTCTTGAAGCGTGGGCCGGCTTCACAGCGCGCACCGCGGAACTGGAACTTAAATTTCAGGTTCCGGTTTCCAGGGGGACTGAAAGGAAGTGTGCACACTATTGTGTGCACACTTCCTTTCAGTCCCGCCGGTACTGGAACTTAAATTTCAGGTTCCGGTTTCCGGCGGGACTGAAAGGAAGTGTGCACACTATTGTGTGCACACTTCCTTTCAGTCCCGCCGGAAACCGGAACCTGAAATTTAAGTTCCAGTTCCGCGGTGCGCGCTGTGAAGCCGGCCCACGCTTCAAGACAGGTAAGTAAATATGGGACAGAGGGAAAGTGCACTAGGGGACACTATGGGAGGGGGGACACACTATGGGGTTGGAGAATACTATGGGGGGGGAGAATACTATGGGAGGGGGGAGAGAATATTATGGGGGGGAATACTATGGGAGGGGGGAGAGAATACTATGGGAGGGGGGAGAGAATACTATGGGAGGGGGGGAGATTACTATGGAAAGGGGGGGGAACACTATGGGATGAGGGGGGGGAATACTATGGGAGAGGTGGAAATTTCCTGGAATTTCCTTCTGGAAATGAGGTGCGTGTTATACGCCGGGGCGTGTTATACGCCGATAAATACGGTATATATATGTTTATTAAATACACATGTTATAAATATAATTTTCTTTTACTGATCCCACTTTTTTTCCATCTATTGGTAATTTTTCAATCTGTTCATAAAATCAACATTTAGTGTCTCTCCCCTAACCCTCAATCATCTTTTTTTCCCCCATCAATCTTCACTTGTTTTTTGGTGCCATGGGCGGAACGTCTAATTCTAAAGCATCCAAACATACATAATCTTCATCATTTTTATTGCTTTTACTTCCGCATGGCGATTCGGAAAAATGGCATTCAGCCAATCAGCCGAATGACCCAATTTTACGCTAATCACAATTCGGACGAAACTGAGTGCTCAAGTCATATAATTAGCATGTTTAACCTTTTGAAATCTCATTATAATTGCAAGACAGAATGCTTCTGGGTTATCCTGTGGTATCCACTGGATTTGCACGCTACATATGGACAAAACTGATTATGGGCCTTAACCTCCCCCCCCCATGTGTGTATGGGGGGGGGGGGGCAGTGTGTAAATGTGTAGTAAGGAGGCTAGGGGGGATTTTTTTTATAAAAAAAAATGTAATACAAATAAATTTATTTCCCCCCTCCCTTCTTACCTTTCTCTGATCTCCCCTCCGGTCCTTAAAGGCACATTGCAATTGCCCCGTTGTCCCCCCTCCACCCCCCACCCCGGATACACCAGTGGACATCGATCCATTCCCTCCCAACAATGTTTGTACACATGCCAAATTAAATTTAGCCCTTACAGCCCCACTTACCTTCCCTAGCTCTTGTTTGGAAAGAAAATCAAAGAAATCTACATCTCTGTTGGGACTCCACTCCTCCCTCACATTATAGGTACTTTTGGTCTAACTTTATGGTTGTTTTATAGAAGTCATCGAGTACACTGAGTTTACTACAGGTATTCTTTGCAGACTTCACTAGCTGCTTGCCATTCCCTGTAAAGTAAATGTACAATGATCAGTCACAACATTAAAACCACTGACCGGTGCAGTAAAAAACATTGTTTATATTGTTACAATGCAACTGTTAAGGTGTGGGATATGCCAGGCAGCAGGTGAATAGTCAGTTCTTGAATTGCATGTGTTGAAAGCAGGAAAATTGGGCAAAAGAAAAAATCTGAGTTATTTTGACAAGGGTCAAATATTGGTGACTAGATCAGAGCATTTCCAAAACAGCAAGTCTCGAGTTGAGGGGTGTTCCCATTATGCAATGGTGAACCAGCATCAGGGTCATGAGGTGCCCAAGGCTCATTGATGCACATGGAGAGCGATGGCTAGCCCATCTGGTCCCATCACACAGAAGAACTACTTTAGCTCAACTTGTTGAAAAGCTTAATGCTGGATGATCGAATTACGTCAGAACTCTCAGCACATCTCAGTTTGCTGTGTATGGAGCTACGTCGCTGCAAATCTGTCAGAGGGCCCATGATGTCCCCTGTCCACCACCAAAAGCACCATCAACGGGACTTAAGCATCAGAACTAGACCGTGAAGCAACAGACGAAGGTTGCCTGGTCTGATGAATCACATTTGCTTTTAGGTCATGTGGATGGTTGAGTGTGTGTGTCATTTACGTGGGGAAAGATGGCAGCAGGATGCACTATGGGAATAAGGTAGGATGGCGGAGACAGTGTTATGCTCTGGACAATAATTTGCTTGAAAACCCTTTTCTGGTTTTATATGTGGTTATGTGTGGATTGGTTAAGAGGTTTTCCTATCAGGCAACTGCTGCTAAATGTTTTCTGTTTAAGTTTTTTTCCTCACAACTATATTCTTTACTTCAAATAACAATTTAATTTTTAGTCTGAAGTCTATCTACACATTCTGTTTTATTCTATATCTATCATATGTGCTAGCTATTTATCCTGTGTTTCAAATAAAAATCATGTTATTTTCTGAAACTGAAAGAGTATGTAGTGAAGGCAATATATAAAATATGTCGCCGTTAGAATATTGTCATTGATATTTTTGGTCCTTCCATTAACATGCTTGTTGCTTTATATATAGATTTTAAGCATTGCATAACCCAGCAATTATGTATGCAAGAGTGCATGCAAAAACGCAAATCAGGGCAAACATGTTCTGTCACTTTTAATGACACATTGCAGTACACAGTTAGACATCTTTATTTGTGATTCAGGTTCCTACTTCATTGAGACCCCATATGAGCATCTGACAACAATGCTCACCATTATATTGGGTTATACACAATGGATTGATGTTTGATTTCTTGGCTCATCACCTGACACATCACACTTGAGTTAAACTCATTTTTGTCCTGTGGATAACTTGATGAGTGGCATTTTCTTTAATTTTCTTTATATCCATGCCTATATGTATGCTAATAATATTCACAGCTGACCTTCTTGTGTTGTGTGCTTCAAGTGTAACTAAAAGAGAGCAAAATGACTTTGTAAACAACAATCATATAGTTTCTGTAAGTATTTACTATTGTTGGACATTTCTAAATATTTTTCCTAATTCTCATTTTTTGTAGTTGGGAATGTGACCTTGAATAAAAAGCTTTCTATTTTTTGTTTTTGATTATGAACAGTATATATTTGTCTAAAATTGAGGAATTATATGATTTTTTTTAAGAACTTGTGTGCTTTGTCATCTTAATTTGTGATCAGTGGATCAGTGACACATGCGTGCAGGAGTTTGATTGGCATCCAATGTGAGTGTGGCTAATTCATTTTAATTAAGTTTGTACACAACTTTACTCCTACTAATTTGCAATGGAACTGGCAGATATTGCACTATAATAATGTCTAACCCCAGATATTTGTGCACTATAATAATGTCTAACCCCAGCCCACCATGTCTTTGCCACTTTTTGCATAAATGTATGTGTGTGTGTGTGTGTGTGTGTGTGTGTGTGTACATCTGTATATGTAATCTGTGAATGTGAGACAATATGTGTGTGTAATGTGGGTGTTTGTGATTTAGTAAGTGTGAGGGACATGGTGCATGGTACAATGGGTGAATGTGACTAGGTTGCATATGACTATTTAATAAACAAATATAAGACCATCAATATACCAGAATATATTCAGACAAAATACATTTTGTCTGAATAAGCCAAGCTAGAAAAATAGAGTTGGAATATTTTTCAATGAGTGAATGGATGGTGAGTGAGTGAATGGGTAGGAGTACAGGACTACGAGCGTTTATGCAAGTTGTTGGGGGCATGATCCTGTGTGTGTGTGTGTGTGTCTGTGTGTGTGTGTGTCATTAGAGGTGTGAATGGCAATAGGGTGAACAATGTGAATGGATTTATTACTAATCCTCTTATTGTTTTCCTCTATTGGTTACTTTTTCTCACTTGATCTTTGAACCAAATGGTGGGAAAATGCACCTATAGGTGTGATGCTAAATGTATACCTAGTATCTATAATAATAATAATAATTCATCACAAATGATAACACTCCTGTTTCTTCATTTAAATTAAAAATTAACTTTTTATTATGATCAATGTTCAGTTTTACTTAAAAACTTTTATAAGATGACCAATTATTTTTATTCCATGTCCTGAGTATGTAATATTTATATTATGTATGTATTTTGCATTACCCTGATTGACCAATGCTTGTGCCAATTTGGTTTGTCTGATAAGTTTTCCTGAAATCCGTTGAGCTGAACCACCGCATGAAATTCTGCTGTCCCAAATTGTTTTTTTTGTTTTTTTACTATCACACCAAGTGGTTTGGCAGAAACAAGTCTACTTAATAACATTGTATCAGGTTGATTATATTGTCAAACTTTTTCATGTACATTAATTGCACACTCAACAATTCCATATTATTCAAAAACACTCAGCAGATATGTCAGTTGCAAGCCATTTTAAATCTGTTAATGCATTTCACCACCATGTAGTAAGTTATATAAAGAATAAAATATTATTTAAATGATTTGAAAATTCATCAATGTGTTGATTCTATTTATCTCTCAGCATCAGTGATATGCAATTCAACAGATGCTTTAATAGTTGTAAAATGTTGAACTACAAAGAAAGTCACAATTAACAATGTTAATTCTATCTATTGCCATCTGGTACCCAATCCAGTTTAAGGCTATTACATCAAAATTACAGATCCCCTATTGCTTTTTGTATGTTTGTTCACTTTGCAATATGTCATTTGTGCAGTGCATTTTGCAAAGCCATTTGCAAGCATACACTTACTGGAGGCTAAACCTCTGCTGGTGGTAATAGTGTAGTATTTTCCAAAGGGATGGATGACATAGAAGAGGGTCAAATTGTTTCCTAGCAAAACAAGAAAAACAAATTTAAGACAACAAAACTGAATACATATAGCATTTATAAAATGAATATCTCAATCATTGCAGCAATTTTATAAATATTTGTAACATGCTATGTGAATTTAGCTAATTATAGGGTTTAGATACACAATTTACTAGCCTAAAAAAAAAAGAAAAAACTTGGAAATAAACTATTATTGAATAATATATGCAACCCATCTACATTAGGTAAATCAAAGTACAAAAATAATACTTTACCTCCTGGTAAGAAACCAGATACAGAATTGGAACCATTGTTAAACGATGTAAGAATTAATTTTTTCTTAATTCAGTCAGTGAGTTACACATGACTTCCAGCCTGGTTAAAATATGCTAAAAGATTCAACATAATAGCCTGGACGGGGTAATACATGTAATTTCTGAGTTAATTTAAAAACATCCAACTTATTTGAGGGTTTAAATAAACATTTGGGTCCATATCTAAAACATTTAACCCCTTTAAGACCCAGAATCTACTGTACATTTGGAACCAAGGCCTTATTTGCACTTTCGCCATGCGTTCATTCTACCACAATTTCATCATTTCTGTTTAAACATATTGATACATATTACATAGGTTTTAAATGAGAAATAGGGCTTTATTACTTATTTTGTGTTATTTTCATGGGGAATTTCACAGACCACAGGTGTACCTCTACTTTAAAGACCCTATATTTAATTTTGATACTGTTCTCGAGTACATTGATACCCAACATGTATACCTTTTCCAAAAGCACGAGGGACTTGGAGGGTCAAATAACAGACATGCCCTAGCTTTGATGTGTCTCTTTGCATACTTACCAAGGAAGCAATTTGGTAAAGTTACAATAACTGTGTCACCATACTAAAAAAGGTCATACACTATTTTTAAGCAGTGTTTCTAAACTTAATAAAAAAAAAAATCAACCAAGAGGTACGAGTCAGCACTGAGAATGTATTGGAAAAAGGAAGATGTTTGAACAACCCAAGAAAAAGTCTCTCCCATCCAGAAAAAATATGAGGCAGTGGTAGGCATAAATTGGGAGTCGCACCCATTTATGGCCTCCAATGGAGTATACAATAGAAAACTGGAGGACAAAAGTGGGGATAATATTGTGTAGTATCTAATACAGCTGGAGTGGAGAGGAGAAAAGATATGCACTTACAGTAAATGGAGCTGAATAGCTCCTATGGGATGTGCTTGAGCGGTATAATCCCTGTTTAAGAATATTTGGTGCATATCAAGTAGATGGTCCAGAGATATGGAATAGACATTTTTGAGATAATCCCTGCTGCTGAGTTTTATTCTCCACTGTGATTTAAAGTGATTTAAATGACTGTGTGCAGTGCTCTCTTTCAGCACTGCACATAGTTCACACGGCTGTCTTGGAACCCCAGTTTTGACTTCAGCTGACAGAGCAGAATAGTACATGGAACTCCCTAATACCAATGGGAATCTACTCCTGCTGGTATCTTAAATGCATTATCGGTCTATTCCAATCTTTGCACATTAAAGACCTGCACTGCATGATGGTATAGACCATCATGTGGTCCTTGGAGTTAAGTAGCAAAGTATTCTATAAAGTATTACTTTTTATGTAAATTAAATGAAATTTTTTTTACACAGGATGAATACGCGCAAAACAAAAATCAACAGCAGAGTTTCATAGGCATCAAACACTGGAAAGGTGGACTTCCTCTAAAGCCTAAAACAATAAAGAATACAAAATATAGCATACAGGTTGCGCCCAATATAAAGATGAATACCATACTTGTGGAAATATTTACAAGATGATCAATTGAATATAG
The DNA here is from genome assembly GCF_036172605.1 of Pelobates fuscus. Taxonomy (NCBI): domain Eukaryota; kingdom Metazoa; phylum Chordata; class Amphibia; order Anura; family Pelobatidae; genus Pelobates; species Pelobates fuscus. Next base: position 290,092,584 of record NC_086320.1, on the reverse strand, counting down.
TCCAGATAATCTTGATTCTTATATGAGTTGACTGTTCGTCAATGGCCACGTTCATTAAGAAAAAGAAAGAAAAAACAACAACAATAGTGTAGTATTTTTCAAAGGAATGGATGACAGAGAACAAGGTGTACAAGTGCCCACTTACACATCATAGAGCTTTACACAAGTTCCACCAGTACCAGAATATAATGGCATAATCCCCATTTGTAGATATAAATATCGTTTAAGTGACTCCAGTAGTTCCAGTGAGAGATATATAGTGACAAAATGGAAACTCCAATAGTGCAATATTGCAAATACAAGTGGATAATGTGCAAAAAAAAATGTAAGAAACACACTCCCAAAAGGGGAGCTTACATCTAAAATGCACGATTTCAGTAATATTCCGGCACAATTCCTGCATATATAGATATAGATATCATAGTGAGAGCACCCTCATCAGCATAGATATATATATATATGAGAAAAAAATGAAACAATATATAGTGCTCTCTGTAACCTTTTGAAGAAAATAAAGATTAAACCATTCTTAAAGTTGTTAGAGCAGTATAACCGCTAATATAGACAGTGTAGGTGGTACAACCACCACCAAGGATAAGATGTCCACAGGTGATGTGCCTCACAAAAATAGCTAGGAACATTAAATAAAATGTAAAATTAAACCAGTAAAAAAATATTTCCACAAAGATATAAAATTAGCCCACAAATCATTTCCATCATATTTCTGGCAAAAGTATTCATGTGGGATATCATTGTACTTGAGAACAAATATAAATATAAAACTTGAAATAATTATAAAAAGTGTATGATATTGTCTGCAATAATGGAATGTTGGCAACCCTCCATTTGTATTTACTTAGGTCACCACTGATACCAAAGTCTGTTAGTGTTGAGCCACATCACAATATCACATCAGATTCATTCAGTCCTTTGAGGTGCACTGCATCATGTAGTCTCAGAACAAATTACTGGCATATTCGGCTGATATAGAAAATATGTATAAAAATAAACAGTTCACAGCTGCTGAGCAATTTTGTAAAAGTTTTCTTGCAGCCACAGCAAGTGACCTGAAAATGTTTTGACCTATTTGGGTCTTTGTTAAACCTAGAAATTTATCAAGGAAGACTCGCACCTCTCTTATTGCATTCACTCAATGCTCCATGTCTGGTAAACAACCTCAACAGCAATATATTACAAGGCATAAACCAGACACACACAAGATAAATATAGGTACTATTATTCTACATCACAATGCAGCATTTCAAATTATAGAGCCTTTCTCAAACACATAACACACCAACCAATCAGAGTATCTAAAACTACACATGAATATGTAACAAAAATAGTTTCAACCACCATATAAATTTAGTTCTCATTTCAAAAATCAGCCACTAAATGAGTGAAAAACATGTCACTCAGAATACTTTTATGCATTGAATTCAGGGCCAGTGCAAGGATTTTTGCCGTTCTAGGCAAACAAAAAATGGCCGTCCCTCCATATGCTCTGCCCACCATGTGACATCACAATACCCCACCCATGTGATCTGCCATTTGAGCTAATGCCAGTGCTGTGTGTGTGTTTACATTAAAATGCTTGCAGGGATAGGCTATAGACACCAGAACCACTATATTAAAGGGACACTATAGTCACCCAGACCACTTCAACTCAATGAAGTGGTCTGGGTGCCAGGTCCCCCAGGTGTTAACCCTTCACATGTAAACATAACAGTTTCAGAGAAACTGCTATGTTTACATTTGGGGTTAATCCAGACTCTAGTGGCTGTCTTCCGGACAGCCACTAGAGGCGCATCTGCGACGCTGGAGGCGAATTTCGCCTTCATCGCGCAGAGCATCCAAAGGAAAGCATTGAGAAATGCTTTCCTATGGACACTTTGAATGCGCGCACGGCACTTGCCATGAATGCGCATTCGGTTCCAGTGATGTCGGACAGGGGAGCTGACGTCGGACGGGGAGGAGAGGTCACCAGCGCCGAGGGAGCCCGGCGCAGGATTAAGGTAAGTGGCTGAAGGGGATTTAATCCCTTCAGCCCAGCGGGAGGGGGACCCTGAGGGTGGGGGCACCCTCAGCAGGACCGGTGCTAGGATTTTTAGTTGCACAGGCGAAGATGCATTTTGGTGCCCCCCACCCTCGTTTAAAATAAGGTTCATACAAACACAGAAATAATCATACAGAGACATACAGACACAGACAGAGACATACATGCAGGCATATATACATACATACAGAGGCATACCGTCATACAGACACATACATACATACATACATAGACAGACATACAGAAACATACATACAGAGACATCCAGGCATACAGACACATACACGCATACAGAGACATACCGTCATACAGACACATACATATATACAGGTATACAGAGACATACAGGCATACAGACACATACGTACAAAGACATACAGGCATACAGACACATACATTTGTACATACAGAGACATACAGGCATACGGACACATACATTTGTACATACAGAGACATACAGGTATACAGAAACATACAGACACATACATGCATACAGAAACATACATACAAAGACATACAGGCATACAGAGACCTACATACATACATACATACATACATACATACATACATACATACAGAGACATACACACATACAGAGACATACACAATTACATACTTACATAAGTTCAATCTTGTCCCCTGGATGCATGCTGTCTGGCTCCTTGGAGTCCTGTCCTGCAGCCCAGCCCCATCACAGGGCGCCAGCCGCGCTGTGTGGTACACAGGGAGCAGGGATATGATGTCATTCATATCCTCGCCCCCTCCAACACATGGCGGCGGGCACCTGGTCGCAGGGGTTGCAGGGCTGTGACCCCTGCAGCCGCGGTATGTACGCCAGTGCATGCAGATGCACACACAATTAAAGGACCACTACAGACACCCAGATCACATCAACTCAATGAAGTGGTCTGGGTGTCAGGTCCCTCTAATTTTAACCCTGCAGCTGAAAACATAGCAGTTTCAGAGAAACTGCTATGTTTCACCGTGGGTTAATCCAGCCTCTAGTGGATGTCTCACTGACAGCCGCTAGAGGAGCTTCCGCTATTCTAAAACACTGAACGTCCATAGGAAAGCATTGAGTAATGCTTTCCTATGGGCGGTTTGAATGCGTGCGCGGCAAGAGCATTCGGAGCTGAGAGGCGGAGGGATCCCCAGCGCCAAGGGAGTCCGGCGCTAGAGAAAGGTAAGTGCTGAAGACACACACACACTCTCACGAACAGATGCATACACACCAGCTAACAGACACACATTTACTGACAGACACACTCAGTGACAGACATACATACAAACTCACTTACAAAACATACACTCTCACTGACAAACACACACTCACTAACAGACATCAAACAGACTCACTAATACACACACAAACACACTCAGTAAGAGACACACAGTAACACACTTACTGACACTCACTAGCAGACACACTCACTGACACTCACTAGCAGACACACTCACCGACACTCACTAGCAGACACACTCACCGACACTCACTAGCAGACACACTCACCGACACTCACTAGCAGACACACTCACTGACACTCACTAGCAGACACACACTGACACTCACTAGCAGACACACTCACTGACACACTAGCAGACACACTCACTGACACACTAGCAGACACACACTGACACTCACTAGCAGACACTCACTAGCAGACACACTCACTGACACACTAGCAGACACACTCACTGACACTAGCAGACACACTCACTGACACTAGCAGACACACTCACTGACACTCACTAGCAAACACACACACTGACACTCACTAGCAGACACACACACACTAACACTCACACTAACACATGTTTTTTTTTTAATTTAATCCCTCAGCTTCCTTACCTTTTTGGAGTGCTGAAGGGATTCCCTGGGGTCCAGTGGTGCTGCTGGGCTCCAGGGCAGGCTGGCTCCCTCCCTGGCTGGCTGGCTGGCTGGCTGACTTGCTGACTGGCTCCCGGGCGGGCGCGAGGGAGCACTCTCCCATATGTGCTTCCTCTTCAGCTCCCTCGCGCACCGCGTAGGGATGCCGGCGCCGGAAGATGACGTCATCTTCCGGCTCCGGTATCAGTATGCGGCGCGCGAGGGAGCTGAAGAGGAAGCACACATGGGAGAGTGCTCCCTCGTGCGCCCGCAGAACCGGGCGCTCGGCCACGCTACAACAGGTCGTCGGTTGGAGGGGAGCGCAGTGCGCTTCCCTCCTTCCGGTCAGCCTGATTTTGCGCCCCCAGGGCCGGTGCGCCCTAAGGCGGCCGCCTGGGCCGCCTTATGGTAGCGCCGGCCCTGACCCTCAGGGCACTATAGTGTCAGGAAAATCGCTTTGTTTTCCTGACACTATAGTGATCCTTTAAGCTGTAGTAGTTCTGGTGACTATAGTGTCCCTTTAATGTAAGGTAAATTAGAGATTAGTGCCACTACTAATATACTGCATTGCCTACATACCACCAGATGAGGTTGATGATGGGCTCAGGCTGTAGTCTGGCTCCACTGTTCTGGTGTTAAAACAGGCTCTCTGGAGGCAGTGCTCACAAAAATCAACTAACAGGAAGCAGCTCCATTTTTTGGGGCCCCTTACACAGATCACGGTCTGGGTCCCACCCATGTGTTTGCTCACAGGGAGTGGAGTATATGTGTGCACGGGATGTGTTATGTGTTATTGTAGAGGATGTAATTTGTGTGTGTTCTTATGGACTGTAGTGTATAGGGATACCAGTTTGTGTAAGGGATGTAGTGTGTGTGTGTGTAAGGGATGCATTGTATGAATCTTTGTTTCTATGTGTAAGGGATGCAAGGTGTGTTTCTGTGTATGTAATGTAGTGCGGTGTTTGTGTCTGTAATGGATGCATTGAGTGTGTGTAAGAGATGCATTAAGAGAAGCAGTGTGTGTGTGTGTGTGTAAGGGATGCTTTGTGTGCTTCTGTATATGTGTGCAAGGGCTGCATTGTGTGTGTGTTTCTGAGGTATGCATTGTGTGTGTGTAATGGATGCATTGTGTGTTTCTGTGTGTGTAAGGGAAGCATGGTGTGCTTCTGTGTGAGTGTAGGATGCATTGTATGTTTCGGTGTGTCTGTATGTGAGTAGGAATGCATTAGACATGTGCAATTCGTTTCGGTCCAAATATGTATTCGGACGAATTTCGGGAAATTCGGACATTCAGGTACTTCCGAATTGCTGAAGTGCCGAATTGCCGAAGTGCCGAATTGCCGAGGTCCCGAAGTTCTGAAATTATCGAATTTCCGAAGTGTCGAAGTGCCGAAGTTCAGAAGTGTTGAAGTGCCGAAGTTGCCGAAGTTCCGAAGTGTCAAAGTGGCGAATTGCCGAAGTCCCGAATTGCGAAAATTCCGAATTTAGGAATGCCGAACCGAACTGAATATTTTCCCCATGCACATGCCTAGAATGCATTGTATGTTTCTTTGCATGTGTGTAGGCATGCATTGTGTGTTTCTGTGTATGTGTAAGGATGCATCATGTATGTGTGTAGTGTGAAAGAGAGGATTTGTGGGGTAAGATAGGGGCTGAGAGGGGAGCAGCTCTTTATTTTTATTATACTTATTTTGTCAATATAATTTGTTTTGTATATTTTTTGTTTAAGTTTTGTGTCTTACTCCCCCTTTAGTGTATATCTTACAAGCCCCTTGTGTGTCACTTATCCCCCCTCTTTATATGTCTCCTACATCCTACCAACCCCTTTATGTGTCTTACTCCCCCAAGCTCCTTTGTGTCTTTCTCTTCTCAGCTCATTGGTGTTTCTCTTTTCCCCCCAGGCCCCTCAGTGTGTCTCCCTCACAAGCGACTCTGTGTGTCTCTTTCCCCTACCAGCCCTTCTGTGCTTCCCTTACACCCCTTCCTCAGCCTCTCTGTGTGTCTTACACTCCTCCAGTCCCTTAATGATCTCTACCACTTCCCCCATCCCTTAGTGGTCTCATCTCCACTTCTCCCCCTGTCCCTTAGAAGTCTCCCCTCCTGTCCCTTAGTGCTCTCCACTCCCCTCCTGTCCCTTAGTGCTCTCCTATCCCTTAGTGCTCTCCCTTCCCCACCGGTCCCTTAATGATCTCCCCTGCGCCTTATTGATCTCACCTGCCCCCCCCTATCCTTAAACGCTCCCCCTGACCCTAAGTGCTCCCCCCACCTATCTTTCCCTTAGTGGTCTCTCCCCCCACATCTTTCCCTTAGTGGTCTTTACTCCCCCCTCTCCCCCATCTTTCCCTTAGTGGTCTAGCCTCCCCCCCCTCCCCCCATCTTTCCCGTAGTGGTTTCTCCTCACCCCACCCTCCCCCCCATCTTTCCCTTAGTGGTCCCCCCCCTCATCTTTCTCTTAGTGGTCTCTCCCGCCCATATTTCCCTTAGTGCTTTATCCCCCCGACCCAGTGTCCCTTAGTGCCATCTCCCCCCCAGTGTTCCTTAGTGCTGTCTCTCCCCCAGTGTCCCTTAGTGCTGCCTGTACCCGGCTGGACTGACAGGAAGCGATTACAGAGGGAGCCGCCTAGCCACGCTACACTGAGTGACATGGTAGGAGGGAGCGCTGTGCTACCTAAGTCGCCTATAGGATGCGCTGGCCCAGATTGAATGTACCCATTGTTTTCATATTATAATAGATGAATTGCCATAACACTCAGTCAAATATATGTATTATCATAAAGTATCAAGTCTATAAGTGAGATGGTGTAAACAAAATGTAAATTGTATATTCATATACTCATGAAGTATTAAAATGAGTAATGGAAAAGAAAATAGTAGTAATTATACATTTTTATATATAAATGTGACTGGATCAGAAAATCGCAGCAGAAATTACAACAATTAAAGTTTGAAAGTTTGATTATATTCTTTACACATTTTTACTTTCATTTGCTTTGCAAAACAAAATATACAGGGTAGTCTAAAACTAGGAATACAGTATAGTTTATTTGCTTTTTATTACATTGTTTATTACATTTGCTCAAAATGTCTCTCAAACAACATTACAGCATTCATCAAACCAGTCTAGTACACTGTGACACACAGTACGACACAAATTATGGTCTGCATTAATGTCCAGAAATGCTTCTGAGATTAACTTATCTAATTCTCCATTGTTTGGGGCTTCCTTTCAAAAACATTGTTCTTTACTACACCTCAAAAAAGAAGTCCATTGGTGTTGTCGGGTGAACATGGTGGCCATTCAATGCTGCCACATTGTATGATCCAATGCTGTGGGAAGGTGTTGTCAAGGTAGTCCCTTACTGAAGTAGCATAATGAGGAGGTGTCCATACTTGTTGGAAGAGCAGTTTGGTGAAGTTAGCCCTGATTGTGATTTGTGGCACTAGCACATCTCGCAAAAGGTTTAAGTAATTGTTACTATACATAGTTTTATTGAAGATAAAGGGTCCTTCAACAACTTCCCTGGACAGTGCACCCCACACTGTGACGCCTGGCTGGTTCACTTGAGATGTGACAGTCAAATGAGGATTTTCATCTGCCCAATACACACAGTTATGCTTGTTCACGTGGCCTGAAAGTTTGAAAGAAACCTCATCTGACCAGATTTTATCAAGAAGGTCTGGTTCATTGCACATCATCTCACAGAATTGCGTCTGGGTCATCCTCCTGATGGCCATGTAACAGTCTTCGATGGTACAGCATCAATTTCAATCTACACATTAAGTATTAAAAGGACGTTCTAGGTATGGATAGCTGCTGAGATGATCGTGGTGTGGACTTTTTTGGACTGTTCACAAATGTCAAAGTTACCCTCATCTCATTTTCCTCTGTCATAGATGTCCTAGGATGTGCAGATTTGAGTGCATTAGCCACTGCACCAGTTGCTTCAAATTTATCTCTAACACGTTAAATTGTCAGATGTGTTGGTGGAGGAGTGTCAAATGCTTCTTGCCATGCTTTGGGCACCCACTTGGCATTTTAAGTCTTCCAATACTGCCTTAGAAACCCCTTTCTTTGTTCTTGACTCAAGTTTGCTGTCATCATTCACAGTAAAGAAAAGTAATTATTTTATCCACCCTCCACTATTCTTTCCAACTGCAACACTAAAATTGAAATGCAACTTTGTTGTGTGTCAGTGTATATGTGTTCCCATTTAATCAGGTGTGATGAATTTCATTGACTCAACTGTATACCTAATTTTGGGCCACCTTGTAGCTTTATAAAGCCACACTTATCGTCATTTATATCCCAGGAATGATAACATTTTCTGAAAGGAACCAATTTCACCCATTTAATGTCTTTAAATGCGCTATAAACTACAGCTTAACCTCTCCCTTCCTACCCTGGAAAAAAACAAGATCTCTCAAATCTCTATTAGCATTACAGACTACAGATTACAAACTAATGTACTTTACATAATAAATATATTGCATCTTTGGTTTTAAAGTATTATTTCAGATGCTATCTGAAAGATTGCAAGATAAGGAATATTGTATAACATATAACGCTTTTCATTCCCTAAATATTTCTAATAAGGGTGAACAAATAGATGAAACATAAAAATAATGTAAATATACACAATTTTACTTGTTTTATGTGTAACTGACAAGCAATCTATGCACAAAAGAGTTTCATCATAAGATCATGTGCTAGATATGCAGCCCAAATTTCAAATAAATGTTATGCTAATACTTTTGCAATCAAGGGGTAAAAAAATGAAGGGGTAAACTGCTTGGTAATCAAGGGGTAAAAATGTGTAACGTATTTGAATTGCAAGACTTTCTTTGTGACTTTCTAAAGACAAATGTATTCTGTTACAGCAAAAATAATAGCCACATGGAAGATATTAAAATGTGCAAATTTCACTGGTGTACATCACATTAATTGCGAGATTAACTTCTATCCACAAACTTTGGTAACAGTTGTAAAGTTATCTGTAATCTGATTTTAACATAATCAAAGTGAAAGGCATTTGCAGTAAGAGTGACTGATGTATGAAATGCAGAATTTCAATTTACTGCTAACGAATTAAGATTTAAATCTTTTTCCCACATGCTTTTATGTACAGCAAAAAAATATGTATGTTAAGAAATTAGGTTTTGGCTGTAGCTATTTGAAATAATATTATTGCTGAAACTTTTTCAGAGAAACCACTGTGAAACTTCAATTAATTTAGAATGAGATTAAACATTATTGTATTCTATATATGAGGTCACTGAATAAACCGCATGTGCAGATTCAAAAAATAATTTATACAGCTGTATAAATTGTATATACATCAAATGGACACTATTTAAGAAGGTTTTGTGTATAGCTTATGCCCTTGCAGTCTCAATTTTCTGTCATTTAGGAGTTAAGGTGTTTAGTTTAAGCAACCCAAGTCACACCTCCCTTTAAGTAACGTGCACAGCCTTCCTAAACACTTCCTGTAAAGTGAGATCGAATATTTACACTTTTTTTTGTTGCAAATTCAGTTTAATTTAGAATTTCTTATCTCCTGCACTGTTAATAGGTAGCTAGATCTTGCAGGAACCTCCTATATGTGAATAAAGTTCAATTTACGGAGCAAGAGATTTTTAAAAAAGTCTAAAGTAAGTTAACATCTGAATTTAAATCAAACTTTTTTTTGCAGGCTGTGTGCAGCCAGGGGAGGTGTGGCTAGGGCTGCATGTGCAGAAACAAAGGTGATTTACCTCCAAAATGGCAGTGAATTGAGCAGAAGACTTCACGCTCTATACACAAAAACTGCTTCATTAAGCTAAAATTGTTTTGGTGACTATAGTGTCCCTTTAAAAAAAAAAAGAACTATTTAAATATAAATTAATACAAATGTTAATGTTTTCTCTCATTTATGTTAACACCATAAAACATACTATGTACCCTCCTGAATGAGTAAGCTTAATAGCTAAAATATTTCACTAATGCCTAGAATTAAAAATAATTGTCATATTGTGTTAGGATACATAACATGTAGATGCCCAATGTGTAGGTGATGGAAGGTGGGAGAAAAGAACTCTGCTTAGAGGGACAGGGGTATCATCTCACAAGGAAGAAGACTAGAAGCACATGCAGACAGTGCCGAATGCTTCTTGAGTTAAGAGGGGCATATTGAATGCTGTAAAACTTTTGGTGGTTCTCACCAAATCAATAATGACCAATGTGCTCCTTTGTATTTCGAACTGATAAATTAAAAGCTGTGAGGTGGAGGCAGACCTGGGAGCATATGCAGAATGCTTCTAACATGCTAGAAACCTGTAAAACAGCAATGCAGAACATTTTACAGTCCGAGGGCCTGATTTTAGGAAACAATTTTTTACATATTCTAACTCTTTAACTTCAGACTATACTTTCATTCACTTTCTCCATTTTAGTATGTTTTTTATTGCACACTCTCCTTTTTTTAATACCCATTAACCTTATTTGATTTATCCTTCATCCCATTCATTTATCATTTATCCAACATTTTAGTTATCAGTTCCTACCTCTCTTTTTCCAGTCTTTCCATCTCAATCTGCTTTTTTTTCTCCTAATGTTGAACTTGATGGACTCTAGTCCATGTGTTTTTTCACATAGACAAGAAGGTGGGTTACCTTATCATACCTAAATATCCCTTTTTTTTTCGCTGTGGTGTGCATATTATATCATCCATATGTTATTGGTCATTTCAATCATATGTGTGCAGTCCTTTCAATGTGAAACATTACACAGTACAACACAATGTATATCAAAGAGTTTGCTAAATCTTTTGATAAATAATATATTTTGATACACTTTCCTTTGCCCATACATAGCTTCAAATTTACTGTAATCACAGGGGATATACTGGCATTTCAAGAATACTGTCTGAAAGATGAGAGTTAGATTTCCCTGGTGTCTCTTGGACAATGTCTTTATAAATGATAGAAATGAATCTGTGCTCAGCCACTTCAAACTACAAGAATTATTCAGACAGTCAATTAAGTAAATGTCTAGAGAGGATATTCAAATTCCTTCTAAAATGAATATCATGCTTTCATTGCTTTTGTTTCTCACAATGGACCAGCTATCCAGCTCTGTGGTGGCCAGTCTATTGGTCACTTTCTAATGACCTTGATTGATTCTAAACTCTTCTAATGTGTTTAATTTAAAACACAGAAGAACATATGTGAAAATACAGGGTTTTATTCTCAACGTATGATCATATTATGCTGAGCCCATCTTTGTGTCTGAGGACTCCAATATTGGTGGAATCCTAAACTAGTTTTATTATGATCAATATTATAAATGCTATTAGTAAATGCTATTAGTTATGATGGGGATGAAAAACAAGATGTGGCAATAGGAAATTTGAAAGTAATGGACAAGGGAGCCTCAGAGCAGATTGCTAAGATGTGATGTTATCAAGGAGGTAATTGGGCTAGACCCCTAGATGGAATGAGGAGATAGCATTTAGGTGATGGTATGTATTTCTGGGGAAAAGGGTGGAAAGAAGCAAACATCTATTGCATAAAATTGAAAGTTGACAAATATATTCTATCCAAAGTTTTACAAATAAATTCTATCTGCAAAGAAATGAATACTCACATGTAGAGTACAATACTAAAATTGTAGAGTGCAGAATTTGTATACTTTATGAACAGAGTACAATAAATATCATGGAAGATTAATATTATCAAATCCTTATTCCACATTAAAGTATAATACTTGAAGTGATACTATAGTGTTAGGAATGCAAACCTGTATTCCAAACACTATAGTTCCCTCTGACCCCCCCCCCCCCCCTCACACCCAGGCCAATATTTACCTACCTGATCCCAGCACTGATGTCCCTCTGCACTGGGTCGGCACTCCGCCTCTTCTGACATCATCTGATGGGTTGGACTTAATGCGCATGCACAGCAAGTGCATTAGGCCATCCTCATAGGAAAACATTGAATCAATTCTTTCCTATTGGGATTTCTCTGAAGCTCCATGTCCTCATGCAGAGCGCAAGGATGTCCAGCGTCAGTTAGGTGACCACATGTTGCCTAGCAAACAGGAAGTACCTCTAGTGACTGTCTGTTAGACAGCCACTAGAATTGTCTCAGTGTTTCAATGTAAACATTGCAGTTTCTTTCTCTGAAACTGCAATATTTTACATGGCAGGACTAAGGGCAATAGGGGCACTGTACCCAGGGCCAGATTAAGAGCCCAGAGGACCTGGTTCTGACACTTATGATGGGCCTAATTACAAAATCTTATCGACCAAAAAACTAAAACAGTCCTACCTCCCAAGCATCATATTTCTAAAGGAGATGGTGCTGGAGGGAAACTCATAGGATGCAGCTATGAGAAAACACATACCCTATGCTAATCTCATGCTTTCATCTTTCAAGTAAATCCATACCCCCTAACAGCAGTGTCCAGTAAAGCAGGAAGGGGGCATGCCTCCCAGTCTCCCAGTCCCTTAGTATCTATGTGCCCATGCCTCGCAGGTTCTGCATGTCACTAGGACACTAGGGGAAACTGGGAGACATGGGGACACTGGGAGACATGGGGACACTGATATGCTAGGGAACACTGGGAGCCCTGGGGACACTAAGACACTTGAGGACACTGGGAGACATGGGGGCACTGGATGACTTTGAGACACGAGGGGACACTGGGAGACATGGGGCACTGAGACACTGTGATACATAGGGAACACTGTGATACACAGGGGACACTGGAGACGTGATAAAGACCTGGGTACAGGTCGAAACGTTGTGGTGACAATAAACGTGCTTAAATCTATCACAGTGAGTGCCTGAGATTTTTTATTTTATACTAGGGGACACTGGGACACTTGGGGGCACTATGAGACATGGGAACACTGGGAGACTAGGGGACACTGAGACACAATGGACACTGTGATACATAGGGGACACTGGAGACTTGATAAAGACCTGGGTACAGGTCGAAACGTTGTGATGTCCAATAAACCTGCTTAAATCTATCACAGTGAGTGCCTGAGATTTTTTATTTTATACTAGGGGACACTGGGAGACATTGGGACAGTGGGAAACTAGGGGACTTTGAGAGACTAGGAAACACTGAGACACTAGGGACACTGGCACACTACGGACACTGTGGTATACCAGGGACACTGGGAGATATGGGGGCACTGAGATACTAGGGGAACTGGCTGGGAGACATTGGGGCACTGGGAGTGCCCCATGTCTCCCAGGTCTCAAAGTCACCCAGTGTCCCCATGTCTCTCAGCATCCCCTATTGTCTCAGTGTCCCCATGTCCCCCCATGTCCCCTAGTGGTTGTATCCCCATGTCTCCTAGTGTCCCTGAAAGTCTGTGTCCTCATGTCTCCCAGTGTCTCCGTGTCACTAGGACACGTGGGGACACTTAGAGACATTGGGACACTGTGAGACACTAGGGGACACTGGGAGAGACATGGGGACACTGAGAGACTAGGGGACTCTGGGAGACTAGGGGGCTCTGGGAGACTAGGGACACTGAGGGACACTGAGACACTAGGGACACTGGCTGGGAGACATGGGGACACTTAGAGACTACAGGCCACTAGGAGACATGGGGCCACTGTATGCCTAGTGTATCAGGGTCCCCATTTTCTCCAGTGTCTCAGTGTCCCCTTGTCTCCCAGTGTCCCAATGTCTCAGTGTCCCCACGTTTCTCACCATCCCGATGTCTCCCAGTTCCCCCTAGTGTCTCAGTGTCCCCAGGTCTCCAAGTGCCCTTAGTGTCTCAGTGTCACCAAGTGTTCCTATGTCTCCCAGTGTCCCCAACTCTCTCACCGTCCCCATCGCTCACAGTTTTCCCTAGTGTCCTAGTCTCCAGGTCTCCCAGTGCCCCCTAGTGTCACAGTGTTCCCAAGTGTGCCCATGTCTCCCAGTGTCCCCTAGTGTCTCAGTCTCCCCTAGTGTTTCCTAGTGTCCCCTAGTGCCTGTGTCCCCATGTCTCCCTAAAGCCTTTCCTCCCATCCCACACTTACCTGAGTTGTTGGCTGTCCCTGCAGGCTTGAAGCTGCTGTCTGGACTCTGTGCAGAGCTGCTCCCCCGCGGATCAGTGAGTAGAGAGAGGCAGGGAGGGTGATGTTGTAACTTCTTATCCCTGCTTCTCTCCACACACACAGCGATCCCTACTGGCCGGCGCTGGTATTGCAGAATAATCTTTGTTTATACTGAGGCTGACATTTGTATTGCCGGTATTACTGCAATACCGGAATTGGCTAGGCAGCCTCAAATACCTGGGAAATACTTCTGAGAAATACATGGCAACCCTAAGAAATACTGGAGAAATACCTGGCAATCCTAAGAGTAGTGTGTAAAAAAAAAAATGGGCCTATTCCATGGGCTTGGGCCTGGAGCTGCAGCTCCATCAGCCCCTATGTTAATCCGGCCCTGACTGTACCCAGACCACTTGAGCTGAAGTGGTCTGGTGTCAGGAATGATCGGGGATCCTATATGCAGAAAGCAAATACTAGTAATGTATACCGGACCTTAGGCTGGCCGGACTAACACTACACACACAAAGAATAGTCAATAGCGAGCCGAGGTCAGGGGTACCAGAAATCGGGATCAACAATAATGCAATAGCGGAGGTCAAAGGAACACAGAAGGAGAAACAGTCAAACAAAGCCAAAGTCAGAATACAAGAATACCAATACGAGATATGCGCTCTTGGGTCTATCAAGAACCACAACATGGCAATGAATCTCTCCCTGGTTTCCCTTTAAATACCGTGTTCAATTAGGAAGGTAACCACTCCCCTAAAATGTTCTCATTCGAACATCTTGGCATGCCACTGCGTTCTTAGCGTCATGACGTCAGCGCTCATTAGCCGCGTCATAAAAGGAGGTGGGGTTGGGGCGGGGCCTGACTGCCATGGCGGAGAGTCGCATCTCGCTTGAGCTCCTCTCCTACAAGGGCAATACAAGCTATTAATAGCAAGTTTCAGCTGAAAATACCACAAATTCACTGACTCACCTACATCCCGATCTGCTTGCAGCACACAGCAGAGGTTGGAAACAGAACAAAGGCTCTCCGGCAGCAAACACTAATACATGCATCCTAGAGCGCGACGGACGGGAAAGGTGGCCGATCTCCCTGACCGGAGCGGTTCAACAGCCCTGATCATGAAAGGATATCCCGGTCCACCCACGGGAGACACACCTGCTACACTGGACGAACAGAGCGAGACCACAGGGCTCGCAGGGAAACCAAATATGGTGGGCGCCACGTGGCACCAAGATCCTAATAACAACCAAGGCGACTTAACAGCCAAACTCGACAGAATCTTCACTAAATTCTGGCAGGACCTGGAGGAAAAATGGCGCCAAACCACCTCTGAGCAGCCAAAAGCATACTCACCTGCAAAGCGGGCCGTGCGCCCACAGCAAACACCCGCGGCCTTAGAAGAGGTCCTAAAATGGCGACGCAACAGGCTCTCACCTCGCAGACGAAAACAGGGACGGAACACAACCCGACCCAAGGCCAGGTCCCCAACAGCACCTAAGGACCGCAGGCGGCTAACAGCGGGCAAAGGCATGAAGCTGCTGACCCGGAAAGCACTAACCTTTCACCAACCCAAGACATACAGCCGGCCCTCACTAACCCTGAGCCGTCTCACCGCCCGCAGCGGCACTGGGACTGGGCTCCCTCCGGGGCACACCAAGCCGAGTGGCTACAGCCAACAAACCAACGTGACACCATTGATCCGAACCTACGGGACTATGTGCCAACCCCGGAAGCAACGATCGGGAGTACCCAGCCCCAGAAACAAGGCAGATCTGGCATTGGCTGATCCCGGGTCCTACGGGTCATGGGGACGGACCCTGAACCTCCACACCATTACTTGGACTGGGTTCGTTACATAGAAACATAGAAACATAGAATGTGACGGCAGATAAGAACCATTCGGCCCATCTAGTCTGCCCAGTTTTCTAAATACTTTCATTAGTCCCTGGGATTATCTTATAGTTAGGATAGCCTTATGCCTATCCCACGCATGCTTAAACTCCTTTACTGTGTTAACCTCTACCACTTCAGCTGGAAGGCTATTCCATGCATCCACTACCCTCTCAGTAAAGTAATACTTCCTGATATTATTTTTAAACCTTTGTCCTTCTAATTTTAGACTATGTCCTCTGGTTGTGGTAGTTTTTCTTCTTTTAAATATAGTCTCCTCCTTTACTGTGTTGATTCCCTTTATGTATTTAAATGTTTCTATCATATCCCCCCTGTCTCGTCTTTCCTCCAAACTATACATGTTAAGATCCTTTAACCTTTCCTGGCAGATTAAGAACACTGACCTGCATGGCTTAATTTGGTTGCTTACTTCCTTTTTTACATATGCACCTTAGGCATTACTCTCCCCCGAGACAGCACCACAGTGACCCGGTTGATTTCCTTCTTGTCTCCCATCCCACACAACTAGATAATCACTCACACAGGCTAGGGATCAGATCCCTAACAACAGCTAGATATTCACAACAAACTAGCACTGTACTCTGATGTTCACATACACCCTCTATATACCAGTGAAGTATCTAACCTATCTGATCGTTGAGTCTCCAACCATCACCATCATCACATTACCTAGCATGCTCTCAATCACTTAAATCTAGATGGTACACCATCTTGTTATTTGTATTACAAAAATGTGCAATGTTCTCTCACGACATTTTCAGCTATGCTGCGACATAGACCACTGAATATCATTCTCGAAATGTCTTACTAATCCTTTTTGTATCACAAAGCACGCAAAAATAAAGAATAAAAAAAAAAAGGAGGTGGGGTTATCACGTTCGAATCGCTGGGGACAAGCTGAGAGTTGGTAGCAATGTCCCCAATACCCTGCAATGTGACACCAGCCTGTGACATGCCCTTGACTGATACACAAGGTAACCTGACATCTGGGTGCCTCTAGTGTCCCTTTAATGCTTATTATTTTCCTTGTAACTCCTAATGTTTAATGCTTCTGATGACACTTGTTAGGAGGGACCTGTCAGGGGGGTTCTGTGGCCCAAAGAGTGGTCCAAAGATGCACAAGAAATAATTCATGTAGGAATAACTACCAAAAACATATACCGCTTAATGTTAATGCTAGTACAATCACCATAAATTCCAAAAAAGGATGTCCAGTGGTGGTAACACCCGCACTTTTCCAATTTGACAGGTTTTAATTGGGTATTAAAACTATAAAGTGCATACTATCGTGACAATGATTTTGAGTGTTTTATGAGTTTGCCAACTAAGAGTGTTGGGGAGGGTGCTAAAACATTTTTTTTATTGTTTTTGTGCCTGGCAATAATAAGAAATAAATAGTGATGTACCGAACTGTCCGCCGGCGAACAGTTCCCGGCGAACTTAGCGTGTTCGCGTTCGGCGCGGCGGGCGGACACATGCGCAGTTCGATCCGCCCCCTATTCGTCATCATTGGGCAAACTTTGACCCTGTGCCTCTCGGTCAGCAGACACATTCCAGCCAATCAGCAGCACTCCCTCCCTTCCACACCCTCCAACCTCCCTCCCAGCATCCATTTTCGATTCATTCGGAAGATGCATGCTTAGTGAGAGGAGGGAAAGTTTAGCTGCTGCTGATTACATAGGGAAATTGATAGCTAGGCTAGGGTATTCAGTGTCCACTACAATCCTGAAGGACTCATCTGATCTCTGCTGTAAGGACAGCACCCCAAAAAGCCCTTTTTAGGGCTATAACATCAGGCTGCTTTTTTTTTTTTTTTTCCTGTGTAATGTAATTGCAGGTGCCTGCCTGCCAGCTTCTGTGTGAGGTTCACATTGGATACTGTGCCTATTTGCCCAGTGCCACCACTCATATCTGTTTTAACAATAGGTTAAGCTTTACATTTAAAATAAATATTTTTTTTTCACTGTAATAGAAGAGCAGTTGCCTGCCTGCCAGCTTCTGTGTGAGGTTCACATTGGATACTGTGCCTATTTGCCCAGTGCCACCACTCATATCTGTTTTAACAATAGGTTAAGCTTTACATTTAAAATAAATATTTTTTTTTCACTGTAATAGAAGAGCAGTTGCCTGCCTGCCAGCTTCTGTGTGAGGTTCACATTGGATACTGTGCCTATTTGCCCAGTGCCACCACTCATATCTGTTTTAACAATAGGTTAATCTTTACATTTAAAATAAATATTTTTTTTTCACTGTAATAGAAGAGCAGTTGCCTGCCTGCCAGCTTCTGTGTGAGGTTCACATTGGATACTGTGCCTATTTGCCCAGTGCCACCACTCATATCTGTTTTAACAATAGGTTAAGCTTTACATTTAAAATAAAACATTTTTTTCACTGTAATAGAAGAGCAGTTAGTTGTCTGCAAGCGTCTGTGTTTCAGGCCTACTTCAGCGTGTGCTCTGCAGACCTGTGCCAGCGTGCTTTGACAGTTGCCAATCATATCTGGTGTCTATATAGCGTGCTTTTACAACCAAAATTTTGTTTCCACTGTAATAGAAGAGCAGTTGCCTGCCTGCCAGCTTCTGTGTGAGGTTCACATTGGATACTGTGCCTACTTGCCCAGTGCCACCACTCATATCTGTTTTAACAATTGGTTAAGCTTTACATTTAAAATAAATATTTATTTTTCACTGTAATAGAAGAGCAGTTAGTTGTCTGCAAGCGTCTGGGTGTCAGGCCTACTTCAGCGTGTGCTCTGCAGACCTGTGCCAGCGTGCTTTGACAGTTGCCAATCATATCTGGTGTCTCTATAGCGTGCTTTTACAACCAAAATTTTGTTTCCACTGTAATAGAAGAGCAGTTGCCTGCCTGCCAGCTTCTGTGTGAGGTTCACATTGGATACTGTGCCTATTTGCCCAGTGCCACCACTCATATCTGTTTTAACAATAGGTTAAGCTTTACATTTAAAATAAATATTTTTTTTCACTGTAATAGAAGAGCAGTTGCCTGCCTGCCAGCTTCTGTGTGAGGTTCACATTGGATACTGTGCCTATTTGCCCAGTGCCACCACTCATATCTGTTTTAACAATAGGTTAAGCTTTACATTTAAAATAAATATTTTTTTTTCACTGTAATAGAAGAGCAGTTAGTTGTCTGCAAGCGTCTGTGTTTCAGGCCTACTTCAGCATGTGCTCTGCAGACCTGTGCCAGCGTGCTTTGACAGTTGCCAATCATATCTGGTGTCTCTATAGCGTGCTTTTACAACCAAAGTTTTGTTTCCACTGTAATAGAAGAGCAGTTGCCTGCCTGCCAGCTTCTGTGTGAGGTTCACATTGAATACTGTGCCTATTTGCCCAGTGCCACCACTCATATCTGTTTTAACAATAGGTTAAGCTTTACATTTAAAATAATTTTTTTTTTCACTGTAATAGAAGAGCAGTTGCCTGCCTGCCAGCTTCTGTGTGAGGTTCACATTGGATACTGTGCCTATTTGCCCAGTGCCACCAATCATATCTGTTTTAACAATAGGTTAAGCTTTACATTTAAAATAAATATTTTTTTTTCACTGTAATAGAAGAGCAGTTAGTTGTCTGCAAGCGTCTGTGTTTCAGGCCTACTTCAGCGTGTGCTCTGCAGACCTGTGCCAGCGTGCTTTGACAGTTGCCAATCATATCTGGTGTCTCTATAGCGTGCTTTTACAACCAAAATTGTAGATTATGCTAGCTTTAGTGTACCTATAATCTTAATTTTATTAATGACAGGAGGCGAGTATTTGCTTAAGTCTCTCTTTACTAGAACTCCACAGCAGCACAGAAAAAACAACCAATCAGAAAAAAGTTAGGTACTATAAAACTCCCCTCCCCATGCATCATTTCCTCTTTCAAGCTGCGACAAAACAGAATAAAAGGCAGAGAAACATCATGGGGAAGAAACGAAGTCCTAGATACGATGAATATAACGATGTCCACCATCCAAGTGTAACCGTCAAACTCGATAGTGTAGATGGACTGTAAACTGAAACGAGATAAAAAAACAGAATCGAACAGGTTGATTATCCAATGAAATGTACTCAGTATAAGCATGAAGATATCCCATGTAGCAACCAAATTAACCTAATATGTAAATATCCCAACCCTATTAATGGAAAAAAACAGACATAAGGAACAAGCGACAGGTAGCAGAGACAACAAACAGAGTTGCATACCTACCTGATAATCTAAACTATAACATAAAACAAGGGAGGGACAAAAATGGGTGGGAAATACTCGCCTCCTGTCATTAATAAAATTAAGATTATAGGTACACTAAAGCTAGCATAATCTACAATTTTATAACATGACAGGAGGCTTCGTATTTGCTGTTTGAAAGCTCAGTTCACCGATCCAACGCTGTTTGTGTCGCTGGTAATTATTCCAGGAAATATCAGAGTAATCCTAACTGGACATTCCAATACGATAAATGACAGCCGACGGGTCAAAGAAGATGCCAACCGACAAGGTATCTCAAATACGGACAAAGGCACCCTCCGTCGGTAAATCCATTGTACGTGGCGTAGCAAACTGTTTCCTAGAAGTCGGTCCATGAGCTGGCAAGCTGACCTATTAGTCACATTCCTGTAGTCGTATAACTTCAAAATCCGCTCTATGACCTAGGGTCGCGAGAAGAAAACTGACACCAAGTCTCAACTCATGACCCATAAGGCGGTTCCACCGATCGTGCCAGGGCCATTCGGCGATGCGGCCTTGCAGGGAGATCTCCAATCTCAAGGAATGCACCGAAGACCACCACCAAAATCGCAATAGAAGCCGAGGAGGATCTTCGTACCTTCCTGTCCTACCCGGTGGGGTGACTCATCCGAGCATAAATTCATAACGCACACAATGAGAGTGTGGCCAGACCAGCCGTATACAAAGTGATTCCAATAGTCCAAACGGACCGTGTAAACTTCGGGCGCCGTAGAGAAAAAGCTCCAGAAGACGTCCGTTCAGGGTTCCGAACTGAACTTGAGTGGAGGAACGGTGGTCGACTATTCTGGGAATAGGGAATCCCAGAAAACCTCAAAGGAATGGGAAGTGCAAACAGGAACGCAGATTTTCATCCTGAAATGCCCTCGTCCAAGAGTGAAAGATGTCTGTGTGAGAGTCGGGTATACCAGGTACCACCATAAGGTCTCGTAGGTCTCCTCGACGATAGTTGAAAAGTAGGGTAGCGCGAATCCAACAAGATGGCTCCCGTGAGGGATAACTAGAGTATAGACGGAGGGTCCTCCATCTCCGAACCCTGATCACCCGGTATGCGTTTCGAGGAGACGGGGCAGACCTGCCATCTTATCCCAAGATCTGAGGACCGGGGAGGTCAAGACAAAACGGGGGTTTCCGGTCGTACCCTGTGAACCATACGTACGGCTTTTTACCTTCAGAGCGGGTAAAAGGCTCTCCTTAATCCTGTTACCCGAGCAAGGTAGAGCCCGTTTGCTCCCTGAAGGTCCCCGTATCTCCTGCCACCTAAATACGGGAGAAACTGTCTGAGCAGTTGTTCACAATGGTCCGGATATCCAAAAACAGAAAGCAATCCTCTGCTAGTTATGGTGCAGAATATATCCAAACCTGCACTCACATAATACCTGAGTTCCATCCGATAGCCGTACCATCTCCAGGAATGTGTATAAACAAGTGGGAGTCACCCCTCGTTATACCACTGTGAGAATATCCCTCCATTACAGGAGATAGACTAGAGGGAACCAGTCTACCTATGGATATCTTGCATGACCAGGCAGTCCTCTATATCGAAATCAGTAGCACGGACGTCAGAACTACTTGAATGCAGGAGGGACGCCCCTCCCTGTAGACATCGGTGTCTTGCACAGGTACAAGCCTGTGTGATGAACAAATGGATGGCACCGTAGAGCGTCGAGTGCATGAGAGAGCCGCGCCCTCTACTAATGTGATCAAATATCGTGCTAACGTCCGGCTGATAGCCTGAGCGGGCCGCACCCGTAAATAACCAAACAGTAGAGTCAGCATCCGTGACCGTTCCTTTCTATGAGAATGCTTCCTCCAAACATGACCCCTGTATCCAGCTCAGTCTCCGGCTGAGGTTGAGGGGGGGCTGCGCCCTCTAATAACAAATCAGTGTACGGTAACGTCTCTGAGAGGGGTTCGCTCTCTGCTCCAGCAGATAAAATATTCTCGGATTGAAGAGATGGAGGGCCGCACCCTCCTGTGATCCAAGCTAGGGTCCCTAGGGACTCAGGGTGACCAACTAAAGGGTACACCAAATACGAGTATCAGCATAAGGCTGAGGGCAATCTACGGGAAAACTATGGGAAAAAACTATCAACTGACCGTCCGGATCCCGTGCGCGCGCGCGGGGTCCAGGCGAACCGTTGGTAGTCTGAGGAAAGCTGGAGACGTTCTCCGCAATCCACGAGCACCCGGGAGGTCGGAGGAGGTCAAGTCAGGCCTCTCGACGACCCGAGCGAAAGGAAAAGGAAGTCACGAAAACGAAAAAGACAACAAAAACGTAGATGCGAGTAGAACGCAAATTCCATCTCGGCTAGAAGGCAAAAGGCAGGCCGGAAGGCAAGACAAGTAAGCCCCACGGAACAGGGTCAGGAGCTAACCTTACGCAGGAATAACTACCGATAGTTATATGGACACCGGGAGACAGATACGGAGTAGTTGATAAAGACAAGGAAAACGCCGCGTTCTCCTGAAGGTGTCTGAGTACCGGTCCTTGTCCTTGCAAAGTTCTCGGAGGAGGAGTGCCGTCGCCGGACTGGCGCAACCGCGGAAGTGTGTCCGGGGTCTTAATAAGAAAACTTGCCCTTCAGGTCTGAGGTTTAGGGCCTTCACCCTACCTACCATATTCAGATGGTCGTATATTGGTGTCCTCTTGGGTAGTATGATAATGGTGCTTGTCCGGACACCCGCCCCTTTCCATGTCACTGGTGGGCACTGGCTTCTCCTCAGTGATATTCCCCCAGGCCTGCGGCCAGAAGGGGATAGAGCAGGCCCAACAGGCCAAACTAATGGATACAGAATAGTTGGCCAAGCAAAAGGCACCGACATAGTAGGCCATACTTAAGGGCACAGACACAGCAAGCCGTTCTTATGGGCACAGACATAGCAGGCCGTTCTTATGGGCACAGACAATAGCAGGCCGTTCTTATGGGCACAGACAATAGCAGGCCGTTCTTATGGGCACAGACAATAGCAGGCCGTTCTTATGGGCACAGACAATAGCAGGCCGTTCTTATGGGCACAGACAAAAGCAGGCCGTTCTTATGGGCACAGACAACAGCAGGCCGTTCTTATGGGCACAGACAACAGCAGGCCGTTCTTATGGGCACAGACAATAGCAGGCCATTCTTATGGGCACAGACATAGCAGGCCATTCTTATGGGCACAGACATAGCAGGCCATTCTTATGGGCACAGACATAGCAGGCCGTTCTTATGGGCACAGACATAGCAGGCCGTTCTTATGGGCACGGACATAGCAGGCCATTCTTATGGGCACAGACGTAGCAGGCCATACTTATGGGCACAGACATAGCAGGCCATTCTTATGGGCACTGACATAGCAGGCCAATCAATGGGTTGTGTATACCACGATATTATTATAGCCCTGTATTTATATAGCGCCCTCCAATTCCGTAGCGCTTACAATGGGTACTGAATGAGCAACGGGGACCTCCGCGTTCGGGTAGAGGTCCCTAAAATTTGCAGATCCTCAGGGCAACTTGTGACATGGGACCCTTAGACACCAACCCTATTAGACAGTGTAATGCCGTGCGGGTAAGCTGAACCGGGACCGGCAGCCCCTAAATGCCCAGCAGGCAAACCGTGGTATTCCAGCTGTAGTGGGTAGACGCGGCAGTTGTTCCAGTGATCCTCACGTCCATGAATGTAAGATACGCTGAGCGATACTTTCCTAAAACTGTGAATCGGTAAGCACCTGCCCACACGGGTCCGTTTGAAAAGTTTTAGCATCCTTATAGGTTAGCAACATCATATCCCTTAAGGCTATTGTAACCATGGAAACTCCCAGGAGTAGGGCTAAGTAGCCAACTCAATGGCTCTCCCCAAGGACCTGACTAAATTGTATAGTAACAGCGTAGACTGGTCTCCCATACCAGGTAGTCAGAGCCCGGTCCAGTCATGTCTATATGTGCCATGGGCAGGATATCCAAACCAGAGTAGACTCATTCGAGTCCTCATAACTGGGCCAGAAAAAAATACCTAAATAAATAAAAAAAAAAAAAAAAAAATATATACTGCGAAGCACACGGATAGCGAACTCGCAGAAAAACTGTGATATACGCTGTAGAAAACTCACAGCGATCTGTGACGTAAACTGTCAGGAAAAATTCACAGCAATTGTGATATACACTGTTCATGCAACTGTCAGTAATCCGTGATATACATGACAGCTAAACCCACAGTAATCAGAGTGACATAATAGGTCCTGGTGTACTATGCGATGAAGGGCCAGACGTAGGCCACTAATACAGTAGATATGGTGCATGCAGGGTACAGGCCCCCATAGGAAGTAAGCGTATGAAGTACGCCTACAGTGGTAAAATAAGTTTTGTGTCACAGACAGAGCAGTATATGGTATACTGCCTATAGGCATGAACCCCCAGAAAAAGAAATCTAAATATACACAGCTAAACATCTATACACACACACATGCACACACACACAAATCTACATAAATACATATATACAAGGACATACATCTATCTGGACATAAAAACTCAAGGGAAAAAATCACTACATTGTCCCCTATGACACAAACTGCATGTAGTCAGTTAATGAAGAACAAACTGACATGCAGTAGGAAAACCGAACTGGGTGGAGGTAGACCTCCAACAAGCAAGGTAATGAATAGTACCGACGGGGGGGGGGGAGGGGGGGGTGCGCGGTAGCACTCTCTCCCGGTCGAACTCTCCCCCGCCCGGTCGGACACACGAGGTCCGCGGGCGGAGGCGGCCGCGGCGAGCGGCCACGTGGGGAAGAAGATCCGGCCGCTGGGTACTAGCGGGAAGCGCACGCGAGTACCCCCGCGGCCGGCAAAGTACATGGGACCGCCGGAGATGAAATCCGCGGTCCCGGAGCTCGGGGGTCGAAGGAGGCAGATGTAGTAAGCCTCCTGACGCCCCGAGCGGCACACACACCGCCAGAAAAAGGCGGAATCACCAGCATGAACAAAAACCGGCATGCACAATACAAGGGAAACGGGAAGGGGGGACACAAGCCCAAGAAAAAGGCAGCAAGGAAGCCAAAGACCCCCCACAAATATATAGGAAACTACAGGCGAAGTTGCAGGGGACAAATAAATCACACAAGATATAAAACACCCTGATGGAAAAAATCCAGCAAGGGCAGAAAATTAGATAAATAAATAAATAAATACCTAAGAAGAAATCTCACAAGAAAATAAATACATAGATTACAGAAGATAAATATATCTATGACCAAATTAAACAAGTGCAATCTACAAAATAAAGTCTAAAAAACTGAATGTAAGCAATAAATCCCAAAGCCACCCACTAAAGCAGGAGGCAGTGGTACTCTGACCTGTACTGGTGCGGAGCAGCAAAGAAAGAGGAAATGATGCATGGGGAGGGGAGTTTTATAGTACCTAACTTTTTTCTGATTGGTTGTTTTTTCTGTGCTGCTGTGGAGTTCTAGTAAAGAGAGACTTAAGCAAATACTCGCCTCCTGTCATGTTATAAAATTTTGTTTCCACTGTAATAGAAGAGCAGTTGCCTGCCTGCCAGCTTCTGTGTGAGGTTCACATTGGATACTGTGCCTACTTGCCCAGTGCCACCACTCATATCTGTTTTAACAATTGGTTAAGCTTTACATTTAACCCCTTAACGACCGCTGACGGTTCAGGACCGTCAGCGGTAAAACGTGCGTTTGGACCGCTGACGGTCCTGAACCGTCATAACGGTTTTGGGCTACTTACCTGATCGCCGTCGGTCCCACGGCGGCGATCAGTGCTCCACCCGGTCCAGGGGGGTTGCCTGTCTGCCCAGGCAGTCCCCTTTCGGCAGATCAGGACCCCACGGCCATGTGATCACTCGATCACATGACCGCAATAGGTGTCCATGTGTCTGCCTGCAGGGGGACTGTCTGTGCTGACAGGCAGTCTCCCTGCAAGTGAAAAATCCAAAATAAAGTGTAAAAAAAAAATCTGTGTAAAAAAAAAAAATAATATGTGTATATATATGCTATATATACATGTATTATATCTATATATACCTATATATAATATATGTATATATATCATATATATAATGTCACACTAAGTGTATTTTTATATTTATATATACGTATATAATTATAAAAATACACTTATATTTAAATTACACACGAATATATACAATATATATAATAACTATATATATGGTATATATATATTATTATAAAATACAAATAATATGTTAATAAAAATAAATAACAAAAAATAAAAATAATTTTTAATAATTAAAAAAAAATTATATATATATATTCAGTTTTATTCTAACAGTATTTTGATATTGATATATATATATTTATATCAAAATATACTTAGAATGTAATGATATATATATCTATGTATAAATAAATAAATAAAAATAATACGAAATATGCATATGTCCACATACATAATTACATAAATAATTTCATAAATATACACGTAGACGTCAAATATATAAATATGTATATATATTAAAATTCTACGTGCATATTTATGTAATATTTTTACCTAATTAAGTAATTTTAATGATTGCAATTTGAGGGACCTGCCTGCCAACCCAGGCCAAAAGTCCAGATAATTTAATTTGCTAGCACTGTGTTTAACCCTGTAACTTTCTATGACACCCTAAATCCTGTACATGGGGGTACTGTTTTACTCGGGAGACTTCGCTGAACACAAATATTAGTGTTTCAAAACAGTAAAACATATCACAGCGATGATATTGTCAGTGAAAGTGAAGTTTTTTGCATTTTTCACACACAAACAGCTCTTTCACTGAGGATATTATTGCTGTGATATATTTTACTGTTCTGATACACTAATATTTGTGTTCAGCGAAGTCTCCTGAGTATAACAGTACCCCACATGTAGAGGTTTTATAGTGTTTGTGAAAGTTACAGGGTCAAATATAAGGCTTGATTTTACTTTTTTTTTTTTTATTGAAATTTGTCAGATTGGTTAGGTTGCCTTTGAGAGCGTATGGTAGCCAAGGAATGAGAATTAGCCCCATGATGGCATACCATTTGCGAAAGAAGACAACCCAAGGTATTGCAAATGGGGTATGTTCAGCTTTTTTTAGTAGCCACTTAGTCACAAACACCGGCCAAAGTTAGCGTTTTTTGCATTTTTAACACACAAACAAATATAAATGCTAACTTTGGCCAGTGTTTGTGACTAGGTGGCTACTAAAAAAAACTGGACATACCCCATTTTGAATACCCTGGGTTGTCTACTTTAAAAAATATGTACATGTTAGGTGTGTTTCGGGGATTTATGACAGATAACGGTGTAACAATGTCACTATTGATACATTTAAAATATATATATATTGAAACAGCAATTTCCTACTTGTATTTATAGGCCTATAACTTGCAAAAAAAAGCAATAAAGCATGTAAACACTGGGTGTTTTTAAACTCGGGACAAAATTTTGAATCTATTTAGCAGTTTTTTTCATTAGCTTTTGTAGATAAGTAAAAGATTTTTCAAGTAAAAGTCCAAAAACATGTTTTTTTTTTTATTTTTCACCATATTTTATTATTTTTTTTAAATACAATATATGACATAATATATATACTGGTATGTAAAGAAAGCCCTTCTTGTCGTGAAAAAAACAGTATATAACTTGTATGGGAACCGTAAATGAGAGAGCGGAAAATTACAGCTAAACACAAACACCACAAAAGTGTTAAAACTGCTCTGGTCCTTAACGTACAAACATCGCAAAAACAGGCCGGTCCTGAAGGGGTTAAAATAAATATTTTGTTTTCACTGTAATAGAAGAGCAGTTAGTTGTCTGCAAGCGTCTGGGTGTCAGGCCTACTTCAGCGTGTGCTCTGCAGACCTGTGCCAGCGTGCTTTGACAGTTGCCAATCATATCTGGTGTCTCTATAGCGTGATTTTACAACCAAAATTTTGTTTCCACTGTAATAGAAGAGCAGTTGCCTGCCTGCCAGCTTCTGTGTGAGGTTCACATTGGATACTGTGCCTATTTGCCCAGTGCCACCACTCATATCTGTTTTAACAATAGGTTAAGCTTTACATTTAAAATACATATTTTTTTTTCACTGTAATAGAAGAGCAGTTAGTTGTCTGCAAGCGTCTGTGTTTCAGGCCTACTTCAGCGTGTGCTCTGCAGACCTGTGCCAGCGTGCTTTGACAGTTGCCAATCATATCTGGTGTCTCTATAGCGTGCTTTTACAACCAAAATTTTGTTTCCACTGTAATAGAAGAGCAGTTGCCTGCCTGCCAGCTTCTGTGTGAGGTTCACATTGGATACTGTGCCTATTTGCCCAGTGCCACCACTCATATCTGTTTTAACAATAGGTTAAGCTTTACATTTAAAATAAATATTTTTTTTTCACTGTAATAGAAGAGCAGTTGCCTGCCTGCCAGCTTCTGTGTGAGGTTCACATTGGATACTGTGCCTATTTGCCCAGTGCCACCACTCATATCTGTTTTAACAATAGGTTAAGCTTTACATTTAAAATAAATATTTTTTTTTCACTGTAATAGAAGAGCAGTTAGTTGTCTGCAAGCGTCTGTGTTTCAGGCCTACTTCAGCGTGTGCTCTGCAGACCTGTGCCAGCGTGCTTTGACAGTTGCCAATCATATCTGGTGTCTCTATAGCGTGCTTTTACAACCAAAATTTTGTTTCCACTGTAATAGAAGAGCAGTTGCCTGCCTGCCAGCTTCTGTGTGAGGTTCACATTGGATACTGTGTCTATTTGCCCAGTGCCACCACTCATATCTGTTTTAACAATAGGTTAAGCTTTACATTTAAAATAATTTTTTTTTCACTGTAATAGAAGAGCAGTTGCCTGCCTGCCAGCTTCTGTGTGAGGTTCACATTGGATACTGTGCCTATTTGCCCAGTGCCACCACTCATATCTGTTTTAACAATTGGTTAAGCTTTACATTTAAAATAAATATTTTTTTTTCACTGTAATAGAAGAGCAGTTAGTTGTCTGCAAGCGTCTGTGTTTCAGGCCTACTTCAGCGTGTGCTCTGCAGACCTGTGCCAGCGTGCTTTGACAGTTGCCAATCATATCTGGTGTCTCTATAGCGTGCTTTTACAACCAAAATTTTGTTTCCACTGTAATAGAAGAGCAGTTGCCTGCCTGCCAGCTTCTGTGTGAGGTTCACATTGGATACTGTGCCTATTTGCCCAGTGCCACCACTCATATCTGTTTTAACAATAGGTTAAGCTTTACATTTAAAATAAAAAAATTTTTTTCACTGTAATAGAAGAGCAGTTGCTTGCCTGCCAGCTTCTGTGTGAGGTTCACATTGGATACTGTGCCTATTTGCCCAGTGCCACCACTCATATCTGTTTTAACAATAGGTTAAGCTTTACATTTAAAATAAATATTTTTTTTCACTGTAATAGAAGAGCTGTTAGTTGTCTGCAAGCGTCTGTGTTTCAGGCCTACTTCAGCGTGTGCTCTGCAGACCTGTGCCACCGTGCTTTGACAGTTGCCAATCATATCTGGTGTCTCTATAGCGTGCTTTTACAACCAAAATTTAGTTTCCACTGTAATAGAAGAGCAGTTGCCTGCCTGCCAGCTTCTTTGTGAGGTTCACATTGGATACTGTGCCTATTTGCCCAGTGCCACCACTCATATCTGTTTTAACAATAGGTTAAGCTTTACATTTAAAATAAATATTTTTTTTTCACTGTAATAGAAGAGCAGTTGCCTGCCTGCCAGCTTCTGTGTGAGGTTCACATTGGATACTGTGCCTATTTGCCCAGTGCCACCACTCATATCTGTTTTAACAATAGGTTAAGCTTTACATTTAAAATAAATATTTTTTTTCACTGTAATAGAAGAGCAGTTGCCTGCCTGCCAGCTTCTGTGTGAGGTTCACATTGGATACTGTGCCTATTTGCCCAGTGCCACCACTCATATCTGTTTTAACAATAGGTTAAGCTTTACATTTAAAATAAATATTTTTTTTCACTGTAATAGAAGAGCAGTTAGTTGTCTGCAAGCGTCTGTGTTTCAGGCCTACTTCAGCGTGTGCTCTGCAGACCTGTGCCAGCGTGCTTTGACAGTTGCCAATCATATCTGGTGTCTCTATAGCGTGCTTTTACAACCAAAATTTTGTTTCCACTGTAATAGAAGAGCAGTTGCCTACCTGCCAGCTTCTGTGTGAGGTTCACATTGGATACTGTGCCTATTTGCCCAGTGCCACCACTCATATCTGTTTTAACAATTGGTTAAGCTTTACATTTAAAATAAATATTTATTTTTCACTGTAATAGAAGAGCAGTTGC
This sequence comes from Pelobates fuscus, assembly GCF_036172605.1. Taxonomy (NCBI): domain Eukaryota; kingdom Metazoa; phylum Chordata; class Amphibia; order Anura; family Pelobatidae; genus Pelobates; species Pelobates fuscus. The sequence goes on along the minus strand of NC_086320.1, from coordinate 290,062,180 downwards.
CTGTCTGCCAGCTTCTGTGTGAGGTTCACATTGGATACTGTGCCTATTTGCCCAGTGCCACCACTCATATCTGTTTTAACAATAGGTTAAGCTTTACATTTAAAATAAATATTTTTTTTCACTGTAATAGAAGAGCAGTTAGTTGTCTGCAAGCGTCTGTGTTTCAGGCCTACTTCAGCGTGTGCTCTGCAGACCTGTGCCAGCGTGCTTTGACAGTTGCCAATCATATCTGGTGTCTCTATAGCGTGCTTTTACAACCAAAATTTAGTTTCCACTGTAATAGAAGAGCAGTTGCCTGCCTGCCAGCTTCTTTGTGAGGTTCACATTGGATACTGTGCCTATTTGCCCAGTGCCACCACTCATATCTGTTTTAACAATAGGTTAAGCTTTACATTTAAAATAAATATTTTTTTTTCACTGTAATAGAAGAGCAGTTGCCTGCCTGCCAGCTTCTGTGTGAGGTTCACATTGGATACTGTGCCTATTTGCCCAGTGCCACCACTCATATCTGTTTTAACAATAGGTTAAGCTTTACATTTAAAATAAATATTTTTTTTCACTGTAATAGAAGAGCAGTTGCCTGCCTGCCAGCTTCTGTGTGAGGTTCACATTGGATACTGTGCCTATTTGCCCAGTGCCACCACTCATATCTGTTTTAACAATAGGTTAAGCTTTACATTTAAAATAAATATTTTTTTTCACTGTAATAGAAGAGCAGTTAGTTGTCTGCAAGCGTCTGTGTTTCAGGCCTACTTCAGCGTGTGCTCTGCAGACCTGTGCCAGCGTGCTTTGACAGTTGCCAATCATATCTGGTGTCTCTATAGCGTGCTTTTACAACCAAAATTTTGTTTCCACTGTAATAGAAGAGCAGTTGCCTGCCTGCCAGCTTCTGTGTGAGGTTCACAGTGGATACTGTGCCCTCTTGCCCAGTGCCACCACTCATATCTGTTTTTACAATAGCTTAAGCTTTAGATTTAAAAGAAATAATTTTTTTTTACTGTAATAGAAGAGCAGTTAGTTGTCTGCAAGCGTCTGGGTGTCAGGCCTACTTCAGCGTGTGCTCTGTAGACCGGTTCCAGCGTGCTTTGACAGTTGCCAATCATATTTGGTGTCTCTTTAGCGTGCTTTTACAAAGAAAAAAGGTTTCTAGTGTAAGCTAATAGCAGCCAGTCAGTGTCCTTCAAGCGGCTCTGTTAGTCCTTCCTTCAGCGTGTGCTCTCCAGAACTGTTCCAGTGCACATTGCCAATCATATCTGGTGCCTCTATAGCGTGCTTTTAAAACCCCAATTTTTTTTTCACTGTTATAGATTGAATAGCAGTTACTTGTCTTCAAGCGGGTGTCTCAGGCCTACAGTGTGTGCTCTGCAGAACTGTTCCAGTGCACATTGCCACTCATATCTTGTGTCTCTATAGCGTGCTTTTACAACCAAAATTTGTTTTTCACTGTTATAGATTGAATAGCAGTTACTTGTCTTCAAGCGGGTGTCTCAGGCCTACAGTGTGTGCTCTGCAGAACTGTTCCAGTGCACATTGCCAATCATATCTGGTCTCACAGTAGCTTGCACGCATAGTACCACAAATCCCCCCAAAAATGACAGGCAGAGGCAGGCCACCCCGCAGGGGCCGTCGTGGTCGTGGTGCTGTGATTCCCTTTTGCCCTAGAATAATGCCCATTTTTCAGAAGCCACGTACCCTGAACTTGAAAAGTTCTGAGGACTTAGTTGACTGGCTAACACAGGACACCCAATCTTGTACAGCCTCTGCTCGGAACCTTGACGCACCATCCTCCTCCAGCTTAGCTTCAGGCACCTCTCAAGATAGCACTCACCCGCCTGCCGCCACCACCAAAACTAGCACCACAGCCGCTTTACTTGGTATGTCAGAGGAGTTATTCACACACCCGTTTGAAGAAATGAGTGATGCGCAACCATTATTGCTAGAGGATGTAGATAACAGGGATATGTCTCAGGCAGGCAGCATTAAACACATGGAGGTACGGTGTGATGATGATGATGTTGTACCCGCTGCTGCTTCCTTTTCTGAGTTGTCAGATACAAGCGAAGCGGTTGATGATGACGATGCGTCCATGGATGTCACGTGGGGGCCCGCTAGAAGAGAAGAAGAACAGGGCGAAAGTTCAGATGGGGAGACAGAGAGGAGGAGGAGGAGACCAGTTGGAAGCAGGGGGGGGTCGTCGCAAGGAGCTAGTGGCACAGTCAGACAGCATGCATCGGCACCCGGGGTCAGCCCGACAGCACGCCAATCAACGCATGCTGTGTCCACCACCAGAATGCCGTCATTGCAGAGCTCAGCAGTGTGGCATTTTTTTTTGTGTGTCTGCCTCTGACAACAGCGATGCCATTTGCAACCTGTGCCAAAGGAAACTCAGTCGTGGGAGGTCCAACACCCACCTAGGTACAACTGCTTTGCGTAGGCACATGATCTCACATCACAAACGCCTATGGGATCAACACATGAGTACAAGCAGCACGCCTACTCTAAGCCGCCATCCTCCTCCTGGTCCAGCATCTTCAGCCACGTCAACCACTGCTGTCCTTCTTGCCCCCTCTCAACCATCCGCCACTCCGTCTCCCGCCTTGAGCAGTTCCCGCTCATCTGCCCACAGTCATGTGTCTGTCAAGGACATGTTTGAGCGTAAGAAGTCAATGTCACCAAGTCACCCCCTTGCCCAGCGTCTGACAGCTGGCTTGTCCGAACTATTAGCCCGCCAGCTTTTACCATACAATCTGGTTGAGTCTGAGGCGTTCAAAAAATTTGTAGCTATTGGGACACCGCAGTGGAAGGTACCCGGCCGGAATTTCTTTTCACAAAAGGCAATCCCCAACTTGTACTCGATTGTGCAAAAGGAAGTCATGGCATGTCTGGCACACAGTGTTGGGGCAAGGGTCCATCTGACCACTGATACCTGGTCTGCAAAGCATGGTCAGGGCAGGTATATCACCTACACTGCGCATTGGGTAAACTTGCTGACGGCTGACAAGCAAGGAATGCGTGGCATTGCAGAGGAGTTGGTGACACCGCCACGAATTGCAGGCAGTCCTGCTGCCACCTCCTCTACTCCTCCTACTCCATCCTCTTCCATAACCTCCTCGGCTGAGTCCTCTTGTGCCGCTGCTTCTTGCTCCACATCAACGGCACCCCCCCAGCTCCCCAGGTACTATTCCACATCCCGGATACGGCAGTGTCACGCCGTCTTGGGTTTGACTTGCTTGAAAGCAGAGAGTCACACCGGACAAGCACTCCTGTCCGCCCTGAACGCACAGGTGGAAAAGTGGCTGACTCCGCAGCAACTGGATATCGGCAAAGTGGTGTGTGACAACGGAAAAAATTTGATAGCGGCATTGAAGTTGGGCAAGTTGACACATGTGCCGTGCATGGCACATGTGTGTAATCTGATCGTACAACGCTTTGTGCATAAGTACACAGGCTTACAGGACATCCTGAAGCAGGCCAGGAAGGTGTGTGGCCATTTCAGGCATTCCTACACGGTCATGGCTCACTTTGCCGATATCCAGCGGCGAAACAACATGCCAGTGAGGCGCTTGATTTGCGACAGCCCTACACGTTGGAATTCAACACTCCTAATGTTCGACCGCCTGCTCCAACAAGAAAAAGCTGTTAATGATAATGAATATTTGTATGACCGGGGTGCTAGGACAGCCTCTGGGGAGCTGGGAATTTTTTTGCCACGTTACTGGACGCTCAAGCGCAATGCCTGTAGGCTCATGCGTCCTTTTGAGGAGGTGACAAACCTAGTCAGTCGCAGTTGTGTGTGTGCGTGTGTATGGCTGTCTGCCTGTGTGTGTGTGTGTGACAGGGTGAAGATTTCTTGCACATGGGTGTGACAGGGTGAAGATTTCTTGCACAGGGCGCCCAAAGGCCTAAGGCTGGCCCTGCGCATGGGTCAGTGGCTCTGCACCAGACTTCCCTCCAATTGATCAAAGTTAAAGGATTTCAAGTGAACTGATTACAATTACAGGGCCTCTAAAGAGTCCTGTATTGTTATTTGTCATCACTACCTTCCCGCGTCGGGAAGATTTCTTGCACAGGGCGCCCAAAGGCCTAAGGCTGGCCCTGCGCATGGGTCATTGGCTCTGCACCAGACTTCCCTCCAATTGATCAAAGTTAAAGGATTTTAAGTGGACTGATTACAATTACAGGGCCTCTAAAGAGTCCTGTATTGTTATTTGTCGTCACTACCTTCCCGCGTCGGGAGTGGGTCATTTGCGCCCCTGCTGCCTTCCTTGCATGTGGTAGCTGTTTGTCAGGGATTTGTCAATCCATATCTGCCAAGTGACCCTATGACAGGGTGAAGATTTCTTGCACATGGGTGTGACAGGGTGAAGATTTCTTGCACAGGGCGCCCAAAGGCCTAAGGCTGGCCCTGCGCATGGGTCAGTGGCTCTGCACCAGACTTCCCTCCAATTGATCAAAGTTAAAGGATTTCAAGTGGACTGATTACAATTACAGGGCCTCTAAAGAGTCCTGTATTGTTATTTGTCGTCACTACCTTCCCGCGTCGGGAGTGGGTCATTTGCGCCCCTGCTGCCTTCCTTGCATGTGGTAGCTGTTTGTCAGGGATTTGTCAATCCATATCTGCCAAGTGACCCTATGTAGGGGGAACAGTCTCTATTCTGCTCTGTGTCAGTGTGTATCAGGGATCATTAGGATAGGTGTCAATCCATATCTGCCAAGTGACCCTATGTAGGGGGAACAGTCTCTATTCTGCTCTGTGTCAGTGTGTATCAGGGATCATTAGGATAGGTGTCAATCCATATCTGCCAAGTGACCCTATGTAGGAGGAACAGTCCCTATTCTGCTCTGTGTCACTGTGTATCAGGGATCATTAGGATAGGTGTCAATCCATATCTGCCAAGTGACCCTATGTAGGAGGAACAGTCCCTATTCTGCTCTGTGTCACTGTGTATCAGGGATCATTAGGATAGGTGTCAATCCATATCTGCCAAGTGACCCTATGTAGGGGGAACAGTCCCTATTCTGCTCTGTGTCAGTGTGTATCAGGGGTTTTGAGGACAGGTGTCAATCCATATCTGCCAAGTGACCCTATGTAGGGGGAACAGTCTCTATTCTGCTCTGTGTCAGTGTGTATCAGGGGTTTTGAGGACAGGTGTCAATCCATATCTGCCAAGTGACCCTATGTAGGGGGAACAGTCCCTATTCTGCTCTGTGTCAGTGTGTATCAGGGGTTTTGAGGACAGGTGTCAATCCATATCTGCCAAGTGACCCTATGTAGGGGGAACAGTCTCTATTCTGCTCTGTGTCAGTGTGTATCAGGGCTGGGCTTTGAGGACAGGTGTCAATGTTAGGTGATTTCTGCCCTTTATGGATTAAAAGCAGACTCTGCATCAACTGTGCAATTTTCCATGGGAGTTTTGCCATGGATCCCCCTCTGGCATGCCACAGTCCAGGTGTTAGTCCCCTTGAAACAACTTTTCCATCACTATTGTGGCCAGAAAGAGTCCCTGTTGTTTTTAAAATTCGCCTGCCCATTGAAGTCAATGGCGGTTCGCGCGGTTCGCCGGTTCGCGAACATTTGCGGAAGTTCGCGTTCGCCGTTCGCGAACCGAAAATTCCGGGTTCGCGACAACACTAGAAATAAATAATAAAGCTGCTATTTTACTAGTCAGTACATGTAAGGGATCTATATGTTAGATTTTTTGTGGCTTAGCCTACAAAATATACAGAGAATAGGGCAGTGACATATTACCAGTCCTTAGAGAAGCCAGTCTTGCAGAGGTGAAATAAGCAGTAACAAAGTCAGTAAACAAGGCCATGGTCAGGTAATCCAGAAATACACAGAAAGAAAATACTAGCTCAAGTCAAGGAGTACAGATATCAGGAAAATCATACTGGAAAAGTCAGTATAACAGAAATATTGCACTGAACAGAAGGCATCCTATGAGACCACAACAGGGCAATGAGACTATGCTTAAAGAAGGTTTATTTAGATCTGGCATTTTTGGCCAGGCCTACATCATTCCTACGTGCCCAGAAGATACGTGTGCTTAGACAAATGGTTGCATCCACATTTTGACACTGGAACATTTCACAATGAAATGACGAAGGGGAATAAGAGGAGTTGTTCCTTAGAATGGTAATCAATGCCAAAATGACAATCAGTGTCAAAATCATCGCAAATATAACACAACCACAAGTGATGTCACTCAGCATCAATATTGACGGGAATAGAATACAAAGGACTAATAGGGAGCAAAGAACTGCAGGTAACCTTTCAGTAATGTGGATTTGAGCTTAAATAGCACACATTAAAGGGCTCCAAGGCTAAGATACAGAGTAGTGGGAACAGTGGGCAGGTTTTTTTGGTGCTATTGCTGATGTTAAAAAATCAGGAAAGCCGCCCAGCTGTTAAGAATAATGCATAGGATTAGGAATATAGAACCATCATTGTCCTTATAAATGTTCAATTGTTTTTTTAATACTGTATGCCTAAGCCTTCAATGTAGACAGTGGGGTGCCTTCTCTGTGTCAAAAGACAGAAGAAGACACTCAACCTTGTCCTCATCTGCCAAACTAAATATGTGTGTTATACTCGTATTGGTATCTAAGGCTTGTCTTCCTCTTACAAAGCTACCTTGCTTATACTGAATTAATCTAAGTGGGCATTTTACATATTACTTTGGCCTCATTTTAATATTATTTATAAAAGTTGATAAATATTGATTGTTTTCTGACTACTTGTTTTTCCAATTCTGATTGGATTTTATTCCAGCAAAACTAGATAAACAGGTCAGCTGTTTGAAATAATACTATCAATTACTATGTTTTGTAAGCACATTTATCAGCCTTTTAATGTCTAACACTGCTAGTCATTAAAAATAAATTAAACACCCCAAAATCTCACTAAAAAGTACTTCTCTTTGTCTCCTCTTTGCACTATAAATTCTCCTTTCACACCTACATTGTCCAAGTCATTTCGTCTGGTGCTTCTTCCCATATGATGTCTCTGAAGACCTACTATATCAAGTAACATCTCAGATTTAAGTCTAGTTATATAGAATTAGGCTGGGGCTGTATTACGGGAATAATGTGTGTTGCAGTTCTGAAACATAAATAATCGCAATAAGAAATAAGTGATTAGAGATGTCCCGAACAGTTTGCCGGGAACTGTTCGCCGGCGAACATAGCTTGTTCGCGGTCGCCGTGGCGGGCGAACATATGCGATGTTCGGTCCGCCCCCTATTCGTCATGGAGGTGGGAGGGTCTGGGAGGGAGGGTCTGCTGCTGATTGGCTGGAATGTGTCTGCTGACTGTGAGGTACAGAGTCAAAGTTTACTCAATAATGACGAATAGGGGGCGGACCGAACATCGTACATGTTCGCCCGCCGCGGTGACCGCGAACAAGCTATGTTCGCTGGCGAATAGTTCCCGGCGAACTGTTCGGGACATCTCTATAATTGATTAGTGTAGCGTTAAATTAAGGAATGCACTTCGGTTTACATACAAGAAATTCAGCACTTCAGACACATTAATAATTTGCTTATAGCAGGGCATGTGAGGTTTTTTTTCCCATGTCAGCTTTCACTCAATAGTTTTACTTCAGTTTATTCATCCTGCAGCTTCAACTGAACTATGACCTCATCATGGAGATCACAGTAATGGCTTGTATGCAGCCTGCGTTGTGATTTCATCATGGAATCCCATAGCAACTTAGATATTGCAAACATTCTGAGGGCAAGCTGGCTGCCCTGTCAGAATGGTTGCAAGCTTCTGATCTCTCACCATACAAGAATGCATGTAGAATGGTTTGAAACTAGTGGTTTCAGTGTGTGTTTAAGAGAGGTAGGTAATACTGCTTAATTATTATTATAAACTACATTAAGATTTTTGTTATACACATGTTCCATGCTAGGATATATATATGCTTTTTCCACAGAAATCTCAAATCTGTAGTGATGTTACTACTGCAAAGGATTCTGGGTAGGCATATGCAAGTTAGTTCAACAAAGAATAACATTTTTGCCTCATTATTCCTTGGCGTTTATGTTTGTTGTATACATAAGCTTTGATATACAGTATATAAATATATATATATATATATATATATATATATATATATATATATATATATATATATATATGGGAAGGCTGAGCCGTTAGGTGAAGCCTGTAAATGTGGGAGGAGTTACCCAGCCTATAAATACACAGACCTCCCTTTCCTCTGGGCTGAGACTGCCTGGCTCAGTACAGATCCATCTACTCCTAGTTCAAAGGACATCAACCCAAACTGACTAAACTCCAAACAAACTGGTCTGGTCTAGTGTGGCCCACGCTAGTATTTATTTTACCTCACTCTTCAAAACTCATGGGGCACTGCCGCGTCTGTCCCAGACGTGAATTTCCTGTTGCTGTTTGCATGTTTATTACAACAAAACCGTTCACTCAATCCGCATTGGCCCACGCTGTCCCTGACATTCAACATATATTCACCCCATGTTCAGCCTGTCACTAACTAGTGAGGCATTCGCAGTTTGGTCAGTATTCTGCCCTCATTCAGATATGGCGATTTTCACTACTATTACTTTGCAAATTTGACCTATTTTTTTATTGAGCTGATACCTCAATTAGGTTAATGCGTTCTGCTTACTGTCTTTGGTCCTCATTTGACCATATAAATTTTATCATATGCAATTCATTTAGTCACACTGCATTTTAATGTTTAATTAATGCTATGCCATATATTTAGTTTTTCATATTTGCATATTATTATTGTCAACCCATGTGGCCTTAGTTATACTTGTCAGCTTTGAACAGATCAGCATTTGTTACTTATGTTCACCCGGCCTCTTCTAGCTGCAGCACCTAAATGTATTCTATATGTCTGCCATCTGGGTATTCAGGCACTCATTGGGCCTACATTGTTTAATAAATATATGGCTAGGTGTTACTACTGACTGTCTAAATTTATATCAGGCCCAAAGTGGGCCTATACATGTGGTTATGTCTGTTCTATGGTTGTATGGACATATTCACAGCCCTCATCTAAATGTTATTTTTACACTTCAAATCAAGATATGCCACGAACTATGTCCGCCACTTGGATGTCACCAATAACCAGGGCCGGCCTTAGGGGTGTGCGAGCTGTGCGGCCGCACAGGGCGCCATGGAGCAGGGGGCGCCGTGCGGCCGCACAGCCGATAAAAAAAAAAAAAAAAAAAAAAAATTATTATTTTTTTTTTTTTTAAATTTGCAGCGGGGGCGGAGCTTACCGTGCGGCGGGGGCGGAGCTAAAAGCGCCGGAAAACGGCTGCAGGGGAAGCAGGAAGGAGTCCCTGCTTCCCCACCAAACAGTCACCAGGAGCTGCACTGCCTCAACAATGAACTCCACAGGTAACTGTGTGATTGTCAGGTGAGTGTAACTCTCTGCCTGTGTGTATGACTGTCTGCCTATGTGTGTGTGTGTGTGTGTATATGACTGTCTGCCTCTGTATGTCTGTGTGTATGACTGTCTGCCTGTGTGTGTCTCTGTGTGTGTGTGTGTGTGTATGTATGACTGTCTGCCTGTGTGTGTGTGTATGACTGTATGTGTGTGTATATGACTGTCTGCCACTGTGTCTGTGTGTATTACTGTCTGCCTCTGTGTGTGTGTCTGTGTGTATGACTGTCTGCCTCTGTGTGTCTGTGTGTGTGTGTGTGTGTGTGTGTGTGTGTATATGACTGTCTGCCACTGTGTGTCTGTGTGTATTACTGTCTGCCTCTGTGTGTTTGTCTGTGTGTATTACTGTCTGCCCTCTGTGTGTGTGACTGTGCATGACTGCCTCTGTGTGTATGACTGTCTGCCTCTGTGTGTATGACTGTCTGCCTCTGTGTGTATGACTGTCTGCCTCTGTGTGTCTGTGTGTATGACTGTCTGCCTCTGTGTGTCTGTGTGTATGACTGTCTGCCTCTGTGTGTCTGTGTGTATGACTGTCTGCGTGTGTGTGTGTGTGTGTATATGACTGTCTGCCACTGTGTGTCTGTGTGTGTTACTGTCTGCATCTGTGTGTTTGTCTGTGTGTATTACTGTCTGCCTCTGTGTGTGTGACTGTGTATGACTGCCTCTGTGTGTATGACTGTCTGCCTCTGTGTGTATGACTGTCTGCCTGTGTGTGTCTGTGTGTATGACTGTCTGCCTGTGTGTGTCTGTGTGTATGACTGTCTGCGTGTGTGTGTGTGTGTGTGTATATGACTGTCTGCCTCTGTGTGTGTCTGTGTGTATGACTGACTGTCTGCCTGTGTGTGTCTGTGTGTGTGTGTGACTGCCTGCCTGTGTGTGTCTGTGTGTGTGTGTATGACTGTCTGCTTGTGTGTGTGTGGATGTCTTCCTGTGTGTGTATGGCCGTCTGACTCTGTGTGTGTGTCTGTGTGTGTGTGTGTGTCACATACAACCAATACACGCATATCACACACTGTTAATATACCCATTACAATTATCACACATAGCCTACATATCACACACAGTCATCACACGTACTATTACATACACAGACAACACAAACATAACAGCATACATGGATGACGGGGGGGGGGGGGCGCTGTGAAGATTTTTCGCACAGGGCGTCTAAATGCCTAAGGCCGGCCCTGCCAATAACAAACTAATTTGCAACCGGTCTACTCAAATATTTTCAACATTCATTAAACCCCATTTAATTCTATCATTATGTACCTGTACCTTCTTATTAGGCCCTCATTTGGCCACCCTGCATCTAGGTATAGTTATGTTGGGCCCTCATTTGGCCTTCACTATCATAGGAAAGTGAAGGGTGTGCTAAACAGTGTGAAAACAATATGTATTCTTATCAATAGAGTGCTAACTGCATACATGTTGAGAATTAAAAAAAAGCATAATCTTGCATGAAGAAAAAAAAGGCACAACTTTTCATGCAAAAAAAAGGTAAAATTATTAAGTCCCCAGGAGAGATGCAGGACATCACACATATATGTTTATATTAGGCCCTCACTTGGCCTTCCACAACATATGCTTCATTTGGCCCTCAGTGGGCAACCTACTACAATCAGTGACATGTTACTCAAGTGTCTCATTCTTATCATCTCTAATTAACAGTCCTACCTTTCGGGCCTCTCACGGGTCAAGTTGGTTATATACACCTTATGATATGGAACAGGTCTGTAATTTTGCATCACTGTGTAAATTGCAACTGCTCCCCAGTAGTGATGTCCCGAACAGTTCGCCGGGAACCGTCGCGAACACGCGCGATGTTCGGTCCGCCCCTATTTGTCATGGAGGTGGGAGGGTCTGGGAGGGAGGGTCTGCTGCTGATTGGCTGGAATGTGTCTGCTGACTGTGAGGTACAGGGTCAAAGTTTACTCAATGATGACGAATAGGGGGCGGACCGAACATCGCGCGTGTTCGCGACCACGAACATGCTATGTTCACTGGCGAACGGTTCCAGGCGAACTGTTCGGGACATCACTACTCCCCAGCTCAGCAACCATTAACCAACCCACATTGTATCACTTCATACACCCACAAATTCTCATATTGCCCTTAAATGGCTACCCCCCTACTCATGAATCGAAATGAGCTCTCTCTGCCTTCTATTCCTATACCTTGACACACGGATCTCACTAGACCTTCACTTACATAAGCTTCATACTGTCTCAGGTGGGCTTACAGATACAACCAAGTTTGGCCTTTCTGTCACTTGGGCGTTATATTTTGCCCTATTATACTGTGTTTAAGTACAATAAATAAATAAAACTAGATGGAATACCAGAGCATCACTACTGTCCATACGCAATTCACAGTCTAAGACTTTGGTACAATTAACTTACATTTGTTAATGCCATAATCATTACTTTACCTACACCTTATTACACACCTGGCTGCTCGAGACTTACAGCTGGTAATAGTGGCCATAAGCTGCAATACCTCTACATTCGGCCCTCACTAGACCTTCACTCCATATATTACATATGGCCCTCTGTGGGCAATCCAATACGACACAATTTCTGCCACTCATTTGGGAAATTACATACAACATTTCCAGCTTTACAAGGGTCAACTACAACCCTGTCATACTACGGTTCACTATTCCTCTCAGACTTGTTATGCCCACGCAATTCCTTCCTTCATGACTCTCTCTCTGCATTCCTGAGAACCAAGAACCCCTCATTACACATTTAACCATATGCAGGCCTCCTTGGTCAGTCACGGTTTTACCTAAGCCTTGTATAATCCACAACTCCTGTTGCAGGCACTTACTAGATCTTACATATACATACTTCAGGTCCTTCTTGTGGAAGGACGCACAGTGGGAACTCATAATTAGACACAGCACTACTAGGTATCTCTTTCATATCAGAAAAAGAGACAGACGGACAAGGGTCCAGAGAGGAGGATAATAGTAAAAAAGGAAGCCCTACCTTTAATAATACTAAGGAAAAAATTAAATAAAATAAAAAGATGTATATACCAAATTAGTGGAAGGGGGTAGCCCCAAACCAGGAGGCTGCTATTAGCCAGTGAATTAGACTGCTAATGAGGCTACAGCGTTACTGGAGATATGTCAGCCGGCTCTCAGTTAAAAAAGGCTAACTGGGAAAAAAGGAAAAAATCCTGATAGGCAAAAAGACGGAGAAAATCCCAATTCCTCCCTTACTGCACCAAACCCCACACAGTAACCCATAATCTGAGTAGCTAGGCTGACCCTAAAATACCTCGGCACAGTGGGACATCCACTAGTGCCTACAAGAGCCCCTGTCCCTTTCTCCACTAAAAAGAATCACACACTAAACTAACTAAAATACGTGCATAGTGCTACCTAGTGAGTAAAGTGAAAATAAACAAATAACTCGACGCGCGTTTCGGCGTGTAAGCACGCCGTCGTCAGGAGCATTCTCTTTCATATCCATATTGACAATCATAAGTTCTATTATCTAGGTTTCTACTATCTCTACTTATCATCATGTTAACGTTTTAATCCTTAACCACAACACAGGTACTTTATACCCTTACCTCAATAAGCACTTACACCATACTGGACGTATTTCCATTAACTTTCCCATTGTGTCTTTAGGTTTCTCTCTATGATATTCCTTTCTCAAGCTCAACCACAGACTAGTTGGGTGACATACGTATGTTCCAACATACTTTCTATCAATTCATTACGTTTCTATTCCCCTACATTACATAGGGACTTGCTGTAAAGGGAATTGGCGTGTGCCACATTATTGTATATTTGTAATTCAGTCATGCAAGGCCTAAACCCATCCTTACACAGAGGTATTCGTCCATCGGCCCAACTCATAGCTAGAGACTTGCTCCTACCTCTCTAGGTTTTAGATAGGACCTCACAAGTCATGTCCACTCCTTTGAATCTCTTACTTGCCACCGAAAGGCCAATATTCACGCCACATCGCCAATATTCCCACCACAATATTCTCGCCACATATACTGAATTTTTTAATACAATGGTGTACTTTAGAGCTCATGTTATTTAAAGACATCATCACTGAGTCAACTCGAGGGCAGTGAAGCATATAACAAAGATACAGGAAATTAAAAGCTGTGTGCAGCATATGTACAATCTTATAAGACAACAGTGGCTTACTTTATTGCTCTAATATGAAAAGAAAGCAATCAGTGTCAAACTGGACCTTGCAGAGAATTATTACTTAGAACATGTCTTTGATCCCGGTGCCTAACAATAGTAAATAAGACGAATTAGCAGCAGGCATGAGTAGATGGAACAAGCGATGAATAGCAGGGCATGCATATGTGAATTTAGACTCATGTTACTCACCTGATTGAAGTACTGTATGTAAAAGCAAGAGAAGCAAAATCCAGAGATAAATTATTTAGAAATATCTGAAGCCGATCTTTGGTAAATTTATAAAAGCAAAATATATATTGGCAGGAACTCAAAATTCATTTACAAATTAGATTCCATTCCTTATTTAAAAATAAATAAATCAACAACCCTTAAAATGATGATACATTAATGTGAGATTTATTTTAATGAATGCTAATAGTGCACTGAAATTTTCATACCATGTATAAATATGACTTTTAAGAGAGTTTGTTAATAATCACAGGTGCATAATTTTCTCATTGTCTTAAAGGAAATGTTATTAAATTTGAGTGGATTTTATAAAATTTATTTTAAAGAAATGTATTCCCTCTGTTTCAGAACACCTTGTTCTCATTCTACATTGCTTTGTTTCAGGGATGACCAAGGGGAACAAGGAGTTTGATGTGTTTCTGATCTAAAAACAATGTATATTGCTTTGAAATTGTCTCAGCTAGCAATTGGTATTGTGCTCACATGGATTACATAATTGATTTATGCTGGTATAGGAAAACAACAAACAAGCAAGCTAAGTAGCTAGAGATCTGAGGGCAGATCCGTATTACAGATGAAATTTAATTCAACCCAAAGCAGGGATATATAATATTAGAAAGAACCAAAAATATATATAATATTATCCTCCTTGTTCATATAAGGCTTTGAAAGGATAATTTAAGCTTTAGAAATACTACATCTTAATGTAGTTGTTTTAGTGTATAGATGCTGCTCTTTTTTTTTTTTTACAATGTAAACATTGCCATTTCTGAGAAATTACATTTGGTAAAAAAAACACACTAGCAGCTGTCAGACAGACTCCAGAGGTGTTTCCTTCTTTTATCTTTCAATTTTCGAAGAACTTCACATTTGGAGTTATCAAACTATTTAAAGATTTGACCATAGGTATATAAATGGGAACAAACCATTTTAAAATGCCAAGAGATATGACAATATTTCACTTCCTACACTAGTGAATAAAATAATACAGACACACCTCACTCACCAACCAGGTTTTGTTCCTACAACCCAGTCGTAGAAAAAATTGGTCGGTAAGTGAGGAGTTAAGGGATTTCCTGCTCTGATGTGTTCTTCTATGCTCAGGAAAATTTCCCCGAACATAGACGAACGCATCAGAGCATGAAATCCCTCTAATCTATGTTCGGGCAAATTTCCCCAAACATAGATTTAAGGGATTCCCTGCTCTGGTGCGCATGTATTGTTTAGGGACATTTCCCCAAACTTAGACGAACGCACAAGAGCAGAGAATACCTCTAATCAATGCTCGGGGAAATTTCCCCGAACATAGATGAGAGGGATTCCCTGCTCTGTTGCGTTCGTCTATGTTCGGGAAAATATCGGCTTGCACTTACCACCCCACGAGAGAGCTGGTCGTAAGTGTGAGCCGTCGTAAAACAGGCAGGTTGCAAAATGAGGATCACCTGTAAATAATAATATAAACATTACACAGTGATAAATTACCAAAAAAATATATATTAAAAAGATGTTCAAGAATACACAGATGGCTCCTTAGTACATTTTAATATGGACCTACAACAATCAAAGGCAGGTAAAATGCTAATGCAATGAGATATATACAATTTACATTTTTTTCCATGAAAAAAAAAGTGGAAAAAAATACCTTAAACAGCTGTTAAATGAAAAATCATATAACCCAATTCAGCAGCAATTATGTGACAGTTGCTTAGAACAGCTGTTGCTGAACTGATATTTCTCTATAATAAATAAGAACCCTCCATAAATACACATTGTCATTTACACCACTGACAGGGGGTTATCTGATAGTTCCTATGGCAAAACAATAATTTGTTTTCTAAATTACACGTTTTACTCGACTTTGCTTGCCGTTTTCATTAACAGACAAGTTTATTTAATGTAACATCAACAGGAAACAAAAATTACGTTGACTGTACTATAACCTTTATGCTGTGCTCACAAATTTTTTCATTATAAATTATTCTTCGTTGCTCTGTCATGCATTCATTCTAAAAATCTTTTTTTTTTAAATGTATGCATCTAGAAGATACATAGATCTGTTGGAGATGGAATGAGATTTACTTATCTGAAATAAATTAATTAAATATTTCTCATTGGAAAACACAATCAGAGGCAGGTCCTGCAGCTTACTAATGGACAATATGTTTTAACAGTAACGTCACTTAGTTTATAGTAACGGATATTATAAAACAACACTCTACAGGGCACTTGGAGATTTGACAACCATATACTCTGAATAAAAGGCCAAAAGGGATCCGGTAGGGATTACTAACATTGGTTTGTGCTTTACCTGTTTTTTATGTATTAATTTTATATTAAAAGGTTACGGAAATAAAAAATATAAACATAACACAACATGCATGCACAAATATGGGTACAGGGTTATTTACTAAAGTGAGAATTCAAAGTGAATTTTAAATGTAAGGCCAAATTAGTCAAACTGAAAGCGCAGCTAGCTTGGAGAATGTTTCCAGCATGGGTATTTTTAACTTGAATTTGAAATTCACGTTGAATTCACCCTGATTTCTCACTCTAGTGAATACCCTGATAACATTACATACAAAGTGATGAATGACCTCTTCTCCCAGTGAGGAGCAAACAGTGGACAGTCTAGAGACAGTTATCAGAAACAGTGAGGTACAAGACATGATACACAGCTATATCATCACTAAAAGCCAATATGACCAGGCTTCATCAAACGTCTAAATGGAACCAGTAAATGTATGTGACATTTCCTCATAATGTATGTGACAATCTCTCCAGACCTGGTTGTTAAAATCCATTGAAGAAGTTTCTTCTTGTTTACAATATACTCTAGAATTTTTTGTACCTTCACACTATGCCACTTTAATTAATAATAATTTTTGAGTGACTTATTTTCAAAATGTAACTGTCCTTATTGCCTGGTTTCCTACATTGTAACTATTCCTCAAAAAACTCTATCTGGTGGTAACAGAGAAAATCAAGTTGACAACAGCTACATTCCATGCATCTTATAGACACACACACACATACACAAACATTGGCTAATTGGTTCTTTCTATTAATACTGTACTTAAAAGCCAGATGGAGTCTCCTGGATCTCAATAATACCAAGAAGGAGCCAAGTGACTGGTTCCTACCCATCCTTTACCCCTTTGCCAGTGGGGGGATGTATAGTAATGGTATATCCATCCATGTTATCTGCAAGGCACGGGAGAGGCGAGATTTGCTCATCAGTGCACTTTGGTTGATTGGCTTCCAATTCACAAGTCACAATGCTCTAGTTGCACTTGAAAAGCCTTAAAGGCCTTTCCTGCATTGAATGTTCAGATGGCACATACCCCTCTATAGGTGAAAAGGAAATGGGTCACAAATTCGTTTCTCACATTTCATAATGGTAATCCCTATGTGGTGGCTGCTATCAGTTGTGGTAAATGTTACTAGTAGTAGACCAGTAGTAGTAGAGTTAAAAAATATTTAGAAATTTAGAATGAAATAGAAAGAAAGTAGAGAGAGTGTGTCAGGTTGCTGAACATTAGTGGGGGTAACCCCTAAACGTAAATTACTAAAGGAAATAGAAAGAAAGTAGAGAGAGTGTGTCAGGTTGCTGAACATTAGTGGGGGTAACCCCTAAACGTAAATTACTAAAGGAAAAACATACAAGAATTCCAAAAAAGGGGGAGATAAAGAAAAATATATAACATAATTCCCTTTAAGGCTCTTGTATAGTGACAGCAACCCTAAATAGTATTCTCAAACAAGAGATAGAATGTAACTTTTAATTTGATTTGATTAGAATGACTGTAAGTGAAAGCAAATAACTAAAAGAGGTACAAAAGCAGGAGAAAATGATAGCTTGCCCGTGCTGCCCTTGTCTGATGGAAACACCTGTGGCACAGGGGTATAGATATAGAGACACTGAAGCGTGTAGTATCAATAATCCCATTAATATATCCCCCCAACTCCCATAACTCTGTGCCACGCTGGCGGAAAACTCTCCTTCCTCTCCATAGTAAAACAGCAGCCGATCTGTCAAAACTGCTACCGAACTGAACGTAGTAAAATCATCAAGCTGGGTGGCTAACACGGAGGAAAATTAATAAAGTATAATGGCTGCAGCATAGTCCCTTGTCAACTCCAGCCTTAAGCTATTAAAAGTCCCGATGCGCGTTTCGCCGAATATCGGCTCTTCCAAGGGATTTTGCCGCCAAACTTTCAGAGTGTCAAGGTTTAGATGCCACATAGTTCTGGGGCTCATGAAAACGCATTCACCTGGCAGGGGTGAAGGCTGAAAGCCTCTAGAGTACCACCAGATCACCGGGGAATGTAGCCTACCCACTCCCTGGCCAGAAGTAAGAAACAGGGAGAGGGGAAAATCTTGAAAAAAATGAAATAAAATAATATTTATAATGATTACAATATAAAGCTGTTCCACTCTCTCACCCACAGAAAACATAAGCCTTATCCTACCCCACAACTATTTCATATAGAGATGTCACGAATAGTTCGCTGGCGAATAGTTCGCTGGCGAACATAGCTTGTTCACGTTCGCCACAGCGGGCGAACATATGCAATGTTCGGTCCGCCCCCTATTCGATATCATTGAGTAAACTTTGACCCTGTACCTCACAGTCAGCAGACACATTCCAGCCAATCAGCAGCAGACCCTCCCTCCCAGACCCTCCCACCTCCTGGATAGCATCCATTTTAGATTCATTCGGAAGCTGCATTCTTAGTGAGAGGAGGGACAGTGTAGCTGCTGCTGATTTAATAGGGAAATCGATAGCTAGGCTAGTGTATTAAGTGTCCACTACAGTCCTGAAGGACACATCTGATCTCTGCTGTAAGGACAGCACCCCAAAAAACCCTTTTAGGGCTAGAACATCAGTCTGCTTTTTTTTCTGTGTAATCTAATTGCAGTTGCCTGCCTGGCAGCGTGTGTGTCAGGCTCACAACGTATGCTGTGCCCACTTGCCCAGTGCCACCACTCATATCTGGTGTCACAATAACTTGCATGTAAAAAAAAAAAAACTTTTTTGACTGTAATATAATAGTAGTCAGTTTCCTTCACACGTCTGTGTTTCATGGCCTGCCAGGGCACAGTGTAACACCAGTGCAACTCATATCTGGTGTAAAAGTAGTGTACATTTAAAAAAAAACAAAAAAACTTTTTTGACTGTGAAATAATAGCAGTCAGTTTCCTTCACACGTGTGCATTTCAGGGCCTGCCAGGGCACAGTGTCACACCAGTGCAACTCATATCTGGTGTAACAGTAGTGTACATTTAAAAAAAGAAACTTTTTTGACTGTGAAATAATAGCAGTCAATTTCCTTCACGCGTGTGCGTTTCAGGGCCTGCCAGGGTACAGTGTCAAACCAGTGCAACTCATATCTGGTGTAACAGTAGTGTACATTTAAAAAACACAACACTTTTTTGACTGTGAAATAATAGCAGTCAGTTTCCTTCACACGTGTGCATTTCAGGGCCTGCCAGGGCACAGTGTCACACCAGTGCAACTCATATCTGGTGTAACAGTAGTGTACATTTAAAAAAAAAAACTAGAAATTTGACTGTGAAATAATAGCAGTCAGTTTCCTTCACACGTGTGCATTTCAGGGCCTGCCAGGGCACAGTGTCACACCAGTGCAACTCATACCTGGTGTAACAGGAGTGTACATTTAAAAAAAAAAAAAAACCTCTTTTGACTGTGAAATAATAGCAGTCAATTTCCTTCACACATGTGCATTTCAGGGCCTGCCAGGGCACAGTGTCACACCAGTGCAACTCATATCTGGTGTAACAGTAGTGTACATTAAAAAAAAAAAAACTAGAAATTTGACTGTGAAATAATAGCAGTCAGTTTCCTTCACACGTGTGCATTTCAGGGCCTGCCAGGGCACAGTGTCACACCAGTGCAACTCATACCTGGTGTAACAGGAGTGTACATTTAAAAAAAAAAAAAAACCTCTTTTGACTGTGAAATAATAGCAGTCAATTTCCTTCACACGTGTGCATTTCAGGGCTGCCAGGGCACAGTGTCACACCAGTGCAACTCATATCTGGTGTAACAGTAGTGTACATTAAAAAAAAAACTAGAAATTTGACTGTGAAATAATAGCAGTCAGTTTCCTTCACACGTGTGCGTTTCAGGGCCTGCAAGGGCACAGTGTCACACCAGTTCAACTCATATCTGGTGTAACAGTAGTGTACATTTATAAAAAAAAACACTTTTTTTGACTGTGAAATAATAGCAGTCAGTTTCCTTCACACATGTGCATTTCAGGGCCTGCCAGGGCACAGTGTCACACCAGTGCAACTCATATCTGGTGTAACAGTAGTGTACATTAAAAAAAACTAGAAATTTGACTGTGAAATAATAGCAGTCAGTTTCCTTCACACGTGTGCGTTTCAGGGCCTGCCAGGGCACAGTGTCACACCAGTGCAACTCATATCTGGTGTAACAGTAGTGTACATTTAAAAAAAAAAAAAAAACTTTTTTGACTGTGAAATAATAGCAGTCAGTTTCCTTCACACATGTGCGTTTCAGGGCCTGCCACGGCACAGTGTCACACCAGTGCAACTCATACCTGGTGTAACAGGAGTGTACATTTAAAAAAAAAACAAAAAAAACTCTTTTGACTGTGAAATAATAGCAGTCAATTTCCTTCACACGTGTGCATTTCAGGGCTGCCAGGGCACAGTGTCACACCAGTGCAACTCATATCTGGTTTAACAGTAGTGTACATTTAAAAAAAAACAACACTTTTTTTGACTGTGAAATAATTGCAGTCAGTTTCCTTCACACATGTGCATTTCAGGGCCTGCCAGGGCACAGTGTCACACCAGTGCAACTCATACCTGGTGTAACAGGAGTGTACATTTAAAAAAAAAACAAAAAAAACTCTTTTGACTGTGAAATAATAGCAGTCAATTTCCTTCACACGTGTGCATTTCAGGGCTGCCAGGGCACAGTGTCACACCAGTGCAACTCATATCTGGTTTAACAGTAGTGTACATTTAAAAAAAAACAACACTTTTTTTGACTGTGAAATAATTGCAGTCAGTTTCCTTCACACATGTGCATTTCAGGGCCTGCCAGGGCACAGTGTCACACCAGTGCAACTCATATCTGGTGTAACAGTAGTGTACATTTAAAAAACACAACACTTTTTTGACTGTGAAATAATCGCAGTCAGTTTCCTTCACACATGTGCATTTCAGGGCCTGCCAGGGCACAGTGTCACACCAGTGCAACTCATATCTGGTGTAACAGTAGTGTACATTAAAAAAAAAACCTAGAAATTTGACTGTGAAATAATAGCAGTCAGTTTCCTTCACACGTGTGCATTTCAGGGCCTGCCAGGGCACAGTGTCACACCAGTGCAACTCATACCTGGTGTAACAGGAGTGTACATTTAAAAAAAAAAAAAAAACCTCTTCTGACTGTGAAATAATAGCAGTCAATTTCCTTCACACGTGTGCATTTCAGGGCTGCCAGGGCACAGTGTCACACCAGTGCAATTCATATCTGGTGTAACAGTAGTGTACATTAAAAAAAAACTAGAAATTTGACTGTGAAATAATAGCAGTCAGTTTCCTTCACACGTGTGCGTTTCAGGGCCTGCCAGGGCACAGTGTCACACCAGTGCAACTCATATCTGGTGTAACAGTAGTGTACATTTAAAAAAAAAAAAACTTTTTTTGACTGTGAAATAATAGCAGTCAGTTTCCTTCACACATGTGCATTTCAGGGCCTGCCAGGGCACAGTGTCACACCAGTGCAACTCATATCTGGTGTAACAGTAGTGTACATTAAAAAAAACTAGAAATTTGACTGTGAAATAATAGCAGTCAGTTTCCTTCACACGTGTGCGTTTCAGGGCCTGCCAGGGCACAGTGTCACACCAGTGCAACTCATATCTGGTTTAACAGTAGTGTACATTTAAAAAAAAACAACACTTTTTTTGACTGTGAAATAATTGCAGTCAGTTTCCTTCACACATGTGCATTTCAGGGCCTGCCAGGGCACAGTGTCACACCAGTGCAACTCATATCTGGTGTAACAGTAGTGTACATTAAAAAAAAACTAGAAATTTGACTGTGAAATAATAGCAGTCAGTTTCCTTCACACGTGTGCGTTTCAGGGCCTGCCAGGGCACAGTGTCACACCAGTGCAACTCATATCTGGTTTAACAGTAGTGTACATTTAAAAAAAAACAACACTTTTTTTGACTGTGAAATAATCGCAGTCAGTTTCCTTCACACATGTGCATTTCAGGGCCTGCCAGGGCACAGTGTCACACCAGTGCAACTCATATCTGGTGTAACAGTAGTGTACATTAAAAAAAAAAACTAGAAATTTGACTGTGAAATAATAGCAGTCAGTTTCCTTCACACGTGTGCATTTCAGGGCCTGCCAGGGCACAGTGTCACACCAGTGCAACTCATACCTGGTGTAACAGGAGTGTACATTTAAAAGAAAAAAAACCCTCTTTTGACTGTGAAATAATAGCAGTCAATTTCCTTCACACGTGTGCATTTCAGGGCTGCCAGGGCACAGTGTCACACCAGTGCAACTCATATCTGGTGTAACAGTAGTGTACATTAAAAAAAAACTAGAAATTTGACTGTGAAATAATAGCAGTCAGTTTCCTTCACACGTGTGCATTTCAGGGCCTGCCAGGGCACAGTGTCACACCAGTGCAACTCATATCTGGTGTAACAGTAGTGTACATTTAAAAAAAAAAAACACTTTTTTTGACTGTGAAATAATAGCAGTCAGTTTCCTTCACACATGTGCATTTCAGGGCCTGCCAGGGCACAGTGTCACACCAGTGCAACTCATATCTGGTGTAACAGTAGTGTACATTAAAAAAAAACTAGAAATTTGACTGTGAAATAATAGCAGTCAGTTTCCTTCACACGTGTGCGTTTCAGGGCCTGCCAGGGCACAGTGTCACACCAGTGCAACTCATATCTGGTGTAACAGTAGTGTACATTTAAAAAAAAAAAAAAACTTTTTTGACTGTGAAATAATAGCAGTCAGTTTCCTTCACACATGTGCGTTTCAGGGCCTGCCACGGCACAGTGTCACACCAGTGCAACTCATACCTGGTGTAACAGGAGTGTACATTTAAAAAAAAAAAAAAAAAACTCTTTTGACTGTGAAATAATAGCAGTCAATTTCCTTCACACGTGTGCATTTCAGGGCTGCCAGGGCACAGTGTCACACCAGTGCAACTCATATCTGGTTTAACAGTAGTGTACATTTAAAAAAAAACAACACTTTTTTTGACTGTGAAATAATTGCAGTCAGTTTCCTTCACACATGTGCATTTCAGGGCCTGCCAGGGCACAGTGTCACACCAGTGCAACTCATATCGGGTGTAACAGTAGTGTACATTAAAAAAAACTAGAAATTTGACTGTGAAATAATAGCAGTCAGTTTCCTTCACACGTGTGCGTTTCAGGGCCTGCCAGGGCACAGTGTCACACCAGTGCAACTCATATCTGGTGTAACAGTAGTGTACATTTAAAAAAAAAAACACTTTTTTGACTGTGAAATAATAGCAGTCAGTTTCCTTCACACATGTGCGTTTCAGGGCCTGCCACGGCACAGTGTCACACCAGTGCAACTCATACCTGGTGTAACAGGAGTGTACATTTAAAAAAAAAAAAACACTATTTTGACTGTGAAATAATAGCAGTCAGTTTCCTTCACACGTGTGCATTTCAGGGCTGCCAGGGCACAGTGTCACACCAGTGCAACTCATATCTGGTTTAACAGTAGTGTACATTAAAAAAAAAAACACACTTTTTTTGACTGTGAAATAATAGCAGTCAGTTTCCTTCACACATGTGCATTTCAGGGCCTGCCAGGGCACAGTGTCACACCAGTGCAACTCATATCTGGTGTAACAGTAGTGTACATTTAAAAAACACAACACTTTTTTGACTGTGAAATAATAGCAGTCAGTTTCCTTCACACGTGTGCGTTTCAGGGCCTGCCAGGGCACAGTGTCACACCAGTGCAACTCATATCTGGTGTAACAGTAGTGTACATTAAAAAAAAAACTAGACATTTGACTGTGAAATAATAGCAGTCAGTTTCCTTCACACGTGTGCGTTTCAGGGCCTGCCAGGGCACAGTGTCACACCAGTGCAACTCATATCTGGTGTAACAGTAGTGTACATTTTAAAAAAAAAAAACACTTTTTTGACTGTGAAATAACAGCAGTCAGTTTCCTTTACACGTGTGCGTTTCAGGGCCTGCCAGGGCACAGTGTCACACCAGTGCAACTCATACCTTGTGTAACAGGAGTGTACATTTAAAAAAATAAAAATATATATATTTTGACTGTGAAATAATAGCAGTCAGTTTCCTTCACGCGTGTGCATTTCAGGGCCTGCCAGGGCACAGTGTCACACCAGTGCAACTCATATCTGGTGTAACAGTAGTGTACATTTAAAAAAAAATACAATTTTGACTGTAATGGATTAAATAGCAGTTAGTTGTCTGCAAGCGTGTGTGTCAGGCCTACAGCGTCTACTCTGCCAACTTCTGCCAGTGCACAGTGTCACTCATATCTGTTGTCACAGTAGCTTGCACGCATAGTACCACTAATCGAAAAAAAATGACAGACAGAGGCAGGCCACCCCGCAGGGGCCGTCGTGGTTGTGGTGCTGTGATTCCCTTTGGCCCTGGAATAATGCCCAGTGTTCAGAAGCCACGGACCCTGAACTCGAAAAGTTCTGAGGACATAGTTGACTGGCTAACACAGGACACCCAATCTTCTAGAGCTTCCGCTCGGAACCTTGACGCACCAACCTCCTCCAGCTTAGCTTCGGGCACCTCTGAAGTTACCACTCGCCCGCCTGCCGCCACCACCAACACTAGCACCACAGTCGCTTCACTTGATCTGTCAGAGGAGTTATTTACACATCAGTTGGAAGAAATTAGTGATGCACAACCATTATTGCCAATGCTAGAAGAGGATTGTGAGGAAGAGGATTTAGAGGAGGAATGTGGCCTTGAGGAGGAGGAGGAAGACCAACCACAACAGGCATCCCAGGGTGCTCATTGTCACCTATCTGGTACCCGTGGTGTTGTACGTGGCTGGGGGGAAGAACATACCTTCAGTGAGATCACTGAGGATGAGGAACGGGACATGAGTAGCTCGGCATCCAACCTTGTGCAAATGGGGTCTTTCATGCTGTCGTGCCTGTTGAGGGACCCTTGTATAATAAGGCTGAAGGAGAACGTCCTGTACTGGGTGTCCACGCTACTAGACCCCTGGTATAAGCAGAAAGTCCCTGAAATGTTACTGAATTACCGCAAGTCGGAAAGGATGCAGCAGTTCCAAAATAAATTAGAAAGTATGCTTTACACAGCGTATAAGGGTGATGTCACAGCACAACGGGAATCTAACAGGGGAAGAGGTGAAAGTAATCCTCCTCCTCCCATGACCACGCCGGCAAGGACAGGACGCTTTACAGACGTGTTGTTGATGGAGGACATGCAGAGCTTTTTAAGTCCTACGCATCGCCACAGCCCTTCGGGGTCCACCCTCAGAGAACGACTCGACCGACAGGTAGCAGACTACCTCGCCTTAACTGCAGATATCGACACTCTGAGGAGCGATGAACCCCTTGACTACTGGGTGTGCAGGCTTGACCTGTGGCCTGAGCTATCCCAATTTGCGATAGAACTTCTGGCCTGCCCCGCTTCAAGTGTCCTGTCAGAAAGGACCTTCAGTGCAGCAGGAGGTATTGTCACTGAGAAGAGAAGTCGCCTAGGTAAAAAAAGTCTAGATTACCTCACCTTTATTAAGATGAATGAAGGATGGATCCCGAAGGGACTGACAGTGGGCAATACATTCGACTAAAAAAGAACTGATGAGGGGGACGTAACAGGGATTAAACTGATAGGAATAGTACTACTTAACACACCACTCCTATCTGGTGGCACATTAGATTGCACGTGCAGTGCCCCAAATTTGAAGTAGGAGGACCGACCAAGCATCTTTTTCCATCTCCCGGTTCCTAAAATCGATGCCATATACACATCCCCTGATAGGGGACGTAATAGGGATTAAACTGATAAGAATAGTACTACTTAACACACCTTTCCTATCTGGTCGCACATTAGATTGCACGCGCAGTGCCCCAAATTTGAAGTAGGAGGAACAACCAAGCATCTTTTTCCATCTCCCGGTTCCTAAAATCTATGCCATATACAAGTCCCCTGATAGGGGACGTAACAGGGATTAAACTGATAAGAATAGTACTACTTAACACACCACTCCTATCTGGTGGCACATTAGATTGCACGTGCAGTGCCCCAAATTTGAAGTAGGAGGACCGACCAAGCATCTTTTTCCATCTCCCGTTTCCTAAAATCGATGCCATATACACGTCCCCTGATGGGGCGCCAGCTCGTTATTCTCTTGGACGCCAGCTCATTATTCTCTTTTTCACTTCACTAGGGACACTTTATCTGCACTATGGGCACTTAGACCCACTCTTTGTCTTGCACACTGTTATTCCTAGCCAGCATCTGTGATGGGAAATCAGGCAGTCATCTAAACGTTTAGATTGAGCTTTAGCTTAGAACACCCTTGAAGGTATTTAAGGAGATTAGGGCTAGTTTAGAGGATTCTTCTTAGACCTCTCTGAGTCTTTATAGCCCTTCTACCTATTCAGCATTTCTGGAAACTAGCTAAGAGAAAGGGTGGCTGTGTGTCTGTGATACATTTAACTTTATATCACCTTATTGACACTTTATCACTCCGGTCTCCATACTCTCTGCCTATACCCATCTATTTAGAGGGAATTTCCTTGCCCCTGCCAATATTATATAATAGGTAATAGTATTACCATTATTACACAATTAGGTCTCTGAGGACAGATGTCAATCCATATCTGCCAAGTGACCCTATGTAGGGGGAACAGTCCCTATTCTGCTCTGTGTCAGTGTGTATCAGGGATCCTTAGGATAGGTGTCAATCCATACCTGCCAAGTGACCCTATGTAGGGTGAACAGTCCCTATTCTGCTCTGTGTCAGTGTGTATTAGGGTCCCAGAGGACAGGTGTCAATCCATATCTGCCAAGTGACCCTATGTAGGGGGAACATTCCCTATTCTGCTCTGTGTCAGTGTGTAACAGGGATTAAACTGATAGGAATAGTACTACTTAACACACCTTATAATAACGCAGAGAAAGGCAATGCAGAGAGAGGAGTCTGAAGAAGAGGAGTCAGAGGAGGAAGGTGGCTTTGAGGAGGTGGAAGACCAAACACAGCAGGCGTCCCAGAGGGCTTGTTGTCACCTTTCGGGGACCCTTGGTGTTGTACGTGGCTGGGTGGAGGAAGAGACCTTCAATGACATCAGTGAGGACATGGAACGGGACATGGCTAGCTTGGTATCCAACCTTGTGCAAATGGGGAGTTTGCGGTTGTGCAAATGGACTGTTTGCGGTTGTTTGCGGTGTGTTAAACGGGGAGTTTGGTCTGTAACTGTGAAGCGGGCGTAATCCTTACACTACCTGATCAATACAACATTGATGTAGAATTATTAAAAAATCTTATTGTATTTACATTGAATTGCTGCTCTAACTCTGTATTAACCTGATACTGTGACAAATCCTCCATTTTGTCCTCATAACCTGACTTCTTCATATGAAAACTACATTACATGACAGTATTTCTCAGCACATCTAATACAATAGACAAGGATAGTATTCTCCATAAGGATATGACTAACCCAGGAACTGTTGAATTTCCCCTAACTCGCAACAAAGTATAATTTAAAGGCCACGAGAACACAGTAGTAATGAAATGTTCTATTCATAAGAGACCTTGCACCTAACCACGAGATTTGACATCACCGACCGAGTAAAATGACGCTTAAGACCCCTTGTCCCCCACCCGTGTCCGAAAAAGTACCACCTCTTGGTGGGTGGACACGGAACTAACCACTTG